>NC_058499.1:22292178-22919871 GCF_020382885.2 Scatophagus argus | reverse complement strand
TTCTTTTCTTTCTTCTCTCTACTTCTCCTCACTCTGCTTTCTGTACTTTAACCATTCATTAGTATAACCTTCACCTTTTTTCTGTTCTTCCTCTCTTTCCCCAGTGTTTTCTCGTCCCTTGCATACATCTTCACAATCTGTCCTTCAAGGCTTTGTATCCCCTCACTCTGTCTTTTTCATCGTTCTCTTGGTCACTACGCTCCCCCTCATCCATTCATTCTTCCCTGACTCTCTATGCACATTCAAGCAGCAGTGTTATTTTAAAAGCAATAAACTGTGAGGAACAGGGGAAGATTCTCTCTACTCTGTCCCTGGTTATCTACCTGAAGTTATTGACGTGTTAACCTGAAAGCAGCTGCTGCTTCATGTAGTATTGTGTGGTTTAAAGCAAGACTCTGTCCCTTCTACAACATATTATTTATGTAAATGAAAAGTTGAATGAATGAGCAATAAAACACATGCTGGCTTAATTAAATACACTCATGGGTTTTGCTGTTTACAGCCTTAATTTTTCTGATACAACCAGAAGCGTATGGTGGCTAATGTAAACATATGTTAGCAAAGTCTGACTTGATGTTGCCATACACAGAAATTACTCACTCAGTTACACTGACTTACTTGTGCTACTGTTATGTGGTAGTATTTACCATTATAATTGTCACAGGTCCCCAGCAACTGCATCGCTTTAAACTAACTGCCACAGTTTAAAGCAATACTGTGTAACTTCATACTGCATCATACTGCTAAATCTCTTTTTTGTGTGTATAGCCATTTGCAACAGTCAGGTGTAATTTCCAGTGGGGACTATTTTGCTCCTACAAATTTTAAAGTTTAGCTTGAACTTCTTGCCAGAGTCTCTCTGGACATTGTTCTCTAACTCCCCCGCCAGCATTGGTCCAGATTTGAGAAGATCTGAGCTGCTAAAATGACTTATCTGAGTTGTTGTCGTCAGCTATAACCTTACACTCAAAATAATGAAAGACAAGCAGCAGCAAAGTGAGTGCTTTGTCGCCCTTTTTTTGCCCTGTGTTTCACCTCTCACGTTACACACAGGCTGCTTTATCTTATTGGTAAATGCTGTTGGGACTGCACATAGCCTGAAAGGATTGTGTCCAGACATGCATGAAAAAAGGCACTGCTGCTGCTTGCTGTTTTTAGGTAATATTTATATTTACAATTAATTTATAGAAATGCTCATGTCAGAGACAAGACAATACTACAGTTTTTTGTAGGGATGATTAAATACACTATTATCTTTGATGATCAGGTGTAAAGTGTCAGATAAGAGGGAAACAGGGAATTATCAGCCAGCTCTGCACCTCAATGGAGTTTCAAAGGCTGTCAGCTTATTGTTTTGGTTCTACAGCACCCAGATTTACAATCACTCTCATCACTCATATAATATTGCTTTCAGAAACAGGAGACAGCTGCTTTCAGGAAACAAGCTCTGACAAATGGCTGACAAAGTTAGCAACAAGCTGGTGAACATAGTCAAATGTCTATCTATGAGGGCCAGATACTTTTTCTCTGGGGTTGGTGGAGACAAAAAGAAAGCTTAAAGGCCAGAGGTATTTGGATTTTTCTATTTGTCTGGTGAACATAATAACAATGCATTGGAATGCTAATGTTTCTCCTTGTCCTTGCACCATTTCTCAAAAAAAATTGCCAATACCTTTGATATAACAACTTTATATGGTGATAATATTTATGTCTGTTAGCTTGTTGGGACATTCTTCTGCCCTTTTGTTTAAGCTACAGTATTTACTAAGCACACTATTCTTGGCTAAGCTAACAGCATTAACAGTTTAGTATTATCTTTTGCCTCATAATAAGAGCAGAATTGTAGCAATAGTATGAAGTATTTTATTTTCCACTTATTGCTATTACAAACTCTTAAATAAAATACAAATATAATGGCAAAAGTGGCAGTAGAGAAATAGTTGTGCTTCTCCTGTACACCAAGTTATTAATACATTCAGCTGGTAATTTCTGGGTAATTATTACATATATCATGAACCCTAATAGACTTTTGTGTAATTAAATAGTTTAATTTCACTGTCAGATATCTATCAAATCTGTACACAGAAGACTAAAATATTCTTACAAAAATGATTTTTGACTTGAAATTGTGAGTAAGTTAGTATTGTGAAGCTACTTAGATTCTTATTTAACAACTTAATGGCCAAAAATAAATCAAATCAAGAAGTTCCTGGATTTGAATCAGTTTGCTGACCTGAAGTTTCTTTTTTCTCCCTGTGCCTGCAAGGTTTACTTCAAAAGTTCAACAATATGCAAGTAAGGTAACTGGCAATCCTAAATTGATTTCAGGAGTCTTTTTTTTTTGCCTCTGTAGCTGGAGGCCATTCTTGTGAGCATGATATCTCTGGAATGCCTGGAGGAAATTTCTTGAAAAATAGAAAAATAAAACAGAGATTTGGACCTGGAATGTAGTAATTAGTATTTAGTGGTTAAAGGTCACCATGACCTCACAACCAACTACCAATGACACAGGATATAAGTGTGAGTTTTTTCATCTGGTTTCCAATGCAGACATGAAAGCAGAGAGAAATGGTGCGAGTGTAAGTCTGACTGGACCTACAGGCAGCCATTACTTTCTCGGAAGATTTCGTGCCCGATGATAGAATTCCCCAGTGAAAGCGAGGTTTATAGGGAACCAGTCTAAACTGTGATGGTGTCATTATTCTCCAGCCTTTACACTGTGCAGCATCCATCCATCAAGCTGGAGCCTATCCCAGCTGACTACAGGCAAGATGCGGGGTACACCCTGGACTGGTTGCCAGTCAATCGCGGGGCGAACACACATGGACAGACTATCACTGATGCTCACACACTCACAATGTACCTGGGCAAACCCATACAGGCACAGGGGGAACGTGTAAACTGCATTCTGGCCTGGGATTCGAACCTGGAACCCTCCGTTGTTGTGAGGCAATAGTGCTAACCACTGCACCACTGTGCCGCCCTGCTCAAAGTTTGCTTCAGTTTACTTCAAAATAATTTATAACAATACATATATTTATTGATGTATTTATTCTTTATTAACTTGTCTATTGTCTGTGAACATATTTTGTTATAAAACAGAGGTCTCCTTAAGGAAAAATGGAAGAATTTTAACTTTAACTGCATCCTCTGATGATTTTGTTAAACTCAACTGCACAACTAATTCAGAGCAGAGCAACGTAGAACAAAGATGCAGTTCACTTCATTATTTACTATATTATACGTATTTGCTAAATGGGTAAACCTAAGCGTGCTTGAGAGCATTTTAACTTTCTTTTAAACACTCACAAATAACTGCTATTATAGTGTGCCACAGCTTAAAGTTGGCTTTCATCATAGGAATAATTATGCACTTCACATCTGTCTGGTATATGTGCGGGAAAGCTGCTGCTGTGTTGAAAACATTTGCACCTCAAGGTCAAAATGAATAAGTAACAAACTTTGACACAGATTTCTACCCACAGTTTTCTGAGCACAAACCTGAGAGGAAGCTTCCTCTATAACTGAGCTCACTGGAGCTGAATATTTGCTGGTCCTTGTAGGAAATACAGGTAAAAATGTAAGAAGGAATATGACCTTTGAGTCCAAACCAATGTTATAACCACATCACGCTGTTTATAAGAATAGATGTAGTTTTTGAGTCTGCAAGTATTTGTCTGTCAGTGTCCCAGACCCCTAGAGTGTGTGTTTACATGTGCTTATGCACTTACTGTGTAAACCCAAAGAGGTCTGGGACTTCATCTTCACTCTATAAACTGCTGCCGCTTCTCTGTTTACTGAGGCATCCGGCAGTAATAAAATATTAATCTGCAAAAACCATCCAAATAACTGGGAGCAACTCCTGCATAACAAACATGGTTTTCACCTCACACTCATTCACGTTCTCACAGCATACTGTGATGATGAAGAACGGTACACACATGAGCGAAGGCCGGATGCACACACATACACAATCACAGTTAGTTGCTGTCTTTCTCAAATATTCTCTTTTTCTTAGGTTTGCATTTACAGCTCCAGGGACCTTCTCTTAAATTACCAGAAAAAACACCTTGCAGGACTTAACACAATTATTACTTAGTACTTGTTAATACTGAACTTATATTATTATTATTATTATTATTACCAATAATAATTATAATAAATAATAATAATGTTGAAGTTATTTCTGGAGCTAAATGTATATAGGACACCACATTGGTCCAGTAACTGTCACCTTTGCGTTTTTGGAGCAAAAATAGTAATAAGGTTGTGATGTTGTATTGTTGCAATGTTTGGCTGTATGGAGATTTATAGAAAATGATTATGGATTCTTGTATGTGACATGCTGAAGAGCATGAACAGTGAGCAATGACTAGTACATCAAAGACAAGAAGCAGAGGTCAGACTCTACTGTAAGTCAGCTCTTTAGTGGCTTTCAGTTTAAATTTAGCTGCCAACATACACATTTAAATTACACACTGACATCATTTACACTGAAATGTCATGTGTTCATAGTCATAGTCAAAGTCATTGCTTTATAAAAAAAACAAGCATCTGTTACCAATGTTAACAATACCTGTTAACGACTGTGTATAAGATGTAATTAAACAATGATAGATAGATAGATAGATACTTTACTGATCCTGAGGGAAATTCAAGTGTGATTAACAAATAGTTCTTATATGCAATGTTGTGTTCTGACTTTTAGACAAGTTGACCCATATGATTTTAAACTTCCATATAAATGTCAGGGAAATTAATTGTAAGGAACATCCCAAATCAAAGACTATTTTGATATTTATAAAACACACCAGTATATTAAATATCAAAATATATGTCTAGCATTATGTTATTATTTATCTCTAGTATCCATATATGTTTTCTGTATATGTTTATATTCACATATCAGCAGTTATGTTCTGAAAACAGAAATGTGAACAGTTGTTATATTTTGAAATATGTGGTATATATGCACATATATATGACGTTGTATTATTGCGATACTCTTACAGTACATGAACACTATGTAAATTTCTATACTCTCATAGAAAAGATTTATGCATGAGATATAATACAATCCACAAGCAGAAGCAAAAGGTCAGGAGTTTGCCCTGTGTAGGACAACATCTCTCACCACATTCACACAGGAGATATTTTAGGAGGTCCTGGGGGTAAAGCTATCCCTGTGGTGGTTTTCCATGAACATGAGCATTCGAGGCAGTGTGTAAGTATCCTGAATTATATTTCACATAATGGCCATAATGTGCAAAAATAGTGTTCCTGGAATCCACACTCTGGAATCAAAGCACTAACTCAAGGGAAAAACAGTGAACCTTGAAGTCCTTCTCAAGAAAAAGACCCATCATGTTGTGTGTGACATCGTCAGGTTGTCAGAGAAAAAGCTCAAGCTTTATTCCGAACACGTTCTTCCACAACACAGTGTTGGTGTTTGGTGCAGCAAGACTTCCAAATTCAACTCCAAATTATTTGTACAAACCATCCATCATAAAAACATCATGTTATCTGTACTGTACACAATTCTAAATGACAAATACTTTAAGAATAAGTAAATGCAGTGTGTCCAGTTTCTATAAACTGTAGAGTTTTCCTGTCTGCACAAATAAAATTCTGCTATTGGATGTGTTGACTTGTCAAAAGAGGGAGAGAGAGAGAGCGAGAGAGAGAGAGAGAGAGAGAGAGAGAGAGCACTCCGTTCAGAAAAAGCTGCTCTCAGCAATGTAAAACCTTTTCTATCTTCATTACTTTGTTCTCCTTTGGTATAAAGCAACACAGACAAGAATGTCCTTCTGCTTACTGAGGTCACCTTAAAGCATTTCTGGGTATTGAAGTTCAAAAGTGTTCAAACACTTATCTCTTGCAGCCATTTGGAGCTGTAAACATGCTGACCTGCTTGGTGAGGCTTTAATCTAGTCAGAGAAAAAAAAATCTAACAATATTTTAGACATTCGGGTCTCAAATTTGTATGTGTTTCTAAAAATTATGATGCAAATGTTCCTCAGAAAAGCAAAAGGTGAAGGTGGTGAGGACGTACAACAGTGTGCGTTAGAGAAATACTGTAGTTCAGCATTTGTGGAAGCATTTGTTTCTTGCTGAGAGTCAGATGAGAAGATTGATATCACTGTCATATCTGTTTACTCATTATAAAGCTACTACAACCAGCAGCTGGTTGACCCTAACTTAGCATAAAGACTGGGAAAAGGTGGAAACAACTGTGAGGTGAGGTGTGTAAGTAAGTAAGTCTTTATTTATATGGCACTTTTTAAGACACGGAGTTACAAAGTGCCTCACATAAAGAAAACACAATAAAAACAAAGAACAAGTAAAAGAAAACACATAGATGAGCAAGTGCATTAAAAACAATAAACAATAAAATAAAGTACAAATAAAATGAGCAAAAAATTATTTCTGGAGTTGAGCTTCATGAAAAGGCTTGTGTGTAGAGGCAGGTTTTTAAAAACTTCTTAAAACTGTTGACAGATTGGATCTAAAGAAATGGGGGAGAGTATTCCAGAAAGTTGGGGCTAGGACAGCAAAAGCATCATCACCTTTTGTCTTAAGGTTGGAGCGGGGAAAAACTAAGAGGCCACGATTTGATGAACAGAGTGGTCGAGAGGTAGAATATGGTACCAAAACGTTGCAGATATAACTACAAGGTACAGTATATATAAGATATAAGTAGAAAGTTTTGATCATAGCTAGGCAGTCATGTAGAACAGACAGTTGATTTAGATGATTGTGTTTGGCAGTGAAATAGATCTGTGTGTCATCAGCATAGCAGTGATATGTCACTTTTTGAAACCTGCTGAACATCTGACCCATGGAGAACAGTATAGGTCCCAAAACTGTTCCCTGTGGTGCTTCACACAGCAGAGGAGCTGAAGAAGACACATGATTATTAACACACATATTGAAGTATCTATTTCCAAACAGGACCAAAACCATTTTAAGGCTGTACCAGAGATGCCTACCCAGTTATGCAGTCTGTTTAGTAAAACGGCATGATCGACGGTGTCAAAGGCAAGCAGGATGAGGATGGTACATTAGCCATTGTCAGCACACGAGTATGTCATTTGTAACCCATAGTAGGGCAGTCTCAGTGCTGTGCTTGTGGCAAAATCAAGATTGAAAGATATTATAAACTTTGGTGTGGTGCACGAGTTGATCTGGGGGGGGGGGGTA
Organism: Scatophagus argus; assembly: GCF_020382885.2. NCBI lineage: Eukaryota > Metazoa > Chordata > Actinopteri > Scatophagidae > Scatophagus > Scatophagus argus. Next base: position 22,912,671 of record NC_058499.1, on the reverse strand, counting down.
ACAAGTCAGTTAATAGCATCAAACAGAAACTTCAAGTTTTAACTTCTTCAATTTGCGTTCAACTTTCCTAAACTCTCTTTTGAGGCATCTAATGTTATTATTTATATATGGGGTCCTATTTGTGACTCAAACTACATGACCATTGATTTTTTTGAAGTGTGGTGGTGATTTAGCTATATTTGTGAAACAGCTGATGAAGGAGGATGCTCATTAAAGAGGCGAGGGCGGACTTTATGTTTCTATGTTATTGTAATGGGTAGTAAAGTTGCATCAAAGATAATAAATAAATGGTTTGATACAAAGTCAGCCTTGTTTAGGGAGTTAGGAGACACATTCATAGTAAAAAGTCAAGTGTGTCCATGGTTGTGTGTTGGGCTTGAAACATGCTGCACAAGAGTAAAAGATCTAGAAATGTTTAAACAGTCAATGACAAGTGACTGTTTCTGTCAAAGCCATAACTGCATTCAAAATGTTTAACAACTTTATGAACTCAGTTGCGCAAAGAAGCTTAGAGAACTGGTTATATTGGAACGGACACCCTAAGTCACGGGGGTCACAATGCTTCACCTAGGTTGACAGCTTTGACCTGGTGGTGGATGGGCCTGAGGAGGGGGTGTCAGCTTGATGTATTTTAATTTTGGAGGAGTTATTTTCATAACATGTTGCTGTCACCTTGAGTATTTCACACATTTCTTAACACAAGGCAAGCCAGCTAGGTTAGCCAGTTAGTTTTAGCACTTAGTGAAAGCAATTTCTGAACAGGCTAAATAGAGAAATGAGTCATTACTGGCATTGCAGTGGTATAATAGATGAACATAAAATCATCTAGACAGTGAAACATCGTGAAATACACTGAGAGAATCAACTTATATTGCTTGATGGACCTTTTAGCCACTTCTGCACTGTTAACAAAGGCAGAAACACATATAGGCAAGTGGAAAGAGAAGAAAACAGAAACAACCTAAAGAAAATAAAGGAAAGAATGGTTATTTTATCTTTTTTGGCTGTAAAAAAATAACTGTGCCACTATTGGGGAAACAGTGGGTTATAATATGTACTGAAGAGTGTCAAGCAGAGAAGCTGAACCAGGAGCATACTGATGGTGTACAAGGCTCAAAGTTTGGCATTTAGATAAACGAAGTATATCAACTGCATTGTTGCATAACATAGTGTGTACGTGTGTGTCATGCGGAGTGTAAAACTGTGCAGCTCTCTTTGCAACACAATGGAAGTTGTTTCATTTCTGTATATCCATTTTTTGCACCCATCACTGAGATGGTCCGCTTGTCATTGTATTTACTCACAGTCATTTCTGGTTAATTGTTTTAGTACTCTTTCTGGCTAATTAATATTAATTAATTTTTGTAGCTGATTATCAGTGCAATATCAGCCACCATCCATATTAATAATGTGTTATATAAATACGAAGACATAACAGGGTTAGAAACAAGATGAACAGTGAAATATTAAACCAGATTATCTGAATCACTTTATCTGAAGCTGAAGCTGAAAGTGAGTGCACCTGAGATGTTGGTTTTAATCTCATATTTTATAGGAAGTAATCATGAAGAAACATACTGTTTGGGTGAAAAATTTACAGCTAGCCTTTGTCGGCCTTTTGCAAATTAGTTTGACTGAGCTCTTTGTTTAAAACCTGATTCCCTGTTACCAATGGCACCATCTCAGACCTCAACTGTTAAAATGAGTGAGTTTCACCTTACCAAAATGATAACAAGAAGTATAAAAATAAAACCAGAGTTGTAATAAACCGGTATTTATTTAGGTCAAATCCAAACATTTTTGATTTAGCTATGTTTGTAACAATGAAGAGCTTTGGATGGTGAGTCCAAATGTGAGTGTGTGAAATTCGAATGTGTACAAAGGATTCAGTTCACACACTTTGTAGGACTGCAAAAGCTTAATAGCTTGCTACTCCAAATACAGCTCAGGGTCACAATCTACTCCAATTTTTTGTTCTCTATTGAGATATTTCCATCATTTTTGGAGATTGTTTTGGCCTTTATTTCATAGACCGTGGATAGAGTCAAAAGAGGCATGGAGGTGACACGTAGCAAGGCTGGATTCGAACTGAGACCACTGCAGTAAGGATTCAGCCTTAATACATAAACCACACTCTACATGATCTACTCCAGTAGCTCCTCTGGCAGAGTGTGAGGAGTTTTATTCATTTTTTTATATTCATTTTTATGAGTTGAATTTTTTTTGTTTTTTTGCTTTTTTTCAGTGTGAGTAAGCTTGTTTTCAACCCAAGCGCTTATAATCCCTTGCCCAGAAACATGAATTTGAACATTAGAGAGCAATATGAACACACTCAGTTAGTCAGTTGGTCAGTCAGCACCAGTTTAATGATTTTGTATAAACGTAGCAAAACCTACTGCACGTGGACGGATAGAAGAGGAGGAACAAAGGAAATACCTGTAAGAGAAGCACAGAGATGGGAAATGAGGGGCAATGAAAGAAGAGGAAAAAGAGAGAGACAAAATATAACACAGCCAAAGACATATACAGAAATTCTGCACAAAGTTCTTTTGGAAAGCAGAAAATGCTGTATGCAGCAAACAAGAAGACTCCTAGCTATATGCACTTATGTACAATACAGAGCTGCTGATTCTGTCCGCAGAGAAATACAACTATGTGATCTGTATGTGCACAGAGCTTGTGTTGTGTGGCTTCCTGCTTTCATCCGTGTAAAAGTCCATCCTTCATCCATGATCCCAGATGTTTGGATCTCCATTCTGTTTGATGGGAAGTCAGAAACAGCAACAGCAGCAGCACTTTGAAGCCAGCCCACATTTTGTTTTTCATCTCTCAGCTTCACATACTGTAGGTGTGTGATGTACGTGCGGAGTTAACATATGTGTCACAGGATCGTACATGTACACACTAGCTTTGGTCATGATAATCTGGTTCTCACATATTAAAATGCAAACAAAGCTCAGCACTGCATACTGTTTTTACAAACACATCAAGTTAGGAAGGGACATTTGGATGAGAAAGAGAAGGAAAACAGCAGTTTAATCATTTAACAATGCAATGAAATGTAAGTCATGTATTGATGAATGGTGAAGCCAACAAGCTCATTTACAAGATAGTGGGATATCTGAACAGTCGTTTTCTATCTCTTTCATACACAACCTTGCATATACAACCTTGAACACAGAATCACCATCTGCAGTACAAAGATGATATTATTGTGTGAAATGGTCAGATAATTGAATAAATTATCTCCATGTAGTTGAGTCGTTCTTTTGTTAAGCTTTCACATTTTACTGTGCATTTGACTGGAAGTCCCATATGTGACTGAATTGTATGTGGCCCGTTCACTTTAATCTTACCATATGTGGATAAGAAACAAAGTGATGCTGCGTCATGTCTAGCCTTGGTACTTATGTTATTGTAACTTGTTTTATTAATATCCATGAAATTCACAAATGCTCTCTTGGAAAAATAACTTTTCCAATGTCTTGGGTGTTATCTCTGCTTTCCTAAAAAGTCTACAGCATTCACTTTGTGTTACTGTTATTACAGATATTACAGACTCACGTATGGGCTCGTCCCTTTTGCTAAGCTTTGATCTGCAAAGTTCTGAGACTTATGAATGTTTTTTTAAATCCTAAAACACAGAAATATTAATGAAGCAATATTAGATTGTTTTTGAATAAGCGACTGTCCTTATGTAAACACAGAAAGCAAGCCGCATGACATTCTGTGCAGTGAAGAAAGATTCCGTGCCTAAGCTGGGGTTTTAGTTATAGACCTCAGTCAGCGGGATTTTGAATGAGGTCTTCTTTCTGATGGAAGAGAACTCAGAAATTGTGCTTTCACTTCGGCTCTCACACGCGACTTTGCTCACTCTTCACTGAACTGATGTTGCGCAGTATGCCAAAGAATTTAGTTTAGCTTGATTGTTGAACACTGCATTTTTTTCTTGAACTTTTTAATATTTTGGCCACCTCTTCAGATTGTCTCCCCTTCCCTTGACAGTAGATGAGGCGGAGGCATGATTGCGTTATTTAATGTGTTACAGCATGCATTTCCTGTGAACTGTCACAGGCTGCCATTCAGTGAAAGGAAAGTGTAATGCACAACTAACAGAAAATGTTACAGCAAGTAGCACTTGCAGAGCATATATGACACTGTCTATATACATATGAAAATATAGTACTGCAGTATACATTAATATTCATGGAGCTGTAATTATTCACACTATGCACTATACTGATATGACAGAACTCATTGTCAGTCTGTGTGTTTCTTGGCAGAAAACAGTGATTTGACTTTCCATATTTAGAAATAGCTGTTTCAGTATGTTTCAGTAGTGTGTGTATGTGTTCATGTGTGTTTGTGTGTGTGTGTGTACAATAGAGAAGAGGCATTTTGTTGTAGATCTGTTTAAGTGATCTCTTCTTATTTTATTCCTATTATATTAACAGTGTAGTTAAGATAAAACGGGGGAAAGCTGAATTATTTTCTCTATTGCCCTCCTCAGTGCTCACAAATTGCATCTCCGATGTCATTCACAGGTCAATGCCATACATGTACTTTACCTTCTCAAGTGTTCAGTGTCTAGTAATTTCTCTTTTGTCTTACTAGTAGTTAAAAATGGGAGGTCTCAGGATTGAGATATGAGTCTGAAAACATAGCTGTGCTTGCAGCCACTAGCAGAAGGCAAGTATATGAATGTGCCACATCTCTTCCAGACCAACCTTTGTTAATTAACACTTGGAGTTGGGAGTTAAAAGTGCTGTTGAGTCAGAGTCTGTAAATGGGCAAAATGTTTGATGCCTTCTCAGTACTTCTTCTTCCCAAAGTGTCCGACATATTGGGAAGTATTAATTGCTTTTTTTCTGAGGTTAGATGAGAAAATCAATGCCACTCTTACATCCATGTGTTAAGTACAAAGTTAGCTTAGACGTAAAGTGGTGGTAAACAGCTAGCCTGACTTTGTCCCAAGCCCAAAAATTCACTCTCTGAAGTGCACTAATTTGTAATTACAACACCCAACATCCCCTAAAACCACTACCTCCCGTTTTTATTGTATTTTATTTTTTAGCATGAATTACACACATTTTGTCTCTCTTCAATATTATTAATTTTATCAAAGACTATTGACATATATGAGGATGATCAAAACGTCTCACTGGACAAAAGTCAAGCTGAAATATCCCAGATATGAGTGCTGCCATTTTGCACTGATGACATCATTTGGAGCCAGCCTTGCTCACACACCCATCTGACCCAAATGTGGGCATCGCTAACACAACATCACTTTCTATAGCATCAATAACCAGCATGATAAGAACTACCTAAAATGACAGAAATCACCTCTGGGAAGAGTTTATTTGACGTGTACTTTGAGTTTTTATATTATTTTATTTTATTTTTTCATTTATGACCTGTACTGGGGCCAGCCACCAAGGACTCCCTCACTTTGAGAGCGCTCTCACATCATCCATATTTATATACAGTCAATATCAAAGACAGATAGATAATCTAAGCATTTTTATCCGACATTGAGTATTGCCTTTACCATATGAAATGAGAAAAATCACCAGCAACAGGTTGCATCACCGATGTAAGATGCGACTTGAAGGTTTTATATCAAATCTTGTCTTTGTAGGCTACCAACTGCATTTGCCATTTGTTCACAGTAACACCAAAATACTGGACCTTTAACGAGACATTGATGAATCTGTGTTTAAAAATGTTTCCCTTTTTCTTGTAGTCTTTTCTATTCAATTTTCCAGAGCATCGTGCTATTGCCACAGGCCAAGAGATGTACAGTTTCAAACTCAACGTTGGAAAAAATTTCCAGCTCTGCTCGGGTCAATAATGTTGTATTACCCTGCAGCGTTATTGACAGCTACTCTCAAATCTCTTTTGTCCACCTGCATTACATGAAACTCTAATCTGAAGCAGTTATTTTCTCATAAAACAAATCTATTGGTGAGGTTTTGATGACTGGACTCACTATAGGCTTTAATACAAACACATTCAATCTGATTTTCTTTTGTCGCCTCAAGTTTATGGTTGACTCAGATTTAGCCTTAATGAAACAACTTATCTAAGCTCTGCGGAGATGGTTTTCAAATTGCTGCACCTTAGTGAATCAGCCATTGAAGCTTCTAATTGCTAATTCTGTCAGTTTAATTAAAGTTCAAAACTACACCAGCCTCTTTAAACCACCCAAGCATATCTCTGGTCCCTTACATAAGTCCCTTATGTAAAAAGTAGCTGTGGGTTGATTGGAGGTGTTTTCATGTTGAAAATGTACTCTTTTTATTTCTGCTCAGTTCCTTTAGCCTTGTTCCTAGTGCACTTTTAGTATTCTGCTAATGGCTGCAATAGCTGCTTTTCTCAACATTCCAGTGACTTCAATCCAGGGTCAACATATAGAATTGGACAAAAATTTATTTCTATTGTCGTTGTGACAAAAAAGGTGCAATGTTATATAACTATTTTTTCTTAAAATAGCAGATTTAAAATAATTTTGATGGCACACTGAATTGTGTCTCCATCTCAGCCACTCCTGTCAGCAGTCTCTACAACATCATGACAGAGGTAAAGAGTCTCAAGAGGACATTTATGGAGGAAACTAAGTGGAGAAGAGAGAGCGACTGAGCAAGAAGCAGGAGAAGAGTAACTCTCACACTGGCTTTCAGTAATTGGTGGGAGCTTTGTGAAATCAACAGCTGCAAGACACTAAGCCGGATCTCTTGTTGTTAAGTACTAGCACTAGCAGAGGTAAGTACTATTAGGCGACTTGCTAAGAAATGTGCTATTGCTTACTGTTTTGCTGTGTTAAAAGTTATTGATGCACTTATTTCTGATCTGTGTTACTGGTTATGTAAGCTTTGCATGCACTGTTCTGAGTTGTGTGCCAACTTTAGAGCACGGCAAAAGTTGTTTGTAATTAGCAGGTACACTACATCTAATGTCTTTGTCACAGAAATCTTGGATTTGTACTTATGACAATGGTGTTACACTCACAGAAACAGCGAATACTAATTTCTACTACTACTATGTCTGCTTTTGACCTTATGGTCACAAATTAAGATGAGTAAAGCTACCACAACTGTATGTCAGGCCTGCTTTCCATACCCCTGTTTCATTCAGCCCTGTCTGTATGATTAATGAAATTGCCACTGACAAGGATAGACTCAGTGAATTGTTAAAGTGAAACATGGCTCTGCCTGAATCTTTTTGTCTAATCAGTTTCTATTCGTTTCCACCGCAGTTTTTGAGGATATTGTTTTGTGCTATTTCACATTCTAGCGTATTTCTTTAAAGTTGGCCCCGCTTTGATTTATTTTTTGTGAAGAAATAGAAGTAAACCTACAAACCAAAGCCCTCTGTGTAAAACACACTCGCAGGTGGATCCAGTCTTCAACTACACAGTATTGTGTTTGTTTTCCAGGTTTACTGATCTCTCTCTCTCTCTCTCTCTCTCTCTCTCTCTCTCTCTCTCACTCTCTCTTTCTCTAATCTGACAGCATTTCTGATCCTGGGCCAGACAGAAACAACTGTTACCCACAGCCTCTTAGAATAACAAGCAGCTTCGGCAGACCTACGGGGCCAAACTACGATTCCTGGAGCATTAAATACACTTGGCCTGAAAGAGGATCATGATTCTTACTGGAGAACATATTGGCCCCACACTGTAGGACTCAGTGCAGGATGCCAAGGAGGAGCCCTGAAGGATTTCATACCTGGGCAAGCACCAAACAAACAAAAAACAAAAACAACTCCAGTATATTTCACTTTGACTTCAGAAGTCAAGTTACTGCAGTTAAAGCAGAGGAACCTGTTAATATATTATATATTTTTTCAAATTCATATATATATATATATATATATATATATATATATATAAAATTTTATCATTTAAAAGACTTCAGAGACTTTGCAAATATTCCTTCATTGTCCTTAATTTATTGTGTTTTTGTGGTCCTTCAGGATCCTATGGGGTGACAGCACATGTCCAGCATGAACAAACAGGAGGCATTTTTCCCATTTTAATGACATTGATATTTTAGATTTCCTCAGACTTTGCTCAGACTGCAGACAAATGTTTGCAAGTGATCAGATTGAATTCGTGTGTCCAGACCTCACCAAACATCTGCTCGGGTTGCTGGGGTAATGGCAGAGGTGTCACTAACTACATATTACTGGTGATTCAGCTTACCAGTTTAGAAACATGAGAAATGGTCATCCATCATTTCGCCTTCTAAACAATCCCACTTCTGTGTTATGCCAAGCCACTTTTCTCTATGCTGTATTTGAAGTGACGTAAAAGACACTTTGAGCTAACCGTATCCAAACCCCCTCCACATGCGCTTGTGTGTTTTTGTTTGCTGTCCAGACTTTCATATCCCAAAAAATATATTTGGGCTGGTAGTCTGAACAAGGCCTCATATGATTTTGTCTCTAAAAAGCAGCTAAAATACAATCTAGCTTTTCATACCAAATAATCCTGGAATAGTGTTATTGCGTCCAAAAGCATTTAAAGAAAAATCTGCACGCAAAAGCCAATTTACAGTGCCCTACACAAATCATCTAAGAACTTGTACTTAGAAGTCACAAGGACCCAATAGTTCCTTTATTGGGAGGAGAGTTGTCAACACTGGCTGGAGTACTACTCCATAATTTGTTTCAGGGCCTTGAGCTTTCTCTAGTGATTCCACAAATGATGGAAGTACTGTATTTGCACATTATATTGAGCCGGGATTCTAGGGAGAGACTTAATTTAGTTTATATGAATCCTTGAAGGGAGGATTTAAAAAAACCTTAAGACTGAACTCCACACTGCATTTGTGCTTTGCTTGCAAACAAGAAGAACTGAAGAGCCAGTATTGGTTTTTTTAAATCTCTTAAACCAATCAAAATCTTTAATGACACAGTGAAATGTCAGTTAGAGCATCTTAAGCTTCTGTAATGTGATGTACTTCTGACTCAGATGGGAAATTCAGGTAGGCAATAATTTCAAGAGGGATTTGATCTAATTTGTGGTTTGATTTGAAAAAGTGTGTGATGTAGCAAACATGGAGGGTCTGGAGAAGTGTGGTGATTTGGAACAGCAGAGGACTGTTAAAATGCAATAAATACATTGTAGGCATGCAATTTTGGAAATATAAGCATAAATGCTTTTGCCAAGTGATATTCAAACACACTCCTGCTAGTTACAGGGCTACAACTCATGAGTTAATATTAATGCAAAGTGCAGTTTTTGGGTTGTTGTTTTTTTTTGACAGATAGCAAGGGATAACAATTCATTCAAGACAATGAAATAAGTACTTCGAAAATGTATTTTAATTTCACTGGGTCTTTAACTGTGTGCTGTACACAGATGTTTTGCGTTTAGTATCAAATTCTCAAAAGTTTTTAAAGCAATCCAAAAAATGAATCCAGATGCCTTTTCTTTCCATACAACACAAATTTTTGTTCAGGTTTCCCCTTATTATCAAACATGTTTTTAGCTTTTCATTGTTGCTGGGATTCGACAGAGGCAGCATTCAGAACCAGAGAGCAAAGAAAACTTAAAAGCACTTCACATCCACTGAAAGATTACAGAAACCAGACGATGAGGTTGGGAGGTAACATGTTACTTGGGAGGTAGCAAGCCAGGTATGTCAGATTTCCATAATTATCAAAGGCTTCACAGTGTAAAGCTGATAAATGAATGTGGTTATAGCTAGGTGTGGCATCTATTCAGTTCAATTCAATTCAGTTTATTTATATAGCGCCAATTCACAACAAAAGTTATCTCATGACACTTTCTAATTAGAGCAGGTCTAGACAATACTCTAATTAAATTTTGGAATACAGAGAACCCAACATTCCCCAGCATCTGGCCTCTACATCTTTTCATATCTTAGTTTATCAGGTATGACGTTATTGTTTCTCTATTATTAAACTCGGCAGGACAGACCCCCTGTGGAACCAATTTTCCTATTTAATTCTGATTCTGATTCTGAACCGTCATATATGAGCTCATACTAACTAAATGTAGGATGATCGGGGATAAGGTCATATGACACAAGGTTGCTGTTTGCATCTGCTTAACTACATGTTTGCAGGCCTGTTTGTACCATGGTTGTATATCTCTGTATGAATTTTGTGTTTGTTTCCAACAGAGAGACTAATTAAAAGGCAGAGAATATGCATGAAATGGCACAGGCAGTTTAAAGATACATTATCAAAAAGACTGTCAGGCCTCTGAACATGCAGTTTAGAAATATTCAGCCCCTGGCAGAGCAGAGGAAAAGAAGAGTGGAATGTCTATGACTGGTGGAAGAAAAAATACACAAAGTTTATATCTATTCACACTAGTCCCATTTTTTTGGGGTTGTTATATCCAAAACAGCAGGAGCAGAGGAGACAATAGCATGAGAAGGTGGAGACAGCCTATCAGATGACAAGCGTGCCCTCTTAAAGACTCTTGGTTGATCTCATCCTGGTTAGGTGAGCCGTGTGGGGAAACCGAAGCCATAGGGTGGTTGTTGCGGTTGGAGCACATGTCGTACAGGTTTCCAGAGAACTGCATCTTTTTGGATTCCTGGCGGAGAGATTCCCAGACAGCTGCTGCTTCCTCAGGACAGCCCGCCATCGCCACATTGGCACAGTCATGGAACTCATCCCATGACCTGAAAAACAAAGAGGAGGATACAAGTGGACACCTTTAGATGTGACTTGAGACACATGGGATACCAAAAGCCAAAAATATCTTGACCCAAACCCAAATGAGTAAAAAGGTTATATTAAGCAAGTCACCATTGGTTTTGTTAGTATGCTGATGTTAGCATTTAACTGAAAGCACCACTGTGCATAAGTAGACCTACAGCCACACGCCGAGCTTTTATTATAGTTTTGCCAAGGTTGAAAATTCAGCTTGTCTTTGCTTCAATTACTTCCTGTACAGTCATACATCTAAAATTCACATCTTAAATGTGAAGCAGCTGAGTCAATCATCTCCCTGATGACGAGATGACTGAACTATGATATCAAAACAGACTGCTCTGAAAATAAATGATGAGGATGTTGTGGCAGTGAAGCTCTATTCCTTTCACTGAGAAAATCCAATTCAGTCTATTTGTTTGCTCCCTGGGGCGGCACGGTGGTGCAGTGATTAGCACTGTCGTCTCATAGCAAGAGGGTTCCAGGTTAAAATCCCGGTCTGGGCCCTTCTATGTGGAGTTTGCATGTTCTCCCTGTGCCTGCGTGGGTTTTCTCCAGGTACTTCCTCCCACAATACCAAAAACATGCACATTAAATTAATTGGCAACTCTGCATTGCCTCTAGGTGTGAGTGTGTGGTTGTCTGTCTTTGTGTGTCAGCCCTGTGATTGACTGGTGACCAGTCCAGGGTGAACCCCACCCCGTAGTCAGCTGGGATAGGCTTCAGCCCCCCCACGACCCTGACGGATAAGCGGTATAGAAAATGGATGGATGGATGCATGTTTGTTCCCTTGACTTTTTTTTACAGTTGTGAAGAGACCATCTGCTGAGCTCCACTGCTCTGAGAGCAAAGGCTGCCCTGTGGGTTAGCCTGAAAAGTGGAGAAAAAAAAGGTTCATTAGGCCGTGGAAAAGCTACCATGAATTGGGTGTCACTGCTGTGTTACATCTATCACAAGCAAAATGGACTTTCCAAACACTTTATTAGACCTGACAAAAGTAAAAAGAAGGGAAAAAAAAGAGTAAAGAAGAGGATGGAAAGATGATGAAGAAGAAACAGAAGGAAGTCTGTTATATAGCACTCTCTTGGATATGAACATCTTTTTCAGTGAAACACAGCATTAAGCTTTATTGCAATAACCTTCAAGCTCCACATCCAAAGCTGAGTCTGTCTGACTGTAATTGGCTGCTAATTCTTTCTCTCATCATGAATGTGTTGGCTAAGTTGCCTCTAAGGAAATACTGGCTGAGTGTTAACTAGAAGAGAGAGGAAGGGATGGTGGAGAAAGCAGAAGCAGATGACTCTGTTCAAAATCTGCCTGACACCTATAGAACTTCAAACAAAAACAACACAGAAGTCCATATAATTAATACAATTCCAAAGAGCATGTCGCTTTCGTACTATTAAAACAGAGAAGCTATGCACTCATGTCAACATGATACACAATATATATCATTTTTTGTCTTATACTTCATGTGAATATTCTCACTGACTGCTTTGAACTCTGAACCAAAGAAATGTTGGTCCAGGATGTGTTTAGTCTTATGGACTAATTAGCAAATTATAACCCAAAAGCATTTGTCCAATCACAGCTTCTGTGTTTCAGCTCTTAACTATCAAGAGCATATTCAAGATCCCTTTTACAGGATTCTGTTTTTAAAATAAGTCAGCTGGAAACATTCACAAGACAGTCTGTGACAGCATTTTAAACTGAGTCGTGGAGCTGATGTTAGCCTAATTAGCAAGCCAGTTGCAGCTGATAAAAGCTACTCGTGGCAGTTGTGAATTCAGCTGGAAAAAAAGAATTGAAAGAAGTCAGAATTTATGTACTTCTGAAATCAGGGACCTGCTGTTTCCAATATTACTAAGGATTTCAAAGGCACGTTTACTCCTGTTATTGTTAGCTGTATGCCATGTAGAGAATTTACAATGAAAGAGTATATGGAAATGACCACATAAATATTCAAACATGAATAAGACAAGGGAATAAGATTATTCACAAATGCTATTCAGCAAGCATTACAATACAGAATTTAACCCTGATATCTGTATAAAGTGTTAATTTTGTAAAGGTCACGCGAAAACCTTGCTGTATTATTTATTTATTTTTCTGTTTTCATCATATGGATATATGCACATTTTTAGCAGCAAATCATTTTCTGTTTTGCTATAGAGGAGCTCAAACCTGATGTTAAAACTACTGAAATGAAAAATGTTTGTCAAAAATGTTTTTTTTCAACCCTTTTGGGTGACACTCCTGGTCATAGCAATTTATGCTAAAGAAATTACAAAAAATGTCATTTCTTTGTACTCCACAAACTCCACTACATCAAAATCTGTGTGCTCGTATCATATGCTTGAGAGTTTTGAGAGTAAAAGCCATAAATACATGTAAATATATGAACTTATGAATTGTCACTGACTGTTTGTCTTCATTTATTTTCCTCTGTTTTTTTCTAGTTTTTATACTCCTCTAAGCATTCTTGAATTGACTTGAACTATGAAAAAACATAACAAAACTAGAAGCTCAACAATGCAACAAACATTTTAGTTGAGTGCTAACATCCATGTGTCTTATACACTGCCTCCATGCAATGTAGGCAGAATGGGAAAAAAAAAATTGCCCTAACTTTATGGTGACTCAAAGCACCAAGACGGTTATCCTTCTGCTAGACTGGTCATATTATACAATAAATAAATTCAATTAACTACTTTTGTTCTGTTATGTATTAGGAGCTGTCCGTTAACACAAAGAGTTAACAAACACAGATGCAATGTATAGCTGATAAAATAAGCTGATTTCCTTTCTAGGACACAGTGTTGAAATGTTACTGCAATGACAGCTGTGGTGTGTTATGTACCGTGGTTGAGTACCTCTACCTCTGAATGAAGCATTTAGCAGTTTTGATTTATCACTGTAGTTGATGAGGGATTGATTACTGGAATCTAATCAGACAAACAAGATAAATCATGATGGAAAGAGACTCTCCTTTGTTGCAGTCTTGATTTGTGATCGCCCAAAGGCTTGTATCGTCACTAATCTTCACCTAAGCTGAACTCCTGAATCATAGCTCTTACGAAATCACTTAAACAAGTAAGACATTTTGTCAATTAGGAGGACTTCTGTGATACAGAATATCATTGTGAGAACATTTTCCTTCTGATCTTGAGTAGAGAAATGACAGACACACACACATATTTTCTGTCTCCCTCTGAGAGATTCCTGCACACATCTTCCCTTTTTGCTGTCACATACTGAACACAAATAGAATATCTTTACACATATCTTTATCCACATATTCAGTGAATTTAATGACTCAGCAAAGAAGACGCACCATGAACACACCCAGATGCAGCTCCATAAAATCAGGCATAATCACTGCTGCAGACCGGGCTTCCCTTGATGACTCTGCGTGTGTGTGTGTGTATGTTTGGCCTGTGTCCAGGGTTTAAACACTCCAGTGGTCCACCTCTGACAGAATGCTGCAGGAGGAGGACGGCTGCTTACCTGCTGCTGTGGGAGGAACAGTTGATGGAGGGGAAGCGGGTGCTGTGGGGCGTCAGCATCTGGTTATCATCTGTGTACCTGAGCTGTCTGTGCCCGTGAGTGTGTTAGAATATGTCCAGAGACAACAAGAGGATGACAAAATCAGGAAGAGAAAGAGAAGGATGTCATGTGCAGTGGGGCAGAGTTTTTGCTATGTAGGGGTCTGATATGAAATGTCTGTGTGTGTGTGTGTTTGTGTCTTTGGGCGTAGGTGTGCAGGTCTTTGTTCAAGTTACAGGTGGTGCAGAGACAGCAGAAATGCATTGAGGACACTGACAGACAACCAGCTGCTTTCACAATAATAAACCCCCACGAGAGTATGTTTGTTCTGCGGCTAACATGCTGCTGCCGGCATCTGAAAACCTCCAAACCACAGTTCTGGGCTTGGTGTTCATTGTTTTTTTTTTACATTAATATACAGAGCAATATGGTCATATGGTGTTCATGGAATGAAAAGGTACAATATGTTCACCTCCAGTGACACAGGCTGCACCCTCTCTATTTTAAAAACAGGAAGAACACAGCTGGACTTAATAACTGTCACTCTGTCACTGTTACTAAGATCATTAAATGTGAGTCTTCCTCTAAGTAGAATTAACACACCTGTCAGTTCTTGCTATGACATGTCAAAACATCTGCTGTGCAACTGTGACTTCAGATCAGAGTTTCCAACTGTGAGGTGAAGACACCACACGGAGCCACTTTACATGGATAGTTCTTATAGATACGCTGAAAACAGCTTACATGGGTCTTTGAAACAAATCTTTCATATCGTACCCCATCTTGCTCTGCACTATCTGAATTATTTAGGAACTCTGTCAGGAGTCATTGGAAATTTGGGAACCTAAAAATGTGGCCAGGAAAGGAAAACACAGAATACACTAAAGAGCAGGAAAAAAAAGAGTAGATGGCATTGGACAAATCACAGAAAAGTATATGGTTTAATATTTAACAAATTAGATGACTAAAATGCAGTGCATTGAAGTATATTCAAGTAAACTGAGAACAATGAATTGACAATAGTAGTAGTTAATGCATTCACATCAGTCAAAAAGTGACTGAATATAATCAATAGGCTTCATGTAAATGGACACCAATTGTCATGACAGCACTGATTAAACATAAATAACCGTCACAAACTGATTTCTTTTAATTGACAAAACCAAAATTGTGATCTTTCCATTACTTGAAGCAATATGAATTCTATAGTTTACATTATGTCACTGTTTCACGAACTGAAAATATTTTTTCTACCATCTCATCTAATTCTCAGGGAGAAAGTGTAAAAGGGGGCATCAGGAGTAGAAGCATCACTGCATAGCATAGATCACCATCACCAGTGTGCACTTTCCTCCTATCTACATTTTTTTGGTAACATTTAATTAAATTAAAAAATCATTAAAAACAAGACAAGTAGTCCTTTTCAGTGTAATGTCAATAAATGATCCAGCAGTTTTAACCAACAGGTTAAGTCACAGAAATAGTCAAAAACACCTTATACACTGGACAAAAACCCACTTACCCCCCATCAGTGCCTGGCTTCATACCTGGGTCAAATGACTCTGCTGTGAACATTGTTCAGTTGAATTTGAAAGAGACTGAAGTAAAATACATACAAAAGCAATCACCATAACAGCAGCCTCCATGTCAGTGCCCAAACAATGCTTCATATGTGCAGCTCCTAACAGAGATAAGAACGAAGGGAGAGGTGATTCACTCTTTCGCTGCATCCATCATCAGCTCCAGTAAAAAAAAAAACTGTGTGTCTAATTGGTTTGTCTTGGTTTATTATTATGGTTTATTCACACAATGCAGATCTGCTAGTCAGTGAGGTTCTGTGAAGTTTGCGGAAGTAAGAAGACTTTAAATACTGCAGTTTACCTGAAAAGTAGATTACTATCTGAAATTGCCAGATCACCCAGCAGTAACAACAGGGAAGGCTTTTAGATACATGGTTGTTACACATTTCACTATAAAGTCAGTAAAGTGCGAAACTAGTTTAGAACCTTCCACAAACAAACCCAAGTTTGATAGTTGTCTTTTATGTCAGAGTTGGAAATAACACAACATGGATGTAAAGGGATTTGTCAAAAACATTATTTTTCACCTTCTGCAGAAACATCAGAGAGCATTGTGATTATTCTGCCCAAGGTTGATGTAATAAAAGGTTTTTAAAAAAAAATGTTGTAACTGTTGCAACTCCAAGCTCCAATGAGTTGCAAGAAGCAAAGGAATGAAAAGAATCCAGCTATTCTTGAGGAAGAAACTGACAAAGGTTTTATATTAAAATCATCACACTTCAGCTCCAGTGGCCTTCATCTGGATTCAGGAAGGTTTCTTGTAGAGGCAAAATTCTATTTTCCACTCACACAACACTTGATCTATATTTTGCAGCAGCTTTTTATACCTATTGAACAACCGTTTTAATGTGGAATTTGTGTGCAGCAGAGACTTTTATAGATCTACAATCCCACTTTCTTGAGTCTGACATCTTTGTGGAAAAAAAAGAAAGAAAGAAAAATAGGAGGATCTGAAACTCTTTCTTCTCGGCCCTTTAAATCATTTCTAAATCTACATGATAACCAGAAAGTGGTGCAGAACTTGGAGAATATTATGGTGTCTTTGTTTGGCAGGAGTCGAAATCCTAACTGCTGGATTCTAAATGAGCTGTATAGTGCTGAAAGCCTTCAAACTGAGGCAGGAATAGAGGCGCTGCAATGAAAGCATGAATGGCCTTATCTAAATCTGTAGAGGATAAAAATATAAAAGGAAACCAAAAGGCTGGGTGGGGCGGGTGGGGGGGGGGGGTATACTGAGATGTGGAGTTTTGTTTGTGTTCCCTCCTCACTCCTTACTCACTGAGTAAGTAAGAATCGAATACTGTTGTTTATTGATACTGTACAGAAATAAAAATATATTTTATTCTTTCTAATAATATTCATTATGTAATTTATGATTTTGCACTGCTGTATTTATACCTTGTGGTGTAGCTATTATCTTTGTCTTAATTAATCATGTCATATAATAGCTTGCGTTCTCTTGGAACTACTTAACAGTGACTTTATGGTGTTTATATGATACTGTGTCTGTGTAATGTCATAGTGAGTGGCGTTATCATCAAAAAACACAATGCAACCAGAATCAATTCCTATTCTTAACCGTTCTTTAAAAGTATTGATTAAAATCAAATTATCAATGAAAATATTTTCTACTGTATTAACATCCATTTTAGAGACTCCACATTCCTGTTTTTGTATGACTGTAACCAAGGAAACAAAGGCCACATTTTCACTTTACAAATATTTCAGCTAAATTAAGTATTGCGCTATGATACATCCTGTCATGTAGGTGAGACCTCTCTTCAAATTTCATAAGATTTGATTTTTTTTTTTTTTATGTGTGATTAATTTCCATTTCATTGGCTTTTTAAAATGATTTCTTATTGCAGAGTTTGTGTATTAGAAAATGATTTTTATCTTTCTATGATAAAATGAATTCGGATGACAAACTTGGATAAACCTTTAATCCCTCTGTGGAGATTATCTTACATAGAGGTATCTTTGGTGATGTGCTGAGTATCCACCCTCTCACCTTGTCACTGGTTTGTTCCCTGTATGTTTAATCAGCATAACAGATCTGGATTTTCTTTCATCAGTCCACCTCATTCACTCTGTTTTGTTTGTTAAGAGAAAGTCCTGCTTAGTGGGGATTGTGAGAGATAATTTTGATTTTTCCCTGTTGATCTCTAGTATGTAGTATCACAGTTTCTTGAAATCTAAAGCTGACCTGATAATGGTCACCAGACCGGAATTCATAATTATATAAAGTGAGTATGACCAACAGAGTGTGGTGTTAAGAGTGGTCAGTGAAAACTTAAACTGATTTTTAAAACACTGCATCACACATTACATTCACTTAATGTATAGCAATCTAATTTTTTCCTTTTCATTTGAAAACTAACTTGGAGGGTGGAGGGGTGTGAAATGCAGGGGTTACATGATGCACCATGGATCCCTAATGCCCCCCTCTTGGCCCTGGTCCCACCTTGACAACGTGGTTAATATTGTAATCATGATGATGTCACTACCCTCATATTAATAAAATCCAACCTCTAACCAAAACCATGAACTTTCTCTCATCCTAACCAGCTCATTTTTGTTCCTGAAATTTGGTTGGTGATATTGTCCTCCCACTAGGAGCGACAGATCAGTAAATGTTGTGTGTCGCTCTAAAGCAGGGGTGTCAAACTCAGTTTTGTCCCAGGCCACATCAGCATTTTGGTTGCCCTGAAAGGACCAGTTGTAAATATAAGACTGCATAAATCTATCAACTTGTCATAATGTTATGTAATTTCTTCTGTATTTGATTATTAATGGCTTAACCTAATGATAACAAATAACTCAGCGTACACTTTCTCAAAAATGCACTTTCTGGAAAAGTTAGTTTTAGTTAGTTTAGTGAACATATTCTGTTGAAGATGCATGAGGAATGCTTGAGGGCTAAGGTTAGCATACTTGGCTCTGTGTTTGATGTCAAAGTGCAAATGTAAATTTTATTCCTTTGGAACTGCCAGTACCACGTTACAAAGAAAACAATCGGGTTTGTCTCCATTAAACACAAACATGCACTACCTTTCTTATTTCTCATTAAATTTCCTTCCCTCAGTCTCAGCCTTTCTTTTCTTGGACATTTTTTCTAGACTGCTGCTATTAACATTACAAGCGACAACCATTCAGCGAGAGCACCACTGCGGAAATGGCTGAATGGTACTAAGACACTATGTAGGATATACTGAAATGTAGCAACTAGATGCCTTTAGTGTGCCGATAACAACATCAGGATGGATTCTGGGACATGTAGTTTATGCACACTGTACTTCCATATGTCAGAATTTTATTGGGCATATTAAAATGTTTTGCAAAATCTCACAGGACACAAGAATATGATGCTGGGCTAGATTTGGCCTGTGTGCCTTGAGTTTCACATGTGGTATAAAGGACATGGGTAAATGATGTATTGTGGCTTCCAAATGATGTATTTGTGGCCATCTTTATACCTAATAAAGGTTTTAGGAAAAGACAGGGTTTTAAAAATACTGAAAATGTGGTTACAAAAACTTCCTCAAATTCCTCAAATGGGGTTTGAAAGCTTCACACTGTTCCAAATACTGTTAAAAACATATTTAGTGGAATCCATTTTTCACATGTCAACAATTTAAGCTTCTGATTGTTGGGTTTCACCTCATGTAAAGCACCCTGAGACTGTAAACTAAGTGGAACAAGTGAGACTGAGGACTAGTGAGTGTCAGAACCTCTGTCTAGCATGAGATCCAGGAGTACATCAGGAAGATGTAAAGTAAAAACCTCAAGCGGCAGAAACCTGATGAGGGTGAGGAAAAGGACGAACCATCATGGAGGGACAAGCTCTTGCATGACATGTACCACCAACAGATAGAAGAAGTGGCTGATAGCAAGAAATCCTACCAATGGCTGGAAAAGGCTGGATTGAACTACAGCACAGAAGCACTAATCATGGCAACACAAGAACAGGCACTCAGTTCAAGATCAATAGAGGCCGAGTCTACCACACCAGACATGACCCCAGGTGCAGGCTGCGCAAATATGCTGCCAAGACAATTCAGCACATAACAGCAGTGTGTAAGATGCAGGTAGGAACAGCCTACATGGAACTGTCCAGAAGAATGCAGTCCTAGGAACAGCTAAAATACTGCGCAGAACACTCAAATTCCCAGCCCTCTAGATAGAGCCCCCTCTCACCCTGAGTCTTCACATTATTTATCTGAAAATAGTTAGCATGAAGGATTATTATTCAAAGATAAAAGTGGATTTTACCATTAAGAAACATTTTAGAGTGAACTTATATACACCAGGGCATTGCCTAAAGCAGTACCTATTTTTCATCTGAATCTCCTCTGTTTTTTTAAAGGTCCAGCAAAAGGTTACTGTTTAATTCTATTGTGCCTAATTCCTCTGTATCTTTAGTCCCAAATATTTCCTTTTCACCTCACCTACTCTGGATCCACAGTGAATGATTGCAACTGCAAAATGCCTATTGTGAATATGAAGTATAAAAGCAGCGCTGCACTCCTGGGAGCATTCTGACAATGGAGCTGCCTTGGCCTAGATGCAAATCATAGCCTCTTATTCAGACTAGCATACATGGTGTGAGTGTGTGTGTGTGCGAGCGCACGCGTGCATGCATGTTTGAGTGTGCACGTGCTTGTGGATCTTCAGAGGAGAGTACCATGCTACCTCCTCATTAAATGGCTCTGATAGAAGCTCTAAAACCATGTTCCTGAGAGAAGAGAGGGAGTTGAAAAGGGAAACAGAGGGATGAAGGGATGGAGGGACATGCAAGAAGACAAGAAAGAGGGAGGGAGAGAGAGGAAACAAAGAGGAGGAAGAAAGAGAGGGAAGCATGGGGGGATGGAGAAAGAATGAAAAATAAGGGAAGGAAAAAGTGAGGTGAGGACACAGAGTGTAGATTGGGGAGAAGTGTTTATTGTGTGTGTGTGTGTGTGAGCTCTTATGTCCTCACATTAGGCAACACTCACACTAAGGTGCCTGGGTTGCAGGATTAGTAGTTTAATTGGTACCTCAAGGAATAGAGGAGACTTAACAACAGTGGAGTGGTACCACGGGTGGGCTGCAGGGCCATGGTGACACGCACACACTTGCACAACTTGTTATTCTGCTTGTGAGAAAATTCTCTTCAACCATTCCCAAACCTTTATTGTAATCAAAACTCCATTTTTAAATTTTTGAAAATGAGAGTCTTCAACATCAATACACACAAATGCATAATCATCATTGTCACAGAGATAATGTAACGCAGAGAAAAAAGGAACAGTGAATCAACGTAAGTATACTTCATCAGAAGGCCTAGTTGAATAGTCCAGCAGCTTCAGACATCCCCTCTTCCCACAGCTTTCCCACTCTGAAGGTCTGCACGCTCAAATCCCTGTAACTGATTGTGTTGAGGTGAAAAAGTATCCAGGGGCTGACTGTCAAAAGTTCTCTTTTTTTCTCTGTCCTTGCACAAAAATCCTAAATTGTGAAAGAGTTAGTCTATTAATATCACTGCCTGGCTTTGGAGCTAAGAAATCATGCGCAAACAACTTGCTGTGTAATCTTAGAACCAAAAGCTTAACTTGATAGTAATGATGACCATATCCAAGACTTGCCATTAAGGTTTTTCTGACAAAGACAAGTAAGTGAAAACTGAAATTATATAAATAAATCAACTTAGTATAAACATTACTGCAGCAACAGAATGGCATACATTTAGATACACTGAGGAACAGATCTGAAAGCCACTATGTATCTTGAAAAGTAAGAACATTAATTGTCCAGCCTTGCATGTTTTACTTTAAAGCTATGGGACTGACCTTAGCTGACACACTGATGCAGAAAAGGGTAGCCTCGAGCAGGCTAAATCATTGATTATGTTTTTTTTTCAAAGAATTTCCCCTCTGGGATAAATAAAACATTTCTGATTCTGATTTATTTATTTATTTTTATTTTATTTTTATTTTTTTTTATCACATTCTGTTTCCAGGTAGCCTAAGTGGTGTCTGTTGGCAGCATTTGATAAGGGGAGTCACCTCCACCTGTTGCATGACACACTTTTGGACTGAAGCTGCAGGGAAAGACAAACAAAAATTATGGTGAAAAGTAATGTGCAGCTGAAAAAGACAAGGAGAACCATACACTCTGCTCCAACCAAGCCCCTAAAAAAGATATATGGGGACATTTCAAAAGGAGATCTGGCTCTTGATGTTTTAGAAGAATACATGAAGCAGCTGATAAGTACAGAACAAAGTCCAATTGAATATGACAAAGACACTGAAGCAGAGACTGTTGAAGAAAATTAGATGAAGAAATAAATTCTGATTTATAATACATGGATAAAATAAGCACACACAAAAAAAAAATCAAAACAGCAATGTACTCAGATCGAGATTCAAGCAGTACAAGCAGTTCTGGACATACAGAACTTAAGATAAGATAAGCCAGTGGCAAGTGTTTTGGACATAATTAATTTAATTAAAGAGTTTGGTCTAGACCTGCTCTAATTGGAAAGTGTCATGAGATAACTTTTGTTGTGAATTGGCGCTATATAAATAAACTGAATTGAAATTGAATTGACATAAATGAACATGAAAGAGCATTATCTAATCTAATTCTGAACGCAATTAAGATGCTCATTAATCGATTTGGACAAAGGGACCTGGTGATAAATGCACATATGAATAAGTTACCAAATATGACTCCTGTAAGAAAGGCTACTGATGTAGTGTCTTTGAGCAAATTGAATAATTGACCATAAATGCCTCTGAACAAAGGCAACATGCTAACTGTCTATTAGATGGAGGTCATGGAAGTGCAATTTCATCTGTAAAGATTTTTCTGGAGCTTTAAACATACCACTCGTGGGAACAGAAGCAATAAAACTGGCCACATTGGGTTCTGCAACTCACAAAAAAGTAAGTACAAGAAAGGTCAGGTCCAGTTTGAGAACACCACCTCAAGAAGAAAAAGGGCTGCGGGTTACTAATACTCCGGTGAGAAATATTGGGATTTTGTTCCTGACACTACAGTCCAGAAGTGCTGGACTGTAGTGTCAGGACACACTGGGAGACATGACAATAGACTGGTGGTGATAGGAAATGTGCCCAAGTTGGCATGGCTGACTGCCGAGTGACTGAGGTGAGCAAATTTAAAAATTAAACTTAGTTACTGAGGCATTAATAGCAGGTTGGTAGGCCTTCATGTCTTTTAGGTTGGTTGGATTCTCCCAACTTAATTTGTAGCCACAGGATGTCCCTCCATCTTCCTTTATTGCAGTTTACGGTTTTCCTTTCTGCTGAAATGTAAAGTGTATCCATAAATCTATTTGTTATTCCGACTAAAACTTTTATGCATCAAAGCAATCATTTCGTTGTCATTAACTTGCGTGTTGGTTTGGGCCAGTATGGGAATCTCTTCATACGTCACATTAATCTGCACACATAAGTCAGTGACAGGATGCACTGTTTATATGGACAGACTAGATGCACAAGTGAGGGAAAACATAATCCATTTCTTTTAAAATAGCCCTCTAACATTGTAGTCCCATCTCATCTCAATAATACAAACAAAATTACATTTTATCATGGTTTTTATTATCAAAGAGTTATTTTTTGCTTGCCTTGTCTCAGCTTCCTTATGAAAAAAACAAAAACCCATTTTCCATCATAGTTTTTGGTAACAAAATTAACACTGCATTTGCTAGCCCTAAATTTGAAACTATTCTCAGCAGTCTGTGTAGCCATAAACCAACTTATTGGACAAAATGCAATTTTGACCTGATGGATGGTGCTAGACGAAAAGTCAGAGGATCACTAAAGCTATTACAATTCATCCTGAGGGGGAGATGAATGTCTGTACCAAATTTCAAGGCAATCCATGAAAATTTACTAAAAGCCAAAAATGTCAAACTTATGGTGGCACAAGAGGAAACTGGTTAATCTAAGTCATTAAGAGGCCTCCCCAGGCACCATGAACGTATGTACAAAAATTCATGGCAATCCATTCTGTAATTTTAGGGATATTTCACTTTGGACCAAAGTGGTGAACCAACTAACCAACACTGCCATCCCAATAGCCATGCTGCCAACGTGGTTCAAAAAGGAAGGAACAAGGAAAGATGAGCTGAACCAGAATGCAGTAGGATATCAGTAAGATGACTTTTACTGCGTTTCGTTGCATTGTACTTGTACATGTGTAATGACAATAAAGTTGAATCTAATCTAATCTAATCTAATCTAATCTAATCTAATCTAATCTAATACTGTGAGGAAGACTTGCACATACAGTTTTCCTCAAGAACTATAATGTAATGCTTTGTGAATCTCAATAAAATTGTGTTTTGAACAAAAATAAAATCCTCCTTTAAGTAGAGTTTGACTGAGTCACAGCAACACTTCCCTGTGAATTACTGGTATTAAATGTCTCTAAGATGTATTATATAGAGCATGTATTCTGACCCTGCCCACATGCTCATGGTTGCAAAAGCCTCATTCATAATGTAGAGAGAAAAAAAGTACCTCTCACAACTCCTGTTGTTGCATTAAACAACTACTTAAGCTGTCAATTCTGCAGTTCAGCAAGTTTACTGGAGTGTAAGGTCTACTTCTACCTCTTTGGTCACCCTTTGTTGCTCCCAGTATCTGTGTACAGGGTGATGTCTACATCAGGCGCTCAATATGATTTTGGGACTGTCCAAACAACACTCAACAGAAACATTGCTCTCTGATCAGCCATCCTATTCTAATACCCTTCATACATTATGGCCCCTTTTTCCAGTCAAGATGATATGACTCCTTAGGAAGATGGATGACAGAGGTATGTATAAATAGAGTGGTGAGATGACGACAGAGGGAGAGAAGGAGGAATGATGGATAGATACAGGAAACAGAGAAATGGAGTAGTGGGAGAAAGAAAAGGGTTGGTGAAGAGAGAGGGGAAGTAAGAGACATTATGCATCTTTAATCAGTGTCATCAGGCCTCCAGCTGAAACAATGAGAGGCTAAAAAGAGAGCCGCAGAGTGAAGATATAGTGGGAGAAAAGGAAAGGCACTGCTGTCGGAAAGTGAGTGTTCAAACTTAAAATCAAATTGGAATTAAAATTCATTTTTGCTATGAAATCAGTGTTTGTTTGGACTTTGGACTGCTTATTTGGTCAAAACTGTAATTACCAAAGAAATTACCAGAAACTTTATTAACTTTTCTGCAGTGACTGTGCTCACTATATCAGTGTTCATTTGGTATACAGGTAAATAGATTGGTGCAGTATCCGTGTGAGTGTGAGCAAACTAGTGGAGTAAAGGCGCCCTGAGCAGCGGTTACGCTCTCTCTGTGTGCCTTCTATGAGCTTCTCTGTTATTTTTTGTAGCTGGGCAGGCTGTGTGTGTCCATGTTAGTGCTAAGCTATTGCTAGTGCTAAGATAAGCTATTTTTGAACTTATAGCTTCTTTTGTATTTTAATAATAATAATGATAATAGTATCATTATAATAATAATAATAGTACATTTTATCTATGGGCGCCTTTCTTGACAGTCAAGGTCACCTTACAGATAAAAGCTACACAATCAAATACAATAAAAGACAATAAAAAACAATAAAGCACAATAAAAACAAATGAAAGACATATAAACATGGACAGTAGTGGTAATATGATTTTTGCTAGGTTTACCTTAGGCGTGTAATGTCATTATTGGTAGGATTGGATAATGTTCACATTTGAACCTTTTTGCAGTACTTTACTTTTAGTAATAACAAAAATGAAATTTCGGTTATAAAAAAAACGAGAAGCTCGTTGCCCTTAGGCACAGATCTGTGAGCTGCTTCCCACTTCTGCTCTCTAACCCTGAATGCTGTACGTGGGGGCTACAGTCCTGCACTGGGATCAGTGCAGGACTGTAGCCCAACTCCATCATTTCTTCAAAGGAAGTAGCTGTTTAAGTACCTGGGAGCAGCTGTTCATGCTCAGGTCAGGTCAGTTCGGGTCACAGTTGCAGAGCAGAAATTTCAGAGTAAGAGCAGAGAGAAGTAAACACAGCTGTGCTGTACATCATTAATTTTCTAATCTATAAGATGTGTAAGATACATATGCAGCATGTTTCAAATAAAGCACATTTTTCAGCAGGAATAACACAATGCAATTGTAAGTAAGTAAAAAAAAATTTAAAAAATGGCATTTATTTCCGTTTGGCACAAACAAAAACATGTTTTTGTAAACTGGTTAGTCATAGAGTATCCTACCATCATAGTTCTTATACTGCCAGATTCCAGAGACTCCACTTCACATATATGAAAAGATATGTCTACTGGCAGCCTTCTATGCTGAGATACATGTAAGAATGTAAGAATTTCATAAAAGGCAAAATTTTTTTTGTTGATATAAAAATTTCTGTAAAATATATGCAAGTATTACCACCTAAAATGATGGCAGATCTGAATAGCTTAGACTGTGCTGAAAATAACAATGTATGGCATGTATGGATGGCACTTATAATGACGAGGTAGCTAATAATGATGAGATAAATGCTTGTGAGTAAAGGTAAAAAAATTGCCCTACAAATAACCTAGGCCATGTAACACAGCTTTTTCACATCTCTTTTTCACAATAGCCATCTAAATCATAAGTTTCAAGTACTTGGAAATATGATATGTTGAAATGCAGAAAATGAAATTCCAGTCCCCCACACTCTGCACTTTATTGCTCCACCCTCCCATTAATCAAAACAGTGTTACGCCCTAAAACCATGGTCTCACGAGAATCAGTGCTAACATTGGCAGGCTTCTAATCAAAAACTGGAAGCTGGATAGCTGAGCTTACTAGCGTCCACCTTCACAAATTTACCACTCTGGTGGGTCTTCCAAGATGTTGGATGTTGTAAAGGGACACACATCTCAGATTGTTATGGTACATCAACACTATGCAGGCTTAGTGAAAAAGGGGGAAAACGTCTTCATTCAACATTTGTATGTCATAGAGGGCTATGAATCTCAAATCACCACTCTGATAGGAAACACCCACCCAGAGGCCTAGATATTTGGCTGCTGAAAAATGAAAATGATTATTTCTTTTTACATCAGTATCAAATTAACTGTGACACTGTTGTATAAAACAAATGACACACTGAGCAAGATAAACATGCTGGAAGTGACACCTGGTAGAGCTGCTGCAATTTAGTAGTCAAACAGCATAAATGACTGTAGTCATTCTGTTTGTCTCATTGAAAGATTCAATATTCCTCTCATATAATCCCAGTCAGGAAAATCATTTTTTATTTTATTGGGGATTAGATCATCCTGTGATGTGTGATCACAAAGGGAATTGTTGGTGGCAAATGGAAATTTAGGTGACAGCACAGGAGGACGAAACATCACCAGTCTTGATGTCAGTTTGGTCCATCAGTATATTTAGTATTTTGCTGCTGATGACACAGAATATGACAAATCTACCTGTGGAAGAGGACCTCTTCCCTCTGTAGATGCACCACTCAGCCACAACATTAAAACCACTGACAGGTGGCTTGGTGTTCTGGCAGTCATGTGGACGTTAGACACACGCCAACCCCCCACCCAAGCAAGACAATGGCCACAATCATATTTCGAAAACAGTGCAAGAATGTACCTGCAGACTCTCCAGATCCCATCCTGATTGAGAAGCTGTGGGATGCACCCTCCCACTTGGAGGCCCCACCTTCTTCCCACAGATCTTTGAGCCATCCATCCATCCATCCATCCATCCATCCATTTTCTATACCATTTATCCCTCAGGGTTGTGGGACCCTATCCCAGCTGATTATGGGCGAGAGGTGGAGCAAACCCTGGACTGGTCGCCAGTCAATCACAGGGCCAACAAACAAAGACAGACAACCACACACACACACACACTTAGGGGCAATTTAGAGTAGCCAATTAACCTAATGTGCATGTTTTTGGGATTGTGGGAGGAAGCCGGTGTACCTGGAGAAAACCCACGCAGGCACAGGTAGAACATGCAAACTCCACACCTGGAACCCTCTTGCTGTGAGGCGACAGTGCTAACCACTGCACCACTGTTCTACCTAAGTCCTACACACTGAACCTTTAAAGCGAGCCATGATTTTCTTTTTAACAGCCATGGAACTTTGGTGCACTAGTCCAGTATCTACTAGTTTACTAGTTTACTCTATGTTAACATCAATCCATTAATGCTCACACACAGCCATTTTAATAAATATCATTCTTATAATGTGTGAGCAGGTCCTCAGTAAGTCCAGTGAGGGATTAGAGAGCCAAGACTTCGATCCATGAAACAGTGCAGATGCATTGCCTGGACCTGCCCTATTGATATCAGATAGCAGAATGACTTTGTGGAATTGCAAAATGCTTGTCTAAACTTTTCTTTCTGAAAACCTTGCATACTCAGTTCCAGCTCGGACAATATGTACCGTTTTCCCCAGAGAACTTCTGTCTTTGTTTCTCTCTCCTAAAGTAAGTGAATGCTCACTAATACTGCCCTGACTGCCTTATGGGCTTTAGAAATGCATACTCCAATCACCGCTTTCGGATTTTATCCTCGTATTTGGGTGTGTGTTTAGTGTGGCACATTATGAGTGTGGTTGCGCACTGACCTGCAGATGGAGTGTATCTCATGTGTGTCTTCGTCCTTGCGCGCGCTGTCTGTCAGACTGTCGCCCAGAGCCATCAGACACTGAGCAAAACCCTTATAGATGGAGTGACACCTTCTGGCTGCAGCAACAGGACAAGGGTTCAGCACTGCAAAACCACACAGAGCAAAGATGAAGTGAAAGCTGAACGCGGAACATGAAGTGAGAAATCAATCAGAGCAGAAATACAAGTGTATCATTTGACAGTAACTTTATTTCTGTTGTCTGCCTGGCTGCAAGTGTTGGACCACAGTCAGATGAGACAAGTGTGTGAATAAAAAGAGAGTTGGTGCAGTGAGTAACACTGCTGTCTTTACAGCTTTTTGCTTCAGTGATGGACTGCGGGGATGAGTGTTATCAATCATACACACAAAGTATATACACTTTTGGAAAAGAATCCAACCAGGAGCAACAGCAACAAACACTGCAAGTCAAGCAGCTCAGGTAGCGTCCTGTCAGTTGTCTGCAGGGATTGTCAGGACCCTTGGTGATGGAGAACAAGCAAGACCAGGCGTCTACTGTCATTTCTAAGTATGTATAAAGATTAAGGTGCACAGGAAATTATACGCAGGACAATCTGCTTTGGCAGAAGAGAGTTTTTTATATTGCAGATACATATTAATGGCAGGTGTCATGGGGGTTACATACACCTGTGCCTTTAGATGTTTCTATTTCTTCATATATTTACTTACAGTTATTTCTGATTTGATAAAAACATGAGGGAGCATTTGTCAATGTAAATGTTGTATCCAGACACAGTCTACACACAGAAATATCATCAAATCTCATCAGGTGAAACCAAAGAATTAATACAATTAGGGGCCGATTCAGGAAACCATGTGTTGTTCATGCCCTTATGAACATGTGGAGGAACCCCTGTGGAAGCTGGATTTCAAAGTCACTGCATGCTTCACACACCCCTGTGTCACCCCTGTCCCCTGTGAACCCAGTATCATAAGTCATTTACTTCGTACATAGGTATTTACAGTACCTTATCAAAGCCTAACGCTGTTTGTTGAGTCAGAATTAACAAGAAAAAAATTCTTCCAGACAGATACGCATTTGGTTGATGTAGTTCGAAATAATTATTAGCCATTATTCGGTCAGTTTATACCATCTTTTAGGGAGGAGTGAAATGGCAGCGTTTGATTAGGCTGATCCTTTCTCATCTTTTCAGCAGCAGCAAATGAATGTGAATCAGATGCCTAAGAAGATTTGAGGAATGATAAAATGCCACGAAAACAGAAGATAGAATTATTCCATCACAGCCTCCATCATTCATCTCAAAGCTTCGTCATCCTTTCTCAACATGTATAGTCTGCTTCTAGACCTTTCAATTACCGCCCACATCTCCAGATTGCTCAATGATTCAAATAGGCCTACTGTTGTGCTTATTACCAACCATTTGCCTGTTTGGAAAAATAACGACAGAGACAGAAAGATAATAATAGTAATTTTTTTACCAATTATGTGATGTAATAGCATTAACCATGAAAAACTTGATGCTGGAGACTGAGGCTCACATCCCAGTGTGTGGAGACACGTTATGTGTCATGCTTCAGACCACTGCAGAATTTGTCTATATGAAACTAACACTGTGATCTTTCCCCAGCCATAAAGTTCTAATACTTGACAATGAAATCAAACCATGATTTCAACCCTATTTCTTGGCCCCATTTTCCTAAAATAGCTATTCAGTGTAAATACATTTAGCAATTAGGCTATCGCTCTATTGAGTATTTTCTATTGGTGGTGGTGGTGGGGTCTGCCATTCTAGCACAAGGTTCAGAATGCCTACTTAGGCACGAGTGATTTACATGCCTGTAATCCCATAGTGATCTCATGAATAGCAGCCTCATTGCTTATTGTTCCTCTTAAAGTCTGATCAGAGCTGTACTGAGGTGCCACTGAGACAAAGCAACAAGGGAGCCACAACCATCAACCATACAGTGCATTACCTAATGTAAAAAAAAAAAAAAAAAGTAAAAATAACCACAACTAATCTTCACAAACTGACAATATTAATATTACCACCAATTATAGTTTTACAGTGTAGACCACTGTAGATCTGTGTGCTGTTTGTTGTTTGTCCATGGTTACAGTCTTGAATTACTGGACAATTATGTGTACATATACACAAATGTTTGATACACAAATGTATAAATAATAAAATAAATGTATGTCAAGGTCACATTAAAAGCTTTCATCTGGCAAAACAAGGTGATTTTATTGTGCAATTACCAATGGCTCAACGTATTTGTCACAGATGTTAGCTCTGAGCGCAACGGATCATCAAAAATGCATCTACAAGACATCACAAAGACCAAATTAAAAAAATAGAAATTCAAATATTCAATAAATGATTGACACAAACCTTTCTGCAACACATTTAAGGCTACTTCTTACCTCCATCCTTACTTTGCTCCGCACTGAGGGACAAGAAGGTGGAGACAAAAGGAGGTGCACTGAATTGTTTTGGCAGCTTCTTTCTTTTGCCATCTGTTGCTTATTCCCGTCTTTCTTCTGTTTGAATTAATCTCTTTACTCATTCATCTCAAAGCTTCTGTCTCATAGCAGGCAATGCACACCAATGACTAGCTTCCTAGTGAATTACAGTGTCTGAATAGTTATCACTGCATACACACAAGAGAAGAGTGACAGACAGGAGCTCACTCTTATGGAAAACAGAACTGATGAAAACTGTGATCTTAAATTTAAAAACAGATCCATAACACAAACAGCAGCTTGGTTTTATAGATTTTTTAATCTTTAGTTTAACATGCAACATTCATCAGTGTGTAAGTGGGGAAGAGGAAGAGGAAGAAGGACAAAGATAAAAAACAAAAAAGGAAGAGAAGCAAGACAAATAAGACTGAAGTTATCACTGAACCTCGTGGTCGTGTTTAATTCACGCAGCACACTGACTAAATAAATGTAAGATGTTCATTTTGCAGCAGCTGAGTCTTGAACTCACAACCTGATGAACATGTTGAGCTGTCCAAAGAAGTACTTTGAGCTGGAGGGAATTCTGAGCTGGCTTCACAAATACATGAAGGTCCATAATTATTTAAAACTTCTGCAATTAAAATGTCCTGTGTCTCTAATCCAGTGATTCTGAGTCCTGGTCCTGGAACTCTTTGCCTGACATGTTTCAAATGAGACACAAACTTAGACACAATGGACAAGGCGTGATTGTGTTGAGTAGGCTGCTGTTTACCTATTGTTAAAAATAAGAACAATAATAATACATTTTGATACCATAATCTCAAAAGTTGAAATCTTTTCATGAATTATTATCTAACAAGAATTTGAAGTATTTTAGGTAGTTTACCGTACTGTTTACAGCCAAACATTTGTTCTTTTGGCTCAATGTATTGCTAATTTAAAAATAAAAAGATTTGCAAGTACAAGAGGGACCAGCAGCAGAGCTCCTAATGACAAGTGAAAGTCCTGGAAGAGATAGCAGAGATTGCCATTAAAAATGTCACTTGGCTTTAGATTTTATGGATATGATTAAAAAAGTTATGATGATGTGTCTACACTTTTTTTAAAAGAGTTTTATCCGTGCTCACAGACTAATCATTGTTTTAATGTTAAAATCACAAATGCTTAAGTTTGTAAAAGCTGCTGTAGTGAATGCCACATGTACTTTTTTCCATAAAGACCTCTGTAAGAAATTTTTGCAAGCTTTGAACTGAACTGAATTGAACTAAAATAAAACATGCTATATTAGGAGAGGCAAGCTGTCCAAAGTCATCATTAGCAAATGTAATTTTAACTATAACTAAACTTAACAAATTACTGATGTGCTTACAGCTCTGTGTCTGCTTTTGTCATGTACTTTATAGCTGTCCAAGATGGCAAACATAGTAAAATTTTTCTACCTTTGAAACTAACTACTTATGCAGTTTATGTTTGCGCAGTTACATGCTAGCATGCTGTCAGAGAATGTGATGTCAACTTCCTCAATATAACAGTCAAAGCCACACTGTTATCGCTATCAAGGCATTTTGCCAAATATTCTAAACGCCCCCCCCCCCAAAAAAAAACAAAAAAAAAACCGCCTCAAAAACCAAAAACAAAACCCAAACTGCAAATAAATGTTGTAGGTGTCGCAAAGGAGTAACACAGCCCCAGAAGGACATCATGACTGGTACCATGAAAAGCTGAGACAACATTACAAAAGAGCTGTCTCATCCCAGAGGAGCCTTGTCGTGACGAGTTGACGGCTGAAGATTAAGATCATTTTGGAGCTGGAAGTGATTGATATTACACGGAGTTAAGATGCCCCCCTTCAAGCGTGTGACAGCCACAGATGCATCGTGTCATGATTAGTGTACAAGACAACAGGGATGATGCTCCTGAAGAGTGTGACTGTCCCAGAAGCGGCTTGTCGTGTCGAGTAAAAGTCAAAGTGGAGCCTCCGCTGGAGCCTGGCAGGTGAACAGGAGATGCTAATTGGGTCAGACACTGCATCACCACAACTCTTCCTCCTCTCCCCAGAGACTTGCTGTTTCAATATTTAATAAACCAGACCTTCTCCCACCCCTGTTCACTCTGTGTTTTTTTTTTTTTTCTAGGAAACCTATTGATTTCAGGCAGGGTTGTTCATGTGGCCTGAAGATTATTGGCTTCACTCATCTCCATCAAGTTTTAATGAAGACCTGAGGAGGAATAATGGCTGGAAAAAAAGAAAAGGCAGATCTGGGAGAAAAAGATGTGAAGAGAAAATGAGCAAGAGTGCTAGACTTAGAAAAGACAAACAAAAGAGTCGGCGATGGAAACTGGAGAGCTTACGTGTTATCACTGAAACACAAGAGTGCTTTTTCGTCAAGTGTGAGGTCAGTGCTTTATTCATAGTGACCACATTAATGTCCTTTTCACATTAAAAAAATCCACCTACCAACACCTCTATAGCTAATAAGCCAACATGTTGAATCTTGTTTGTTGAAACTGTACAAAAACAGAATTTTAAAAAAATGATATATTTGGGAGATCATTTTCTGGTTTTCGAGGCACTCACATGTTGGAGCTATTTAGCAGCCATCTGCCCTGCGCTTTCTGCAGCTTCCTTTGCTCCAGCTTGGGTTGCCAGGTATAGATGACAGATTTTGGTCTCTGTACAGGCTCATACCAAACTTGGCCACCTCATTGTGAGCGCAAGACTCTGGCTGCTGTTCGCCAAGAAATAATTTATAGCTTCATGTAAAATCACAAATGGATGTTTTCAGATTTCTGCTTGTATATGGGCTAAACAAATAAGATGTGTTAATTAGTGATATTTAGGTTTGGATGTTGATTTAAGATTTGCTTATTTTTTTCTGCCTATTTCTGTCTTTATGCTAAGGTAAGCTAACTATGTTCTGAGTGCACTTCTGTGTTTAATGTTAATGCATGCAGTTCATCTTCTCATCTCACTCTCAGAAATATGATACTGTTTGCATCTATATACAGTGCATCCAAAAAGTATTCACACCGCATCGCTTTTTGCACATTTTGTTATGCTACAGTGTCATTCCACAATGGATTAAATTAATTTTTTCCCTCAAAATTCTACACATAATACCCCTTAATGACGAAGTGAAACAAGTTTGCTTGAATTTCTTTGCAACTTTATTAAAAATAAAAAAATAAAAATACAACATGTACATAAGTCTTCACACCCTGTGATCAATACTTTGTTGAAGCCCCTTTGGCAGCAATTACAGCCTCAAGTCTTTTTGACTATGATCCTATAACCTTAGCATGGTTTCCTCCAGACATGACGCCTGTCATTCATGCCAAAGAGTTCAATATTTGTTTCATCAGACCAGAGAAGTTTGTTTCTCGTGGTGTGAGAGTCCTTCAGGTGCCTTTTGGCAAACTCCAGGCGGGCTTTCATATGCATTTTACTGAGGATTGGCTTCCGTCTGGCCACTCTGCCATATAGGCCTGATTGGTGGAGGGCTGCAGAAATGGTTGTCCTTCTTGAAGGTTCTCCCCTCTTCACAGAGCAACACTGGAGCTCTGTCAGAGTGACTATTGAGTTTTTGGTCACCTCCCTGACTAAGGCCCTTCTACCCCGATCACTCAGTTTAGTTGGGCAGTCAGCTCTAAGAAGAGTCCTGGTGGTAACAAACTTCTTCCACTTACAGAAATCTTTCTGTACCCTTCCCCAGATCTGTGCCTCAACACAATCCTGTCTCAGATGTCTACAGACAACTTCTTTGAATTCATGGCTTGGTTTGTGCTCTGACATGCACTGTCAACTGTGAGGGCTTATATAGACAGGCGTGTGCCTTTCCAAATCATGCCCAATCAACTGAATTTACCACAGGTGGACTCAGCTCAAGTTGTAGAAACCTCTGAAGGATGATCAGTGGAAACAGGATGCATCTGAGCTCAATTTTGAGTGTCATGGCAAAGGGTGTGAATACTACTATGTACATGTGACATTTTTTTGGTTCTCATTTTTAATAAATTTGCAAAAAAAAAATCAAGCAAACTTTGTCATTATGAGTAACTTTGTGTAGAATTTTGGGGGAGAAATTTAATTTAATCTGTTTTGGAATGAGACTGTAACATAACAAAATGTGGAAAAAGCGAAGTGGTGGGAACACTTTCAGTATGCACTGTATATAAAATTCATCCCATTGTATTGATTGGATGTAAATTAACAGGATAAAGAGTAATTTCATGATGCACTGATTAGAATTTCTACATTTCTTTGAAAGCAGTATGAAGCAGTGTTGTATGATTGCTGTTTATGAGCTTAGCACTTGCATTTGGGAAATCAAGGCAGAGAAACACATTGGTCATCTGGCAGGAATTTGTTATTTCTGGTTTGGCACATAAACTAATTATATGTTCAAGGCTAGATTGAACCTTTGTCAATCCACCTTTTCCCAGCAAGAAGAATCCTGATGGTCAGTAAATGGAATTTACTG
The DNA here is from genome assembly GCF_020382885.2 of Scatophagus argus. Classification (NCBI taxonomy): domain Eukaryota; kingdom Metazoa; phylum Chordata; class Actinopteri; family Scatophagidae; genus Scatophagus; species Scatophagus argus. Next base: position 22,877,279 of record NC_058499.1, on the reverse strand, counting down.
TGTGCAGTTTATATGTTTTCCTGGTTTCTTTCACAAAAGGACATGTATGTCAAGAGTCTGCATACAATCCACACATTTTCATGTACAACACATTTTATGACAAAACAGTTCCAGGATCTAATCAGGAAATCAAGGTCCTGTGAGTTCATGAATTCCTGTTGAATCTACAAAGCTTCAACAGTGTTTTGAGCTAATGCTACCATGTCAGCATGCTCGCACTGACAATGTTACCATGTTGCTATGATTCTTACCTTGGCCATCATCTACCATTGGTAATTAGCACAAAAAACAAAGTAAAGCTTACACTTAGAGTTAAGTACTTAAGTTAAGTAGTCACCAAAGTTAATTTATGGCAAGATGTTTCTAAACCAAAGATTACACTCTAAGGTGGTGCTAGAAGAAAAGTATGGGGATCAGAAAATTCATTAGGACAGAGATGCAATTTTTTGTGTGTTTGTTTGTTTGTTTGTTTTGCAATTCCAAGATAAGTCTTACATCTCTTTTGGTTGTAAAGTGCACTTTATCCAACATGCAGTATTCGTGATCAAACGTTGCATTTAGCAGTTCTTTTGTTTGGACTTTGTGTCAAGTTATTGTAGGCAAAGGTTGTGTCTCAGCAGCTCCAGGTGTGCTTGCCATGGTGTCGTTGTTGCATTGTAATCTGTGGCTGCGTGCACTAGAAGCGCAGTGATAATGAGGGAGGGAATGACATTCAGCTATTACTCATCAGACATGTCCTTAAGGTTAATGCACCATAAATAAATAAAATAAAATAGAGTAAAAAATGTTCTTGAGTCCCAGATCTTGTGTCTCAAATCAAGTCTTAAGACACTTTGTATGTGACTAAAGTGAGACTTGAATTTAAGTCACAAACTTGGACTGAACAACTGGGGTGACACAAGTGGAAAGTTCAAGGGATTGCCAAAGTCAGTAGGGCTCATCCTCTGGAGATCTTAGATGTTTGTACCAAATTTCATGCCAATCTGTCCAATAATAGTAGGAACAACTATTTGATGAATTGGGTGGCAAGGGTGTACTATGAAATTTCAGGAAGAACAAAAAATGTCAATATCATGGTGGTCCTAGAGACAAAGTCAAGACTAAATCTCATGGCAATCCACTCAAAAGATATTCTGATCTTGACCTAAGAAAAAAGACACTGATATTGCCACTCCTTGTGCCATGACAGCTAGGGCAGCTGAAAAAAAACCACAGAGGTGTGTGCAGGTTTGCTATCAGTCTTGAGGCATGAGTTTAGTCAGTCAGTGACTTAACGCTTGCAAAATCAACCATGAAGGTTTGCAGGCCATCAAAAAGTGCTTTTTTTTCAGAGCGGAAACTTTTTGGAAGTTGGAAGAATTATAGCCCAGGAACTGGAATCAAATCCAGAACTGCAGTCAAAATGCAGGTAAGATTTCTTAAAAAGTTGCTGGAAAAGCCCTTGAGGTCAAAAAGGGCCACCAATCAGTAACTTCAGTGATGTACATTCACTGTTCAGGGTCTGACCCTGATTCCTGCTCAGTGAATGCTGGAATAGGTTCCATTCCCCTTAGAGAGGGTAAGCAGGTAGGGAAAATAAATCACTGAATGAGTGCTAGACACTGCCAACTCAGAATTTAAATAGTCTGGATCCACAGAGAATTATTAAAGCTCTTGCAGGACTTTCCCCATTAGTCAGTGGCAAGAATCTGTCAAGGTTAGTGCAGATGTGTGCTCATTGGCCTGAATTTGAATGGACTTTGAAAAACAGAAGGGCTGAGATGCAGACAGCTGGTTTGAATTTTGGGAACTAAAACATGACGGTTTTCAAAAAGTTGCTTCATGACATGAAAGCATGGTCTAACGAAAAAAGAGATGTTTAGCAGAATAGTCTGAAAAAAGGGATATTAGTAAAAAAAAAAAAAATAAGACACACACTTGAAAGTACCCATGCTTATTAGAAGTATAACTCCAGCTGCATGGGACACATGAGTGCTGAGGGGAACAGAAAATCAATGAAGGGACAGTTGATCAACTGCTTCTCAACCTGCCTTGATTAATATTTAATAAGTGAACTATGATTGAGCCCAGGGAGAGAGTGAAAGAGAGAAAGAGAAAGGGAGAGAGAGAGCAATGGGAGTGGGGAGGTAGAGTGACTGATTGATATGGACAGCGAGAGAAATCTCCAGGCTTTGCAGACTTGATTGTGATCAGAGACAGATAAAGGGGATAAAAAGAGATGAAAAATGTAGGAAAGCATTTTTCAGAGGGAATGAATGAATTGCACTGATAAATAATATTTGATCAGCAGAACTGTTTAGGACTACTGATGTCAGGAAACACTGCTTTCTCTACAGCCAGTGTGATATAATATCAATATGACAAATGTTAAAAAGGATAGGATAGGATAGGACAGGTGTTATCTAATACTTTTCTTATTTCTTTTTCTTTTCAACAAATCTCATGAAAGGATCGAGAATGTGTTCTGTGTGTTCTCAGTATTTTACCACTTCCCTAGCTGCCCTGGCTCATTTATACTAACTGAAGATGTAAATCTTTAAAATTGTTTCACACATATCTCGTTTCATTTTTCAAAAAGGAGAAAATTATGTCCTAAAGCAGCTGGGACGATAGGGTTTTTTTTTCTTTTTTTTGCAATAGTTTCTCAAAACAGTGGAAAAAAAGCGTAGCAGTTCTGCTTTCCTCTGTACTACCCCATGCTTTTGGTTGCCATTGGCTGAAATTTATTTTCCTTACCCCACTTTCTTCTTAACGTATACCCACCATGATGTCACCCACTGGCTTGTGGTTTTGAAGCCTGGGGTCTGGCATTATGGCCAGTCACCATCTTGCTTTTTTTGGAGCCAGAAGTGACCAGATTTGGATCTACCCTGATTGGATCTGATTGGGAACTCACGAACAGGGACTTGTGAATCACAAGGTAGCCCTGCCCTAAAATATACCCTGTTTTATTATCTATTTTACTTTAAATGACACTGTAATTTACAACATGGACATCATATTGTATTGAAGAAGACTAGTAACTGAGATGATGAAAAATTCATTTGGAAACTGTTTATTGTGGAAATAAATCACGGCACAAAGTCTTTCTTATAAGCTTACATATCGTCGCTGCCCCGTGAAAAAAATATATTGGCAAAATTATTTTTTTTCCAGAAGCAATTTTGTTTTACTATGCGCTCCAATGACATGCGGTTATTTGCAATCCTTCAGTCAAACTTGATTGCAGGCTATTCTACATCTCCACTTAACACATTATGCTAACAAAAGCTTTTTATTTTTATTTTATATTTAAATCAAGATAAATCATGGGCAAGCAGTAATCTGATATTGACATGCACACATCAGTTTGACTGATGGTAGTATAAATACCCAACACATCAGTTGCTCGGGAGGAATGCGGGCATGCCATACAATGTAAAATGTCAAAAACGTAAGAAGTGGAGATACGTTTTTTTTCGTCAGACAGCAACGATATAATCAAATATTTGACTGAGTCGTTCCCTGCATTACAAAGAATACAGTTTTAAGGAACTTTCTCACTCGCTTTACTTTTCAGACCATGAAGCTCCATCCATAAGCCATATAGTTAATGCTCTCTCACACCTTCACACCATTACTGCTGCGTGACTCCAGCCAACAGACAGCAGGCGTGCTGAGGTTCAGTGTCATCATGTTTGCTTTAAATCCTTAAAGCTGCAGGTGTAGCATGCTGACATGCCCATCACCTACTCATTTCGAAAAGAAAGGCAACACCTACAAACAAATGCATAATCTATATAGTTAATGCTTTCTCCCATGCCTTTCCTTTCTCTCTTGAACTGTCACTATTCAAATAAAGCGACAGAAGATCTAAATACAAAAAAAGCATAAATCACACAGAAAAATTGTGGCCATGTAATACTAATATTGTACACACTGCGCAGATGGAGAAGCTCATTTTTGCCTGGGCCCCCATGCAAGTTATTCTGGCCATTTTACTGGGAACTATTTCCAGCCACGGATTAATACACATTTGGTATGCTACAGTACTGAGTGTTTACAGCCACAGAAGGACATGTGTGGACTCAAAATAAACTACAGTGCTCATGTCAATGATAACATGAGGTGACATGTTTCCTGCATGTCCCAGTGCAACATTGTGGCTCATTGATGTGTTTTGATGTTAGAAGGGTGTGTGGAAATATGATATAACGGGCTTTTCAGTACACAGACAGCACTTGTGAATGGGCTAAGTGTATTACATGTTTAAGGAGACAATAACAGAAAGTTAAACCATTCCCAGCCTTACCAATCAAACTTGTCAGTTAGTGGACAACTACTGACACATCTAAAAAGAAAATGGGCTTTCCTATTTGCATCAAACACAGTGTAATAGTTTCTTTTTACCTGCCTCAGTGTTAAAAGGAAAAGAAGTTTCTGTGTGTTTGTATTTTCAAAATAAAATAATCAGAGCAGATCAATGTGACAGTGTGAAAAAACTGTATTTAAAATGTAGTTAATCAATATGCAGTGACACAACGCACTGTGATTTATGTTGTTCTTTACAAAGATGTAACACAATCTTTGGCCTTTGTGAGGAGTTCACATTTAATAAGATTGTTTGGGAAACTCAAAGAGATTTTTAATGTCTTTAATTTGTTCTCTCAGAGATGCCAGACAGCTTCCCCTCACATATTCCTCCCGCACTTTGAAATTCATCTCCACTCATTAAGGAATTTCTAAGACTATTCTTATCCTGAAACTATAAAGAAATATATGCTGACTTCTGCTTTCTCTGGATTTAAGATTCATTCTGACATACCGTTTTAAAGAATGAATGTTATGTTATTAGCTCCTTTGCTACAGATTTCTCTGGGTTTGAACATTGTAGGAAACATTTGGGATGATGTAAGAACACAACTCGACAAAATATGTAACCAAGGTCTAGTTGTTCCATCCGTCCATCCATTTTCTTCCACTTTATCTGGAACCGGGTCGCGGGGGCAGCAGCTTAAGCAGGGATGCCCAGACTTCCTTCTCCCCGGACACTCCCTCCAGCTCTTGGTGGACCCCAAGTCGTTCTCAGGCCAGTCGAGTGACATAGTCGCTCCAGTGTGTCCTGGGTCTTCCTCAAGGCCTCCTCTTGGTGGGGCATGCCCGGAACACCTCCCCAGGAAGGCATCCAGGAGCCATCTCAATTGGCTCCTCTCGATGTGGAGGAGCAGCGGCTCTACTCTGAGCTCCTCCCAGGTGACAGAGCTCCTCACCCTATCCCTAAGGGAGCGCCCCGCCACTCTGCGGAGGAAGCTCATTTCAGCCGCTTGTATCCAAGATCTGGTTCTTCGGTCATGACCCAAAGTTCATGACCATAGATGAGGGTAGGAACGTAGATTGACTGGTAAATTGAGATCTTCACCTTGCGGCTCAGCTCTCTCTTCACCACAACGACCGCATTATTGCTGTTGCTTCACCAGTCTGCCTGTCAGTCTCATGCTCCCATCTTCCCTCACTCGTGAGCAAGACCCTGAGACACTTGAACTCCTCAACTTGAGGCAGGAACTCTCCTCCAACCTGGAGGGGGCAGAACACCTTTTTCCAGTTGAGAACCATGGCCTCGGATTTGGAGGTGCTGATTCTCATCCCAGCCACTTCGCACTCAGCTGCGAACCTCCCCAGCGCATGCTGAAGGTCCTGGCTCGAAGAAGCCAACAAGACAACATCTTCCGCAAAAAGCAGAGATGAAATCCTGTGGTTCCCAAACCAGACAACCTCGGGTCCCTGGCTGCACCTAGAAATCCTGTCCATAAAAATAATGAACAGGACCAGAGACAAAGGGTAGCCCTGCCGGAGGCCAACATGCACTGGTCTAGTTGTTTTTAGACATTCTAATACAGAAAATGTTGCTCCTTCCTGTGCACAACAGCATAATCATTGAGTCAAACAGGAACTATGCTGTTGTGCACAGGAAGGAGCAGCATTTTCTTCTTTCATTGGTTATTAGCAGAATATCAATGATTATCAAAAATAATCATTAATAGTCATAAAATTATTAACAAATAATGTTAATTACAGGGCACCATCGTGTTACCTCACTCTGTTGTTCACTGAGTGTGTCAAAATCTGATAGATATCAACACTAATCAAGTGAACACAGGGAAAAAGCTTGGAGGACTGGAGTTACGACGTTTTGGGTTTTTTTTTTTTACCTCACTGGGTTCTGGTGTGTCCCATCCTGTGAGAGGCCAGAGTTTGACCTAGTTGTGGTGCATGCAGGCCTCTCAGAACATGTTTAAATCTCAGAACATGGCATGAGATCCCAACAATGCACTGTGATGACATCATGGAAAGTTTGATAGAAATAAACCCTTCGAGGATCTGCAGTGTAATATTAGCTGTAATACCCCAAATGACCACTGGACAAAACTGGAAGGCTTTTTTGCTAAAGGAAAGACTGAGGATTGTTCGAAATAAAGAGAGAGTTCAGTTGACTGGGAAGCATGAATGTGGTGATAATTTTCATGACAATATTAGGATAACATTTCTAAATGTCTTTCAGGTGTAAGATGACGGTGTTGTCTTATTATTAATCCTTTAATGTAAAGGCATACATACTAAGGAGGATTTAGTGGAAATCAAATCAAGCTAGTTGTTGGAGAATAATTTTTCAACCTTGAAGTGTTCTTTCATAAAGCATTCTTTCTCCCTGGATTAATGAGTCCTCAGTGTTTGTGTTATTCTGCTTCTTGGCATCTTCGGGGCAGGTCATCCCAAGGCCAGGTCCTAGAGAATCACAACAACTTATTGTTATCAATTTACTGCTTGCAGCTGCACGTTGGTGCTGGGAAGAACCAAGAGATACTAGTCCTCCACCATTTGGGTGGCAATATCTCACTGAGGCGCCAACTGTCTCAGTATTGTCTGTTTGGCCTATGTGAGCTAGCCAGGCGGAACAGAGCATGACCCTGATATCTGTTCTGGAGACAGAGGTATGCAAGGTTGATATACAACTAATATCTAAAGTTTAGTATGTATGTATCCTGACATGAAGTGTAGACTTCAGAACTGATGTGGCAATGCACATAGTATTAAGTACTGAGCACATCAGTTCTATGTTAACACTGTTTCTCCTTGATCGAGTGTCATTAAATACTTCATCATAAGACATCAGCGTCTCCTGAGTTTCATTCCGTCTTCTGAGTCCGAGGTTTTCCACAACACTAGTGATCAAAGTACTTTATGCCTGAAAAAATCAAATCTTACATTTGGTTTGATCTAAAGAAAACCAAACGATCAAACAAGTAACAGTAGTAACTGCTTCGTCTGGTGTGTCTCACACCTGTAGTCAACCAGAAAATCAAATCATGAAATGTGTGCTTTTAGTAAATTAATTCCACAAAATGACGTCTGACACAGGGAAACACAGGCGTGCTGAACTTCAACGTCATCAAGTTTGCTTAAGATCCATAACACTGTAGGCGTTATTTCAAAGGCAGCACATACAAAGGACACAATGGGTACACAAAGCCTGTACAGCTGTGTTTCTGAAAGGCCGGGACGGGACAACGGCGATTTTATCTAGGACTGTGTGGTTCACAGTGTCTGTAAACTTAAGCAAGCTTGGCTGTAACACAGCTTTGTTGACAGAAAGCAGCTTTAACACTTGTCTTTGTGTGAAATTACCCACAGAGTACCCACAGTACAGGCTTGGAGGACTGAAAGTAAGTTAGCTGATGTCAAACTGTCTTTGTAAACCTTTGCCATTCTACTAACTGTACCACTATGTGCGCTATAGTTTGCTTCAACTCAGGGGTTGTTTACATTTATGCAAGTTATGAAAAAACATCAAAGTTCTTCTTTTCCCCTCTACTCTTTCAAAGCAGCATGCTGTGTGGAACTGCGAGAACACAGTGACGCCCTGCTGACAGCACGGTTTTCAGCGCAGGCAGAGGGCTGCTGCCATGACACACTCTGAGACACTCAATACATGACACAAACTCACAGTCACCATAATGTCTCCAGGACTTTGGGATAACGGAATGCAGATGGTATCCAGACACGGGCATATACACACAGTAGTGTACACACACACACACACACACACACACACACACACACACACACACACAACTTACTGATCTATTCATGAGTCTGGTCGTGCAGAGGTTGGCAAGATCACTGCTGACTAGACTGAAATGCTGCTGATGCCTGCTGCTCACCTCTTCTGACAAACACACATGCATGCACACGCACGCACACACACGCACACACACACACACATACACACACACACACACACAAAGCGGTATCTCATGGGAACACGTTCAAATTGATTAGACCTGCAGCTATTTTTCTTCACATGTCAATCCATCCCTGATGGCCCACATGGCTCCTCTGGCCCCCGCCCCCAGCCTTCCGCACACACATACACACACACACCCCTTCATATAGCAGTGTTTTTATAGGAATAATTCTATGGTAACTTTCACTATGGAAACTTTGGTCTCTGACGTGCTTGAAACATACACGGCATGAAGATTTAATGATGGTACTCAAGGTGACAGGCTTCATCGCGTGAGAAACAAGATCCCACTGAGAGTATGGAGAATATTTACATCTGTGTGTGTGTGTGTGTGTGTGTTTGTGTGGTTGCTTGTGTATGTGTTTATGTGTATACACTCATGAGTTTTCTCACGTAATTTATTAAATAAACTGAAAAGAGGGTCAATTATACGAATCTGTACATACTGTATTATACAGGATATTCCTTTATGCAAATGAATGTTTAAGTGTGTGTTTGCATATATGTGTGTGTCTGTGTGCTCCTGTGTGTGTTGCTCTGGCTGCCTCTGCATTCATGGGACCAGCAGTGAACAACAACACCTTATAATTAGACTGTTCCAGGTCAGGTGACTTTTCAGTGTGACTGGGAAACCTGCTCTGCACTACCTTTCCATTAACACCTCTCTGTGGGTGTGTGTGTCTGTATGTGTGTGTGTGTACTCTCTGAGAAAATTCAAGACAGAAAAAAAATGAAAGGACGAATGATGGATAGAAAAAAAGGCATCCAATCAGCAGGTCCTTCATTGGTGAAAGGCTTTAAGCAACTGGCTTGGAGGAGTGTGTAACCTGTGAAAAGGGAGAAAAGCATACAAAAAGCCTCTGTGGGGAAGTTCAGTGCTTGTTAACATGAAAAGATAGCATGAGAGAGACAGAGAGAGGGACAGAATGTGTTCTTCATAAGTTTAATTTTACAGTCCTTTGAAACCTCATTCTGATGCTCTGAAGTTCCTCCCACACAGAACTCATCTTCCTCCTCCTCAGATGACAACTGTTTAATTTAAGTTTTTCCACATAGAAATGTTTCACAGTTAAAATTAAGCTGTTATTCATATAAACCCCAGATGAGCTGTGCTGACATGACTGAAGCACAACACAAGAAATGTTTGAATTTCACTCTGTTTACTATTGGCCTTTGTTCAACTTATTTAGAATAAAAATAAATAAAAATAATTTCTGAAAGTATGTGTAACACTGTTGACAAAGGTGGTGTATTTAATGATACAGAAGAAAATGTTATTATGACTCTTATTATTTTTATTAACATTGTATTTCATGGTGGGTCACAGAAAGCCACTGGGACCCCTATGAGTGGTGGTATTAGTGAGGTATTTTACTTAAGTAAAAGTACAACAGTGTAGAAATACCCTGTCACAAGTAAAAGCCCTGCATTCAATATATTCAGTAAACTCATGACAAGTTGGCTGCTGGTTTAGTCCCCAGACCTACAGGAGAAATCAGGCTGGTAAAGTAAGATGCCCCTGAGATAGGCCCTTACTTTGGAAAGGTGTTTTTATTCTCATTTTCTGAAAATTCCTTAAAACTTTGCACTGAATTCAGATGGAATTTATCTTTTTACAACACCTTGGCCAGGATGACTGACTGTATAAAAAGATCCAAAAAGTGATCCCATGTCTGTAGGTAAGACATGGACCAAACTAAAATGCATCTGGATCAGGGAGGGATGGTATCTGGGATATTTTAGGATAAACTTTTAACATGGCATTGACTTTTATCTAAGGAAAGTGCACACCTCTGCACTCAGCAGCAAGTAACAAGCAGTAGTTCATGATGCAGGTTCACCATGAAAAGAAAGAGACAGATGTGGACCGTATATATAGAGAAAGCAGTGTTCCCATCTGCCTTCATGTCATTAAACTGTTATTTAAATCCTCACTCTCTGTTCCCTCTCTGTCAACCTATCTTATTAGTTGTGGTGTTCCTGCTGTAGACCTGTTGCGCACATGATGTTGAAGCATATATCACTGAATCAAATAGACCACCTCCTGCATTCTCAATGCACACACTCGCTCTGTCACTCTCTCTGGCATCAGGATCATCGTGATGCAAATGCCATGCTTTCTATTACTACATTATGTTTTGATTGCTGTCACACCTTGTTTGCCTGCCTTAGCAAATTTGCTCTAATTCAACTCGAACTGGTCAAGAAGTTGCAGCAAGGCTTGTAAGGAGAACAAAATATAAATCATCCCACAGTGCTTCAGATTTAGCTTCTCTACACTGGCTCCCTCTCACTTACATGAATGACTTTCATGTTTTACTGGAGGCATTACATGGTCACATAGCTCTTATCGTGTTTGTGTCTTCCAACCACTGAGCCTCAGATCATCACAGCTGAGACTTTTGGCTGTTCCAAGGACGGAGCTTTTCCTGTGGTTGTTGCCTGCTTATTTGGCTCCCTGTTGCTTTTCTTTGTTTCTCTCTTTCTTTCCCCTCCTCTTTTTCACAGAAAGCAAGGTGAAACTGTTTCCAAAAGTTCCATATAGACAAAGTTGGCTTGCTTGTTTGTTAATAGAAATTACAGAAACACTTTTGGTCCAACATCAATGCCCGGCCTCACAAATGCTCTAATGTGGGTAAAAATTCCCACAGAAACACTCCAACATCTTGTGGAAAGCCTTCCCAGAAGAGTGGAGGCTGTTATAGCTGCAAAGCAGGCTGTGTAATTAGAATACGATGTCATTAAAGTCCCTGTTGGTGTAATGGTCAAGTGTCCCAATACTTGTGTGTATGTAATGTATATACAATCTGTGGCACCAAACAAAAGTCATTAACAGCAGCGTGCATGTTTCTGTGACAGGTGGACAATTACAGTTTGCACTGTGGTTGTGTGGTTGTGGTTGCACTGCGGTTTAATTCCTATGCTGCAGACCACAGGAGACAGACTCAGATCAGGGCTTCCTACAGATTCTCATTAAATAAATATCCAATGTTCATGGGGGGGAAAAATGAAGACATGGTAGATGAAATGTGGTAAATTTCATGATTTTATCTGAAAACAGTATTTTTGAAATGATCAGCTAGTCATGAGGCTCTGCAGAAACCTCTAAACGAGCCATTCATTTGACTCAGGTCTGTTGGAGCAGAGAAACATCTAAAACATGAAGGGCTGGGGGTCCCAAGACCAGCACTGACTTCATGTCCCTGACAGTTGTGCTAATGGACCTTCCTGTATTTGTTAGTTGTCTTCCTCCTCTTCATCGTCCTTCTTCTTATAATTAGCCAAATCTGAACAGGGTGCATGGGCTCAAACTAATTAGCAAATGTAATTATTGTCATAAGTAAACTTAACAAATTGTCATTATTATTACTACTGGTTCTAGTATCACTGAAGTTCTGTGTGTGACTTGTCCAAGTGGTGTTGCTGTACACCAGCAGACATTGTTGTTCGACTACTACAGGTTGGTGTAATAAATGTCAAACACTGGTTGACACGATGGTTACCTCATGAGCTGTAATAATATGCTTATTCTGAATTTCATGCCAGCAAGACATTTCAAACATTTCAAAGTTCAGACATGAGCAACAGCAGTGAAAGTTGTGTCCTACTCAGAAAACACCTGTTTGGAACTTTCCACAGTTAAACTGGTTCATTGGTAACAGGTGATGGGATCATGACTCCTTACATACTGTAAGGAGCATCAATGAGAGACTCAGTTCTTCGCAAGCAAGGATGGACTACTTTGTCAAACACGTGATTGTGAGATGGAATCTCTGCCATTGCATAGAGTGAAACAAGAAAAGGAAGAAAGGCGGCACAGTACTGTGTTTATTGTATACCAACGAGCCATGAGCATGACTCTGAAGAAGTTATTGTACTTGCACACTGATCCAGCTCTGATCTGAATATGTTTGGTGCATTAAATAGCTGGCAGGAGCAAGATGTTTAATACCAAATAGGCAGGCTAACACAACTTTCCCTCTAAAGCAGGGATGAAATAAAATGAGTCTCAGACTTTACACAGTACTTTTACGTCTGATGTTGCTTGTGATCAGTGATTAAATTGGTCTAAATAGCAGGGAGGTCTGAGCATGTGTGGTTGCGTGTGTGTTCTCTGGTTTGATATAAATTGGTCAAATTGGCGCTTGGAGCGATATTTTGTAACTCTCTCCTCTTGCTTCATTGCAAAGCAGGTGTTCAAAAATGAAAAATATCTGAAAGAAAAACTCTTTTATCCCTCATATCAGTCTACTTCTCCTCATTGCTCAGAGATGCCTTCTTTTCTCTCCACCTCTGGATGCTGTATCAAGGTAAAGGATGGAATGAGAAAGCATTGGTTTTGGCGCCTGCTGGCTGGTCACTGCCAGTGAATGAATATTCATTGATATGCCACACATTTGAGGTCACAGCTGGAGTTAATCCCAAGAGCAGCCAGAACACATAGCACGGATTGACTCTGTAGTGAAATATGGCTGCTCGTCCTCATTCTCCTCAAAGGACTTTACACATGCTAATGAGCCACAGTGACAACCTATTCCACTATCAGGGCTAAAATGAAGTGCTGATTCAGATCATTTGTGAAACAGAGGAGCACTGGACTGTCAGTTTAACATCATAATGTGTATTAATGTGACACAGGCATGGTGATTCATTTTCCTGTGTGGACAATAAGGCAACAAAATTGCCAAACAGTGTTAGGTTAACGTTAAAGCAAGCCATTTACCATTCTGGGTCTGTAATAGATGTTGCTATGGTTACAGCACGCTGTGGTTAACCTAAATACGTTATGTCAGCTGAACAGTCATTTCCCCCTTTCCAACATTTCCCCAGAAAACCAGTTCAGCTGTACACCAGGTATGCAGTCAGAACTGCTCCAGTGTAACCAGAGGACTAACAAATTAATTACATACTTGCTAAACTAGCAAATACAAATCGGTACATTACAATTACAGCAAAAAAGTCGAGAAAACAAGTTGGTGTGTATTTTGACAGTTTGCTCAAAGACCACAAAACCTTCCCATAGTGCCAACTGTGCTCCCATTGGGTTCCACATAAGTGATAACCTCCAATATCATCACCTCTTTATGTTACATAATCTAAGTTTAACTTGACTGTGGCTATTATTTTTGTTATTATACATTTCAGTGGGATTAATATTATTATGGGGGATTGTGATTCTTTATAAGCTTTTTCAAAGATCGTGCACCCAATGTAGCTGTCTATCTGTTCACCTGTCTACCTATCTATATATCTAAAGACTGTTTATTCATTCATTATGTATCAAAAAAATCCTGCATACTAAGGCTGAGTCCACAAAGTCATTAATTTTCAATGGCGCAGCTTCACCGAGTGTCTCTTGATGACGTCACAGACAAGGGTTTCTGGTCCCTTTGACACTGAAAAGTTAAAACGGCTGTATTTACAAATGCAGTACTCCTGGTCTCTGAGCCATTAACACTGCACTGTGCTGCATTAGTACCGCAACATCTTCCAGACTCTGTACTTCGTGCTTCTCTCAGTTCACCAAGCAAATCTGCAGCACCGAGGCCGTGTTCATCCTCTGTTCCAAAGAACAAGATGCTGTTAGCGTGCCAGTCTACAGACAGAGTCGAACTTATTGCAGCACTGTGCTGTAGTGTTCAGTGACTGTAGTGTTGCTGATGGGTATACTGTGTCTCCTTCAGGTGATACAGTATATGTCTGTGGCATTTGGATCAATAAGTGAGTGTAAACTGCTGGAGCGAGAGGTGGAAGAAAAAAATCCTCTACCACAGCCCTGCTCCATGTTTCCCTTTTCTTCTGTTCATTATATTATTGTTTTAGTTGTTGTTTAATTCATATATGTACTCTTATTTATTCAATCATTCACAACGCCCTGTATTGCATGTCTAACTATGTATCTCCAGATGAAATTTGGTGTGGGATTTACAGAGTAAAAGCTGCGTAATAAGGCTTTGTCTTTCCTTTAAGTTGCTGGTGCATAGCCAATTACAGTGACTGACTGCCAAACCTATATCTTCCACTGACAAACAAACATCGAGACTGTGATTAAGGTGTGTTGAAGTCCAAACAGCACAGCACAGCACAGCACAGCCCAGGGCGGCACAGCTAGCATCGACAGATCAGAGAGTCCAGATGAACACCAGCCAATACTGGTGCATTTTGGCATAGTGAATGTCTCAATCAGTGACTCTGGCAGATAACCAACCAACAAGGTGATCAGTGGAATAGATTAATTCTCAAAACGTGTTTAAAAGATTGAAGATACTTTGGCTGAAAAAATTAGCAGTTCTGGTACACCATAATCCCCCTGATACATGTCAAACCATTTTCACAACTAATACACACACACACACACAAACACACAGTGTTCCACACATGTTGCTCAAATAACTGCGAGCTTCAGTTAGTCATTAAAAAGCAAAAGACCATCCCCAGAGCACCTGGCACCTCATTTTGTTTATTTTACTCCAGATGGAAATGTATATGTATAAGTGTAATTTCACTTTTTGTCAGTGAAATTTTAATCTCTTATTTATTATTGTGAAGCTACAGCTGGTTGTTGTATGGGTTTAGCTTCAGACCAGCTGCTAAAACATCAGATAACATTAAAACATTAGAATATTAATGGATATCTAAAGGTAAATTCAGACAAATTGGCATCCAACATTAATCTTGAACACATTCCTACCAATGGCCTCACAAATACCAAACACAAATGTCCAAAAGTAACGTCAGCTTGATACTAAAATTAGTTTACCTTTTGATGCCAGCATGCTGGCCTGTCGGTTTTGTGGTTTGTTCCAACTGTTTTATTGTCACACTTTATTCATCTCATAGACTATACTTTCAATGTGCATTAAAAGTCTTCTGTTTTGTTTTGTTTTTTTCTCTGCTAATGTTAAAGCATTCAAACCATTACTTGCAACAACGCTGCTGAAGCTCAGTATGCTGTACGGCACTGTTTAACTAAGCAGGAGCTACAACGTGTTGCACAAATAAGTTGTTGAATAAGACCTTGGATTAAAAATGTAATCAGTTAATTAGTTGACTGTCTTTCATAGTGCTTTTTTAAATATTTGTTGACAAAAAGTGTAATAGATTGTTAGCTTTTAGTTACTGCTTAATACAGTGTCAACAGTAAAATCACATTATTCTTGGATATTTAGCTCAGCCTGAAATAGAAATAGATACAAAATAGTACCCCACAAATAAAACCTGGGAGTAAAACTTTAAGTTTGGGTGGGTTTACCCTCCACTAAATCTCCTGTGCTGCTCTGCATTATTTCATCAGACCGAATGGCATGTACCAGCCTGATAAAGTTGGATAGAAACACATTAGACTTTCTGGATTTTTGGAAATATGCTGGGTTACGCTGATGAATATGTATAAGGCTGAGTTTGAACTGCCGCAGCACATGTGTAAAGTGAATTCCTCCAGAGACCGACTCTGATGGGTACAACCTCACTCTCACACAAGACGATCTAACGGCCACAGTCCTCTGAGTGGGAGCGACTGATGCACTTATCTGAGAAACTGAAAGAGAAAGAGAGGAAGCTGGGAAGAATTTTAAGAGAGGACCCAAAAATGGGAGGAAAGTTAAAGGAAGCTCTGGGGAAAGTTGGGATGATGGATTGAGAAAGAAAGGTTGGCAGTGGTGGCGGCGGGGATGGTAGTAATGGTGAAGAGGAAAATGAAGTGGAGAGGACACCTTGAGAATGAGAAAGAAGAGGAGGAGTGAATGACAGGCAGTGTGGAGGAAAAATGCAGTGACTCAAATCTGCCTTCTTCCTGGAAGTTAGTTAAATTTAACTGTGTTAAAAATGTGAGGTGAGGGGAATGAGGGAGGAAAACTGCAGACGGGCTGACAAACTAGATAAAGTGAGCGAGACAGAAACGAGATATGGAGATGGGCGGACAGAAAAGGAAACAAAGTCGTTCTGCTGTGGTGAATATCTGTCAGTCTCTCCTATAAAACAAAGAAAGCAGCGATGTGCGGCCATGATTGTTCTTGGTGATTTCCCCACTGGTCTCACACACACACACACACACACACACACAAAACCATGTTGTACATGGTGACAACGCACACACACCTGTCTCTGTTTCAGTCACCACAGAGAAACGCTGGGGTGATTAAAAAGGCCTTTGAACAAATGGTGCTTGTTGAGGAATGTCTGTTCACTTTTCAGAAAGTGTACTTGTGCATGTATGTGTGTGTGCAAAGTGGCTGGGGATCTTCCAAGCGGTTAAAAGCTGAATGTGTCCCTTGTCACACACACACACACACACACCTCAGTGACTATTGCACCTCGGGAGGTGGAGGATCTAATCATTTTGGCAGGAAGCTTTTAACATCAGCACCAGTGTTTTATTCAGCAGTCTTGCTCCCATCAGTTCCTCTGTACATCAGGAAAGGGCCTGGCAATAAAACGAACACATCTGGCCACAGGAGACAAAAGACGGGAGCCTAAAGAAGAACACTCAACAAAAAGATTATGCCCAAAACGTTTACTTTAAAGGTCCGATGAAACGGAAGGCAGAGTGCTATTTGCCTTCACATATTTTATGCTTGGGCAGTTTTCCTCAGACATGAAATCTTAACGGTACCCCTGTGCTGACACTGACTGATGCTTGAGACTGGTTGGTTCAAGCTTATGTGAGCACACGTCGTATTTTGTTTTGCTCTAACAGCATATGAGCCTCCACCATCAAAGTTCACCGGACAAGATCCATTGCTCACAGCCAGTTGGGACACACCGATAAGAAACCACAAAATTAAACGGTTTTTGTTGAGATCTGCTCATCATCATATGATAAATTGTTTTTTTTATTTGCTTGTTTTTTTGTTGAGTTTAGTTTTTTTTTTTTGTATATACAGTACTGTTAAATAGGTGCACAATGTAACCAGTGATCTAAAAGGGTTAAAAATATGCTTTTAATTAAGCTCAACTTTAAGTATTTTAAATACACGTAAAATTTCCATCTAATTTTATTACATAAGTGAAGTGTAAACGTGCACATTTAAGGCAAAGTTTTCTATCACGTTGAATCAATGGGTCTAAATTAAAGAACTGAATTATTAATGCAAAAATAAACATCATGTGTTTATTCAATGATTGCACATAAAGTTAAAGGGAACTTCTACATTACCATAATGTGATTCTTCAAGTGTTTATTATTCAAGCATTATACATTAAAGTGATGCATTTGAAATTAGTTATTCTGTCTCCCGTAATAAATCATTCAAGTTACTTAAACTGTTTCTTGGCAAAAAAAATATTGCTCATGGACTCCGTGTGATGTTTGAAGGTTAAATAAATAAAAACTTTTCTCTAGCTCGCTCCAGCTGTTGGCTGTTGAACCTGATGCCGTTTTCTGCTGTGTGGGTGTTTAACTGCAACCTATGGAGCAGTAAACTTGATTCCTTGTGGTAATGTAAAAACATTTGATAAAAATGAAAACTGAAAATACTGGCTGCCCTGTTGTGACTGTCTGTCTGCACCTCTGGGAAGTCAATTTGGCAGGACCCAAACTTAGAATAACTGCCTGTGAGCAGAATCACTTCAGTTTAGTAGGATTTTTGTTTTCATTCCTTCATGCCAAACCCTGAGATAATTACCTTGTTTATAATCTCGCTGTCTGCGGCCATCTCTGACTCCACTCAAATCTTATGCAAATGTAGCAGTGCTCTAAAAATAATTATCACACTTTCTGTCAAAATTATGCAGTTACAATGTGTGCTTTATTCATAAGTGCCCATGCAGAATTATGAGGTGTTGCAAGCAAGAATACACAACATTATGTAAGAGCCTATCAGAGAGCACTCAAAATGGCACCAACTGTGCTCCAGACTACACTGCACAGACAGGAAACCTCATCTGGCGCTACACAGAGCAGATTTAATTCATATGACAGTGACGCAAAGTGGCTTTTCACATTAAAAGAGAGCATGATGATCTTCTCAGAACAAATATTGAAGCATAAATCTGTTATTTGTTCAATGCGAACGTGACCGAGCACCTTACAGTGTTGCTGTTGTGTACTTTGTTTTGATGTTCTTGCGGTGCCAACCAGCCAGGCAATGTCCATCCATCTCAGGCCATCTCAGCATGATGGAGCAGCTCTTCTTCTCTGAGCTCCCACTCCTCCACCTGTCCCTAAAGCTGAGGTTAAAGCTTCCACCATCTCATTCAAACCCTCAATACCCAAAGCTCATCATCATAGATGATATTAACAATTTAATTTAAGTGTGCACTCAATAGCTGCCTTTTGTTTAACTGTTTAAAGCTGCACTAATTAATATTTATATGAACAATAGATCAAATATCATTTCAAATGAAATGTGAAAGCTGTCACTTGTGGTGTTGAACCCACAAAGAGTTACCACTTGACTCTGAAGTTACTTGTAGACCTATGCAGCGTTTGTGTCTTCGAGATTCATTTTGTTTCCTTGTCCCACAATTTTACTGCTCTGATTCACACTCACTGCTGTCAGTAGCATTGTATAACAGCAGCAGGCTGCAGTTTTCAGTGACAAAGCCATAAAAACTCACAGTACACTGCCTGCCTTGAGCTACACAGCACCCAGCTGGTGAACATAGTGGAACCAGTTCTCATGAGCTGGTGGAGACCAAAACACAGCTAAAAGCAGAGTTCATTAGCCTTACATTTGTCAGGTGGCAACACACATCATAGTGAATGCTAATGTTTCTCTGTGTCTCCTTGATGTGTAAATGAGGGATTCTGCGAGCACGTTAGCCAGATTTTTGATACAACCCATAAGTTTCCCAGCGTTTGGGAGGTGTTAATTAGGGAGCCTTAAATCAGCTGTATTCACACACAGGTGACAGGATGATGTGAGCTCACTTAACTATGGATCAGCTGATCTTAACTTCTCCATTCAAGAAGGTTTTTGAAGGGGGTGACTTGCATCAGTTAGTTAAACATTTACTGAATATATCCAGGAAAACTTACTAATCCTCCTTACAGTCATTAGAGCCACCACACACCTTTCTGACCTTTTCTCTGAGACCCAGAGTATTGATTTGCAATAAGTTGACATGTGGAAACAAATGCTTGTTCCTAAATTAACAGAATACAGATTACAGCACTAGTTTGTGTCCTCTGATTATGAAGAGTCACATTAACCTTCACACTTTCATCTGATTAGTTAGGGTATCTGAAAAAGTAAGACAATACGGCTCAAAGTGCCACATGTGGAACTGTAACAATTTCTTCTTCTCAACTATTCGATAAATCATCCATTTGTCCTACTGCTGTGTCCTTGGGCAAAACACTCAAACCCTGCAACCTCCCAGGGGCACAGAGTGGCCCACCGCAATGCCATTAGCAGATGGGTCAATCAAGTGAATACCACTCTGCTATGAAAATGAATATGACCTATGAGAATGTGAATCTGATACCACCCACACACTCGGATACCCATAGACACACACACACACACACACACACAAAAACTGATGTTCACAGTCTTGCAGCTTCTGGCCACCAGTCGGTTCATTATTTAGCCTAAAAGCTTGTTAAGCAGAGCTCACAACGGAGCTATAATGAAAGATGGATGTGTAAAAAAAGAAAAAAAAACAGTTTACTTAGCTCGTGTTATGTAAAGCTATAAGCCAGCAGTTGCGAGAGGGAAAAGAAGAAAGAGAAGAATTGAGAAGGAGCTGCAGCACAGACACAAGGACACAAGGACAAACACACCAACAAGGAGAAGAAATACAAAAAGGAATGATGGAAAAACAAGAACAGAAAGACAGAGAATGAAAGAGATGCAGGAACAAAATAACTAGACAGACAGACAGACAGACAGACAGACAGTCAGAGAGAGACAGAGAGAGAGACCTCAGATGAATTAATCAAGTTCTCCCCTGAGGCATGAGCAAACATGTTCAAATGAAACACAACTTACAACCTCTCCAGACCAAATACAAGTGAGCAGAACACAGTGCATTAGAGCACAGAGACAAACAGCAGTCCACTGGACACAGTTAGCACGGCTGTGCACACCAGCGAGGCGGCCATCATTACGATGTACTCATAGCATGATGCTGCTGCCTCCAAGAAAAAAAAATTAAGAACAAATGTTAACAATAGTTCTCAGTATTAGTTAGTGTAGGTCCAATGGGTTTAGAACTGAAACGCTACGATGCTTCTAGAAATCTGCAAATCAGAATCCAATCGATCTTTTCAAAACATATCATAAATTTATGAGACAAGTTTCTTAACATTGACTGGAAATCCATTAATCCAGTTCCAGTTATTCAGTCATTCAGCTCACTGACACTATGAAAGACAATACAGAGTTCTGAAACTTGTTTGAGATAAATAATCCCACCCACTAATGGCAATAATAATTGTATTTACTTGGCATGATTATTATTATTATTATTATTATCAATATCCTATTATTAGCCCTTGTTTTCATTTGCGATTCTGGGCTATATAAATAAAACTGACTTGACTACTATTAATAGTAGTGTAACATTAATGCTAATCAATGTATTTTATGTCAGCTTTGGATCAAATGACTAAGAGTTACACGGAGGCGGTCACTTCCACTGACTAAGTAACAGACATCAACTGTGCCGTTCACCTCAACTCTTCAGCGCATCTTTTAGCTCATTGTTTTGGTTTTTCAGTCGGCAGCAACCCACAGCACGTCACGTGCCCAGCACCGAACAGTACGCAGCGACTATGTAAGCAACTTGTGAACACAGTAAAGCATTTCACAACTTAACAGCTAGATATTCTTCTCCAGGAGAAGGAGAAACAGAAACATGGCACCACATAAATGATAATGTTGTTGTTTCTGCTAGAGCGTAAACGGATGAATGTTTCCAGTCCAAGCGTTCAAAAAGATCCATTTCACTTGAGACTTACTTTTCCTTTGTAATAAATAAAGACTTTTGATGGCATCAGTATCTTATCAAGGAAGATATCAGTTTTTCTTCAACTTCAGCTTCAAAGTAGGCACTGTGAGTTAAAAAACAGCTCAACTAATTTGTCACACACCAAGTTCAATTTTCCTTTTTATTTTCACCATAAGGTGTCGTGCTTTAGATGTCCCTGTGAAACACTTGTTTTGAAACTGACGCGACATTTTCACAGCAGACATTTTAACTTCATCCAACTGGAGTGGAGTGCCAACGAGATATTAGTTAATTATTATGACAGATTCTGTAATAATCGCTCTTATTATTGATCCCGTTACTGTTGTTTTCTTTCCTCAGTGTCTGTCCATCCTCCTACTGTCTTCGTCCTCCTGTCTCTAAAATCAGAGGAAATGAACCGTGTAGTGCCATTGATCCAGCAGCTCACACACGCATGCATGCAAACAGAAAAAACGCTGCCACTCTCACACACACCGCCACCCCCTGTGAGGAAGACAAAGTGGGAGGTATATTGTGGTGGACGGAGCCACTGACCCCCTTGTTGAGTTAATGAGCTTTTATTGACTCCAACACCTGAAGCTGCTGCTGTAACTTATCACTGTTAGCGCCTAAACCCCCCCCCCTCCTCCCCCACGCACAACACACAGGGGAGCACGCATGCACGCACACACACAAAAAGCAAACACTCATGCTATCTGTTATTGTGTAAAGATCCATGGAGACACAGGAACACTCTCTCTCTCACACACACACACACACAAGCGTTCAGCTCTCCTGGGATTCAAAAACACTGAATCACTCACAAACAGGAATGCAGAATGAGCAGAAATTTCCGCCGTCAGTGATTACACAAAACAGCGATGACTTTAAGTGTCTGAAATCTCAAAGCTCACTTTAAGCACAAATTGAGGCACTTTTCTAGAGTATTGTCATTTTTTACTTCTTCTCACCTACATCTCAGGGGCAAATATTGTACTCCACAACAATTATCGAATACATGGAGAAAATAACCAGCAGATTAATTCTATAATCTGCCACATTAAGTGTGGGAGTAACAAACCCAGGGGACCAATGATCTTTGCCAAACTGTGTTAGTAAAAAGGATGCTGACTGGCATCAGCTACAGCAGCTCTTCTCATTTCTCATTTTTATTATTACTCAAAGTCTTATATTTAAATTCCTCTCCAAAACAAAGTCAGTATTTAACACTTTCTTCATGTCTTAACTGAATCCATACACAAACAGTGCATCCGGGCTATCCTTCTTGAAGGTTCTCCCCTCTCCACAGAGCAACACTGGAGCTCTGTCACAGTGACCATTGGGTTCTTGGTCACCTCCCTGACTAAGGCCCTTCTACCCCGATCACTCAGTTTAGTTGGGTGGCCAACTCTAAGAAGAGTCCTGGTGGTTCCAAACTTCTTCCACTTACGGATTATGGAGGCCACTGTGCTCTTTGGGACCTTTAATGCGACAGAAATCTTTCTGTACCCTTCCCCAGAAGTACTGAAAATTTCTACTCAAGGAGAAGTACAGAACTATGGGATTTGAAAAATACTTTAAAGTATAAAAGTACAAAGTAATAACTCAAAAAAAAAAAAAACATTTAAGGTGAAAGTCACATCACTATAGCGACTGCGTATTGAATGCCATCAACAAATATGATGACCAGGCATGTTTTTAAACACACTTTCTTTGAATGTAAAAGCACTGCCAAGCTTAGCTGTGTAAGTACCATGGATCTATGAGGACTATAGGGATGTAACAAAACTGAACTAAACCAGTTAATTAAACCAGAAACAGTGATGGTAAGCCGGATTACCACCAAAATCTGATCATCTGTTCCTTGTCCCATCACCCACCTTTCCTGAAAATTTCATCAAATTCTGTTCATAACTCTTTGAGTTATTTTGCACACAGACAGACAAACCAACAGGCAAAAACATAACCTCCTTGGCTAAGGTAACAATGTGGTGAAACAGAAAAATCATATCCAGTATATGCACATAGCAGCTCATGATGTGTCAAAACAGGAAGTGTTTTAGTGAGGATTTATGACGGGTGTTTATCTTTCTTTTTATAGGAAACTAACATCGCAGTTTTACATTTTCCTTCATTGGAATGAAGTGAAATGTAAATCCTTCACAACAAAAAAGATAGCTGCTGTTTCCTTTGTAGCTGACTCTTTAGGTCTGGAGCTTCACCTCTATTCCCTTTAGGCCACATCCACTCACTGAAACCAACACGCAAACAGGAAGCTGCGTCCCTCTAATGTACAGAATATGGTAATTTTCCATTTCCTGTCCCAGGGGCTGAGCATGTTGTGTGTTGTTATGCAACCATAAAGAACTTAATGTATATGTCTGTATTAATTATTGCACATGAATCCTTTTACATTCTGTGATTCAACTCGCAGTCCGTAATTAGGTGTGTGTGTGTGTGTGTGTGTGTGTGATACTGTTGTGCGATAACCTTAGGATGTGTTGATAAATGCGTTAATTTACATTCGCATTTACATTTCAGAGCACTGAATTATTAGGAGCGAACCTGTGGCTGCCACTTTATCAACACATTTGCATATCTGTGTTTTCATAGCCATGTGTGTATGTGTTTCTGAGGGTGTGTACTGTCGAACATCTGCACTGATTCTTGTCTGACTGGTGGCTGCTTTCGCCGGTCAGCAGATTTACTCTGCTGACCGTGCCGAGTGTTTTAAAGAGCATCTATTAGCTTAACGTATTGTTACTGTGCAGATTGTTTATGTGTTTGTAGCAACTTTTAAGTTATTGTGATGGCTCAGGTTGTTGTTTATAGGAAATTGAAAATGCCAGCGCAGCCTCTGTTGCTCTCGCCTTGTTCACTCTGTATCCTTGTCCCGCTGAAAGTGGCTTTAAAGTCGTGATTCTGACAATTTTTCAGATTCACTTTCTTTTCTTAGATATGCGTCCATATGGCTTGGACACATTTCATCTGCAAATCACTTAATTTCAGTCAGATAACTAGTAGATTTGTTCACAGAAATGAAGTCGATGATCAGTTACGGGTGCAATTTGTAAGACATGGAGATAATTCTTGTTTGAAACATAAAAAAAATATCAAATGAATATTATCTCTTTTTCCCTCCCTGAGTGTCTAGTGTTCTCTTCCTCGTGCTGTCGTTTCCTGTGCAACTGTATCACGTCTCAACAAAGACTGCTAAACAAACATGTCAATAAAGTGGCTCTTTTTTAATAAATAAGTTATAACAATGGGAAGTACATGATGGGATGATGATGTCCAAGTCCTGACGAGCATTTGGGAACAATGCTTTTAGAGAACTGAGGATGTGTCACATGCTCATAAGGAAAAAGATGGAGAAACTCAATCAAGGACCTGGCTTCTCTTTTGAATACTTACTGGCATGTATTTCTAAAACCTTTTGAGCTTGTAACATAAAGGAATAGAAGTGAACGCCAAAGCCTTAAAATTTCTTGAATGTCTAGATTATGGAGAGGTCACAAGTTGTTAAGTTCCGCTCATCCACAACAGCTATATGTGTCTAAGCATTTGTGTAGGTTGACTCAGTTGTGAATAACTCAGACAGACAGACAAATGTGTTTTCCTCAACCTTCACATCTTTGAAGACTTTAGTTTGAGCTTTTCACTCTACTTTGACGGTGTCTGGTTTATCTCAACTGTCTGGTTTCTGTCTGTGGCTGATTGTGTTAGTTCTTCTTCTTCTTCTTCTTCTTCTCTAAGCCTCAAAGCCCTCAGCCTTGCAGCCACAAACCTGGATTCTGTCCACTTCACCTTCCCCTCCATCCTACAGCCACGTAGGCGTTCGTGCATGCAAGCACACCTGACCAAACACAGAAAGGTACACAGGGGCAGGTGGTGCAGGATGTACATATGCTCATCCGCTGAGGCAGGCACATCTTTTCTTAATGCTTGCATCACTTCACATCCTCACAGGGTTTGAACATTCATTCAAACAACTTCCTTCCTCGTATTTTGCACGCCGCAAACAAACAAGAACAAAAGAAAGGTACTTTAAATGAACTAAAACGCTCAGGTAGCTGCAACAGCACAGTTGCTGAATGCAAATGAGTGAAATGAATCATCTTAACAGAATGGTTGACTGTTTTGGGAAATACAGTTATTTGCTTTTGTTTCAAAGCACAAGATGAGAAGATGGATATTAATCTCCTTTTGTAAATTATAGAGCCAGTGTGTGTGTGTGTGTGTGTTAGCCTAGCTTAGCATAATGACTGTAGACTTAGGGTTACAAACAATGTTTCATTCAGTCACACATTGTATTTCTTTCTCTTTTTTCATAAATATATGCTTAACTTTGTACAGAGAAACCCTGTTTTCCATGCAAACACTGTTTTGCTTCCAGTTTTTTTGTTGCTAATCTAAGGTAACCACATCCTAACTCCAAGTTCATACTTAAAGCATGAGATTGGCTGCAAAACTGGCTCTGGCAAGGGGCCCAAATAACGCACCTTAACACCTTGTTGTCCTTTTTCAAAGTGTTATTGTCCGATTTCAGTGACTGCAGGTGTACGTGTGTTCATGTCAACAACTGTGTGGTGTAATAACGTGCCACAAGATGGCGATAGCTACATCTCATGTGCTTTAGTTGCATCTTGCAAAATCCAATGTTTCACAATGAAATGTTTCACAATAAAAGCCTTGTTAAGAAATGAAGAATCTCTGTCCGGTTAAATGCTACAGGGCTTTTAATCTAAACAGATATGGGAAGTCTTCAGTTTGTATGAACAGCCTAATGCAGTTACCTCAACAGAGCAAATGGGAGCGGAACAAAATGAGGCTTCGTATTACAGTTTGACTAAAAGGGAATTAGGAACAAAGGCATACAAGCATGCTTCAAACAAAGGCCTATTACCTTCTTACAGGCCCCATTTCACTACTCAAGGAAATATAGTAATCATCTTATCTCACATTTGCTTCCCTGATACTGACAATATGTTGGAATTTGAGAGAGCTAAATTGAAATGACCTTTAAATGAAAGGATCTGGGGCGGCACGGTGGTGCAGTGGTTAGCACTGTCGCCTCATAGCAAGAGGGTTCCAGGTTCGAATCCCGGTCTGGGTCCTTCTATGTGGAGTTTGCATGTTCTCCCTGTGCCTGCGTGGGTTTTCTCCGGGTACTCCGGCTTCCTCCCACAATACCAAAAACATGCACATTAGGTTAACTGGCTACTCTACATTGCCCCTAGGTGTGAGTGTGAGAGTGTGTTGTTGTCTGTCTTTGTGTGTTGGCCCTGTGATTGACTGGCGACCAGTCCAGGGTGTACCCCGCCTCTCGCCCGTAGTCAGCTGGGATAGGCTCCAGCTCCCCCGCGACCCTGACGGATAAGCGGTATAGAAAATGGATGGATGGATGAAAGGATCTGCACACTACTGTCTATTATCTAAGTATTAAAAATAAAGCATGCTTGAATGTTGGAGGCAATTTTTTCCCATTACTGTAATTATCAGAGCTTCTTCTAAAATTTGGCACTCAAAAACATGCAACTAAGAACTGTATTCCCCGTGCTGCATAACAAAACATAGTAGTTGTCTTTTTAATGAAGTTCAGTGTAAGTTCAATCAGGAAGACAATCTTCAAGCTCACTCATTCAGACTTCTCTCTCTGGTTTTTCTTAATCATTTATCTCACTGCTGTCAAACTTGAAATCTGTTCTCCTCTCTGCTTCTGTCAGACGTCTTTTCAGTGTGAAATGGTTGAACCTATGCTCTACCCTTCCCATTCACCTGCAGCTTTATGTTAAATATTTGCACAGAACCTTACTGCGCAGAGTATTATTTTCTTCAAATTTTGAGGAAATTAAATTAAACAGTTCAGGCCTGAACTGTAGAGGCCCAATAAGAAAGGTCAGATTTTCTCCTCCCGCTTTTCTGCTCAGCTCTGAGGAGCATTTTAGTGTCTTTTAGCTCATTGTTTTGTTTTTATGGTCTACAACTCTTATGCTTTCAGCAAAATCTCTTCAAACTGCAACACTGAAGAGCGTAAACATGTAATTTACAGTTTGTAACTGAAATTTTTGCATATTTCAGCCCATTTGCTGTAAATCACAAATCACTTTGCACTGATACTTCACCTGTTGCCCATTTTATAAAACATGCTATAAGTCTTTAAATCTTCACTAATTCAGTTCACAAGTACAGAATGAAAATCAGTTTGGAGAGATTTGACACGTGCTTGAGACAGGCAATCATTTACTTTATAATTATTATTATTAGTAGTAGTAGTAGTAGCATTAAAGTTGCATGAGTCAATATTTTCATATTGGCATCTTTCATCTCATTGTTTTGGTTTTACAACCAGCAAATTTACTGTTTTGGTTCACTCACTGCTTTCATCAGTTTCTTTTTCAAAAATAATAAAAAAATAAAATGTTTTAAAGAAACCCACTGCATCTTCCCAGCGCCGACCTGTCGGCAGATACTAGCTGATGATCACACATTTAGCAGCTATGCAGCTGAATATTTTACTCAGGTGTTTGACATTGAACATTGAACTTTGTCACATGGCCAGAAACATGACTCGAAAGTAATGCTAATCTCACTTTGTGGCTGCTGAATGGTTATAAAGGCATGAGTTTGCTAACAAGTTAGTCATGGCATATAGTTTACAGGTGATAAAATGTCAGTGTTGTGTTTACAGCTGGTTCTGTTGTTCCCATATAACAAAAAAGCTTTTTTTGCAGCTTTAAAACCACAGCATCATACTGTACTGTGCAATTGTGAACAGTATTTGTGAAATGTGCAGCGCTCTACCAGTGTGTTCCCGTTCACATACAGGACCTGTTCCCATCAGCTACTGACTGTACTGTTGCTGGGTAATGCTCTTCCCATCAGGGATAACATGAGAACATTATCAATCTAAAGACGCTACATAATCTGGCCATTTATTACACTAATAGTCTTTATCACATTTTCATCCCATTTAAGGGATCCCTTATTAGATTTCGACTAATCGTCAGTTGCCACACGCCCCCTTGGCTCTGTTTACACTGCTAATGCACTCAAAGAAGTTTCCCCTTGAACCCATGTGGGAAACAGATTTTCACTTCATTTATCCTTCACAAAACGGCAGGTTTTCTGTGTATTCTGTCTCTTCTTTTCCATTTCTGTCCTCCTGTTTCTCCCTGGTGGGTTGTATTCAAAGTTTCCACAGTTGGAGGAGCTTCAGCAGGGTCTCTTTTGTTGACTTCAGATCTTATTAAATTGAATTGTTCGGAGGCTGTGGTCAGTGATCCATGATGGTTTGCCTTTTTCTGACAGGCCTGATAAATACAGGTCCTGATCTCTCCCTGCGTCTCTATTCCTCTCTCCTCTTCGTCCTCTTCCTCCTCCCCCTCTCCATCCTCTTTCTCAGCTTGCCCTCTGCCACCCTCACTCACCTTCATAACACACTCCCTTACTTCTCTCTTGAATTGCTCCTATAAACTGCACACTGCATTCTCCTGACTTTTCTCTATTTCTCTTTTTCCACTTCTTCTTTTCTTTCAGCTAATGACCTCTGAACCCCTTCACTATAGAACTGTGTATGTGTGTCTGTGCATGTGTGTGTGCGTGTGTGTATGTGGAGACAGACTAAAAGATCTCCACTGACCTTGGACACACAGTCCTCTCCTCCAGTAACCTCCCTGTATGCTGAGAGAGAGAGAGAGAGAGAGAGATGGTGTGTGTGTGTGTGTGTGTGTGTGTGTGTGTGTGTGTGTGGTTTTGGGAGAATGAATGTACACAAATGCACACATCCATGCAAATGACTTGATACATCCGCATTAGGATTTAAACTTGCCAAACTTGCTACATGCCAACACACACACACACACACACACACACACACACACACACACACGATCACACAGTGAGAACATGAGATGAATTAAGTCAGACTGATAACAATAGAGGACAGTGACTCCTTCATACAGTGCATGTGTGGGTACATGCAATACAGCATCTTTAAACTGTGTGTGTATAAATATTCATGGTGGAGATTCATGCTTTGTTGGTGCTTCATTACTCAGTACTTGTTAGAGGAACCCTCTCTCTCACACACACACACACACACAAACTGTCACCGATCACGTCACCAAGGGGCAAATACAAAAAAATGGTAACCTAATAATGTGTGTGTGTGTGTGTGTGTGTGTGTGTGTGTGTTACATGTGTACATATGCTGTTGTTGTGTGTGTCCTCGGGGCGTTTGTTGGTTCGAGATTCAAGTGTGCTCTCAGTCAGTTTAAGAGCTTGTGAAAGATTTATGAGCATGCGTGCATGTTCACTTATCCTTCTGTCTGTTCATTAAAAGTATATGTGTGCGTGCTTACTCGCGCGTGTATGTGTGTATGACATTGCATGTCTGCAGGTTAGTTAACGACGGGAAAGTCAAGCTGTACGTGAAAGCATGCATACAGGGAGACGACATAGAGTGGAGGAAGGCTACATAACAGGTCAAAGGTGTTCGGGAGGAAGGATGAGGGAGCAGGCAGGAAACATAAAACATGGAGACAAGACTGGGGAAATCAGCAAAAGACTCCAGAACTACCATTAAAAACTACTGTATGGAGAAATAACTGAACGTATACAAAAATGAATATGAATCAAGCTTCCTTCATCATTACGGAGATTTAGAGTGAGTTTTAGCTTATTGTCCAGCTGTCCAGAAACAAATCTTGGTTCGCACACATCATTCGCTGGATGTGTAAATAAGCAAACGAATGCTAAGAAGTTAATCAAAAATCAGTTAATCGCATTTGATCTTAATGTATACAACATAAATACAATTTTCTACTAACCCTAAATACTGAATAGTTTCAATGCACAGATCATGTAGTAATGCTTACTTAAGATGCTGGCACTGAATGTAAAAGAAAAAAGAAAACATCATTGAATGTTTTCTGGATTTTATCAGAATATCTGCCTTCTGTCTGGAGGCATTAGGTTCAGATTCCTCTTGGAGTCTGACAGTGACGCTTTCAGTCCCCAGAGGGCAGCGCACCGATGCAAGAAGCTTCTGATGTGGTCAGTGATGCTGACGATTCAGCGCTCATGTTCAGCTTCAGGATTGATCGAGACAAGTTCACGACTGTTTCAGAGGACATTATAAGATGAACTGTAACTGTGCTAGTGTGTCAGTCACATTGTTCCTGAGTGATGGAGGAGGTGAAAATAACATCATTTTCTACAGCTCACATCTCTTTACTGAGTCATATCAGCGTTAAAGGCTTCAGTCTTGGCTTTAGTCCAACCACACTGCCATGCACACATCAGCGAAACAAGCTGCGAAGTCACAGGTTTGGTGTAGGTCATCAGGAAATTATGTCGGACAAGACAAGGTGATGGGCCAGCAGCAGAATTAAGGATTTCTTCAGTTTCAAATACAAGATGCAATAAAATAACACTATTTCTGTTACAACTTGGCATGTCACATTTCAGTTCATTTAAATGTATGGACCATTCTTTAACTGAGGTAAACGAGAGGAGGAGTAAATATTTGTATCTTCTTATTTCTGTTCCATGTCAGGTGCAAAGTAATCTTTGCTGAGATGTTTCCTCATCATACAGTGCGGCCCGTGAGTCATGTAGATCTTAGCCCATGAGAACTTTTAACATCCTTCTATTAAAGGAAGAAAGAAAGAAATCCTGGAAATAAAGCAGCTCATTTTTTATATATATATTTTTATATATAAACGACAAAGGATCAGATTTATCAATGCTTATGAATCCCTGGTGAAAAGAATGAAGAGAGGACAGAGAAGACTTAAAAAGAGTAGGAGGAGGTGATGAAAGAAGCAGAAGAAGAGAGATGAAGCAAGTTTGAAATAAAAAGAGAGGGGAGCTATGACACAGAGAGGAAAAGGGGCCTGCACAGACGTGTAAAGTAAGAGAAATGAGGTTTGCTAGAAGTAAGGAAGGACAGAAGGAGGGAGGAGGAGAGGAAAAGTGTGCAATGTGTTGGACAGCTGTGTGTGTGTGTGTGTGTGTGTGTGTGTGTGTGTGTTCAGTGGTAGAGACTGTGATCTTAGCAAGTCAGCTGGGGAGGAATGGAGGGAGGAAGGAGGAGGGGGAAGCACAGGCAGTTTTCCATGAAACCTTTAAACATATTTTAATGAGGGATCTTCCACTTCATGAGTGTGTGCTGCAGTTACAAAAATAAATAATTAAATAAATAAAACACACCTCAGAAAGGCTGCAGCCGACCCACTGAGAGGGAACTTTGAGAGAGAGAGAAAGTGTTTCCCGAGGAGAACAATTAAAAGCCAAATATAATCTCCCTCCAGCCTATGGGCTGCTTTTAAGGTGATTGCTGGGGCGCTGATGACGCAGAGTGGAGACGTCCACCCAGGGGGAAACCTCTCCATGTCTCTGGTCCTGAGAGCTGCAGCTTTTTGAGCAGAGACAGAGCAGACAGAGGGATAACCAATACAGAGACACGGTCTGAGGCTCCCTCCATTCCAATAATAACTGCAGCATTTTCAATACCACTTTGAGATGAAGTCACAGGAAGAATTTGATGTTTTGGGAAACACATTTGTTCACTTTGAGACTGTAATGAGAATTTGATAGCCAGAGGTTTAAAAAATAAAAATATGACTACTAGCACCTCTCAGACTCAATGATGAATCACATTATATCGTGTTTGTTTAGTCTGCACAAAAAAGCCAGGAAAGCAGTGGAGACTTGTTGAAGTTACTGGTTGAGGCCAAGAATTAATCTTGAAATATCTACGTTTATGTTAAGGAAAACACAACATTCAGGCTTTGGGTGATCATTTAAAATATAATGGAACGTAATGCTCTTGGACACACTTCAAAATAAAAGTCCCCTGCTGTTTTCATGTTTTATTTGGAGGGACAAATTAAAGCGTTGTAAATATTGACGGGGTTTGTCCCGCCACCCCACACCACCAAAAAAAAAAGAAAAGGAAAGAAGAAACTGAAGCAGCTATATGCCAATCAGCCATCATCATTGCTATCATTTTTTTTCCATCTGAGCTTTTCCTCCTGTGACATGTCGAAACATTTTTGTGAACAAAAAAAGTCATATTGATGCAATAAGTAGGCCACTCCCTTCTTTCTGTGTGTAAGCACAATCATCTCGATGCTGCTGAGGAACAGAGCTACACCTGAAACACACTGAAACCCAGCCCAGCCGCCACACTAAGCCTGCGTGTGCTTCTTGCTGTTTTCTGCGCCTGTGTTTGGGTACATACTGAGCAGATTAAATTCTCTCACTATTTCGCATCGAAGCAATTCTTTCTCCTTTGAGAGAAAGATCTTTTTTGTAACATTTGCAGAATGTTGTACAAATACTGTGAAATTCTTCCCATAAGAATACTGAATTATAAGATACACTACTCTGTGTGACACACAGGAATAGGATCTCAGTGTTGTGAAAGTCCACAGTGATCAAAGGCAGCTATAAATACTGTACCAGCACATCAGGATAAAATCCCAATCTTAGCCGGTTGTTAACAATCATCTCTCTTCATCTCAATCTCTCTTTGAAGCACTGAGGGATGACGACTTTCTAACAGGTTTCTGATATTCTCATCAGGTATTCTAAGAATTTATGACAGGAAACCCTGCTAACAGACTGACCAAACGTGCACATCAACATACTCTCTCTCTCTCTCTCTCTCTCACACACACACACACACACACAGATTGGAACAGACAGAAAGAGTTTCATGTAAAAATATCAGCCCATATTAATAGATAACGAGCCCATTCTTTCCCTGTGTGTCAGTGACATGACTGTCTGCAGGGACACAGTGAGTGAATGGAGGAGATGACAGACAGCAGTAGAAGCACAGAAGTGTTTGCTGGTCAGGTTCTGTTGCGGGGCTCAGCAGAGTCTCCGGAGACTCTGCTGAGCATAGGAGGGGGACAGATGTGATTCATTCATCATTTATCTCCATCGATGGGACTCCCCCTCCTTTACCTCTACAGTGTCACATTCCCATGAGACACCCCCACCCACCCCACCTCCCTCATCTTCCCTGCTCTGACATCAGAAGCATGGGATGAGAAAAGGATGATGATGATGAGGAGGAGGAGGAGGATTTTTAACATACACTACAGTTTAAAGTGAACAAAATGCTTTCAGATTTCAAAAATGCCAATGAAAGTCATCAGGATTTTTGTTGACTTAAAGGGACACTGCACTATTTTTTTTTAATGAAGCTGATGAAAGCAGTTACATAATGTCTTCTGTGGCTCTGACGGGAGCTTTCCAAAGACTGAAAAATATCCCTGATGATGTCATGACTAGGTAATTGAGTTTTCCTCTGAGTCACTTTTGAGACTATAGATTTTCAACAGAAAGTCTTTGTTTAAAGGATAATTTACCAGAGAAGGAGAGTCTAATTAAAGCTGCATCATGGGAAATGTAGGATCCTTTTCTTTAAGCTTGACTTCTGATGAATCATGGTCATCACAAATATGTCGACCTCTGCTTCATTGATTCTTTTTTTTAACTCTCTTGTTAATGCCCCATCTTTATGGAACTGCAACATAAAATAGTTGCAGTACCCATTTAATTCAACATACTTTATACAACAGAAGAAAATAAAATCCTAGTACGATTTTATTGCAGTTAGGGTGGTAGTTGGGAACCTCACAGTGTTCTCATCAATCGGCCTATTTAACATGAATGAATCTACTTTTGCTGCACTCTTACTGTCCTGTATAAGTTCGTCTCAGTAAAGGCTGAGGCGAACTGCTCGTATATTCCACTCCAGCTGTTCATCTGCAGCTGTCTGACGTGCGAAACAGAGCTGGAAAGATGCAGTCGGTTTACTCTCGATGAAAATCACGACGGCAGTTTGCGTAATGATCCTGTATCTAACTTTGGGACCAGATACTGTCCCACAGGAACACTCAGTGTGCTGCATCCACAACCTTTAGACCTCTGTTGTTTTTACGATCTCTGCCTCATCGTCTCTCGCTCGTGCAGCGAGCCGGTCGGTGATGCAGAGATCGTGGAGATTAATGTGGGAAGCTACGGGACCCCCCCCCCCAAACTTATCAAATGCAGGGCACCCTGCACCCTGTTACTAAACACATAGAGATCAGTCATTTTGAAACACCAGTGGAGTATCAGGTAACGTACAATGACTCGCAGCCAAAACCGCCAAAACTCCAAAGCAAATTGTCACTACTGCAGTGAAAGTTGCGCATTGTTCAAGAACACGAGTTTCAAAAGAATCACTCAGATGTTTGCTGTACTTACTGAGCAGCAGAGCAACAGGCAAGAAGAGGAGGCACGCAGAGTTCATCAGAGATGCCATGACCCGACGAGTCGTCCCCTTTCCCTCACAAGTCTGAGGCTTGCGTCGGAATTCCCAAGTTGTTCTTTACAACTGAAAAGGCAGCCCACGCTGTCCCGATCCTCAGTGCTGCTCAAAGTGTTTCCCTCCTGTCCTCGGTGCAGCTCTGTACTCCAGTGTGAGAGCATCCACCGTGCGCTCATCCGCTTCGCTCAAGGGGAGGGCGCGTCCGTGCCGAGGAGCAGGAGGAGGAGGAGGAGGAAGGAGGGAGGAGGAGGAGGAGGAGGAGGAGGAGAGTCCTGAATGAGCTGCACACGAAGCCAGGGCTGGTGTGGATGCACGGGTGGATGCTGGAAGGATTAGAGGGATCTGGCAGTGTCATATTAAGTATTCAGTCAGTCAGTAAACACAAGTGAAGTGCATGCAGAACCTGCATTCAAAATCTACACTCAAGTAAAAGTACCTCTAATGTAACATTACAAAAACAAGACCAAGAGCTCTTAACGTACAGAGCGTAAAGAGCCTTTGTGCAAACTCCACAGTGGATTATGAACTGTTTATTTTTTATTTTGAAAGTTTCAAGTCTGTTGCACTTCAAAGCACAAGAGGATTATGAGCAAATGTAAATCTCATTGTGCAGAAGAAATGTCTTTATGGCTGATGTATTATTATGTATGACAGTATTATATGATTACAGCTGCTTACTACTTTGTACATCATACGGTCCCCAGCACGGGGGTCACAGGACAAATCTCAGGGGTTGTGAGATTGTCAGCCGGAGAGGAAAGAAAGGAAAACAAAGTTCTGCTAGACAAGTTAAATTTATTTTTCTGACTTGCATCACTTTCACCTTTTGAGAATCAAAAAGCTGAACAATCTGAGAAGCCTGAAATGGGAAACGTCTCTCAGGAAGCCTGCTGTAATTCCTAACAATGCATTTTAAGTCTTTCTCTTATAAAAGAAAAATGAAATATAGAATACTTTCAAAAACTTTCAAGGCTCGACTTTTCTGACAAACTATCAAGGATTTAAAAGACCTGTGGGAACCTTGCAAACTTTGGACTGCTTTCTGGAAGAACATAACGTAGAAACAAAGACACAATAATTTGAACAAGACTTTTTATTCCAAAACGTTTAGGGTAAAAGAAACTGTAAAAGATACAACATAACCATCCAAGCAGAGGGAAATGAACACAATGGAAAGAGAAAAAGTAACACGCATACATGTGCATGCGCACACACACACACACCTCAGTCACATTCCTCACACACGGCTCCCACTCGGTAAAGCAGGAGTCACCCTGTCCTACTCTGAGGACAATAAGCTAGTCTCAACCTGGAAGGTGAAGATGGTAAATTCCTCTGTTTCATTCAGATATCTGTTCAAATCAACTGTCTGGGTAACCAAAAGTTTGCAAACAAAACATACAGATTCTCCTCTGTTGTGCTGCGTGAACCTAAGAGTCAGCCACAAATGACCTCTGGGTAACATAAATGCTTGCAAAGTTAGACTGGAACTGCTGTGGGATAACGCCCGAACATTACAAGTTGCCCAAATGCGCCCAGATGCTAAAGTAAAACACGTAGAATGCAATAAGGCACTTGCTAGACAAATCCAACTTAACAGATTCTAAACACAGACGTCAAATTAACAGAACTTTTATTTTACAATCAGCAAAACAGTGTGGCCACCCTGCAATTAAACGATGTGTGTAAATGGGCTGTACACTAATTATCATACACTTGGATCACACTTTAAAGATGAACAAATGGTGCGCGTACAACCTAAAGAGAGGCTTTACAATGTTTGATAAAGCAGATACTGTAAGAGCTGGACCGATTTCTGACTTCAAAACCTAAAACGACAAGCAGGGTGAAAATCTGCAGTCCAACTAAGTGCTGCCTCCTACAGCCTATGAGAAGTAACTGCACATGAAGTTTACAAACGTTATTTGGATTATCCTGATAAAATAACATCATCAGTAATAACTATGTTTAGGAAGTTATTTCTGTATTATACTAGTTTGACAACTCTTAAAGCAAGGATACAAGTCTTAGAAATACTAAATGCTTATATATATATAAAAAAAGGACTCACATACAGAAGAAAACCTGGGGAGAAGTCTGATCAGAGCTGTACACATGGACGGCTGCCAAACTCGCTGCTGGGCTCCAAACATTTCAGAGTTTACAAGAATTCTTTTCACCCTGGAGGACCTTTGCAAATATTTCTTACATGTGAAAAATGTTGTTTCTCATCTTTTAATCTTGTTTGTATCCTTATGACAATTAGATATGAGTTGTGAAAACAAGACCAGGTGGAAAAAGTGTAATGAGAACTGCCTTTCAACCTGAACACTTCAAATACAGGAACAAATTCTGTTAACTTTCCATGAAACCATTCCGAGTGTTGATGTTCTTCAAAGCGCTGAGACAGATTGGGCCTGGCAAGGTCATGTCTCCAACCCATTAAGAAATAACTGAGAGGAAATATGCAACCAACATAAAAAGTTGTTGATGTTACATATTTTTGGTTGCCGGGATTAGCTGGGTTTCTTAAAAACTGAACTGAGGACAGCGTAATCCCGCAGCAACTGAATCCACATTGGCTCTAGTGAGGATGCTGGTCTGTATTTTTTATTTTTATTTATTTATTTATTTCCATGTGTCCAAGCCTGCTGTTTGCTCTTAAGGCCAAGATACAAGGCGAAATTTTTGAGGCAAAACATGTCTTCTTTCAGCATACTTTTGTTCCTTCTGTGGCTCAGAGGTAGCCCCTGCATTACAGCTTGCCCTGAATCCCAAAACTTAACATGCCTGATGGATAAGAGGAACACAAGCAGAACAGAAAAGAAACAAGGTACAAGTTTGATCTCGTAGACCACTCAGCTAAACGTTCTTCGAGTCTTATGCACGTTAGGTGTGACATCCAAAGATTCTCAGGTATAGTGTGAAATCAGGCTGTCTGGCTGTCAATTCAACAGTCTTATGATACTTGATGGGGATACAAGGACAAGACCACCAGAATGCCTCTTCAGAGTCACCCACCCATTATTGTTTTAAACTGAAGATCTTCGCAGGAAAAAAAAACCAAAACAAAACAGAACAGTGAGACAGCCAGCCTCTATTTGCTAACTGGACACTTGACTGATGCAAGGACAGCAGGGGGAGGAGGAATGGGAACAAACGGAACGGTGAAGAGAAAGAGCTGGAATTCGATCACTTTGGGGCTCTCATCTTCCACGTCCTGTCCTCAACCTTTACGAAACTGCTCCAAGTAGGCTGAAGTTGTCCATGCTGCTGTCTTCTCCAAAATATTCATACACTCATAACAAAAATGGACTCATGACCGTCTTTTCTGCGCCACACTTTAAATGAAGGACTAGTGGTTGACGAGGCCCTGCAGCATCATCATGAGGCGCCGCACCCTCTTGCTGAGCGGGCTGTGGGGGTCCTGCTGCAGGAAGGCAAAGAGCTTCGGCCTGACCTGGGCGAGCACGGCGGACATGTGGTCTCTTGTCAGCGGGTCGCTGTGGTCCAGATTCATCACTGCATCCTCCAGGTAGCTGCACAGGGACATGGAGGAACAGAGACTTCAGATGACAACAGACTGAAATTTCCAGCTGGTAAATATTTTTCACTGCAGGTATGAGCAGCAACGAATGGCTAAGAACTGCAGTATTACGCCAGGAGGCAGAACCAGGCTGAAGGAAAAAAAATCTTTTTTATTTTCTTTGTTGTGTTACGTGGAGACATGAAAGTTTCACGGCTAGAATCTGAAATTTGATTCATTCACCTATAAAAGCAGTACAAGGATAACTTGCATATTTGGTCCCCTGCAGCTGCTTCAGGGGTCAAAACACAGAGGGAAAGGCCTGCTCGTTCAATGTCTCAACTATCTTTGGCAGTTTGAATGTCAAGTGCTGTCCTTGATTATGTTCCTGGCTGCCAGCCCATTGTGTGAGTGTGTAGCCTGCGTTTCCGCTCAAATATCACAGCAGAAATGGAGTTGTGCCAGCGTCACCTGTGCCCTGTCCTCTCGCACATACTATACTACATTTAACTTCTCAATTAATTGTTTTAGTCAGACATCTGGTGGTCAAACTGTCGAGCAGTCCCTCAGTATAGCTCCATGTCCAGTGCACTACCTGATCCCAGTCTAACACTGGAGCACAACACATCGCCAGCTGGCCTCCAGCCAGAGTTCCCCACGACACAATACATCAAAGCTCTATCCCCATGAAGCTGTGAACACACTCTTTAAAAGGCACATTTAATGTCACCGCAACTAACACAAGTATTGACCAGCTAGTTGAGGTCTTGGAGGAGATAAACTGCTACGTAAATTATATCCAGCTCTTTCAAACACACGCTGAGCTGCTGTTCATGGTCCCTCTGTTTACGTTATGTGCTCCTCAGAATCAGCGAACAACGCTCCTAATGATCCTCCCTGGTCCCTACAATCCCACAGCTCCTTTTCTTCCTCTCTGGGAATCATTCATGGATTCGTCTTCTTCTTCTTCTACAATTACAGGGGCAGCAAAAAAGGCTCTTTTATCTCGTACAAAGCCTAAAAAACTGTACAACCGCTTTTATTTTCGTCTCATACCAATATTAACTCACTTCGGTTTACTCTTGAGAGCACAGAGTTTTACTGCATGGCTCAATTAAAATTAGCCCTTAAAGTCCTCAGTGCTAAGAGAACGTTGAGAAGTTTTGCGATTTATTCTGTTTTCAGTCTTCCTCTCAAAACCAATCCAACCATGACTCTGCTGTGTGCTAATAATGCCTCAGACTAAACCACACCCTACTGCCCTCATCTCTCTCTCTCTCTCTCCAGATGGCGCAGAGCAGCACCAGAGGGCCATATTAGCAGTGGTAGGCAGCTGCAATGTAAACGCAGAACCAGACAGGTGATCCAGACAGAGTGGTGCTGTATGTCCGATAGAGAGAGGTTTTCCAAGGGAGAAAGGAATGAGAGGAGAAAAGGCTGCAGGGATTCATAAGAGAAAATGACAAAGTGAGTGAGGCGGAGGATCTCTGACAAAACACATTCACACATCATGTGAGTGACAGCAAAACGTAACACTGTGTTAAAAAAAACAAAAAACAAAAGACAGGAGTTCAACAGCGAACAACAGAATGAAAGATGTAGGACACAGGACGGACAAAGAAAGTACAGAATGATAGAGAGAATCTAAAAATCACAAAGCTATTCACAAGATCATCCATACTCCCCAGACAACCATGTAGACGGAGCAGGTGATGGGGTCAGCAGTTTAGCACTGTTTAGCACACAGGAGCTGAAGAATAATGGATGAACAATAGAGATGAGAGGGGGAGCAAACGTTTAGGCAAAGAAAGGCTTTTGGTACTGGCCGAGAGTAGCATGGGACTCAGCTTGTGGGAGAGAAGGTGTGGAACGCTATTCAAAATGTACTCACTGCTATCACTCTGGAAATGAACTTTAAATGAAGATGTTTTGGGGAGAAGTAAGTTTGTACAGTTCACAGGTTTTTGATTAAACCCAGTGACATTTCCCAAAATTGCAAATTATGCCTGCAGCATTGTAAGACAGGTCTTATATCAACCTACAGCTGTGTGAGATGATATCCTTAAAGTAACACAAAAAGCATCCAGGTAAAAATGTGCCATTTTTCTTTGGAAACAGAAAATGTATTTCATGTGTCAAAATTCAAACATGTAGTAGTAGTTTCACATTTTCATTTGAAGGATAGACGCCTTGAGACGAGCCATCTCATTTTTGACAGGGTCCTTAACACAGATATAGCTAAAATAAAGCCCATAAAACAAAACTAACGTTCAGACACACACACACACACATACATAAACAAAAGCTCTGCCAGACTGAACCACACCCACTGATTCCCCAAAATGCAAAGGTAAAACCTACATTTACATGCACATCAGAAAGAAATTATTATGATATCTTAACTTTAGTTCTAAATTTAAAGGCATGATGCACCATTTCC
The DNA here is from genome assembly GCF_020382885.2 of Scatophagus argus. NCBI lineage: Eukaryota > Metazoa > Chordata > Actinopteri > Scatophagidae > Scatophagus > Scatophagus argus. Next base: position 22,836,805 of record NC_058499.1, on the reverse strand, counting down.
TTAGATATTCAAGGAATGAGGAAAGAAAGGATACTCTGTGTGCCTTTGATTACACAATGTATGGGATTAGAAATTGTTTCAAGTAATCAGGAGACTTAAACAAAATGCAGATAAACTGCAACCAGTTTTGCAAACAAAGAGGCAGCTGAGTAGTTAAGTTTGTTACTCTAGCCATGCCCTTTGCCCCCCCCACCCATACGCATACACACACACCCCTGACCACCCCCCACCCTTGACAACACAGACCTGCACTACAAACACTTCATCCTACAAGTGCAATACCACAAGTGCAATATTAAGGACTACTCCTGGACTACATCATACTTGCACACACTTGCACATGCATATTTATGCTGCTATATGCTAAAACTGGCTTCTTTATTTAAATGTTTAGTTTTATATTCTATTTTTATTTAGCTTATATTTCTATTTTATTCAACTTTTTACCTCGTATTTTTATATTTTTATATTCTACTTATTTATTACTCCTGGGACCTGAGTCCTAATTTCGTACCATAAACATGTAAATGTGAGCTGGTATGACAATAAAGTTGAATCCTTGAAGTTTGACTGGTTTCAGTCCATGATTGCATTATTCCCAAATTCTGCTTATTAACAGTCATTTAATTCATCTCCAATATCTCAGACTAATAAATGGTTATGAAAGCTCACAAAAAGCTGTGTTTGTTATGTTTTGACTTAACATGTCCATGAACCACAATGAATACACACAGGAAATCTACCTACGACTGTTTTCGAAATCTGCATAATCTTCAAGTAGGGAACAGAGCTACTATAGATGCAAATTAGTGAGAAAAGTAATCACATACTGTGCCATTTAAAAACGCTGCGTTTTCCTCACCTGATTTTGAGCTCAGAGCGAGTTGTCAGGTTGGAGGAGAGCTGTTGGATGAGTGACAGCAGCACGGGCTGGGTGAGAGGGCAGGGGCTCTGACCAAACACCTGCTGGGAGTCGATGGTCTCACACACATACAAGACCAAGTTCAGATCTGTTGCTGACAGAGCCTGAGGGAAAGTAAGAGAAGGTGCTTTTTAACCAGATTAAATCATTGTAATTGTAGTTCTTTTTTCTTTTAAGACAGAATTAAAAATGCTTTATTTTCTCATATGTACTATATAAATTATTATTGTTGCCTATCAACGATGGTAACTGAGTACATACTTTTAGGTGACAACTGAAAAAAAAAAAAAAAGAATTGTCATCATTTTTTTTTTTCATCAAATCATTTAAGGCAATGTAAACAAGGACCCTAATGTGCAGGTATGGTCTTGTGATTAGACCCTGAACAAAAACAAAACAGAAGCTTATTAAATTCAGATTGACTGATGAACATATAAAATTAAACAATAGGAATACAGCAGTTACTTTTAATCATTAATAGCGACACACTGATTGACCTGCCAGGGACCGGAATCGGCCAGTTCACAGCGTTCTCAGCCCAGTCCAAAGTCTGGCTGGTCAGTGTTCTTTATCTCTGCTTTCAAGATGGTTCACCGTGAATGAAGAAGACACAAAGCTTGAAATTCATAGTACATGTAAGGCCAAAGTAAACCTTGGGGGACTACTACAAAAATGTTCTGAACAACAAGCCTAATCAGACACTTAAAACACCATTACCCAGGTGAACACGCCCAGTTTGAAGAAGCTAGCAAAGGAAAAGTGGCTAAAGGTAAAGCTAGCCAGAGTTCAGTGCCAGACACAAGCCACCAGTCTCTCTCGTCTTCCCTTGGTATGTGCAGATCAGCTCTCCTCCATTATTGAGAATAGAGTGTTACCAGAAAAGCATGGCTCCTTCAAGAAATAGAGCAGTACGTATGTGAATGAGTGGTGAAGCGAGGGAGCGCCACAGAGAGTGGAAAGGGATGGCATGTGTGTAGCAAAGCAGAACTGTTGTTAGCCATGAGTGTGAGTGGACTATAAATGTCCAGTGCAAGTCACAGTCAGCTAGTAAATAAATGCTATGACTTTCCAAGACCAAACAGAGCTCTTGTGTGCTGTTTCACCGCTGTTTGTTAAGCGAAGGGGTTAGTAAGTGCAACCAAACTTTTGTGCATTTAATTCTCTCCAGCACAGTCACTTAAGGCAAGGAGTGTGTGAGTGCGCAAGGAGAGACAGAGTTGGCCCCGTCCCGGACTGGGAATCATGTTGCCAAGAAACAGTGTTGGTGACATAAAAGATGCAATGTAACATTTATGTAGCCTAGAAAAATAGAAAATTCAGTTTCCAAATTTCTCCAATACATGTAACAGAATCGTAGCCTTAGCGCTTATGCTTATTGATAAAAGGGTATGAAAGTATGAGATTAGACAGGCTATTCTACTCCTTAAGTGTCAATCCAAAGGTCCATCAGGTAAGAAGTAAACTCTAGGTACATAAACATGGATGAAGACAATAAGTAGTATAAGAATAAGAAGGGATGGAAAAATACAAGAAATAAGTTGTTAGCTGCTACTTGGAGTGGGTTCAGGTACAAAGTCACTTAGGAGAAAGCGCATAATGAGTGTCTGCAGCACAGCTGAAGCACTAGCGGTGCCTGCCAAAGGAACTGTGTGAAGTAGGTGCCGTATATTTGCTTTCTGTGCCTTGTAGTTCTGGTGGGCTCTTTTGTGTGTGAAGGTGCATGTGCATGATTACAAGTTGTGTGTGAGGGTGTTTTTATTCATTAACAGTTGGAAAATACAGTTCACCTGCCGAGGCCATAATATATAAGTTTGTTATACTGTGTGTGTACATGAGTGTTACCTGCTGAAAAGCCTGGTTGAGCTGGCCCTGTTGGAGGAGCTGCAGGAGGTTGGATTGCTGTGTTTGGTAGTCTAGGTGGGCTGTGGGGACAGGTGTGCCAGCTGCTGACCTCATTGCCTGCATGATGCTGGAGGTGACCACTGCCTGCTGCTCCTTCATTGCCAGGCTCACCTCCCCTTTGACAATTCGTTGCACATGGCTAAGAATAGACTCCTGCAAACTGGGGAGGACAGAAAAATGAATGTGAGGACATACACAAAATTGACAAACATGAAACATGAATTTTCAACTACTATACTACACTGTAGCAGTCTGTCTTGGGCAAGAAACAATAAGCCTACGTATTACTTCTTAACATAATCATATAAGAAAGACTGCTTTCACTTTTTGTAGATGTAATTTTGTCTCTGTGTTGGTTCAATGTTTGATTTAAAGTACTTAACATACAAGCTATTACTTTGAAACTCAGTATAAAGAAAATACGGCTCTGCAGTCCAACTTAACATTTCCTTTTCAAGATTTTAAAGTTTTAGTGCGCCAACAATTCTCTCTGTCTGCTCCACCCCCAACAAATCTATAAACTCTTGAGGACATGAAATTAATTGCAGAGGGAACAAGAGACTAGATTGGATTTATGTTCTTACATTAGCCCCAGGATTAAGCTTTGCTTTTTGCTCTCCGATCTATTACACACATCACACACACCTGCTCGATAGGCAGTGAATAAGGCCAGGGCCGCTGGCACAGGCATCTGCTGACATGCATATCTGATCTTCAAAAGATCCGTTTGGAATGTCAATCAGTGCTATCAGATCAATCACTGTCAGTAATTTCAGTTAACAGCAAGATTCTTTTGAAATTTGATGGTTGCAGCTCATAGCACTAAGTGGGCAATGTCAGTGTTTTATTTTTAAGTACTGAAAACTGACAAATTGCACTGATGAAAGCAGGCATTCTGTGTTTAGTTACAGTAAGATCATATTTAGACAGATGAGAATGTGCATGTAAATGCAGCTAAATGACAGATAACAGGAGAGCAAAGAAAACAGTGAAAATGGATCAGCAGAGATCCAGTTCAATTCAAAGAGTGAACCAAAAAGGTTTCAGTACTAGTTTTCCAATTACGAGCGGATGACAGCGTGATCAGTGAGCCACAGCTCAGATACATACTTTCCCACCATCATCTGGATCTGGTGCTGGACATCTGCCCTAACATTAGCCGTGATGTTATTGGCCAGCTGATCGGTGGAGCTTTGGAAGCTGTCAATCATCTGCTGCAGCTGGCCAATCATGGGGTCCCGTGTCTCCTGCTCTCTCTGCTTTCTGTTCTTCAGATGGGTCTCCAGCTGCTGGATGTCTATGAAGATCAAAGTTGGCAGAAAATTGGTTCTCCCACTCACACAAGCAAACATCGTAAATGCACTGGAGACAACAAGAAGCCAAATTTGCTGCAAGTTCTTAATTCAGACATGCTCAGCTAACACTACCTTCCAAGACACAAAAACGACATATGTCTGGCTGGTGAGGAAAATTGAAGATATAGAAAGTTAAACATTCAAATATTTTCTCACGGTCACAATGAAAAGGTCAGTGTTATTGGAGTTACATTTGTCAGAATGCCAGAAACAAACTCCAGTGGGTCCTCCATATGTAAAATATAAATAAGCAGGTTACTAAAAGGTCAGCCATAACAACTCACAAAGCTCTACCCACAACAAAGACAAAATCTGCATAAAACAACACATCTGAAAGCGTGAAAAGGCAGAATAGGCAGATATTAATGTAGCATTCACAAATTTTAAGACAATATTTAAACACAAAACATTCAACCCTGAATTTGATCACAGATTAAATTTAAATTGGAACAAGCTCACTTGCTCAGAGGGTTATTGTGGTATCCCTTTTTACTGCAGGCTAACTGCATCTCTCCTCTGTACACATGACAGCCTTGGCAAATTTAAAAAAAACGCTGCCAGTATCCAGAGGGGGCATGAGCACAATCTCAGAATAAAGAGACTGCTTATCAATACATCAGTGGCCTGGCTCAGTCTGAAAAGGCAAAATTATAAAAGCTGTCCCTGAGTTTTTTGAAAGAGATGGATATTTAAATGAGTTTAAATAGAGAGTTTCAGATAAACAGACCTGGATTTCAGAGCTACATACAGGAAACAAACAACACGAAGAAAACAAAGTGTCTCAATAAAGACACTGCCTACTGTAAGCGACTGGAACATCTTCAAGGAACATTCATGTCTGGAGTGGATGTTAAGTCTACTGTCACAGAAGTACTAATTACTAACTGATCATGTGTTGCAGTAGGTCACCTGGGTCATATTTTCTTATCAACTATATTTTGACGTTTTCTAGGATTGCCTTACATTCTTGTGTGCCTTGTTTGAAGCTGTCGTTAATTTGTTGAAACATGGACTGGCAGCCTCTTTCAAAAACGGGCAGGACAATGCTCTGGAAGGCGTCTTTATAGGCTGCCTGGATGGGCCCCTGCATAGCTTCTGCTGCTGATCGACCAATCGCATCCGTTGTGTTCTGTCAACAGCAGGCAGGTACGGTGAGAAGTGCAACAGAAGGTGGGTGATGTTATGAAGATTTAAGATAAGACTGGATACAGTAACAGCCACTTACCTTTGATTTGACCACTTTGCTGACATTGTCCTTCAGGGTGACCTCCACAGCAGTCAGTTTAGCAGCAATTGTATTGCTCAACTGACCTGTCACTGGCTCCAGACTCTTAGAGATTGCTGGGGGGGATTTAGCAAGACAGATTAGCAACAACTCCCCTATAATTAGGCATGAGATCAAGGCTGGAGGAAAAAAGATGAGCGTCTCATCCTCAAACTGGAGGGCAGGAGAGGCAAGGCAAGAAAAAATCTCTCCAGAGACTTAATTTTAGTGTCACAGTCCAACATACCTCTGCTGCCTTCGTTATATCTAATTTATCTTCTGCCTAGGATGTTCTCAAGCAGTAACATAACACTGTAATTTATTGATGGACAGCCTAGTGTGTACTTTTTGCACCATTTCCATGCTGCAAAACAAAATGTATCTAAACCATCAAGAGCCTGCTCATCAGGCAACATTTACAGCTGATTTAGATCAAAGATCAATTGATCCCATCAGTCTACTGCTATCAGCAACGATAATGACTTTATTAAGTGAAAAGCAAATTGGCCATGACATGGCCAGTCCACATTAAATGCAGTTTCTTTTCTTTCACTTTCTTTGTCCTTCAAGTTAAAATAAGACTTAGGGATTCGGTTGTCTGTTAGATTAATTGGTCGGTTTTTTGTGCTGCAGTTATCCTAGACCTCATAACATATGAAGGATTGCAAAGATGAGTACAAAACCCTCACACAATAAGATACATACTTTTAAATTTGGCAAAAGGAGAGCACTTGAATTGGAATTTTACTCAATAATGGCAGATGCAGACAGACACTGGCATCATCAATGGTGATGTCTTAAAATACAAGCCGTTCAGTTCATGGTACTTCACATTTGCTTCTCCACAAAATGAACTGAGTACACAGAGCTTTCTGAACTGCGAGACAGAATGAACAAAGAAATTTGTTCTGTTTAGACAATATACTAATAAAATGAGAGTGTGCAGATCCAAGGCCAGCTGGAACTTCAATTCCACCTTGGTTCTTGTGGGAGTAAACCTACGCACTGCTGGAGCAGGATGCAAACACCTCTGTTTTATTAATCCAAACGGATGCACCTGTGTGATCTCTCTGTGTCTGATCTGAAAACAACACACTTGGAGGATAAACTTGTTCAGCTCGCGAACAAACCAAAGACACTACTGGTAGGAACCCATTCCAACATATCATTTATTAGCGCAATGCTAGCATCGTGAGTGGACATTACACTGTTGCTCCCTCCATGAACTAATTTATGATGACTGTAAAAAGATGCATACCTGACAGTGTGGCTTGCTTGATGTGACAAACTGTGATGAATTTAATTTATTTTTGGTGATGAGTAATACACACAATTTTAACAAAGCTGTGTTTTAGTTTGATATATAAGAAAATAACTGAATTTAAAGAAATGTTTCTTAATGAAACAATAATTGTTTCTTTATAGGTTATCAACCTAACCTATCTAATCATCTAATCTGCAAGCATGTAAAAGGTATAAATGGACTTAATAAAACACAGAAAGAAGACCAGGTTGTCCTGTGCTTCCTTTGGGGAATCCAGGCCATTTTCAAGTTTGGGCAGGAGGTGAACAGGATGTACAGAACTTGACAACTTTAAAGCTTAAGAAAATGAGATCAGGAAATACAAAACAATACAAGGCATCTTAGAGTGTCACACAATAATGGTACAAAATTACCTTAGACACAGTCTATACACAGTCTCCTGAACACAAGCACACATTTGAAGTGGATGATGGAAAGACGATAAGAAGCGAGGTGAAGGACACGAGACACCAACATGCAATATGTGCAGCCTGTTTAGATTTATGCTTAAAATCTTCCTTTTCTTCAAAGAACAAAATGGTGCAACACCACCATCATCTGGTAACAAGTGTGGATTACGTTCCACTTGGTATCAGCACAGTAAAGCTGTGCTCTATTGTCTCAGACTCTGTGATATGCTGATTTTTCTTCTCAATAGCATGCGTGTGTACATGTGCATGTGTGCGTGTATGTGTGTGTGAGTATGAGTGTGTGATTCCTTACTTTGTGGAACTGTTTTCTTCATTTCCTCTCGTAGCACTTTGTCCATTCTGTTGGTTAGCACGGAGCTGAGGGTATGGCTGAGCTGCTGGCTGAGTTGCTCCTGAAGCTGATGATGATGATTCTGACTCTCTGCCAGAACTCGCTCCAGTCTGCGCTCTGAGGTTATGAAATGTCAAGGCTCACAAGACTCATCAAGGCATGCATGTTTACAGTTGTAACAACTTTGTCGGAAAAGACGTGTTCCAAATATCTTTTGGCATTCACAGCCTTTATGAGGTCTGTAAGTAGAAATGGTGCAGGGTAGTTTCAGGTGGCCCAGTTAACTCCAGGCCTCACGTTCTGTGACCAAAAAGAAATCCAGGTCACTGTTGCTGAATGCTTTTTCTCTGAATTTAACATTATTTTTACTAGCAGCATCACAGCTAATCACTAAGCTTCTGGTATGAGTTGGGTGGTGGAAATGCAGAATGAACAAGCTATCAGAAAAACTCATTGAGTTGACTTCTTACTCATTGAGTAAGAAAAAACTGAAGGATACGTTCTTGTTCCTGGTGGTTGGTCAGGACGTGCTCCACCTGAGCCATAATGGAGCTCTGCATGGCTTCAATCTGTCCGCGAAGTTCCGTTAATTCCCTCTGTTGACTACGCAGGAGCATCAACAACTCCTCCTGTACTTCTGCATTCATCTATAGGGAATTTGAAGAAAGGAGACAAAGTGGACCAAAAAGTGATGCTGGAACACATGAATCACACTCCATCAATATTACAGTTAGGAAACAGACAATGATACCGCATTACAAATATCAACATTATAAGCTAATGGTATCTGCAAGCTTGTTTTTATATTTTCTGTCCCCTTGTGGCCAAAAATAAATTAACGGCTAAAGTTGGGTGGAATGCATTTTCATTTAAAAATACACAAAAACCGCTTCCATTCTTACTATCACTGAGAACACGAACATGGATAGAATGTCAGCACCTTACCTGACCAGAGTCCATTTGCCTGGACTGAGATGATTCCCTGGAGAAAGAATGTGCAGACACTGTTAACAAAAATACTCCAACCAATGACCCAAGTATATTTTATATAATATATATCTCATATATAATTTCATTTTGCTAGTTCATGTGAAAAGCAGTGGAAATAAAACTGCACTGAGCCACAGTCCAACATTATTTAAGGATGGACAGTATGGATTTATTTCAGGAAATACTGATAATCAATAATTACCTTCTTCCCATACTTATAATGATAAAATATTTTTTTTAAATTAATAATTAATAATTATTTCCAAACTGGTTAAATATTTTTTTTACATTAAAAAGTGGACACATGGAGAAGACTGAATAAATGTAAAAACTAGTATAAAGTCCAATGAGGCCTAATTTCAAAATTAGTTCACAGCTGAAATCACGTACACTTTTTCAATTACATGCCACACACTAGTACTACAAAATTACTTTTATTCTTTGCCCACTACATACTTCAATCCTTAATCAAACATTAACTTACCCTTCATCTTTCTTGCTCTTCCTCTTAAGTTTCGGAGAGCCTCGTGGTGAGGTCTTCCAGTCCTTAATGGGTAGTCTGTGAGAAGAGCGAGTCCCACAATTCCCTGACGATGATGCCAGACTGGCCACCTCATCATCAGGGTCACTGGGTCAAACAGAGACATACACATACACAGAGTCTGATGGCTGTTGTAGTCTATGTATCAGAGTGCTCTGTAATCATCTGGGAAAAGATCAATAAGACCTGAACATGATTGTGCCTAAAAATAAAGCACAGAGTTTGTGTTCGGTCTTGTTTGTTGCTATCTGGTGAATGAGACAAGATGTCTTTGTACAAACAAGGAGATGGTATGTTCATTTATGTTACCTCTGCTCCGCACCAGTGTCCTGACTGTCATTCTGTGTGAGGTGATAGGAGCGCCGATGGTAAGGAGAGCTCAAGTGTCTCTCCTTCGACTCTTCTCTTGAACTACAGCACAGTAGACATGTGAGACAAACCTCTTTTGATAAATGTTTTTTTCACTGCGTCTACAATTTCAACACAGACATGAAAGACAAACTAACGGGATCACATTAACAACACTGTGTCAACAACTCTCCACTTTGCACCTTATAAAGCTACTTGTTTATGTTTTTGTGCCTATGTCAATGTGTTTGAAATACTTAAGCTTTTGTAAACAGTGAGCAAATTGTACACACAAATTTTTACAGTGTCATAAAAAAATCAAGTACTTGAGACATCATTCCAGGGGTTTACTTTTGTACAATTCATATTTTCCCAGAGTGGAGATGAGATTTCACAAAGTTCTTCATGAACATGTTTGGAAAAAGACTTGTGAGGATTCTTACCAGTCTGCAAGACCATTATCCCTGAGACTGTTCCTGGTTTCTCTAGTGATGTCAGGTGCAGCCGGCCACGGTGTGTGACTAACGCTACCATCTGAGGAACCTCCTCCAGCACCAGGGTTCTCCTGTGATAAGGCATTCTCAAGCAGAGATGGGGTGTGGCTGAGTCTAGGTTCTGACTCTACTGCCCCACCTACTGGTCCATCCGCACCTCCAAGTTCAAGGGGCAACAGGCTGAGACAGGAAATAAAGTGGTTTTGTTCATTTAAACATAACCGTGCTTCTCCAAGTTCACCTCCCTGAGTTTCACTATGCTGTGAATCACTGACGAACACTTTACAATGCACGCTTGTTTCAGAATGGATTGCTATACATTGCAGAGTTGTGTCTTCACTGACAATATTAAATCAGCATTATGTTTTTGTTTTTTTTTTTTGAGACATGCATCCTCATTGCTTGTAACCAACATACCTGTTATTGTTGACTGTGCGTGGTGAAGTGAGCAGGTGCAGGGCAGATGCAGCAGAAGCCATGCTGTCTGTTTGGAGAGCAGAAAGAGGTAAGGGTTCCAGGCTGGACACCAGTCCCCGCTGATGCTGCAGAGTCTGGGATGCAATTTCTGGCATGTCCTGGGACATAGCTGTGGAGGCTGAGGAGATGACATCAGGTGAGCGGGCCCTGGTCGGGGAGGCCAGATGTGGCAGGAGGGGAGAATCCAGATCCTGAGGGTTGTCAAGCGCCAGAGGACTGCTAGGAGACGCTAAAGCCTGGAGACAGGGATGAGGAGCAAATGAAAAGAAATTGTCACAAAATTCAGCGTATTCAAAGACTTGTAGAAGTAGGAGAGTGTGTTGAGTCTTACTGGTAGGTTCTCCAGTCCAGGCAGCAGCACAGCAGAAGCAGCTCTTGGGCTGTTGGTGGAGGTGGAGAGTGCCAGACTGCTGTTGCTGTTGTTCTCTGCTCTGTTGGGGCTCTGGCTGACATCGTCAATAGCTCTGCGCACAGTAACACATACACACTACACTCAGGGATACATACTGATGTGTGATCAGATGAGCAGGAGATCATGTAGATATGTAAATCCATTGGTGATAAACAATCACAGAACCTAGATGAAAAATGTAACAATGGAAAACAGAGGCTGATGTGTGGCAATGGTCAATAACAAAGTCAAATACACTGTTGCTAACATCAAATAAAATAGTTCAAGAGGAAAACAACATACTCAATAAATTCTCTCTACGTGACTTGAATCAGCACTGAAAGGGTTTAACAGCTAAAATAGTTGAAATTGCACAAGGTTGTAAACATTCTCTGTAACAACCAATGCCAACTTACTCCAAATTCCATTTCCATTACAAACTGCACAAAAGGAGCACAGTGCTGATAAGAATGTTTTCATATTACAGACCTGCAAACCTTGAGAAAATCCTGAGTACCACAATAGTGTATGACTTAGTTCACATATTTTCACACCACTTCGTTTTGTTCACGGTCACTTCCCCACTCACTGTTACACACGTCTAAAGCTTTCTTCATAACTCCATTCTGACTTCTCAAGGGATAAGGAAAAATTTTATAATTTGACCTGATTCATTTGTACTGTAGTATAGGAAACAGTGGAAGTCAGAAATTTGAGTTTAACTGCTTAAACCAATTTTAACATTTCTTTGTATGTGTGTGCTTAAACAAACAATAATAACTGAACTATTTAAATAAAGATGGAAATTATTTATTTTGTACATTGTAACATGTTTTCATTTTCAAGCACAGAAACTTGTTGTAATGTAAAATTACGCACACATCATGTAGGCCTAATGAAAAAACTGAAGCTCATGACTATAAAAAATATTTGCAAATGTAATCTTATGTAACCATAGATATGGCTACATTAATTCCCGATGCTCCTCGGTGAAAGATGTCAAAATCATAAATACACAATGTGCAAAATAAATGGTACGGCAGCTTTAAAGGATATACGCATGATCATTGCTCCTGATTTTTAGTGCAGAACTTCCTCTGAATAAAGTCTGCAGCATGTGCACTCATTGTTTTTCATCCTGCTGTGATCTCCTCCTCTCATTAGAGTTACGGGTTTGGCTACAATAATAATTATGAGTACAGCACTATATAAAGTCATGCTTAACAAGCTGCAATGCAAAGACAATACAATTTAAACATTTTACTTTGCCAACTGAAATGCATGGTGAACACGGAAGCTAGCTTGCAAATTATGTTATGTTAGGCTGAGGCTATTAATGCTGAAAATGTTCATAATGGTCTGAGTTAACTCAATACAACCAGCCAGCAGTAGTGATGAGGAGAAACAAGGGGGATGAAAATCGATGTTGCAGTCTCTTGACAAAAATATGCACTTGATCATCCCCACTTGACATCTGGGTAAAGGCAAGGAAATTAATCTGGTGCTATGATTGGTCAAACTTTTTTCTTTTCTTTTTCAGCAGGATAGATGCTGCTGTCTGACATCAGTATTGCATGTGTACAACTGAACTCACAGCTTCATTTTAGAGTGACATAAGGTACCAGCGTAATTTGATTTCAAAATGCATACATGCTGAATGGTTGGAGCATTAAATGTGCCACAGATTCTGCACAATATATGCATTTTATTACATTCTTACCAATCTTATTCTATTTCCTAAACTGCAAACAAAAACTCACCTGTTAGTTGAGTCGGAGTTGCTGCTGATAGCCGTCACAATGGTCAGACTGCTAGCGCTGCTGCCAGGAGATGCCGGTACCTGGAGCAAATTTAACCAGTTTGGAAAAAGCACTACTCATTGGTCAAAACAAAAACACTGCTGCTACATTTCTATCCTGTATTTATTTCCTAGCTATACATTCTTGGTTTAGTTGACATCACACACAATTTCTTTCTCACATTAATGATGAAAATCTTAAAAATAAATATATGAATAGAAAAATATTTGTCTTCCTCTCACTCCACACATGAGCCTCAGTCACACATAGTTGAATCAGATATTGCATTGCATTTGATATATTAAAAGAACACCGAATCCTGAAATGGACAGAAGTAAAGACAATATGTCATCAGCAAAGCTTGGTCCATTTGCTCCATATGAAAGGACATTTCGTCAGATTTCCCTGAATATCAATCTCTGGGAGAAGGTGCTTTTCATAGAATGAAAATTTGCTAGGTGAACCAAACAGAAAAAAAATGTTTTTGAGTATTTTGCCCACTGCATACTAATTAGGCAGACAGCCCACACCAACTGTTATTTTAAGCAAGAGAACAGCAATTTGCAAGGCTATTAAGTATTCCTACCGAAGTGCTTGGTGTCATGAACGCGTCTGGAGTCATCAGCTTTGGCATCGTCCCACTGCTGTTACCCGAGTTTGACAGGAAGTCAGTGGGAGCTGGAAGCGAAGGGATCTTCCTTAGGTCAGTCTGGGAGCCACTTCCTGATTCCTTGTCAGAGCTCTGGTCAGTGAGATGGTCTGAAAAACCTGCTGGATATGCAAAATAAAGAGCGCTTTTTTATGTGACAACATTCAACATCAAAGAAAGCATGAACAGTGGACTGTCAGAATTTATTCTAATTTTGCAAATCTAAGGTCATAAACCAAAGCAAATGCTAGTGGAGAAGAGACAGACACGAAAAGAGAAGATCAGGAGGGAGCAGAAGGAGACCTGGACATGAAGACAATGGTTTTATCATAAAAGGTAAAGAATGTCCCACTAGTAGAAACACAAATTTAGTCAAGAGAAATACTGTTCAATAATATAATAAAACAATAATATTACTATTTAACTTAAATGAAATGAGTGACACATGTTAACATGTTAGGTCGGTCACCCGCTGTATTTGGTTACATACCTACTGACTCAATAATATTTAACAATTTCATGCCTGAAGATAAGTGATCAAATTAAACCTTTAAAACTCATCTCTGTACGCAGTCAACAGATGTTCACAATTGTACAGAATGGAAGGAAAGCTATGTAAATACAAAGATCATCTCCATGGACTGGGATATGTCCTTCACAGTTTTCTTTTACAATCTTGGGACTGTGACTTACCAAAACCATCCTGAGAATCAGAGTGTGGCAGGAAGACTGCAGATCTGGAACCCAAGTTTGGCTGAAACCAAATCTGGACATCCTGCAGACTCCTGAGCACACACACAAATACAAACACACAAATATAAGACTAGCTTAATTATAAAGAAAGTATTAAGACTTGTGCCCTTTGCATGCTTCCTCATACTCCACAACATGTGCATACATCCCCTAACATCCATAATAACATTGCTACTGCTATGTGGACCTGCTATATGTTTCTCAAAATCTGAAACATCATGATACATTTAACTTGACTGCTGTCAATAAAATTTTGGTATTTATTTTTACTCTTTTTCACACTGCACCTTGGGGACATTAAAGCATTACTCTGTTTTACTCAAACCAACACGATATTTACACTGCAATGTGTGGCAGGGAAACTTACTTGGTGTGAACACAGTAGAGTTTAATTTGGATCCCAGACTTGGACTCTGTGGGTCCTTGAGTGCCCTCTGGAAGAAAACACAGAAAAATAATGCTGTGTTGCTCAGTGCTGTTCTATATTTAATGCACCATTTAGCAGCATTGCCAGAAAGTCCTCAAATAAAAACTGAAAGAAAATAAACCACTTTCTTTTAAAGATAACTGTGTGTGCATGGCAGCAATTGGAATATCTAAATGACAAAGAACATGCAACAGGAGTGTGTGTCTGCACACATGCACACCTGTGGTCAGGCTCTCGCTTTCCTCCTCTGCAGGGAGGACCTCGGTGTGTCGTAGCCGGCTGTGAGTGACATCTCGAACCCCAAAGCTGAGAACAGGGTGTGTCAGCAGGAACTCTGATACCGCTGTGAAAGTGGCCTTGCCTTTCTCCAGGTCCTGTCGCAGCTCCATCACATACAGCACCTGGCAAATGATGATATCAGCAAAGCATGAAACAAGGTGCCGAAAGAAGTGGCAATATGGTGAGTGAGGAAAATGGTTTGGTCCAGATACCCAAGTCCAACACTTCAAAGTAATAAGCCAGTTTCACGAACAGAATAACCACAGAGAAAGAATAGCATTTTAAACAAGATTAACTTAATAACTCATGGCCAAAAATTTCCTTTCATTCACATTTAAGTATGTTAGCATTTATCTTTAGTTTAACACTGTAAGTCAATGAAGTGACAGAGACTGATAGAAATGCTTCAAGTTTCTAATAATTTATATTATTTGTTAAAACAATTTAAAGCACACTGCTGACAACATTGTGCTCACCTTCCTCTGTACATCTGTGAGGATGAGATACTCAGCAGAGAGGTCCAGACTAGCCTTCAGACTGGGCAGAACTGATGAGTTGAATAGATCTGGAGAAAACCTAAAAATGAACACCATCACAATTAGTATGTTTAAATCTGGTGCTCTTGAACACCAACCTAAATTAATGTGATAAGCTTCAGATAATTCTCCACCAATTTCTTGAGAACTAAATTTGGACAGTAAGATCATGATTTATTCCACAGGACACGCAGCATAAAAAGAATTTAAAACAGTAAGGAAAATCAATAACCTGATTGTCTGTAAACAGGTCCAGGAAACAGTGCACCACATTTTCAACTCTTGGTTCTGATCTGCTCCAGTTATCAGGAACCGCCAGAAAGGAACCCTACAAAAAGCAAAGTAGAAGGAACCAGAGGCAAAAAAACAAAATAAACCAACTAGAATTCAAACATCCTCAGAAAAATATGTGCCACCATTTTCACTGAAAACTGCGTATGTACTTACTCTGGATCCTGCCTCTTGTGGTTGTCACAGAAAAGAAGGCAGGAGAGGGGACGTCCTCCGTGAGGCCGTAATTCATGAAGACATCTGGTTGACAGAAAGTACAGTGAAGAAAAGACAAAAGATCAATAAGTGACAGACTATATCATGAACTTTCTGTTTTGTTTCGTTCAGAAAATTCAAAAAAAAAATCTGTTTTAAATTTGCATTTAAATTACATGAGAAAGTGTTGAAGTAAACAAAAGGACACATCAGTGTTCATTTAAAAACAACTTTTTTGCTTACCTTGGCTTATCCTGCCCCCCTTCTATGTATATTTGCCAGAACTTGATATATCCATCATGGCTGGCTGTGGCTAACACGGTACCATCTGGAGACAGGGCCCCTTCACTGACACGCTGGAGGGGCGATCATAAAACAACCTATACAGTCAGTACTACAAGGAATCTACACAGCATACCACTCTGAGCTTCTTGTTAATATGGTTTTTATTATGGTCTTTATTAATGAACATGTGTTTGAGTGTCAGAAAATCATAATTTAAGAGTATTGCATAAAATACTTCACTAGCTAAGCACTATCATATTACTGTTTTAACCTGACCACTACCTGGGTATGTCCCTTGACTGTGATGAGACCTTCTTTTAGGTCCGTGGCATCAACGGGCCAGCTGCTGTTGTTGGCTCTCAAAATTTCCAGGTCCCACACCTCAGCCTAGATAGTGAGGGAGATAAAATTAAGAATACAACTTTTTTTTTTTATCCTTTAGCACAGGATCATTCCTCAATATCTAACTTGACACCAGGTGTAAATACACATTGGTTCTTAATTACTGAATAAGTGGAGATGTTTATATAAATATATTCTTGCATGTGTACGTTTTAATTGCAATGAACAATGTTTAAAGTTACAAAGACAGTGTCAATCACTGGTACCCTGTCTTCATGTAGAAGGGCTAAGGTCTGGCTTGTGTCATCCTGGTTCTCCTCATTGTCATCCTGGATGAATGGGCACCAGATGAGGCGACGGTGAGAGTTCAGTGGGGTGTCCTCAGGCCGTCGGATATGAACCACCACCTGATCACTGGAGGGAGTAAAGGTTAAGGAAACGGGGGGACTTGTCTTGATTGATTTGTTTTTGTGATTATTACACCAAAGCCAACTGTGATATTGCTGCAGTTTGCAGCTTTGGCAGTACACACAAAAATAAGATGAAATACACTACAAAGATGTATCACTCTACAGACACACAGATAGACCTGCACATTCTCCTACACAGTCTTTTTCAGTTTCTCCCACATGTCAGGATACAGTATCTTGCTTCCAGTACAGGTGAGCTGCCAGACCATCAGGTTGCCTGCTTCATCCACACAACCCAACAGGGAAGAGTCGAGGTGGGCAAAAGCCAGATCTGTGACGGCTCCAGTAAAGCCCTTCAGTAGGGAGCGCTCAGCAAAACTAACACTCAGGACTCGAATCATTGCATGGTTGTTGGCTCCTGAAGGAGGAAATGTTCATTTGAAAAACGATACACTAACAGCACTCAATTCATCTGAGCAACTACAAAATCATAAGACCCCATCATGTTTTATCCAACACTTACTCTTTATAACAAACACAAAAGCTTTAATTTAATGTATATATACTGTTTTCACTTGCTTTAGATAAAAGGCACTGCAGGACTCTCACCTCTGATGGCATAGGCCAGAAAGGAGTTGGACACAGCTATCAGTCTGCCGTAATGATACTTGTGTTCCCAGTCATACTTGGCAACAGGCTGAATCTTCACCTGAAAGAAAGCAAATTCGCCATTCAAAATTAATTAATACTCCCTCCACAGAGTTGTAAACTGAAAAGAACGGAAATTTGTCTGTTGTGGCTCTCCATTCTGTTAAAGACTCCATATGAGATTTGAAATAACTATTTTTTACTAAAAGATATAGTGGAGTAATGGGATTCTGAGCAGAGAACAATATCATCTCGCCTCTGCATGCTGTAATCTAAGTTTCTGTGTCTGTTTTGGTAGCTGGACAGGCCCATCAAGTATGTTAATGCATTATCTCTGATAAGTGGCTCCAACTTGACTGAGAGCTTTCTTTTCATCTCCTTAGTGCATAAGTAGCTTGATGGGTCTGTTTTCATTAGTGACACAACAGCAAGCTAGCTTGCTGTGACTGATACTATGAATTTGTTCTACAAACACTGCAATACATTTCTGTCTTCCTGATTTATACACTTAATGGACAGCGCTATTTTATTGCTGATGATTTGGCTTCTTACCTTGTTGCTGCCACGAGCCTTGCTGTTAATGCTGGAATCTTGACTCGCCACTATCTCCACACTGTTGGAGGTGATGGGGATGCAGGTGGAGCCATCATCACCAGAAAGGCAGCTGAAATTGCAACACATACATTTAAGTTCAACAGGGATTTAGTTTTTTAGATAAACTGCTACAATTCACGACTATGTTAAATTCTAACAGAAGAGAGGTATCTCTGTGTGTTTATGCTTCAGCCCAACTACAAACTCCTGCAAGTGTTTGATTCTAAGAAGCCACTCACATTATCTGAGTCTCCTGCGCACTGCTGATGTCTGTGGAAATGGGTCTGGTAGATTCTGACATGGTGGACCGATCAGCGCTTCCTAGAAGGCCTGCTGCTCCCAATAACCCATTCAGCTCTCCATTAAAAGATGGCATTCTCTGACCATCACTTGACTGTGCATCTGAGGAGCGACATTAAAGGCAGAAATTATGTTGGGATACACTGTAGAAAGGATAGTAATTTAGAGCGAGCAGGGAAAATCGAAGTCTCAATTTTTGTTCTGCAATATCTGTTCTTACTGTATTATTTTAACATCTCTCACAGCCCAAAACACAATATGTACTCACATAGGTATACAGTATACAACCATCTGTATACACTATATACAGATGGCTGACAAATTAAAGGAAAAATCAACATAAAGCACTTCAGTACATTGTGGGGCCATCCCGGGCGCCAGAAAACCTTCAGTGCGCATCAATTCCAAAAGTCTCTGAACTCTACTGAAGGAAATGAACACCGTTCATTGAAAAGATATTCCCTCTTTTAGTGTTTCACTGATGGTAGTGGAGGACACTCTCTAACGTGTCAGGCCAAAGTCACCCTTGGGTGTTAAATTGGGTTAAGAAGGCCAGAGTATATGACTCACATCATTTTCATACACATCAAACCACTCACTGACCCCTGTTGCCCAATGTACTGGGGCATTGTCATTCTGGAGGAGACCACTCTCATAAGGATAAAAAAAGAAGTTTCATCACAGGACAAAGGTGATGATTGTATTGATTTTCCAGTGATTCTTCACTCTAAGGGGACAAGCAGACCCAAACCTTGCCAGTAAAATGCCCCTCCCCACTACGTACGTGAGAAGCCAGCTCCCCTCACTGTAGGAGTCAAACATTTCAGCAGAATATCCCCATCATTATTGCAGAGACACCTCCTTAAGAATGCATGTTAATATACTACCCAGAAAAATGAGTTCACAAAGTTCACAAGCAGGGTATTTATTTTATTATTATATCAATACCGTCAAAGGGGTTTAATTTTGGTTAATGTAAGGATGCAATATTAATTCAACTCTACATACAGCATGAAAACATTTAGCAGCACCTTTAATCACATAATGATAAAGTCGTTACCATACCTAAATCTGTGTCTCAAATATTTCTGCTCCTCCACAGTCTACATCCATATAAGCATGTGTGTGTGAATATGGTGCAGATTTGCTGGTGTATGCTGAAACAGCAAAATACTGCAATACAAAGGTTACTAACTTAAGTAGAGGAGCGGGTAAGACTAGCGAAGGGTTGATTCTACCTACACTTAAGGACACCAGTGATTTTCCTTCTCCAATGTCAATTAAGTCGGTAGAGTTTTCTACACTATTCTTAATCATTTTTGACAGGTGAGAGTTTTGAATTGACCCAGTATTACCAGGCTGAAGGTACAACAAATAAACCGGGAATATATCACAATTAGCAAAAACTATCGATCTTCTGCGCAGTTATGGAGTCTCAAGCTAATACTTACTAGCGGTAAAAATGTTTCTGGCTAAACAATGCGGAACATATTTATTGCTTTGGAGGAACTTAAGAGCAAGCGACACAAAGTCGAATATAAGAAACATTTTTTATACTTTATCGTCGTCTGCCAGCACAAAAACCTGCCTTCACCAGAAAATAGACTGAGACATTAGCTAACTATGGCTCGTTACGTAGCTAACACTCGGGATAATAAAATACTAGAGACATTTCAGACGCAGTTAGCGCTTTAACCGGATGACGAACGTGAAAACGTTCGTTGTACCGCGAAAATGAGTAACAAAATAGTAGTTAACTATATGTGTAGATTCACTGACATCCAAGTTGTGTATCAACGCAATGGGCTGTCTTTAGTGAACAGGTAGTGAAACTGCTAACGAGCTAACTTCACTCCGGCACAGCAACGCGCTAAACCAACTCACGTTAGCTATGTACCAATTTAGCTAGCTAGCTAGCATTCCATTAGCTTCTGCGGCCTAAACTAGCGCAGCCGCTTATCATTCCCTGACCAACTTACCGGTGCCGTTCCCGGGACGGTCAAGCTTAAGGATGTCCCGAAGATGCTGGGTCGCACCTTCAATATCTATGTTAGAACTGGACGCCATGTGTGAGGGAAAGGGGAGACTGGGTTAATTTGGGGGAAGATGATGATTTCTTTTTTTGACGCGATGCTGTCAATGTTCCCTTGGTTCACCCAGAGCAACCGTCTAAACTTCCGTTACGTTCGTGCCATAGGCTCCGACGAGTTTCTGTGACGGGTCATTAGTTCCTACCTCAACTTAAAATGATGTTCTGACATTATACACTCCAACACATAATGTCGCCCTTCACAGTCAGAAACACTAAGAATACACTTCGAGACTTGGATTTTGTCTCCGTAAGTTTTATTTTCCGTAAAAATGTGAATGTCACCCGCTTTACTCCCACTTCTTGCTTAAAAGAATATCTCTAAATGTGAGGATAGCCTAAAAAAATATCTAAATAATAAATATCTAAATATCTAAAATCTTTGTAGAAGTAGTTTTAAACCAGCAGTTATCTAATCTTCAGTTTGCTTCACAATACTGAAGCATCTATATTACCGACAATTCTGACAATCTCTTTATTCCTGCTGACTCCGGGAGTTGCTCTGTCCTCCCCTTTGGCACAGGAGATTATTTTTTATTCATCCACAGATTAAATGAATGGGCAGGGGTCTTAAGTCCCCCCTTATAGTGGTTGTCATAGTGGTTTATCCTACAGATCTTTCATTATCTCCATTTATCACTTCTGTTCTTGGTCAGCCCCCATCTCCCAAAGTTTTATATACAGTGTTCCCGTTCATCTATTTGCTTCCGCTGGCCTAGATTATTCAAAAAGATCTTTTTACTGTTATACAGGTGACGCACAGATCTAACTCTCACCTAGAGCATAATAAATAAACTGACCTCAATAACTGTTTTGACTTGTCTGTCTTGAAATCAAATCCTGGATTACTACAAAGTTTCTCCAGGTCAATACGAAAAAAAACGTTATTTTATTTGGATAGCAACATATGATCCTCGTCTTGGCCAACTGGCCACCATTATTAAATCACATGTAAAAAATCTTAAGAGTCATATTTGATTCAGATTAGAATATCGACAGGCAGACAGAAGATTCTGGGGATGGAAGACAGTATAAGAATGGACTGCTGAGATGGTGAGGGTTGCAGAATTTGAAAGAATATAACATAAACTGGAACATTTATATTGCTCATTAGGCTCTATGTGTGCCTTACTTAACCAACTTCTGTATTTCCCCTGAAGTCTCTGTAGGTCTGTGCTGTTTGTGTTGTCATCTATTTTTTGTGCGTGAGTTTTGAAGCACTTTGGATCAATTATGTCACGTGTAAAGTGCTATATAAATAAAGGTAAGGGTTTTGGTTTTTTTTTTTAAAAAAAAATCTATTTTTTTGTACTGATGATTTGCTTCTGGTAACTTTACCATGTGTTCCAGCACCCACGAAAGACTTTCTATATTTTGTATATGATGAAATCCCTTACAGTATGTCCCACCAAGCCCTTGGTGTCCATTTCACCTAATGACATTAGAAATTAAATTAATATATATGTAAATGAACCAATAAACTGAAGAATTGAGCAAGTGCAGCAGCTAGTTGCTTCTGTACTTTTGAAGAGAGTGCTTGGCACCATAAATATGTCCTTCACGACTCCTCACATCATAGAAATAATTCTGATGATCAGGACACATTCCTTCCCCACCATCTGCACAGAGGAAGATCTGCTATATAAAAATACTGTACAATGGTAACAGCTACAGATAATAAACAGTAGCAATCTTTTAGAGGATTTGACCACAGTTACAGCCGATCAGAAATTCCCCAATCCAATTTTTTCTCTCTTGATACCTTGACTCACAGTATGCGTAGACAATGAGCAGAGATCTAATTACCACTGATCCCCCCCAATTTTAAATACATATACCTCAATGTGTGAGATGCTCAAGCTGAGGGAACCTGGCATGGCTTAATGACTGCAACTCACAAAATGAGAATGCTGGATTTTATAAAAACAGTGAAAAGAAAAGTGAAAGTGGGCACATCTGACTGGTACAAAATTTACTTAGTAAGGTCAGTATCATCCAGATTATGCTCCAGTGGACCTACGGCTTTCAAATAAGCACTTGCATCTTATTTAACAATTTTCTCCGATTGATCTTGTACACTAAAGTCACCAAAACTAATGAATTTGCATAAAGCAAAAATGATATGCACTTCAAGGCATTTGTACGAAGACTTAGTGTTAAGCGGGAAAACAAACAGCCATAGAGAATAATATGGAGAGACAAGGCCACACCATTAAGAAAAAAGTCCAGGTTTTATTGTCTATCGTGGCTGTAGTCCATGGTTAACTGCCAAAAGTGTGTGAGAGATTAAGACAGATTGAGAAAGAGCAAGAGAGAGAGAGAGAGCAGGGTCAAATTTTATGTCCTCCATGACTCATTGGTTTGCAAAAGCAAAACTTGGCATGAGAATAATTGAATCAGTGAATCATGTAAAGGAAGATAAAACTCAGTTTAACACACTAAGGCAACACACAAGCGGCATCTAAAAGCAACTTACAACATAAGAAGTCGGAGCTGGAGAAGCCGACGCTGAACCTGAACATGGATCTACAAACCAGTCGACAACAGTGCTAACAGAACTGAGTTGACAGCAGTGGAGTCAACAGTAGAGAAGAATGGGTTAGCGTTAAGTAAAGAGGGGTGGAGCGCGGAGCAGAGTATCAGTTAATGGCGTTGGTCAGCTGTTTCGTCTTTCTGGTGGCTTGAGTGTAGATATCGCAATGAAGGGGGAGGGGCTCCCAGCATCATGCAGATCAGCGGAGTGGCAGACAGGGGCATCTGATTGGTCGGCCGGCTCACAGCAAAGAAAAACTGGCTGGGGGTGGTCTGAAAACCCACCTGGATGAGGTTCAGTGATTGACATCTAGAATCCATTTGTTTGTCAAACAGGCGAAAATGAGACAGCAGGAGGGAGGGATGAGTGTTCTCTTCTCTCCATCCTCAACTCCTCCCTGCCCTCCCTCCATACTTCATCACACGGTGCCCTTCACTACGGCCGCCCCTGCCCACCAGAGCGGGAGGGCGGGTTAACCAAAGTTGTGAATGGCCAGCCTGAACATGTCATTGGTGCACACCCATGCATTGTTAATGTTCTTCAGGATGAAACTCTGATGGAAACCCATGATGGGGTCATCATCTGCCTGCAAACACACCAACAGAAATGGCAGCGTTTCAGGACAAAGTCAGCGTTTGGCAATTTCATTTATCAGTCTGTACAAAGTAAAAAAAGTATTTAGAAATGACGGATGTATGGTAAGGATGTGTCACTTCACATACTAGCTTGCAATCCAAGGTGTTCTGTAAAATGTTACCTCAGAGTCACATTTGTAAACTTAACTTAATCTTTTATGAGTGAGGCATTTTATCATTCTTTTTGTTTTCAGTGAAACAATTACTTCTCTGTTAATTATCTTTTCATCAGATCCCAAACTGTGAAGCACTTTGTAAAGCCCGTTTCAGTGTTAGTTCTATAGAATAATCATTGATCATCCTTCTTACGTTTAACGTGATGAAGACTAAGATGTTACTGCAATAATGCATCACAGGTGGTACGTACAGGTAATATTAATAGCCACAGCTGTGCATAACCCCAGCTGTTCTGTTGGGAAACCTCACCGATGTAACACAATTATTTCTCCGATCTTCTCACTGACAGCTCTAATGAGCAGCGGAGCAGACACAATTACCGATATGAAAATGATTGATTCTTCTTCCATTTACGGGCAGTTGTGGGAGCAGAAATGAAGCTTGTGCATGTGCATCCGTTTCCACGACGACTGAGATATATAAAACATAATGAGCAGTACATACAGCTTTAGAAATCTGACAAAAAGAACCTAAATTTCAAAATGACACTAAAATCAAGTCTGTTTACAGGTGTTATTAAGCACCCTGCATATGTTTAAGAAAAAAAAAAGGGGTGATTAAGGGTGATTCGACTGATCGGCTGCAGATCATTATTGGACGGCATTATTCATTATACAAAGTTTAAGAATTTCCCCACTGCGGGACTAATAAAAGGTTTATCTTATCTTAAATTGGTTGTCTCTATGACTTCCAATCAGACAAACACGCAAAATAGTTTCGTCACACGTCGAATTGTTCATCTAAGGTCCATAACACTGATTAACGATTTTATAGGAGTTTGATACTAAACTGGTTGGTGTATTCTTTGCAGGAACATAATTTGTTTCATAGTTTGTTGTCCCTAGTTTTTCTAAACTAACTTCTATTTTTAAATGAAAGATCA
Source organism: Scatophagus argus (assembly GCF_020382885.2). NCBI lineage: Eukaryota > Metazoa > Chordata > Actinopteri > Scatophagidae > Scatophagus > Scatophagus argus. Next base: position 22,812,231 of record NC_058499.1, on the reverse strand, counting down.
GGAATTAGATGACTGATAGGATGGAAATATTCAAATATTATATTATTATTATATTATATTATAATATATTCAAAACACATGAAAATACATGATTCCTATTGAGTGAATGCTACTTACTTTTAGCTGTCCTACAATCATACTCAAGATGCAGGAGTCTGGAGTTGGCTGGTGGTCCTGCGCTGTTATACTATGCGCTATTTTTATGAAGGGGAGACTCTGATGCACACACACACACACAATGAGGGAAAACATAAGAAGATTAATACAGGTGTATCAGACACTGAAAAGAAATAAGAGCTCAAAACACTTTCCTAAGATTCTTTTGATTTATCTTGAGCTTTTTTCATTTTAAACCTGAGAAATAAGACTTAATAAAGGGTATGTAAAGGGTTTGACCAATTTCCAAAATAACCAGATTTCTCAGTAACTCACACATTGCCACTGTACACAGCAATAAGTTACAGATAAACTCACAGCAAGTTTCTCAACAATTGCTCTTTTTCCATGGAACTGTTGTCCTTCCCATGTAAGGCATGATGTATCATTCTGTGAGGAGGAACACATAGAAAGAGGTTGGGAGATAGAATGAATTGCAGAGGATGACATTTGCAAATGAAAAAAAGTCACATCACACAACTCCATGTTATGTGCTCCATTCATGTCCATCCATTTGACAATTAGAGGTCTTTGAGTTATGAGAGTCAAAACATGAGGGTGAAAACTGATTGCCTGATGTAGACGGCCTGAATCATAAAACTAGAACATACACATTCATATTTGAAAAGCTTGAATGACAGAATATTTGACACTGGATTTGGCTTGAAAAATTAGTGAGACCATCAAGTAACTATTAAAATGATATGATCAAATTTCTGTCAGCAAACTGACTAACTGTTGCAGCTCTAAATGCATGTGGCAACAATATGTCTTTTTCATCTAAACTTGGAGCCAAGACATTATTCATAACTATAATTAACTACAATTTTGTAGAAAAAGTTTGAAATCTTTTATCACTTTTTTATGTGAGAGCAAATAATGATATAGATGAACTAATAATCTCTTGACATTTGAGCAAACATAGATACACCGATCAACCACAAAATTAATTTTGGAATGTTGGATCCTTTGAGTCCTATGCAATAAGGGTGGGGGTGGGACACATGCATATGAGTGCCAGAACCAAAGGGTTTCCTTGCAGAACATTGCATTGTAAACAGATGATTAATGTTATTGTTGTGGCTGATCAGTGTATGTTTGCCGACAATGTAGGAGATGAAGGATGTGCTGGAATAGCTAGAAACTGTGCTGCTGTCAAGGTCTGATACCATCTAGTCTTCCTGGCTAAGGCTGAAGACAGATCTTTGCTTTACTGACAAAAGGAGCAGCAGCATGCACAGCAATTTAGAGCAATATTATATTGTCTTATTAAATTCACAAGTCAAGTAAAGGTTTGTGCTGCGAAACAATCCAAAAATAACATTTTAATTCTCTGATTCACTGCTCTGTTAGCGCTAAAACCCTGACTATATATTTATTCAGTGTGTGGCTCACTTGGCCACCACCGCTCCCTCTCGACCATCTATTTTTCTTCCGTTATAAGAATAAAAATAGATTTCCTGTCAAACAAATTGTAACAATAATACACTCATATACTGATTATGATAACTTAATGCTAAGCGTGAAATCGATGTTCCTAATGAGAGCACATGAAAACAGACTCCAGTCAGGCAGGTTCACTATTCAATTACATGTGCACAGCTAGTGTGGCAGGTGCCAGTGATCTTATTAGATTTTACAGATACTGCATTCATTAAAAAAAAAAAAGAAAAAAAAGAAAGAAAGAAAAATCCCAGCTCTGTAAGAAGTGATCTGGTAACTGAACAAAGGGGAAGTACTGTCACACTCACATATATGGACCCGAGTTGTGCTCTGTCAGAGTCAAACATCTGGTAGTAGTGCTGCACAAAGCTGGTTCCTATCTGTTCCCACAGAGGCTGTGGCGGCTGCTGCTGGTCCACCATCCTGACTCACCCTTCAGCACACACTGGGAAGATGGAGAGACAGAAGGGAAGTAGATAGGAAAGCCAGAACGAGAACCAGAATTAAAGCCTTTAATATAGTGGTGTAAAGACATCCCAGTTATATCAGTAAAAGTATTAGAAACTGTTCTCCAAAGCAGTTTCAACAATATGTTACCATTAAAACCCTCGCCTATATGGATCACGCTGATTTAGCTCGTCTTGAAACTAATATGAATTCATCATTTAAAAAAAACAACACAAAACACATTCATTACAAAACCCAATTAAAGAAACAACACAAAACATGGTCATAGTTTCTGTGCACTAAAACTGTACGAATGCCACCACACTGAAAATATATACTTAGATAGATAAACAGATAGTTTTAAACAGTCTAGACGAGTTTTGCTGAACACGCCGTATTGGTCGGGTCTCCGCTTGGGTGACACTGACAGAACAAGTCATGTGCTTCCACATAAAGATACACTGTTGTTACTGGAACAATCTGCTCTGAAAATTAGCCATGAAGTCGAAGCAACATACCTGTACGCAGGGGACTTAAATAGATTTAGGCCAGCGTAAATATAGTTACGGCAAGAGGAAGAGCAACATAAGCTTTTTTGAGTAACGTAAATAAACAGTTAAGCTCATATATGGCTAGATAACATAAGCTAACTAGCGGCTACTAGCTTATGAGCTGTCCTGTTTGCTAACGTTGACTTAGCCAGTGTTGGCAAAGACAGTAAATACACCTAGCATGTCTGCCCACCAGCTAATGTTAGTAGTCAGATAAATTTTATTTCTAGGCGTTAGCTAAGTGGCTGGTTGGCGTTGGCCTTCTCACTGGTCGCTAAAAATACTCCGTCTCCTCTAAATGTTGATTCCTCCTCCGGGCCCGCGCACACGGCTCTGGAACCTACATAGGCGTGCCCAACGTTAGCCATGAACCGGGCAGGAGCAGCCAAAAAAACTACTTATGTTACCTTATACTTGCTCAAATGTCAGACTAAACCTGCGCTTTTAGTTTTTGCATATGCTTCCATTCACTATTCATTACAAAGATTTCCTAAAAATAAGTAATACAAACTTACCTCTATCCAACGCCGAGGCCGGCTGCGCGATCGCACAGTGCAGTGTCTGTTCCCGTACGAGGGCACGCACTCATAACGCTAACTCAAAAAGACGCGGTTGATTGTGGGGATTGTAGTCTTTATGTGGCAACAATTTTCAACAATTTAATCAGTCTCAATACCTTATGGTTTATGTAATTTTGTCAAAGTGTGATAATAATGATAATGATCTAAATACGCTTCTATTATATGCACACAACGAATTATATCAAAGCAAAACAAAAGGTAGACTAGTATTATTATACTGTCCCTGATTTTAAAGCCTCTCAACAAGGTAGGGCAACAAGTGCTTCTGATACTTGATGATAGTACATTTTGCTGACAATACTTTAAAAAACATGACTGTAAAACTAAGATACATCTTCCAGATAGCATCAGCCTACTGTATTTGTACCTCTGTCAAGTTTTTCCATGCTATACTGTCTCACTGACCACATTTCAGTGGTAAATTCTCAGTCCATTATATTGATTTGACAGTAAAACATAGCTACTCGTTACTTTTCTGATTATTTCATGCTAAATATGTAACTGTTTTTTAACCATGGTGCACTGGTGTGGATTAATTTACCCATCAGTATATCAAATAGTTAAATGAGTGAGTCCTAAACTGGCTGCAACTAAAAGGGTCTGTTCACCTAAACAAATTTCACTGCATATAAGAATTAATACATGAAATAAACTAATATACCACAAAATGTGGCTCAATAAAAGAAAAATGGGACTGAATGGTTTTATTTTCACTTGAATCTCATACATTTAACATGAAGTATGGAGTGAATATTTCATTTTAATAGAAAATAGGCTACAATTTGAATTAGATAATATGTCATACTTAATAATTAATTTGGCCACACTCAAGCACACATCTTGTCTAAATGCCCTTGGTAACTTATTTGCCACACTGGCAGTATGGCTGTATGCATGTCGATACTGGTTTCATATCTAGACAAATATCAGATACATTATGGTGAACTCTGATACAGACATTCATGTTCCCACAGAATGAAATTCAACAACTTTTGAGATCATGGACCCTGGGTTAAATGTCCATTGGTACACACAACTAACAGTTACATTCTAAAATAAAGCACAACTACTCCTGTTTATTTTAGTCCTGTTTCACACTGGTGCCTTTTAGCACCATGTTTGGTCACCTTTCAGGGGATAACTGTCCAAACCTTGGGCTAACCCAGCTAACCCAGGGGCAGGGCCAGCAAGCACTTGGCTTCTTAGAGTTAGTCCACACTGGGCTGTGCCAGGGTGAAAGCTTTTCCTGGGGCCAAGACTGCAAAAACTGCACTCTGCCTGGTGGAACCCTAACCAGGGCTGTAGCCCGGGTTTTAGAAATACCAACGTCCAAATTTGATCTCAATCAAAGGTTGATCAAAGATCTGGTATTAACTTTAAGAGCTCTCACTCCCCCAATCATTCACTCTCCAATACACAAATATGCAGAGAAAGAAAGTGGGACATCCGCATTATACAAGGTCTTTGCAGCACCAAGGCAGAGTAATTATAAGAATCAGCTTTATTGACAGTATATATATTTTTACATACACACACTGAATTTGTCTTCTGCATTTGACCCATCCTTAGTTGAACACACACATGCAACACCCGGCAAATTACATGCAGTGAAACACACACAGGAGCAGTGGGCAGCATCAAGCGCCCAGGGAGCATATTGGGGGGGGGGGGGTTAAGTGGCTTGCTCAAGGGCACATCAGCATGACTTTCATTATGTACACTTCAGAAAAAATACCCTGGTCCAAACCTCGGGGACCTCAAAGGTCATTACGGCCTTTTTTAGTCCTGTGGTGAGTACAGTGTGAAAAGCCCTTGAATGTGTGATAGGGAAGTGTTTGCTAATTCATCTTATATGCTGACATATTGTCATTGTTGTGTTTTCACCTTTTTTCCGGCTTCCTACAAATAGTCAGAAAATGTTCATGCAGGTTTAAGATCATGCCTCAGTGCTAACAATAGCTTTTAGTTCAAAGTGCCATTGTGCCCTCAGAGCTTCACAGGGTCGCTTGCCCATTTCAAACCTTTCCCTGTTCTGTGAGAGAATTTAAATTATGCATGCTACAAGCTGTTAGTTACATGCATTGATCCATGTTGAGACAATAACATGTGGCAATAGGTAATTCCTTATTTATCCACGTGTTTTTCCTCAAGTGTGGAGTGCACTCCAGTGTATCTGAGTCCACTACAGGACTGGTCTAGACTGAAATAGCACAGCTCTGCCATGCTGACCTCTTCAGTATCAATAACACAGATCCTGTAGCACTGGCACTCATGTGGAGAAGCTTTTGTTCCTGTTGTGTCTTCCTTGCATTGGTTTTGTGTTTAAAAAAAAAGGTTGGATACATTCTTATATAAAAAGGAATTAACACAGCAACTGCTTTATGTTTTGTTTTGTTTTTTTTGTTTAAACTCTTTTCCAGGACTGTTGGAATTGCACCAAGAGATTTACCCAAACTTTAGAGTCTGCTCAAAGAGAGTGGTGAAGACATGGCTAAAGCACTTCAGTTTAACCACCAGCTGCTACCAAGCAAATTGCCCAAACAGGTCCTTGATCCGACTTCTATGACAACTGCTTCACATGACTCATACATGGATAATTTGATTTTGTGTGTGTGTGTGTGTGTGTCTGCGTGTGCCTCTTGGAGTACTGGATGTCAGTTTAAACTTTCTGTGTTTCTTTATCTCAGTCTGTTGATTGAGTGTGCAGCAACAAGTCCATCATAAAGTGTATCTATAGTGACTTTTGCTTGGCAGAGTTTGAGCTACTACATTCTGTTCAGAAGTGGAGGATCAGAAACAAATTGTGACATACTTGTTTCACAGCAGAAGAGACCAGAAAAATATAAACACTTTTCCTATCACATCAAATCTGCTTAAAAGAACGTACCATTTAAAATTTGTGTATAGTAATAGTAATAGTAATAATATATTTTTGTGGCTCTTACCACTACTGGACACAAATGGACCTCTTTTCCTATTGAGCACTCAAATGTTTTATTGAATTTAACTGACCCTTTTAATGAAAACTACTACAATAAGTACATTAATGTGTACACATCCCAATGACTGCAAGAAGTGCTCAAGTACATCAAACATTATCTGATATGCTGGTTTGTGTGTAACATTTAGAGCAAAAAGAGAATGTGACCTTTTGTGTCTGAGCTATGGTGGTGAATAATGCACAGGAAATATAAAGATATCATATAGAAATTGACCTTTGACTATTTGGACATAAAATATCATGACTTTTGTCATTTTATCCTATTAGACATTTGTGTTAAATATTGTCATATTAGCATGTGAATTACTGAGTTAAGTTTTTTGTAAGGTCACAGTGACTTTTGACCCGAAATTCTAATCGGTTCGTTTTTGAATCCAAGTGGAGATCTGTGTCATATTTGAAGAAATTGCATCAAGGCATTCTTCTTTCCTAAGATGCTTCATCCACTGCAGTGGTCCTTCCTAGTATTTATCATTATTCCATAATGACGTTCGCAGTTCATTTTCCAAACTGTATGTGTATATGTGTAAACAGCAAAGACAGAAAAATGAAACTTGAACCAAATCTCAAAGTCATGTGTCTTTACCCAACATTTCCTGTTATGTCTGAGTCAGTAGATTGAAAAGGTGTTTTCAGAAAGTACAATTACCAGTCAACAAAACAACAAGTAAGTAAAGTGTCAGTTTCTAGACTTTTGTGTTTGGTTTGCATATTAATACGTGTAAAAAGAAAAAAGGACCAGACATTTTCATACATGACGCCAGCACGTAAAGTAAAAATGGCTCTAGGTTACTGTCCATTTATTAAAGGAGCTTATCTGGGGTGGTTACTTTATCAATAACAGCACGTTCATTAATCTCTTTTTCCAGACCTTGTACTTCAAGGACACTGAGGCCGGTGGATACCCATCCAAACACCTAATCTCATGAAAAACTACAAACATAGTGGAAGTTAAGCTGTATTTCAAAGCTGTTATGAATCGTCTATACAGGGATTAAGACACATACTAATAAACAGCCATTTGAATTATCATCATCATCATTATAAGTTGATAGTGATTAATTGTTGCCGAACAATTGTTGTTTTAAGTCTCTGACAGTAGTCAAAGATAATGAAATATCATTGCACATATATTTACAGCTGTTTAATTTGAAGTAATTATTAAAAATGTACTGTGGGAACAAGGAATAATTTGTCATTAATTAGGTACCAAGAATTAAGGTACCCTACACATTTTCTATACTCCAATGCTGGAAAGTTGATCCTCACTAACAATCAATAAAGTAAATACTACAGTATTCTATCAGTTTCTGGACAATGATTTGATGCAGTATTTTCCTCTGAGTTGTCGAGAGCTGCAGGTAGGGTCTCCACACCGCATTCTGCAAGCTGTCAAACAAAGTCAAACAAATTGCAGAACATGAGCTGAGGGCTTTTCAAACTATTTCTCTAAATATTAAAGGGACAGTTCACCCATAATTAAAATGCATATATTTATTGAATTTTGAAGATGTCAGCTGTCGATACAGTTTGTGTAGGAACCATTTTCTTTCTACCGAGCTACACCACACTGTGCAGAAGGAAACATTCAACTACTCACGGATGACAGGCTTGTGACAGGGCAAAACATGAACATTAATGACATTCCTCTCAGTTGAGCTGTGACATTAGTTAGTTACTTATCTAGCCTCTTGTCCATGAGTAGATGCATGCTTCCCTCTGCACAGTAATACAGAAAGAAAACAGTTCTTATATGAAACCGCTTACAATAAGGACTTTGAATTATCTTCAGTAATCGGGTCATAATTTCTCAAAAGAGATATTACTCTTGAGTTTTTCAAATGTATTTTTGGCGCTTCAACCACCACAAGACAAGTGCCATCTAGTTCTGCTATATTGAAGAGAAAGTAGACTTGTCTAGTGCTGATCTCTCCAAAACTCACACAGAAATCATCTGCAAGGATAAAAAGCATTGCAGGTAAAAGGAAAAATATGTATTTTTGTTTTTGGGGTGAATCGTCCATTTAAATGGAACTGAAATCAACGTTTTCACCACATGGGAGCACAAAATAAGATGCAACATATGGATCATATCTTGACAGGTACACAAAATTAAATCCACCTGGAAAGCCAGTGAAACCTCTGCTGGTACGTACCAGGCTGTGGAGTCTCTGAGATGAGAGAGAGCCATTGCTGCAGTGTGGCTCACTTTGAGCTGAGGCCACAAGTTCATCTATTTCCTGATCTGATTTGAGAGGGAATGCTGTCCTCAGGGCTGTCCTGTACATACATGCATATACACAAAAGACATTTGACAGAGAAAAACTGAGACAACCATCAAGAAAAAACAAAACAAAAAAAACTTTTTCAGAGGGTATTGCATATTTTACAGGTTGTAAATCCCTCTGAAGTAGTTTTGTGTTTTGTGCTTTCTGTCTGTGTGCATCTCTTGTATCACCTAAATTCCTGGACAGTGAGTGTGCTGCTTTCAGGGGCATCAGAGTCAATCGGCACTTTCAGTTGGTTGGACTGAATCTGGCTTTGGTCTTGGCACACACTATCATCCATCTGTAATACAAAAAACACCATTTAAAACTGATAGTTCAACATTTTGGTAAATATACTCGCCTTTTTGCCAAAAATGACCTGAGAGGATCGATACAACTCAGGCATCTGTCAGTTCAATATGAAACTGGAGCCCGGAAACAGCTAGCTTAACTTAGCATGAATACTGGAAACAGGATGAAACAGCTAACTTGGTTCTGTCCAGTATGCTAGTAAACAGATTTTTGTTTACCTTTGGGCAGAACCAGGGTAGCTATTCCCTGTTTCCAGTCTTTATGCTAAGCTAACCACAAGCTTCATATTAAACAGAGTGAGATGTCAGAGTGGTATAACTCTTCCAAAATAACTTTTCTATTTAGGATAAAATGCTAAAAAAAAAAATAAATAATTAGCTTAGCAGATATATTGACAACATTTACACCTGATCACCTGCACTGTACAGTTTGGTGACACAACTCCATACCAATTAATCCCAACATACTTTACAATGCTTTACTTTATGAAATACCTGCACATTAATGGGCTCATGCGGCTCATTCTGCATGCTGCCCTTTTTGTGGAGCTCCAGCAGGGTGTCGTATTCACTCTTCAACTGTTCAAAGTCACCCTGCAGAGTCTTCAACTGGATACCACAAAAATACAACAACAAGACCAGTGTGAAGACCGTGAAGATTTTTAGATTTTCTGTGTACAATACATGTGTCTGTATCAGCCACCTGCAGGAGGGTCTGTTTGTGTGTTTGCTCCAAAGTCTCCCAGTTGCGTCGTGGCACGACATCCCAGTACTCAGCCTTCATCCTATTGAGCTCCTTCTGGGCTTTAGTCAGGTCTTCCCGACACACCTTCAGAAAAAGCTGCAGCTCAAAGGGGTCCGTAGGCTCATCTTTCAGAACAAAAGGTACTCAATATTTTATATTTATATTTAAGGTACTTGGTTGAGACTCTTATTTATTCCTAGCATGAAAGGTATCTCTTGCAGACAGTTAGATGAGATGATGATGAGATGTTTATATGGCAAATATGAAGCTTACAGCCAGGGGGACTATTTCTTGGCAGGATGTAGTGATTTCAGGTCAAGAAATAGTCCAGCACATAATGGCCAGTGCAATCACAACTTCAGTTTTTTTCACCTCTGTTTTGGTATGAATGAAACAAACTTGATAAAATGCATGAATTAGTGAGCTTTACAGTGCCTAGTAGGTCAATTTTTTACCTTTGGACAAAGCCAAGCTAGCTATTTTCCCATGTTTCCGGTCTTTGTGCTAAGCTGAGAAAAAATGTGAGGTCTCCCATAGCAAGTGAAATATTTTCATGCTAACTTGGCAATTTAATATCTACACATCCTTACTATCATTATGTAGCTCTGTATCCTATAAACGAGGACATGGATGTGGAAGAACAGCTAGCAGAAACAGAGGAAATGAAACAGGCTGAAGTGTAAGTGGTTGCTGATTGGCTGGAATATTGTCGTGTGGCTCTATCTGAGTCACATTGCTTGTCTCCCATTTACAGAGCCAGAGCAGTGTATGAACACAGATGTTTTCCAGCACACACAGAACGGACAGCTTGCAAACCATGAGGAGATATTTGACAGAAGTGCATTAGAATCACTGACTGCATCTTTAAAACAGACTTTGTCAGTGTCTTAAGCAGGAACTGTCATTCAGTGGTCAAATTTATGAAATAAAGTACAGTAAATAAATGAACAGTTTGGGACTGCAACTAATTATTTTCATTATTCATTAATCTGTTATTTTCTTGATTAATCATTTGGTCTACATTGTTACAAACTGGTGAAAAATGTTACGCCCAACAGGCTAAACCCATTCAGCTGAAAATTGCAGGGGATTAATAAAACCAGGATATACTCACATTAGAAAAACTGGAACCAAAGAATTTTATTAAAGAAAAATGACTCAAAATGATAAGCAAATTTGGTTATGATTCATTTTCAGTTGATCCACTAATTGCCTGCTGAATAATCGAGTAACAGTTGCAGCTTCACCTGAATTTTCATCAGGAGGATGCTCCTCCTTCACAGAGCCTCTCGTCAGGTCATTGAGCTGCCAGATCAGCAGCTTGCGGGCATCATGTTCCTCCCGGTACAGCAGATACTGGCTGGACAGTTCAGACTGTAGACGGTCCACCTGGAGAGAAATACGAGTGAGGAATAGTGGGGGGGATAAAATAAGATAGTAAAAATCTACTAGTGACATCACTATCTGAGCTGAACTTTATTCATTTTTTTCAATAAAGACATAAATAACTAAATAACCTAAATAAGACCTAAATAACTTATGCTACTTGGACAAAAGTATTGGGACATCTGACCATGACACCAACAGGGACTTTAATAACAATGCATTTTAAATACACAACAGCTATAAGAGCTTCCACTCTTCTGGGAAGGCTTTGTTGGAGTGTAGTGTTTCTGTGGGAATTTTTGCCCATTCATGCAGCAGAGCATTTGTGAGGTCAGACACTGATGTTGGACCAAAAGGCCTGAATCACAATCTCTGGTCCAGTTCATCCCAAAGGTGTTGGATGGGGTTGAGATCAGGACTCTGTGTGGGTCAGTCAAGTTCTTCCACATCAAACATATCCAGCCATGTCTTTATGGACTTTGCTTTGTGCACTGGGACACAGTCATGCTGGAATAGAAAAGGACCTTCCCCAAACTGTTGCCACAAAGTTGGAAGCATAGCATTGTCCAAAATGTCTTGGCATGCTGAAGCATTAAGATTTCTCTTCACTGGAAGTTAAGGGGCCGAGCCCAACCCCTGAACTGAACAGCAGAGGTACGTCCCAATACTTTTGCCCATAGAGTATATCAAACATACTGTGATAAGGACAGCAATTAAAATTAACACTTAACAGAAGGAATTCATGTGGAAATCAATTGCACCAAGTTATATTCCCTAAAACATGAATAAATAAACAAATAGCGGTTAGAACAAGTATATCACATACCAATGCCTGCATAGTCTTTTCCCTCTCCCTCATGGCCTCAGTGTCTTTCTGCAGTTGCTGATTCTCCCTTTTCAAGGCTGCAATCTCAGCCTGCTCCTCTGCCCTGCGAGCTTGAATCCTCCTGTCACATTCCTCTGTCACCAGCCTCAGATGAGTTTGCAGTGGTTCCAGCTCTCGGATTTGATCCTGCTGATGTGCTGAAAAGATTTAGAATGCAACATAATTACCGATAAGAGATTATAGGGTTGAAGCAATTATTTAGTTGATAATAATTTTGATAATTAATTTATTGCTAAAGTCCATTCATAAGTTTCTTACACTCAAAGATCTGCTTCTTTTTTTCATTTCATTTTACTGTAAGTTTTATGAGTGTCTGTCAAAATAAGGTACGTTAAGACTTCAGTTACCATACTTCAAAATCTGAGAGGCTGTGATGTGAACACTTGTCATTATGCTAAATATATTAGAGGCTAAATGACTAGTGGATAGAATGAAAAAATAACTGACTGATAAATCACCAATAAAAATAATCATAGTTGCAGTTCTATATGAAACATGATCAAAACATGATTCAGTGTTTTCAATGCTTACATTTTGTAACAACCTGCTTAATTAAGAAGAACAACACCTGTTTCTAAATCATGCTCTGTGTGTACACTTAGCTAACTTCTCATGCTTTATTAATACTGATAATTTACAGCACCATAGATTTTCATGTTGGCTATATGTTGTGCTCACAATTAACAGTCACTGAACAATACAGTTTATTTCTAGGATTCAGTCTTTTTAACCTCCACAAGGACATTTTTGCTTTTGTTATTTTGTTATAATAAAGGCTTTCTATTTCTATTTGTATTGTTCCATTTACTATTTAAGAGAGCCATACTAGTACAATTATTTTGAAATGAGAATGACTAGGCATGTTTACTCATAAACCTACTCACCTAAAGTGCTTTCGTACTCCTTTTTGATGGCCGAAAGAAGGGGCTGGTAGGTTTTGAACTCTTTGATGAAACATCCAAAGACGTCACGATAGACCTGGAGCCAAAGAGGATAGCAGGATGTGAGCTCTCCTTCTCTCTGATAAGAAGAGGGATCTAAGGTATTTCTTCTGGTCTGACTGAAAAGCAACAACAACAAGAAAATGAAAACACAGCACCTGCAGTTTCAGTTCCTGAAATTTTGGCTCATGGGAGCTGAGAGTATGCAACTCCTTGTTCACGTAGCTCTCCAGGTGCACCAAGAGTTGGGGCTTCCTCCCTGCGCCTGCATAAATGTAACTGCTACCTATCCAGCACAACTGTAACACACACACACAGAAGGAGAGAGAGAGAGACAGAGAGAGAATTATTTTATAATGATGTTGCTGTAAGTGAAAGAGAGGAGACAGTAGTTGGCTACGTGGGACTACATAGCTGACAAATAACATTTACAGTAGCATATCCAGTATTAGTAAGTTTTTGATGAGTAATATTTGTCAGGTTTGATGAATCTGTACCTGGGTCACATACCTTTCTTGATACAGGCTGGACAGAAAAAGCACCAAAACTTTCTCCTGCCTGACCTTCCTCTGATGTCTCAACAGTGTAATTTTGAGTATGGTCGCATGTAAGTCTAACAACAACAACAACAACAACAAAACAGAGCTAAATCATTCAAAATTGTAGTTTAGTTCAACAATATGTAGTGATAATAATACAATAATTACGATGTTATCGTTGTCTTTTTTTAATCACTTGCCTTTGCTTTTGTGAATGTAGTAAAGGCGGCAATTTAATGTCTTTATGTGGTGACATCTCTAGTGACAATATGAAGGCTGAATAATAGCAAAACAAACTATTTTTCTTCTTAAGTTATTGACTTTGGTCCGTTTAGCTCACGGTTATCTCTAGCATGACAGATCACAACACTGTAACATGGTTTCCATGGCAACGAGGACCGAGCACGCAGCAGGGCCCCCATAGTAGACCGCGGCGCGCCTAACTAGTCCTCAAACTGTCCTACTAAAAACTTTAATAGCGACACTTTGTAAACACGTGACAAAACTGCAGATTTATAAACGTACCTCTCAACCATGACTAGTGCCAATAGCAAATACATGATTAAAGAAATAATGCGGAACATCTGGGTAATCTACTTTCCAATGACTTAAAAACAGCAATTTCAAAACGTGACAAATAACTGGTAAGATAGAAGGGAAAACAGCATATGAAAAAAATTACTTGAAAAGATACGGTGCCTTTAAGTGTAGGCAAATATCAGGCCTGCACTTTGTTTTGCTTGTGACAATAACAGTGTTATAGCTAGCGCTGTCGCTGAATTATCATCTTGCCAGCAAATATATTCATTTTCCAGCCACAGCCACGTATGGATAGCATAAACAAGACATGGGCATTACAAAAATATACACTGTTGTAAAAACTCAATCAATACATGTAACAGCTGAAAACTACATTTCCTAGCTAGCCTACTTTACCTCATGGGAAGCCCTAAACCAGGGTAATCATAGTGGAGCTGTGTAGTTGTTTCTAGAGAACATCTCGCTAAAGCGAGCGCGCGGCTGAACTACAGTACCCAAACGGCACTGCTCTAGCCTACAGTACATTCTGCTGCTTATCCGGGGATGTCACACCACTGCTATTTTCTCCCCTCAGTCCCTCTCACTCCTAGCCTACAGCTCCAGCGGACTGACACGGGGCTTTGGACAGAAAGAAACGAACAATAAGATTACAAAAACAGAGGCCAAAAATGGCAGAGCTTGGAGCGGGAAGCCTGCCGTTAGGAGATCCTGCTTTTAATTACCAGGAGCACGAGCTGAACGAGCGGCTGAAACGGCTCTACCCGGCTGTGAACGAGGAAGAGACCCCTTTACCCCGATCCTGGAGCCCCAAGGATAAATACAGCTACATTGGGCTGTCACAGAACAACCTGCGGGTCCATTACAAAGGTTAGAGGACTAGCTCATCCCCGATGGTCTGAACAAGTAGTCAGTACAGCAGAGGATCTCAGCTCTAATCTGTCACTGTGTTGTTGCGGAGGGGGGGTCTCTCTGTATCTCTTACTCGCACACACGCACAGTCACACACACACAGTACGCGATTATGTTGATTGTGTGTGTGTGTGTACTCCTGGTAAATCTAGTCTGAGCTGCCTCTCCTGTCCTGTAACCTTGCTTTGTTTAACAAAAGAGCAGAGGAATTCCCTAATGGGTGACAGTGAACTCGCTAACCCTGACAGCTGGTCTTATTACCACCACTTAAATTCACCTTCAACAACACGGCTTTCTCTTTTAATTATTTCTCGTTTAAGACGTTTATTTGTTTGCAGTAAACTGACGTGCATCTGACGTTCTCTGTAGTTTCTAACGTTACTGGAAGGCGGCATTGGCAGCAATAACGACGCATAGACAGGGGTCTGCTCCTAAGCTAACTAATGGTATTTAACAAACACGAGCTAGCTAACAGCAAGCTGCCTCTTAAGCAAATACAGTAGTTAGCCTTGTGGCTAACTAGCTAATGTTAGCTAACCTAGCTGCTCCTCGTGACTAATATGGCAATGAAAACGGTAGAATAAGCTGGCTATAAGATGGACACGAGCCAAACTTGTTTTTACAATGTAGCACAGAGGGTATACTACTGTTGTTTACGTTTTGACTACAGCAAGCACCAAAATAGAATAAAAATTGACATTGTTGTGTTTTCTCGCGTGATTTCAGTGACAGTGTTCTAGAAGTCTTTTCCAGAATCCGTAAATCATTTTTTCCAGCCTGGAAGCAACCGGTCCAACTCCATTCATATCTGTATATGCCCTGAGCACAGCAGCCTCATGTCCAGCCTCCAGCAGGCAGCCAGCTCATTTTCAACAGCTGCTGTGAGGGAGCAGGCCTCTGCGCATTACATTAGGCCAAATTCACCGATCTTGTAATAAATCTGTATTATCGACCGACTCTGGCATTTTCACAATAACAGCAACTTTGCTCGTCAGACGGTGCAGTCAATCACTCATTCACACGGATAAAAAACTGTCAGCGCGGGCTGCCAGGCGTGTCAGCTGGATTATTTTATACATCCAGCTCCTAAATCAAAACAAGGTGACATCTGCGTGAAGTCCTCTGTTGCCTGTTCTGTTATTTTTCGTTAGGCGACACTTCAGGGCAGCCCCCAGCAGCAGGCAAGCTAGTCCTGCATCTCGGGCAATGAAAAATCTCCACGGAGGCATTGCAAGGCCACTTTGGGCCCTGCTGGCTGTTTACATCAGTGAAACATGCAGAGGATGAGAGGATGCAGGCAGGCTGTGTAACCCATTTTGAGCAGCTTATTTGGCACATACGTAGTAGTGGTCTTGCTGTTTGTGAATAGCAGGGAAGACCTTTTATTTGTTCAGCTCAACACTCTCAGGCAGATAGCCAGATATATAACCAACACATTACTTCATACATAGTTGATCAGATGGCTGCTGTTGATATGAGCAGTGGTAAAATTGAATAGAAGCCTACATTCTGTTTATCAGTGGTGTAGATGCACATCATTTTTTTTCTGGATGCTGCTGTGCTGGATGATGATTTCTGTTAATGATGTGTAAAAAGTGTTGTGACTAAGATTTTTGTTGTTATTATAATTTTATCATCCATTTAATCAGTGCTATTGAGATGGAATCACAGCTGTGACAGTGGCAAAAAATGATGAATGACCCACGTATGTCTTGAGATATGTCACTTCATCTTGCAGTTATGAAGAGCACAGAGTCTTTCTGTCTATGACAAGGGAACAGGTTAAATGACACTGCAGAATTATTCAGGGATGATATATAAATAGGTCTGTTCTGGAGTGTGCAGGATAATTTTCTCCCTCCTGGTTGTTTTAGCTTCTGCTCCGTTCCCTCACCCTTGTGGTTTGAATGCTATTTTGACCAGTGTGCCAATTTTCTCTGTTCAAGGCCACACAGTGTCTACCTTGTTCTGTTGTGCACAGACACAGATTAATGTACCAAGTCTCGACAGATAGATGTATAAATAAACGTTGTAACACGTATAAACAAACACATTGGCTCAGTGCTTATGAATACACCAAAAGAGTGACTTTTTTTTTTTTTTTTTTTACAAACACCACAGCACTCTGATTCATGAAGGATTTTCTGTGCATTATTCTTACGCAGAGAAAATTTCATTGTTCTTTAAAAAAGCCAGAAGGATGGATCAATGGAAAGACAAATAGGGCAGCTTGACAGGTAGAGCCACAGGGAGTAAAATATTATGTATTCCTAATGTATTGCCCTGTGGTGTTTGTACTTCTTGTTAGTATGAGTTAGTACACAGCTGACAAAAACAGAATGGCATTCAGTGCATCATTTGGTCACTTTTAAACACTTTATCGGGATAAAAATAATTTCTTAAATCCATAATGTCAGTGGACTTGTGAAATCACATGAATCAGCTATTTTTTAATAATCATCCAGTTATCCATATCAACACCATATATGCTTCACAGGAAAATCAGTTCAGCAAAAAATATGTTTCTTTAACAACTCCATCTTTCGCAATCTTTCTTTGCCACCTTAGGTATTTGATGGATCTGTGAGTGACTGAATTATATAGTTCAAATACTTAAGGTGAATGACTGTCAAGTGCAGATGGTTAGAAGAGAAGCTGCCACCAACTGCCAGTTAACTTTGCTCACACAAAAAAGGAAACTGGCAAACAGCTTTGAATAGTTTATCCCATACAAAGCCTGAGTTGTAAAACCAGCAGGTTATAGTATAAAGCATGTTGGCTGACTGTTTCTTCACCCGGCGAACTAACTTTTGGGATTCCAGGAAACAAGAGATTGCTGCTGCTGTTTCCACAGTTTCTAAGGTAAACACTTCAGCCACACCGCTGAGGTAGGATTCACCAACAGTGACAGAGATGGGGCGGCTGCATTTCACATTAACACACGCTGCTACTTGCTAGTGCTGTCTGAGTTGATGATGTTTGAACTTTGACTTGAACTTTTCAGCTTACCACTAACGCTCGCTGTGTAACCATAGAAACCACAGAAAACACAAGGGAAAATGATGGTTAATTTTAGGAGTGCCTGAATGGCTTGAACTATGCATCTCTTCAATCAGTAGTTAAGAAACAAAAACAGTTTTGAAGAAACTACAAAGTTTGATTGTCTGATCTGGGCCAGTAGATAGTTTACTGCAGATTCAGAGGAATACAACATCATTGCAATTTGCAATACATGTTCCACAAGAGTTCAGGGAAAAGGGGAAAAGTCTATGAGTTTTATCACAACAAATCTTTTTAGAGCCGATCAAAAGCTTTGTCAGACCGGCTTTTCCCCTAACTTCTGAAGAATGCTGTCAAGTACATAAAGCTGCCTGTATTTTTATATTGGCAATCAAATGATTGTAGGTCATGTGAAAGAAGCTGCTTGTAGTAACAAACCCACAGAGAATTGTCACCTCTGTTTGGGTTTTAATACATTGGCTGTCTGCAGATCTTCCCATGTTTGCTGCAGCATACAGTCCACATGCTTGTTAATGGTGGTGTGTACTCAGACAGCATGTACAGATCTCACAGACATTATGGCATTTGATGAAATTTATGTTCCATTGATTCTTGCTGCTAAGTGGAAGTATAATGTGTGCTTGAGCCTCCTTCAGTTGTTGTTGTTTTTCTCCTGTTAACTCTGCTTTCATCAACAATCAAAACTCTGACAGTCCAACTGCATCCTTCCTGCCCAGCATTTACAGCTCACAGACAAAGCTAGCTGGTAAACATAGTGAGCATTTAGCAGCTTCCCTAAGGACATCTAAAGGGAGGTACAATTTCTGTTGTGCTCTGTGGTGCTGGATGTTTGAATAAACCTGCCAAAGTGTTCATCATCATAACGATTTTATTGGTTAATGATATGTAAATGATTAGTTTACCACTTGTTGGACAGCCCCCAAGTGGCAAATAAATGCAGCTTTCTGCACTTGTGTCAGCTTTTCACTCCAAATTAACTAAGAATAATTGCTCATCTTTTGAACCAGTCCATCCTGTCATGAGTATGGGTTTAGTTAATTTTGCTTTATTTTGAAATTTCTCTCCTTGTGTGACATCCTTTACTTTACACTTCTTGTCTTTGTCTCTTCCTGCCCCTGTGATTGTCCCACTTAGTTCCACCTGTCCCTGATCACACTCCTGTGTATTTAGTCCATGTGCTTTCCCCTCTGTCACTTGTCAGTTTGTTTGTTTTCTACATTTGCTCCTCATGTTTAACTCCCAAGTTCCTACCTTCCCTGCACCCCACTAGTTTGTTCTTTCTTTAGTCTCTATATTGTCCTTAATTTTTTGGATGCTTCTTCTGTTTTTGTGATGATGTCATCTTTATTTTAGTATTTCATTTTCTCTACTTGCTTGCTTGATATTTTTTGCTTTTGGGTCCTTAAACAACCAAAACAATGACTCATCTCAGCTACTTGACACTCAGCAGCAAACCTCCCTGAGTGATGTAGGTCACAGCCTGACAAAGCATCATCAGAAAAAATTTGACCTGCAATCCTGAGGTCACTGAAGAGGACTGGACATCTTCCAATCCTTGGCAGTGCCTTTTTAAAATTCTATCCCTGAAAATCACTAGTAGAATAGATGACAAAGCACAATGGAGTCCATCATCCATTGAGAATGTGCTGGACAAAGTGCCAAGAATGACAACAAGCCTTTGGTTCAGTTATACAAGGACCTTGCTTATGACCCCAAGGCCCATAATCCCAGAACTTCCCTGAAAAGACACCTGAGATAAGTCCAAGTCCGAGTTCATTGGTCCAACACACCAAGAGTCGAAAAGAAAGGCAGTGCAGATAAAAAACAAAACAAAAAAAAACAGCTTCTTAATATTGCAAATAATTCTTAGCTGTGCGCTCATCAAAGTTATAACGTACCAGATTTATTTCAGGCTGGGTTGCCTTTTTGTCCAGTGAGTCTACCGTAGGAGTGATGTGTGTAAGTCTGTATTTGTCGGTTTGATCATTTATACAAAATGGTGTGTCAAAAGAGGACTGGAAAGCCTGGGAACCTTGTATTTAGCTACTGTTACTTGTTTTCATTCATATCTAACATATTATGTTGTGATGATACTTTGAGTTTGATGTCAGTGTTTGATGGCAGTTACTGAGTTGTCCCCACCATTTCTGAACTCAGTAATTTTATGCCACAGATGTAAAACATCTAAAAATGTGTTTTGAGTCCCCTTAATGTTGTAGAAAGGTATTTAAAGACAAACTTGTTAAAATTTTCAGAAAGCAGTTAAGACCTCTGACGTTTCATTTTTAAAAGGCCCCACACATTCACACAGGTGGTCAGTTAACGCAGTTTTTTAAATAGGTTCAGATAGGTTGCAGGCCTTATGTGAGAACTTCATGAGGGTTGGACCCGGTTTTATATCAGTCCCCAGATATAGATCAGATTTTTCTTGTTTAGCATGGTGACATCGGCTTATGCTGCATTCCCTCAACTAGTGCAGTGCCTATCCGCACTGACTAAAAGATTAACATTAGAAATCAAATTAACTGAAACATCTTCACATATAACCAGCACTGTTCAAAGAGAGAGAGAGAGAGTTGATCAAACTTTTTCACTGCATGGCTTTGGGCATAACATAGTGTAGGGCTGCAACTACACTTCCTTTTATCTGTTAATATAATGCTTCCTTATATCACTGCTGTCTTCTAATTTATCAGATTCAGAGGGACTGCTGATACACAGATTACTTATTACTTAAGCTGACTTAAAACTTGAACACAGGGTGTCAATAATCCTAATAAATTCTGCTTGGGTGGGGTCAAAAACTAAAACACTCCCAGATGATTTTGTTTCAAGTGTGTGCGTAGCAGTTGTATTAAGTCTATCTAAATTATTTTCAATTTGCAGAGTTTAAAGAGCACCATGTTGTTTAGTGAGGGTTTGTAGTTGCAGCTTATCCATGCTTTGACTGAGCATGGACATCTTTGCTATCAGAATGCACAGAGATTTGAAACGTAGATATTGGCAGAATGGGAAGAACAGGAAAACCTCCTGTTATTTAGTTCTGTATGTTCACACATTATTGCAAGATGGCTGCCTCTGCTGCTTGCCTTGTAGTGTCACCATTTTGTGTGTAATATTTGTAATGATACGTCAGAAAGTGACGCCAGACACAAACACACTGAATAACTCTTTTTAAATCTGCTTAATTGACTGTGTCAGTGTTAATATTGGATTTTCTTTAGATTTAACTGCCAAAGATGGAGTCTTTGCAGCCACTTGTCTGTTTTTTTTATTTTCGAGGTTCTGTTCAACAAATGCAAGATATAGTAGAAGCTGTATTGTAAGAAATTCCCCATGTCTCCTTACAACTAGTGAGGCTGATATGATTATTTTTTCCAACTCAGCTGCTTGTAATTACAGTCTGAACAATACAGCACAAACGCGACATTAACCTCTGCTAAATTTGGCCGTTACGTCTGTTAGGAGCTACACTGTTTAGATGTTGCAGTGTAGCGTGACCGGTCTTAGTGAGGCCAGTAATTGAGCGGAATGGTAACCCATTTTGTTGATTATTTGTCAGATATTTAGTGCTATTCAACCTTCTGCGTTTGCTGCTGATGGGACGCGGCAGTGGACAACGTGGAGCTGTTGCCTTTGTTACACTTTCTGTTATTAAACTGGTAGATATTGCACTTTCCCCAGCTTGTGGTCAGGGATAGAATCTGGAGTTGGATTTCTGGTTTTCCTAGTAAGCAGTTAAGTTCTCACTGTGCTGTGGGGTAAGAACAGGACATTGACCTTTGATCCCTGACCTCTGGTGGAGAGGTTTGATGTCACATAGCAGCTGAAAGGTGTCACACTGCAGCACCAGTGCTGTCTCTCATAGGACAGTTTTGTCTCAATATTTCAGTTAAATAACAAGCTCTCCTTAACACCTGACAATGTGAAAAAGCCTTCATGATGTAAATGTTTTGACCTGTTGTTTTAACACAAAGATTTAAATTGATATTATTATTTTGGGGGGTTTGTTAAAAGCAGTAGTCATCTCTCCTACCCATCTATGCAGCTGCAGAGAGACCTGTTGGCCTACTGACGACTCATTTTCACGAGGAGCAGCTAAAAATAGACACTGTGAATGTGTGCTGCAACCACTGGACTGGACAGGCACACACAATAACAAACATATGCAGACATAGACACATAATAACGTGCCGTTGTACCGCAATGTATACATTGGTAGAACATGTTGAATTGAATGAATCTAACATGCTTTAATTTCATGTCATAGTGCTAACAGTATCGGGAAACACTGACATGTATCTCGTGTAACCATTGGTTGTATACATTGTTGGCAGTAAAACTCATCATGAGTGTAAATGTTACATCAGGTTTAAAAAACATCTGAAGTGTAACGTGTTAAATATAACCAGAATACTAAGCTCAGTGTCAGTCAACTAGCATGTTTGATCATTACTGTCATTTACACACACACAGACACACACACGCAGCAACAGCCTGAAGGTGTCTGCTAACAGCCAGCTGCTTGGTTTAAGATTACAGCCTATATACATTTCACACACACACAGGGAGAGAGCTCACAATGACTTTATCGCGACAGGTGAACTCAGTCAATGGTGTGATTACATGTAGCAGAAAGATGTTGACTATGGGGCCCAGATAGCAGTTATACAACACTCCTCACTTTCTCATGACCCAGGGGATTGCATAAGCCGCCATCTGAATATAGAATGACAGTCAGTAATGATTGTTGTGCCTGAATCTATTGGTCCAGACACAATACATGAGCCCTGTGACCCTGATGTTTACGTCTTTACAGAAAGAGTCATGATCTTTGCTCAGACAGAAAATTCACAATAGCAAAAGTCAACTTAACTAAAATAAAGATTATTGGGAGAAAATCAGTCCTGTGTGAGCTTAATCTGCATGAGTGATGACTAGACTTCTTTCAAGGTCCCAATATATCGAATTAAACAGTAGATGTGGCGGTCTGACATACATTATGATGCCCTAGAAAATGAAGTATGACAAAGAGGAACTTGTTCATCAAACACAGCCTCTCTCTCTCACACACACACACACAGACACACACACACACTCACACTCTGTGGCTTGTACAGAGGTCAGTTAGGCTCTGGTCAGCTGGCAGGCCGTGTATCTTTTGAGCCATACCTTTATTGGTGGAGCAGATGGAAAAAATGTCCTTGTAACAAAACAATTCAGGTATTCTTTTTTTTTTAGTGTACTAGTGCTGGCAATAGCTGTGGCCAGGGACATTGTGTTGTTTAGTTGTCCGTCCGTCCGTCCCATTCTTGCAAACATAGTGTCTCAGAAATGCCATGAGGGATTTTTTTCAAATTAGTCACTAACGCCATCTCTCTCAAACCTTGTGACTTCACAAAATAGATAGTGACCATGTTTCACATAAGGTCAGATTTATACATTACATTACATTACACTTCATTTAGCAGACGCTTTTATCCAATGCGACTTACAGAGTGAGTAACAACAAGTTTCGGGACAATAGAATTAGACTAAAGCAATAAGAGGTAAAGTATAATCAGAAGTGCCTAAGTCGAAGAGCAGGAGTGGAGAGCAGGAGAACATGAAAGAGTAAACAGATAATGAAAATGAAATGGTGACACTAGTCATGGATGTCCACCTTCAAACTGGGCTGGTTGTATAGATCTTCATCTCAGTGCAGTGATGACCTCCATTCCATTGAGAACTCCTTAAATTTCTTCAGTTTGTACAGTATGTGGTATATCTGCACAGACAAGAATATGAACTGCAACTTGACGGGTGTGCAGAGGTGATAATTCTTGTTTGTCATAGGATAGATTTGCCAGACACACCCATATGGTGAAAACAAAACGCAGAAGACAACAAAGGCAGCGCACAAGTGCAAGATTTTATGAGCAGTTAGCTTTGCCCCTGCTGGTTTGGGAATTGACTGTAGCCAACAATCAACCATGTTTGGTCAAACTGTTTGTATAATCTACATCTTTCTCTACACTGCTGGTGGAATAGTAGGGCTAATGGAAGTGGCAGGCCAATGTCGCTTAGCTGTTAGATTTGCTCTTTGTGGTATAACTGAATCCCACCACAAACCTTGACAATGCATTTTCCAGAAGACTTTACTCCTTAAATAGAATAATGTTGCCATATTGCTCATGTACATCTTGTAATTCTTCTCTTCCAGGTCATGGTAAGAATCATAAGGATGCAGCATCAGTGAGAGCCACGCACCCAATCCCCGCTGCCTGTGGGATCTACTACTTTGAAGTCAAGATTGTTAGCAAAGGTCGAGATGGGTAAGCAGATACGACTCTGTTCAACCTTTACTGCATGTGTTTTATGGTTCTGTGGTAACTGTTTCCAGCCTTGGGCCACTAAGTCCATATTTCACTCAAAACATTTTCAGTGTACCCATAGTAAATGAAACAAACAAAATCTTTGATGCTTCAAAGCGATTAAAGCAATAATTACTTCAGTATTATCTGCTATTAGTTTTTATCGTCTGTGCTGGATCACTATCAATACAGCAGTGTCTACAAGTTAACATTTTTTGTTAAATTTACAAAAAAAAACCCCACATGTTCCACTCAGGAAAAGAACTTGGCCAGAAGGAATCTGCAAATAATTAGAAATTTTACCTTCAAATGTGGCCGGGCGACCCTCCAGATTGTCACTATAAATTGTCTTTTCAGTTCCTGATCAATTGGAAATTGATGTAATGATAAGAAGCAATCAGATTTCCTACATTTGTATGACTGCTAACCTAGAACACAGCAGTATGTCATTATCCCATCATTTGCGTTTCCTAGTCTGAGCATGACACCCATGCAAAATGGCCGCTGTGTGAATATGCTATACTAGCAACAAACAGAAAGTTTTTATCAACCAGCAATGATTGAACATTAGTTTAATTTATCCCAATATTCAAACTAAACACCAGGGTGACTCTATGGACAGAAATGTTGACTGGTCAGACAGTCAGTCCAGGTGATAATGTCTACCCACTACCAACCAGGACTGCCTGTCCAGCACGTGTTTCTAAAACAAATCCCCAATTCATGAAGACTTCAGCTGTGCTTTGGGATTGATGTCAACACGCCGAGCATTCCAAAGTTAGGTTTGATATCAGTGTTGCTAACATGTTAAATGTTAGATTACATGCAAAATGTGATCATGCTAAACCACACATGGACAAAATATGGATCAGATTCAGAACCTTCCCGTCACAATCCAGCCCACAACATTTTTGTGGTTGCCCACAAAGAAAATCTGTAAATGCAGCATTATGTTAGGCTGTATTGCTATTTAATTTCCCAACAGTGGGCAATATCTGCATATTTATATTGGAATAAAGTCCTGACTCTTGCTCACTCACCTCAATTAACAAGCAACCTTAGCAGATGTGAAGACAGAGACATGAGTAATGATGAATGCTTCAAAAAAGGGAAAAGCTGACTCTGAAAGCCACATTTTTAAACTAAGAGTGGACATGTAAATATTTTGTCATAAGTGTTGGCTGTTCAAGGAATACAATATTAGTTGGCCTTTTTTGACTAAGCATGCTGCCACAAAGTCATCACTTGTCACAAACATGTTCCAATTTATTTGCCAGGCAGAATATTTTTGCAAAGTAGTCTTTTATCTAACAATTAAGTCCTTGTTTTTCATGTTTCATTTCAACTGCCTAATTTGTGGCCCTTTGCTTTGCTTATCTCAGTGTGGCTCTGTGGAAAAAATGCTATCCACCATTGTGCTAAAGATTATCCTGGAAACATGGCATGCTAAATGTTATCTAGAACGGAAAAAATTTCAAAATGCTAAATATTAGCACATCAGTATTTTTTACTTGACTCCTCTGAATTATTTGCTCAATACAGCAGTCTCCCCAAATATGTCACGCGGGATGTCTGTCAGAGTCATCTTGTTGCCAATACCTGCATCAGATGTCCTGTTCTCCAGATGTTTCAGTGATGACTGAGAGTTGGGTCAACATGCACCTGCTGTGCCAGAGAAGGACATTATTACCCAAAAGTGGCGCCTCTACCAACAAACCTTCACCAGAATTATCTTAATGTGACATTTGGTCCTACTATTTCTAGAGATGGGAATGGGACATTACAGATGTACGTCAAAAAAAGAGCATCCAATAGAGATGGAAGCTTGAAGAGCCTTTTTAACCATGTTTTAGTGGGTTTGGGTGATTCATTTTTAAACTACGATCAGAGAAATTTTATTTGTTGGTAACACCTTTATTTTACAGACGCTGAAATTTGCTTGTCTCTATCTAGTTTCCTCTTCCTGTTGCTTGTGCTAATATGTTGATTAACTGTTTCCCCATAATTAAACCAATCCAGGCATTGTTTGTTCCAAGATAGCAGCCAGACTAGGTGACATCATGCAGTTTCACTGAAGTGGGTGCCAACATTAACTGAATTAACTTCAAACTGAATTGATTTTAACAGTACATTCCATAGAGTGATTGTTCATTGGACCAAACGCATGACTTAACAACATGAATTCACATTTAAGTTGCAACATCATGAAGTAATATCACATAGTGCATCACAGACGCTGCTAAATGGACATTCTTTTCATTCTTACAGTGCAGATAGAAGCTGTATGTCAGAGAGATACCGCATTTTTATTTACAAATTATACCACTGAAGCCAAAGAATGTCAATAGTATGGCCTCAGTTCTCTGACTTCTTCTGTGTCACAGTTTTTGAACATATTTGTGGTAATGGTGTCTAAGCGTAAGACCTCTGGGTAGGCACTTCCCATATCAGCAGTTAACATACTATATATTTTCATTACGCCTGTTGATCAGTGTTGATTATATTTATGGTTCCTAGTAACTAATGAATGGGTTGCATTACAATTTGGCACAGACAGCTTCAGAATGGACTGTAATAACTGTAAGTTACTGTCGTTATCAGGTCGAAACTATTATGATTATTATTATTTATTTTTGACTGATATTAGCATTTAGTTCAAAGCACTGTGTCTGTGGACGGCTCATAGAGATGCTAGAATGGCTGTAGACTCTTTGTCTTACTTTGGAATGGTATACTGAATAATGAAATCTTGAAGTCAAATGATACTGACTTTCTTTCCATTTCCACAGCTTTTGTCCCACTTATAGTTCAACTTAATGGACAACATCTTTAACGTAATCTTTCAGTTGACTGATGCAACACCAGTTTCCTCCTCTTACATCCTTGATGTCATTGCCGGAAACTTGTGAATAAGGCCATCTCCTCAACTTAAATAAGAAGTAATTTATTGCTGAGATTTGAATGATGACATCAGTGTCACAAGCTTGTTGAAACAGTTCAACTGACAATACTGATGTTCAATTGAGCATAAAGGTTTCTGCTGGGCTTACGTGAAAAGCAGGCAGTGCCAAGTGTTTATGATGTCACTGTTGACCCCTAAGCTTCACCTCTGGCTGGCACTTTTGATGTTATGATTCTCCCTTGGAGATAGTTGACTCTGCCATAAGTAGTCCACAATTTTTTGACATGAAAGTACATCAAAAATATATGTTCAATGTTACCTCTTTCTGATACCCACTGTGGGACTAATAAAGGTTTTTCTTATCTCATACACAAAAGTAATGGGGCACCTGACCATTACACCAACAGGGACTTTAAGGACATTGATTCTAAACAGCTTCCACTCTTCTGAATAGGCTTTCCACAAGATTTTGGAGTGTTTCTCTAGGAGCGTTTGCCCATTCATGAGGTAGAGCAATAGTGTTGTTAAGCACTGATGTTGGACAGATATGGCTGGCTTGCAGTCCCCGTTCCAGTTCATCCCAAAGGTGTTGGATGGGGTTGAGGTCAGGACTCCGTGTGGGACATTCAGGTTTTTCCACACCAAACACATCCAACCTTTTGTCTTTATGGACTTTGCTTTGTGCACTGGAGCATAGTCGTGCAGGAATAGAAAAGGGCTTTCCCCAAACTGTTGCCACAAAGTTGGAAGCATAACGTTGTCTAAAATGTCTTGGCATGCTGAAGCGTTATGATTCCCCTTCACTGGAAGTAAGGGGCCAAACCCAACACCTGAAAACGGCCCCATAAAGAATCGCATCTGAATACTTTTGTCTATATAGTGTATGAATACAAATATTTTTCAAAGTTGATACTCTTGATGGATTACAGATGTGTTTAAAGGTAGATCCATGCTATGTACTGTGTAAAATTTACTACTTTTTTTTTTTCTTCTTTTGTTGTGTACAGGTACATGGGTATTGGACTGTCTGCCCAGGGCGTCAACATGAACAGACTGCCTGGTGAGTAATGTGAATGATATCAGCCTAACATAACCAGTAGAGGAAAAGATGGTCACAGAGATTGTTAGATAGATCGATACTGAAATTAATTTGAAGATGTCAGAATGGGTGAGTAGACGTCGGAATTAAGTTGATGAGCGGATGGCAGAACAGCAGAGTGAGAGACAGAGTCTGTGGTCGGAGCAATCAGTGAGATGGGGTGAAATAAGGATTCCCAAGGTTACTCAACATAAACAAAATGTATGGCAAGCACTTCATCATGCCAGTAATAACATTGGCTTGCTGGGACGGAGCCAGAATGTGAAACACTAAGCTATCGGGTTGGACCAGTGCTTTGGCAAGCTGAGAAGAAATCCACTCTGCAGTGCTCTCTTCTTTTATTCAATTTTGGTTAAACATCGGACATTCTGTACAGTACAATTGCGTAGCTCTGTAGGAACTAGCCAAAGACCTTGACCCTGAACTTTTCTAATCACTTATTGGCTCACAGCTCCAGCCCTTTGACACACATTGGCTCAGATTACAATCAAGCACTGACAGCATGTTGTTGCTTTACTTTACATCACAGAATATGGAGGTTGCTCATTCAGCAATGTAAACAATGGAGAGGGTTGATTAACAGCACTTAGTCATTGTTTTCACTCAGGCTGAAAACAATGACTAAGTGCTCCTTGAATCCTTGAATCCTTTTTGGTGCTGGAGTAGTGAGGAGAAGTGGTGTGAATGGATGATATTTCCATGTGTGGAATTTGTGGAGGCAAGATATAAATGTTGATGAAAGGATTGAAGAAAGTGACAAGAAATGGATTTTGCAGATAAGTGAAAGTAGCTGGAGAAGTGCCAACATTTATGAGATTTGGAGATGAAAATGGGAGAAGATGAGGCTGTGTGGCGTTGCTATAGTAATCGGATGAGGTTTGTGGATTCAGTCTGAACGGTCTGACAGCTGCAGAAAGAACATGCCAGAACATGTCACTGAGCAGTTATATGGATCAGTGACAGATGATGTTGACTTGGGTTTACGATCTGACCTCAGACTAATCTGACTTGAGACAAACATTGCTCTCACTTTGTAATGACATGTTGCTCAAAATGTATTATATGTAAAATATAATTTTTGGGCCTGAGTCTGAGCCAACACCAAAATAAATGAATAGAATATGCACTGTTGAATACAAGGCATTATTGTGAATGTGTTCCACGTATCTGAGGTTGTCATCACAAGCAATTTTATAATGCAAAAATGAACTTTGTTTGTTACAGAGTGTGTAATTTCACACGTAATCTGATATGACCAACTACAAAGCCTGCTGGATTGTTAACAGCTTATGTTTACAGCAAGCCCAAAACTAAGCTAAAAATATTGTTAGATTTGAAAACATATTCAAGCAATTCAGTATTTCACGTTCATAAATGCTCAAAATCAGTGCATCAGAGGAAGGCTGACTCTCACTTTTTCTGTGTTTTTGCGTTAACAGATCGGCTAAGCATTTACTGCTCGCTGCTGTGGATGTGTGTTTTATGCTACTGGGTTATCTGCTGAACGCTGCGACATTGGCTCACTCGTTCTTCAGCTTGCGTGCATGTGAAAAACATGATATATATAAATATGCTTTGCAATATCATGATGAATGAAAACAACAGACATGACTATTTGTAGTACTCGCAGCTGTCACAGCTAGCATGTTACCGATGGGAAATTCTGACTGCGCTTTCTCTGTTAGCTTGCTAACAGCTTTAGTAATGTAATCCACCTAGCACTGTGGAAGACTCTGGACGACATGTGGACATGTGGGCCACAACGAGGCCACAGTTAGAGTGTGAGTAGATAGACCGGCTGGTAGGCCATCAGTTAACTCATGGCTGAATGAAATGATTGGACTATTACAGGACTTTGACAGCCACAGATACTAAATTTTTATTTATTTGTTTGTTTTTTGTCAGGGCATTTGATTTATTGGTTGCTGTTGGTATGTTAAGAGATTTTCTACAGATATAACAACACATACTTCTTAAATATTTCACCTGCCTCAGCTTTATGCACCAGAAATGCTGGTTCATTCTGCATTTCCCACAATGCAACCCAATAAAGTCTTTCACTGGACTCCTTTTGCGGTAACTTCCCATATTTTTCACAATCAGAAGCCCATTGTGTAACCTAGTCGTCTTTGTATGCGTTTGTTGTCTCCACCCCCAAAACAGAGATAACCCAAACAACATCACTTTGACATCATGAGGGTGTTTTATTTATGGCCAAACTCCTCCAGAGCCACAGATAATCTTATACAACTGTTTACACAGACTGAGTTGTACTCATCATGAGACTTGATAAGCAAAATGAATGGAATTTCCCTTTAAAGAAAGTGTTTTTGTAGGCTTTTTTAAGAGGCATCTTAAAACAAGACACAACCGCTAAAGCAAAGTCTTAATTCCCAAAAATAAAGAAAGCAGACTGTGTTGAAGTGCACAGAATTACGTTTAGAGACCAGCTGACTTTGTTTACGTGTGTGAGTAAAGTTGCATTCAGACCATGGTCACTGCTGGGTTTCTGAGAACAAAGGTGCTACTATAAAAATTAAATAAAAAAACAAGACAGTCTGACAATAACCACACAAACAGATGCTTACTATGTACTGTTCACTGAGTCCCTCTAAGTTACTTGCAAGCAAAATGGCAAAACCAAATCACATGATTGTGTCATTTATTAATATGAACTGAAAATGAATTTGGAAAATGAGTTCAAAGCACAGACCACATATCTCTGGTTTTCTTTTTGTTTTCTTTTTCTTCTACTTTTCTACAATGAATATTCTGCTTTTTACTGGTTTGGTTTTATTTTTCCTCTTGTGGCATCAAGTCTCTGCCCACCGCATCCCACTACATATAACACACACATCGATACACACAGTGATATCCGTGAATGGTTCAGTGATCTCTGATCACAAAGGAGGAAGCATAGTAGCCATATAGCAGCCAAGGGCCTGCATAAAGCCCCTTGCCTCTCCCAGTCAATTGGACCACCCCTCTGTTCTAGCCAATCATGTCCTGGGGCTTCCAACTCACTCACTGGGGCCATTTGACCTGCTTATTGACTAGTCAAGATCTGTCTGGTGGCCGAGGTTTGTGGAATGCTGTGGACATCAGGGCAGCCAGTTCAGCAGACTCTAGATACACACACAAAGACACAAAGATCATTCATCCTGCTCTTTTCTTGATTCACATGTGTCAAATGTCGCATAAAGGCTGGAACGATGTGGAACAGTGTTGCAGGGATGGACGTTTTTTCCAAACCTACTCACACATTAGTTTTGAAAATATTTTTGGTTGCTAGGTTTTCACTACAGATGGTCTGTAGCACTGGTAGAGAGATTACTGTTGATTGCCTTAACTCTGACTCAGTGTGTATGTGACACTGTGTGTTTGTCCCGAACTGGATTTATCCGTGTGTGTCCTGGACTGACTGATTGTGTCTCCGAGTGTACTTCTCTGTGTTTGTCCCCATTCTCCTGTGTGTCTGTCTCCACTTTTATGCCCATCTGCACATGTGCCATATGTGCTGATGAACCCATGCATTTATTTCTGTTCATATATATGTGTGTCCCTTAATATTACAATGTTCTCCACTGCTGAACTCTGTGTCTCATCCTGCTGTGGAGGCCTGCCCATTTCATTAGCATGTTGGAGCAGTGAGCCTGGCTTTAGAGGCAATATCCCTGTCAGCAGATTAATCTAATACCTTTCTGCTCACACACACACACACACATACAAAGTACACATATGCACAAAGAATGCATGGAGACAGACAACAGTATGCGCTCAAGCTAAATGAGAGACATCATCACGCATCAACACAAAACACATTTGATTTTGGTCTTCATTACGTGCTCACAAACACACACATACACATATGCAAGTACGCATCTAATATCTCAGCTCACCCACGACCTACTTTCACTAACCCCGCTTTGCTTTTTGGCAACGACAGACAAGCTGTGATTGAAGAGAGACACTGACAGCATGGCAGCAAGCTGAAGTGGGTTCAGGTCTCTTTTTCGGCCCGGTCAGTTCAGCAAGAAGAATTCTTGCAAAACTGGATTAGTGTCAAACTTTAGGCACAACAGGCTTGTTAACCAAATAACTGCAAGTGAATCTCAGATGTTACCACAAGTTGTTCCCTCTTATGCTGCAGACCTCAGAGGTCCTGCCTTTTTGTCAGGTCTTTGTTGATCTTAGTTGATCCAGCCTGTATGCTTTACTAGACATTAGCTGGTTGAGCTCCACTGGATTGGAGTGACTTTTCTTTGCTTGAGATGTTATATTCAAAGAGGGACAAAAAGCAAAAGTCTCCTCTAAAATACATTTTCTGCTGTTAGAATTAGAATTTTAGCTTTGGGGAGCATACAGCAATTTACCTGATGTCAGATCAATAATGATGTGGCAATTATATATTTATATTTCATTTAGTTATATTAATAATGATATATTTCTCTTGCATGAGCAGAATAATGGATGCATGTGAACCTGCATAGATTGATTACGGCCTCTTTTGAGTGTTGTGCATAAAGGTTATTTGAGGTCGAAAACGAATTGTACTGTAAGCTTTTCTTGTGGTTCCTTCTGCCTCTGGCTCTGTGATACCTGCGATACTCAAGGCCTCTTTCTCTTTTTTAAGTGGTTATTTCAGGTTTTATCAACTAAAAAAGAATGACATTTTTACTTAAACTGACCTAACTGTTGTGTAGTTTATGTAAAATTTAATTGGGCTTCATTGTGAAAACCTAAATATGAACACTGATAAACTTCTAATGTATGGTAACGCTTTATTTTACAGGTCTGTAATTTAAACAAGTTTCATAGAAAGAACTATGTATTGTAATTATAGGTAAAATTTCTCCATTTAAAACTAAGTAAATTGTCATGCTTTGTTCATTTATAATTGTAAACTTTGCTCTCTCTCTCTCACTATATATATATATATATATATATATATGTGTGTGTGTGTGTTGAATTATATGGTTGTCTGGCAAATTATTTGGTGTTGTATGTTCAGCTGAGCTGCTGTACACTGACCCCCTCATGTAGTGGTTTCCGACCTGTGGGGTAAATCTGCGTGGTCTCAGATGGTGAATTATTATTTGCTTTTTACTGAGGGTTAAATGAGAACACAGATACTGTTGTGTCTGTACTGTACAGTAAATACGAAGCGAAAAGCAGGAAATGATTAGTTTAGCTCAGCATAGGTCTAATAGCTTCCCCCTTTTTCTCCACTGGAAACAAAGGGTAACTACTAGCCTGGCTCTTACAAAGTAAAAGTTTAAAAAAAATCTGCCAAGCAGCACCTCTTAAGTTAGCTAATTAACACATTACATCTCAGAGATATTTGTAGATGGTGCTGGTTACATCCTGTAACTACTTCCTGGCCTGCTGAAGTCTTGTCATCATAATAAGGCTGCCAGGCAACAAGATAGTTTCTTATCTAATTTTCAGTAAGAGAAAAATAAAATTTTCCAAAATGTCAAACTATTCCTTAAAAAGATAAGAACTGTTCTTTAGCCTGTTAACTGTTGCTACTGCTGTTTACAATCAATGCAATATACCTCTCAGGGTATACCATCATTTTTATGATTCATTCAAGATTCAGTTTATTATTTTATTTTATTATCTTTTATTGTTTATTATTATTATTATTACTATTGCTGTTTTGCTTTGTTGCTGAAATCAAACCCAGAGTGCTGCATTTCATCTCAGTGTGTTTGCACATGGAAATGACGATACAATCACGAACCTTGACCCTTGTTTAGACCTATAAAAATATTTCAAATGAAACAATAAATTCAAAAATGTACTCTCCTGTCATCACTGAGCCCATAACCTTTGATGAGGGGACCCAAATACAGTCACAGTTCTGCTTCACTTAAAGGAATCACAAACCAAAAAGGATTGTGCACTGCTGCTTCAGGTTACACTAACAATTCCAGTTAATTGTTACAATAACAATTAACTGGAATTAATTAACTGGTATTTAAACAGTAGGCCTCTGTCATGGAAGACATTGTGACATGTGACAGTAGAAAAAGCTCAGGTGTGAATAAAGTAGTTAACCATGGCAGTATTTATTTCCGAACTGTCTTTATTATCACTTGTACTAAATGACAGGTTGCTTGAGGAAATTTTAAGAAAATACAAACTTAAATGAAGCATTAACATATAAGCTTAAATATATACGGAATAATGAGGCTTTTACTCTACAGCTGCAGTAAACTAACAGTCTGGCTGAATAAATAACTCACAAGTGCGTACACATGCATCAGTACCAGCAGGGACAAGAAATTATCAAGCTTAATGAGCAAACGATGACATTCTCTCCTCTGTCCCTGTGCCTCCTGGTTCCTGTTGGCAGTGACTCACCAGTTTCTTTTTTTTTCTTCTTTACATTGACAAGATCCTCCTGCTGGTCATCCACAGCACTGC
Organism: Scatophagus argus; assembly: GCF_020382885.2. NCBI lineage: Eukaryota > Metazoa > Chordata > Actinopteri > Scatophagidae > Scatophagus > Scatophagus argus. Next base: position 22,777,721 of record NC_058499.1, on the reverse strand, counting down.
AACACATGCCAAAGAGTCAGGAAGAGTGCGTGTGTGTGAGTGTGGACGCATATTCCTGTAGTTGTGGGGACAAAAATCTGTTCACACAGTCACATTGTGAGGACCAGCCTTACGGGGACAAAATGCAAGTCCCCACAACATAAATCATTAAATATTAGGGTGAAGACTTGCTTTAAGGTTAGATTGATGTTAGGGTTAGGTTAGATGTGTGTGTGTCTGCACGCACACACACACACACACATACATCTTAATGCCCTGCCCTGCATTGGGAGTCAGACAGGAAACAGCAGCAGAAGTCAATGAGTAAGTGTCTCCCCTCCTTCGGCAGGGACTAGTGTTAAGAGTGACCTCAGCAAGTCACTTCACCTCACACGCTCCTCTGGATTCAGGGACCGTTTACACTGAGCAACACCCACTTGATGGCTGCAGTACTAAACTGAACAGGAAGCATACTGGTGCTGTTAAACAACATGAATACTGATCAACCTTTTTCAGCGCTGTCTGACTAACAACACATTTTTCAGGAGGGGTCAAGTATAAAATGACAAAACTAATCCTAATCCTTGTCCTATTTTAGGATGGGACAAGCACTCATACGGTTACCATGGAGATGATGGCCACTCCTTCTGCTCCTCCGGGACCGGCCAACCATACGGCCCAACGTTCACCACAGGGGATGTGATTGGGTGCTGCGTTAACCTCATCAACAACACTTGCTTTTACACCAAAAATGGCATTAGTTTAGGTGGGTGAGCGTGCTTTCATTGTGAATTGATTGTAACTGTGTTATGTAATAATGAATAGTTTGTTCTTTATTGCTTATTTTATAGCTTTAAGATATAATGCATACTCGAACTTAAACTTTTTGTCCTTTCATCCATCAGGTGTAGCCTTCACAGACCTCCCTGTAAGTATCACTGTATGTGCATCACATTACTGCTGCTTAATTGTCATGATATACCAAACTCTACCAGTGCTTTGTTACTTTCTGTTTCCGTACTTTCACTGAAATACCTATTTATTTTAGCTACCGCCATCTCTGCTTCAGTTTTTTAGTCTATAGCAGCTTGGAAGCTGTGGAAATTCTCTACTTTGTCCTCATTTGTTTTTGTAGAAAAAGTTACAGTATTACCCTAAATTAATTACACTTGTCACACTTTTTCCTACTTGTTAAAGGTATAATATGTAGCATTTCCATATTTGATGGTCTAAAAACGACTTGAACTTTGTTATACTTTTTGATCCGTTGTGTTCTTACATCATCCCACATGTTTCCAACAATAGTCAAACACAGAGAAATCTTTTATTGTATTCAAGCTAACGTTGCATTTCATTTGGTCGCTATAACTTCCAGGAGAGAGTCACAGAGTGAGGAAGTCGATGAATGTGACTAAACACAGTGTGAAGATGATGAGATAGATCTCTATCTGCGATGGTGATTGTTTAACAATGTAGATAACAACTCCTATGATTCCACGCTACCTACATCTTTTGTTTTGCTTTCACTGAGAGAGCTTAAGCTAAAATTATGATACCAAACACATAAAGTCCTTACTATACTATTTGACAACCTATGTAATAATGTATAAGTGGACATTGACCAAGCAGGTTCATATCTAATTTTAGTTTTATGGTGACAGTAACATAGGTAGTAGGCTGGAAAATGCCTTCCCACCAGGTGAGAGTGTGAATTTGGCATATTTTGGTGCACCCAACAGATTATCGATCAGGTTGGGATTTGATGGAGGGCTTTTTTCAAAATGTGACGGGGTACATTGTCCAGCTAAGGGTAGGCTGCTGCTGACAGGAAGAGCTGTTGGGGGGTTATATTTGGTCTGCAATGTTTAGGTGGGTGTGTGAGTGGTGTGTGTCAAAGAATATCCACATGATAGCCAGAACCCAAAGTTTCCCCTAAGAACATTGCATTGTCAACATATGATTAATGTTATTCACTTCACCTGTCAATGGCTTTAGCCTGAGACTTGCCACAACCATGTGGACATGTTCTTATATGCACTTTGGGTTGACAGCACTGGTTAGAGTCCCAGTTCCACAAGCAAGGTTGAATAAATAGCCTGCTGCCACCATTAGCTAATGGCCAGCAAGTAGTTTATCACTGGCTTAAGGTTATATAACTTTATATTGTAATAATTAGTCTAATACACAACTATAAAGGTTTAAGCCATTCCATTTAAGAAAATATATGTTTTGCTCAAAACAATGCTAACACCATTTTAAAATAAGTTACCACGTTTCATCTCTAATGTCTTCCAGCCCAACCTGTATCCCACTGTGGGCCTTCAAACTCCAGGTGAGATCGTAGATGCTAACTTTGGCCAGCAGCCATTCGTTTTCGACATCGAGGACTACATGAGTGAATGGCGGGCCAAGATCCATGGCATGATCGCTCGCTTCCCCATAGGAGAGAGGCTGGGGGAGTGGCAGGCTGTCCTGCAGAAGTAAGATTAAGATTTTATGGCAGTGTTTATTTATGGTCTCATCACCTAAAGGATATTAATGGTGATATTCTCTATGGTCAAAAACTAAAATCAACAGAATCACAACTAGGGGTGTAACCAAGTTTGAGTGTTTATCCAAGAGGTCATATCTTATTCCTCTGTGCCATAGGGCTCCACTGTTGTGCTAAAAGTATAAAAAAGACATTAGTGAGCCACACGTTTCCTTATAACCATGAACATTGACTCTGTAGTTTATACACTGTCATGCTGCTGTAGTTACTCACTAGAGTACTGAATCTAGATTAATCCACTTCTGAAAATGGTCTCCAATGACTGCTCAATTTACTCTTGTTTGAATAATGTTTGTTAAAAACTACAGTGCACAGTTGCTTTGGGAGATTTAACTATTAAACATTTTTGACCTGTTGGTAGATTTATGTCTTTAGTGGGAACCAGTGGACTTGTAGCTGAGGACCACAGACAGCACTTCAGAAAGTGTTTGTTGACAGCATGAATATAAAATATCACCCGACCTCTGTTTTTTTAATTATTTTTTTAAACCATGTTATTTTATGTGAATCAAACTGGTGATGGTTTGTTCATTTGAGGAAGTGGATTAATTTGTTTTTGATCATAAACTCTCCACAAGAAACCGAATATATTGTTTTGTCTCCAGTATGGTGTCCAGCTATCTGGTGCATCATGGGTACTGTGCCACCGCAACAGCCTTTGCCAGAGCTACAGAGACCATGATACAAGAGGACCAGTCATCTATAAAGAACAGACAAAGTGAGTGAACAGCACAACCACACAAAGATTTCACATTTTCATTTAACTCGTTGCAAATATTACATAGACTATTAAGTTATTTAATAGTGCTGAATAGTAGTAATACTAATGATAACAGCAGTAGTAGCAACTGTTGCCCAACCATATTACAATATGCTTCACAATAAAAGCATATAATAAAAGCAAATAAGATGGAGGCTTGAAAATATAAACAAGATGAAAGTGTTGGTGGTGTTGTGAAAGTTTTTGTCCTTAACGCCATGGTTTATGGAGATCAAGATTTAAAAGATTATCACTTTCCTGTGTGCTGGTATTAATCATAATCATCATAATTAAATGGAGGGAATTGAAAAAACTAATTAAATTAAAGCAAAAAAAAAGCAAATTAGCAATGAAAAAAGTGAAATTCTCTTACTGAAAGCTCAAGTTATAGAGAAGAAACTGAAAATGGCCAATAAAAATAAAAGTAAAGCAGCTTGGATGAAAATATTGCAGGTATCACTATTTGCTTCTCTCTTTTTGTCACACATGTTGTATTTATCTATTTGCATTTAAGTTTAATTATGCTTAATTATGCTTAATGTTTTTACAGGCAAACAGTTCTTATGATCAAATAAAACCTTTCTGCTGTCCAAATCAGAAGTTGAATTTGGACTAAATATGTAAGGATCCCTTGGTTCAAAACAAAAGATGTCCAGCATTAGATCCTCTGGGTATTGTTTGTCCCTAGTGACCTATAGCCTCTATAAGTGCTGCACTTCCCTTTATCAAATGTTTCCTCTGGAAGCATGGTTTCTCTTTATCAATACTCTTTAAACAGCACCCTGTGTCTTTTGTCGAATAGGAATACAGAAGCTGGTGCTGGCAGGACGGGTGGGCGAAGCCATAGAAGCTACACAGCAGCTTTATCCCGGCCTGTTAGAACACAACCCAAACCTACTATTCATGTTGAAGTAAGTCAGCTTATATTAAAGATTAATATGCTCTTACAATAATTTACCTGTAACACAGTGTTTGCATACTTTCTTAGCGAGATACGTGTACCGCTTGCTTAAAGGCGTAGATTTCTGGCAAATACCACTTACACCAGTATACCTTTTAGGTGTCGTCAGTTCGTGGAGATGGTGAATGGTACAGACAGTGAGGTTTGCTGCTTGAGCATTCGCTCACCCAAATCCCAAGACAGTTACCCTGGCTCACCCATCCTCAGCCCCCGCCACGGCGGCAGCAACACACACCTGCACACCGGAGGTACACACGCTCATTTTTGCTCAGGAATGGAAATGCCTAAAATCAGCCACCAAAAAGAAAGATTCCCAGTCACTGCTTCCCAGAAACAGCTGTGTGTCTGTGTCTTCCTCCTCCCAGGAGCAGACAGCCCAACCTGCAGTAACGGGGTGACTCCCACCAACAAGTCAAAAAGCCACAGTGGCACTGGCAGCAGCGGCGTCAAATACCCCAGCGCGTCCTCCTCCGCCTCCTCCTCCACCTCCTCCTCCCCTTCTTCCGTCAACTACTCCGAGTCCAACTCCTCCGACTCCACTAAGAGCCAGCCGCACAGCGCCAACAGCACCCATGAGACCAGGTGGGAATACAGTTTCTTGTAGGGCAGATGAGCTTATATTACAGATAAGTACAGCTGTGGTTTGTGCTGCAGTTAGGTTCAGCATTATCAGTATTCTGTTGTTATTTATCAAAGCGGTCACAAAACATAGTTAATCATCAATAAATCATTAGCACTATCTATGATTCTATGGGGCTGAAAGATTTGGACTTTGAAAATAAAATTTGGTGCTGCTAACAAAACCTGCACTGAAAAAGGAGACAATGGCATTGAAACATTTGTATTTGAAAAAGTGCTATTGGCACTGACAAAAAGAAAATATTTCATTGTACGTTGCAGTTTTTTGGATTTTGAGTGATGAGTTTTTCAGTGACTGTCATCTGCTTTTTTCTCCTTCATGTGTGTCTTTTTTTTTTTTTCACGCAGTCAGCATTTTTTTCAGTGTCACTGGTGTATAGTTTCAGCCCTCTGTCACTGTTCAAATAATTAAATGCCAGTGTTTGCTTTTTAAGTTCAGGTTTTGTTTTCAGTGCCGGAATTCACTGTCACCGTTCTAGCCCCATACGGCACTGACACACAACACTGGATTATGTATTGAAGGAAATCAGCAGCTGTTCTGTTCCATTTTAACCAATAAGAATCCACTGTAACACAGGTGTCATTAACTTTAAAATGAGGGAAAGAAAATGCACTATAAACACTCAATGTAACATAAGTAACATTACAGATCTTGGACACTAGGGGGTACTTTTTCCCAGTTCAACTTCAGAAATGTGTTATGTGTGGTCCACTAGATCTGTGTGAGGTCCAAAGTTGGAAGTGGCACTTTTCATGGCACCATTTGGAGTTTATATTTAACCTCTGATGATCCAGAATTTCCATACAAAACGAGATGAGGCGTAGCTATCGCTGCGTGTAACTGCGTGTTGTCATTCCCTTTGCTCAGTCACCTCTGACCTGTGCTGTCTGTAGTCATGTTTAGGTTGCAGGTTGTTGTCCTGTGTGTCAAGTTAAGCTGTTGAGGCAGTGTTAAAAGAAAAATGTTTACATCATTTTCAGCTTCTGGTTTGTGTGTGCGTTTGTGTTTGTGTGCGTGTATGCATGCGTGCGTGGGTGCATATGTGGCGCAGTGACAGTGAGATGGAGATCGAAGCAGAGCACTATACCAACGGGGTTGTTGAGGGCTCCTCAGCGCGGATCATGAATGGCACATACAAACACGAAGAAATTCTTCAGCCAGACGACAACAGCATAGGCAATGGGGTCACAGGTACGCACACCCACACCTTGAGATGTGTGGATCTAAAATCTAAATATTTGTGACATATAAACATCACCAGGGATGTCCCTGTGTTTTTTGTTTTTCTATTCTTTTCCTTTATTTTGGTTCATTTTTATGTACTTTGTTGTACACCTTGCCTGTTGCTTTTTTGCTTTTCCCCTATTTTTTTTAACCTTCAACTTCTAAAAGTGTGTTTTCAGTTGTGTTGTTTAACTCTACTGTGTGTGTGTGTGTGTGTGTGTGTGTGTGTGTGTGTGTGTGTGTGTGCCTGCCTGCCTGCCTGTTGCCAGAAGATGAGGGTTGTAGTAATACTAGACAGCTTTGCGGAGGGAACCAGGCAGCCACAGAGAGGATGATCCAGTTTGGACGGGAACTGCAGGCGCTCAACGAACAGCTGTGCCGCGAGTATGGCAAGAACGCCACACATAAGAAGATGTTACAGGTACGCACACACACACCCGCACGTGCATGCACTCTCAACAGCTGTGCTGCAACGGATTAAAGCCATGCCAGAACTGTGCTGAAGAGATTTCTTCTGCTGGCACCAGTTTAAAATCCTGGTCGCAGCGTTTCGTACACGCTGCAGGAATTTGAGTGATGCCTGATTGAGGATGTGCTGTCATAATGCTTATAGAGTCTCAGCTCTCCTACAACTACTGGCTTCAGTTCTTGGGTACACACAAGAAGGCTTAAATGACTTTGGAGTGCAAGCTGTGTCCTCTGATTCATAAACAGCCATCCAGAGAACAATAGCGTCTGTGGAAAACAGTAGAAACTGCATGAGAAAGGTAAATGTTCAGTTCAGCCAAGGGGCTTGTCTGTAGTTGTCTGCTAAAGACAGGCAGTTTTCTCATATTTTATTCTAGCTAAACCTCCATCACAACAAAACAGTCCCCTGTAAATGCGCAAATTGCGCATTTACTTCATAATGACCTGCTTGTTCACCGTTTCCTTCTGTTGTTGGGTGAAATCATTCCTTACCACCAGGTGTCAGGAGGACCATATGATAAAACATAGTCCTGACATGCTGTATATTTATTGACACAGTAAAACATTATTATCCCATAGGAAGCATGCTCTTTGGCCTGAAAATGTAAAAGTAAGGATTATTAAAATCTTTGTATGATTATGTCATGTAGATACAGTCTAGGTTTGCATGTTGCAAACAGCTGCATAGAGAGCGGAAACCAGGAGCTGAAAGAGGCTAAAACGTGTACTAAACTGCTAAACCGGGTGTTAATACTCAGTGAATTGTGAATAATGTCTCAGTAATTTTTATTTAACAGTGAGTAATCTTTAATAACTCTGTGTAAGTATGGGTGTCGAGCTGTCTGGTTAAACTGTACTGTGTGTCATCATATGCACTACACTGCTGTATTGATATGAGCCCCTCTGTCTGTCTGTCTGCCTGTGTAGGATGCATTCAGTCTGCTAGCATACTCAGACCCCTGGAACTGCCCCGTGGGTCAGCAGTTAGACCCTACACAGAGAGAATCCCTCTGCTCCGCACTCAACAGCGCCATACTGGGTAAAGAGCAGACACAAACTCTCCGTCACGCTGACATGTATGTCTTCAAACCACAGCTGCAGTTTCTGTGCTATAACTGCAATATCCCTGCCTTAGATATATAGTCTACCTGTTGTTCATATTTTACCCCAGTTGCACATAAACATATAACCATTTTCAAAATATTTGGCCTCACAGCTTGTTTGAAATGAACTGCTGTGTCAGACATGGATGTGACAAGACGTTTTGTATGATAAGTTCCCTTATGTTTCTTGTCAATGAGCGGAAGCAGAACTTAATCTGACAGGTGTCTGTCTGTACAAGAAGGTAACAAACATCCTCTGAGAGAAGAACATCTGATGTCTTTTAATAGTGCACTGGGCAGAAAATGAAAAATATGAAGAGTACTGTACCTTTGATATCAAAATTGAGATGGATTCTCTCATATCCACACATAATGGTGCACTGTGACTTGTGTGTTGTACCCTTGCCTGATTGTGTTTTTCCTGCTCTAGAGTCCCAAAATCTGCCTAAGCAGCCACCGCTGATGTTAGCACTCGGTCAGGCCACAGAGTGTGTTCAGCTCATGGCCCGAGTCCGGTCTGGTTCCTGCTCCTTTGCCAGAGTAGACAACTTTTTGCACTAGCCCAGGTTCAGGTGAGTAAATTAATTTATGCAGTAGAAGGCATTAAGGCCATGACCACAGACAACACTGATGCTGTACATAATGTTAGTGGTTAGTTAGAGAAGAGAAAAGCCCATTGTTATTTCGGTCTAGATCTTTCACAAAATTGTGATTGCTCTGATTATGGGCCATGCCAACATTTTTCATGTGGCCACAAGTGGCTGTGCTTCCTAAGCTTTCCAGATAGAGCAGAATTTTACATAAATCATTTCAAACACTTGTCTCTGAGTCAGTGGTGGTTGTCTTAGGGGCAAGGGAGAAAAAAAAAAATCAAAAGGGCACCAGCGTGCACAGTTGTGATGCGTTTGTGATGAAACGGTTTTAAATCCTGGTTAAGAATTAAAATTGTTTTATTATGTGACTCAGATGTTAGAACTTCCAGGATTTAATTTTGGAGCAACTTGCTAGCCCACCAAACTAGCTAATCCTCTGCAATAATGACACTCGTAACTTATTACTCCTTTATTTTACATGATCAAATTTAAACAGATATTAATGCTTTGTGGCGGTGGTTAGTGCTGTTACCTAACACACAGAGGTGACTCTTCGATTGCAGCCCGGCTCCCAGTTGATTTTGGGCTATTGCGAGATTATTTGCATATCAAATGTCTTGTTTTCCACTCCGTCTCTAACATGGGTTGACACTGACACGCAGTGTTGCGCATGTAAAACAACAAACAAAAACTGCTGTTCAGCTAGTTTCATGAATCCAAAAGTAAATTCCTCTACGGTTAGCTAAAATACTGTAGCTAATCCAGAGGGCTGTTATCATCTGTGACTTTTTTGTTTTTGTTTTTGGGGTCAGGCTTTGACACAAGCATTTGAAATGATTTATGGAAAATGTAGGTTTACTTTGAAAGCTTAAGGAGGCTTGAAGATGCAAAGTTAGCCTGACAGTCAGGTTGATAAATGTCAGAATTTGACAATAATATTTTGGTTTTAACACACATTAATCATACAGTGTCTGAATTATAAGACAGTTACTCCCAAACAAAACAAAAAGACCAAAACAGTATGTTCTGTCAATACTCTACATGAAGATAAATCAAACTGTTTTCATCATGTTACATTCATGTATTACCCATCTCTCCACAGGTTAATGTTAAGTAGCACTGAAAGAAGGCATGTCCAGCAGGTAGTTGTCATGGCGACGGAGGAAAGCGCATGCGTGTGATTGGTGTGTTTTGCTGTCCTTCAGACCGAGCCAGCGGCACAGACAGAGGAGCGGAGGAGAGGGAGAGAAGAAAGCTTCCTTTTAATTTAGTATTATCAAATAAAGAAATGTGTGACACTATTTAAAGTAATTAATTATTATTCTGTTTATCTAGCCATGTTTTTATAGTTCTTTTTTTGTTGTGCTCAATCGACAGATTGTAACTCCCCTTCTTATTTTTTCTTCTGTTTTAGTGGGTGGATTATGATCCCTACTACTCACATTGTTGTTGTTCACCATGCCATCGCTCACAATACCCGCATCTAGTTGTCACGGTGATCCTCGAATGAAATCTTAAGTATATAACATCATTTTTAATGAGACACAGAAGACAGACAGAGTCTGAGCTCTGCCCTTTACCTGCCTGCCCCCCCAAAGTATCCACATGGAATGCATTCTAGTCTTGAAATACGTTCAGGAGGGCGAGCAGTGCTCAGCATGAAAAACACCTCTGACTGTGTGGAACAGATCATTATCTCTGCTAAAGCTAATACCGTACAATAGTAAACAAATACAGCAGAAAAGAAAAGGTAGTGCTCCATGTCAGTAATGTAATGTTGAGCTCACAGTTTAGAAGGCAAAGAATGGGACACACCCTCAAAATAAACGCCCATGTGAAAAAAACCAGAGTGTAGTGGGGGGCGCTGCCAGTAACCGTGAGGTGAGGGCGGTGAACTTAATGGGAATGTTAGAGGTGTCGAAACCTTACTTATACTCTGACAACCGCAGCATGGACCAATCAGTGACGCTGCTACAGGGGGGCAGAGCTCAGCTCTGGCTGCCGCTGCGCTCTCAGGACCCAACCTAACACTATTACCATGGTCACCTTGATGCCAGCATAGAGAAAATCTGTATCGAAGGCTAACAAGCACAGTGTGTGTGTATGGCTCAAAGTCAAGTTGCTACTGGCAATTTCATTACTGCAGTCTTTTTTCTTTTCCTTTTTCTTTCTTTCTTTTTTTTTTTTTTTCATTGTTCACAGCCTTATATGGTCTGTGCATGTGCAATTACAATTTCAAATTAAGGTGAAATCATTTGCCAACCAGGAAGGTTTTTAATTTTAGGATGCTCTTAGTGATAATTAGATAATTAAATCACAGTTTTTCTTTCTCAATTTAGGCCTTTTTTTCCCATTCTGTCCCCTCCGTTTCTCTCACACCCATTAACTTGACTGTGTCATACCACTTATTGGACAGGAGCATATAGTCAAGTCCAGTTTAGTTATATAGCCCCAAACTACAGGTTTGTCCCCGAGTGTTTCCCAGTGTGTACAATTGCTTGATTAAAAGATAAGATGGGAAGGACGGGTCCTCTTATTGTTAAGATTTGCTGCTGGTCACCATGAGATTTCCAAAGTAGCCTCTTGTTCAGCAAATGTTGCTCTGGAGGCACATCAGTAGTAATAAAACAACCAAATACTACTTGCAGTCCTTTTTTTGTGGCTCATGGGCCTGGATTTATAAGTCAGCTTCAAAGTGAGGAGCCAGTGTTAACAGCAGCAGCTAATGGTAGTGTTGATTAATGCAGAGTTACTTGAGCAGTGTTGTGATTCTGTAAATGTTCCAACTCTGAGAAGAGAAAAATGAGTGTGTTCCTCTGTGCTGAAGGCAGTAGTTCTTGCTTCTGCTGGCTCCTGTTGACTCCTGTTGGCTGGCAGGCAGTGGGCCCGAGCTGAGTTTTGATCATTTATTCAATATTTTCACAGCTTGCTGACTCTTTTACATGTTGGACCCTCTTTCAGAAACACAAATGTAATTTTGACATTTTATCCTTTAATCCTTGGTCTCTCATAACAAGCTTATTTTGCCTCATCCCTTAGGTTTATCTGAGACATTTTAATTCTTTTGTCTTGACACCACACTTATCTTCTGCCAAATAGAAAAGACTGAATATTGTCTGACTGCTTTGTTGTGACCTGGCAGATGGCTTGTGGATCCACCCTGAAGTGTATATTTCCATTTTATAGGAGCATTTAAAGTCTATGGTAAAGACATATGGAAAAATATAATACTGGAGATGTGTGTATGCAATGTGGGGTTTACTACAGGGTATGTGGTCAAACTTTTTACCAAGGTGTTTGGTTTTTTTTATTTTAGACCTTGTGCTATAGTAGTAACTATTCTAATCCTCACACATACAGCACACACTCACAACATCTGCCTCTACAGCTGTAAAGGACTTGTGTTACAAGACACACTCACACATGAAAGAACAACCTCTGTTGCATACCTGTAGGAAAAGAGTCTCCCGCTGTCCTATGTGTTTGATCCTGGGCTGCGTCTCAGCACTGTTGCCGCACACCTTCCTTTTATCCCTGCATAGACATAGCCACTGATGTGATCAGTGATTGTTTTAAGGAAAGGATGGATGTGAACAGTTTTGGAACTGGGCCCGAGGCCTCTGGAGCCCCATGGACTTCCTCTGGAGAGGCCAGATAAATGGATTTGGGCGTCGCTGTGCACAATGGACTTTGATCATAATTTTAATTTCATATTTTGACTTTTGAGTTTTAGCAAAAAAAGAAAAATAATAAAAAACAATTGTGCATTGAGTTACCCTCTACTTAGCATGACTTTTAAATCTTCAAAATGATATATAAAAAAAGGAAAAATGATAATTGAAAAAAATAACAATGTACTGGAAACATGTTTAAAAAAAAGAAATATTGTATTCTGTTTAATTTTGACAGAATTATTTTTATTAAAATACATCCATAAGCATATGATCTCCTGTTCTTATTTGGTGTGTTTTCATTGATCTAATAATTTGTCATCTTAGAAAAGCTGCCTTTGGACTGCTGTTTGCCACAAAATGAGAATTAAATCAAAAGTTATGATGGTCAAACTCATGACCTGAGTAAGTAACTGCTATTTGTGTTGAGTCACAGCTGTATAATGAACAAACTTCTACTGTTGTAGAGCTTTGGCAATAATAAATAGGGCTCCAGCTATTTGCAGTGGGGAGGGGGGGGGCTGTCCACAGAAAGTTGTTGATGCGTTTTTGCTGAAATAGTTAAAAACTCGAAATAAGCTGAAAATTGATTTGTGATGTGACTCAGATTCCTTATAACCAGACCTCAGTAATAAAAACACACAGGGAACTATTAACTGCATCACCATTTAGAGGTATACGGAGGGTAACTAATTTTCTGGCATTTAGGGCAGCCTGTATGGGCAACCCAGAGTGCACATGATCATGTTTTCTTCACTGGAAGGGCTCCCTAGAGTGTATTTTGTCCTGTTTTATCTACCAAAAGTGATAGATAGATAGATACTTTATTGATCCCGAGGGAAATTCAAGTGCATCCAAAAGGGCACTTGTTAATAGTCCTCCATGACACATACTATAGCCCAAAGTAAAGTACCTGTATCAAGGAGTATATACACAGATACAGTAGACAAGCTCTGAATCATATTGTAGGCCCATTAGAGTAAATTCCCACAAGGCCCGCATGAATAAAGAATAGCGCTGGGTGACTCACATCTTTTGCATTTTAATGTGTTACTCATGAGTATGATACAATGTCACGTATTTGTGACAGGCCTGTTGCCGGGTAGCTGTTCGTGTGAGCTATTTACTCGTGGCCGTAAGACATCACTGTATGATAATAAAGTTAAACTGATGTTAACTGCGCTGGTATAAAGTCTGCCTGTCGTAGTGCAGCAAACAGCAGACATCTTGTGTCATGACTCCACCACAGAGATCACAGCCGTTCGTTTTTTATATGCTACAGGCGTTTTCCAAATGGAACACTAAGTCATCTGTTAAAGCTCGTGTGTGCCACCTATCTGTTTTACAGTGGATGGACAGCAGAGGGCAGATGGAAACTAGGAAATACTTAACCAGCAGAGGCATCTACAGATGCAATTTTTTTTTTTTTTCATTGTGTGCCATTCATATACAATTTCAGATAAAGAATATACAGTACATATACTGTTAGGTTCATTTTCACTGTGGTTAGTTCACTTACACACTTTCCCAAGATGCATCTCATATCCCACAGACAAAAAGATAGACACTGAAAATGATACTGAATTCTTGGTCCACCAAGCATTACACATGTTTACCATTTTGTGTCTTTTTAAACATGAATGTTGCATTCACTTGTTAAACATGGACTTACAGTATAATCAGTGCGGTGCATTTGTTCTGGGAAACATGGAGATTGCAGAGACTGAAGTAATGAAGCCTTCTGTAAAAATTCTGCAGTATGGCCGGTTAGAGAAAATCGAATTATAAAAGATAACCACACATTTGATGAGAGAGTCTGTGTCACATCGCTGCAATAAAGTGTGAATTTGTTTTTTCCACCTCTTCAGCCCTGACTCCCTTGCTTTTTATCTCTGGTTGTTTTGTACCTGTATATCTCTTGAATGTAACTCTTTTTAAATTATGTTAGAGCAGTAGGTAGTTCAGTTGGAGTTGTTGAGGAACAGTGAGGACAACAGAACAGAAACAACAAAGGACAAACAAAGGAACCCGGTGGAACATCCTGTGCTGTCAATCAGGACAGCCCCAAAACAACATTTCCGTTATTTATTTCAAAGCATAACCACAATCGTTTAACCAAAAGTGTAACCATCTTAATTTTGTAAGCATGATGACAAAGGCCTGTAATCGTAGTCATTTCAGTTATTTTAACGCAAACCACAACCTTTCCCTAAACATAACAAGGTTGTTTTGCACTGTCACATTATGAAATTTATTTTAAACAGACTTTTAACCGTTTTGGTTATTGCATGTTTCATTCTGGACCATATGGCATTGAGTCATTAGTTGGATTTGAAGGATTTTGATCTGATGTATTTCCAGCTTCTGCATGTTGTCTGATTGTGGTAGAGTAGGTAAGCTCAGAGCTGTAAGCTAAAAGACAATATGATTTTTTTTCTGCCTTCTTTAACAGATGACAAGCCATTTTTGAAACAATTTCTTCTCCTTTAAAAGGCTGTTACTCAGAGCAGCCCTGCTGCTGTCCAAAGACTCTGCTGCTTATGGATATCCCATACTGAGTCTTGGCTTTCTATCCCAGAATACAACTGGTGTGTTCTTCCAGTTATCTTTGACATCATAATCCATGTTCATCATCACTGTCTCTTCTGAGCGGGGGAGCCAGCATGATGCTCCTCAGTGGCCAGCTGTTGGATCTTTCGTGATTTGGCACTATATAAATACAATTTTCGTGACTTGACTTAACATATTTGAACTTTGCACTCACTGTGTCCGTTTTAAAACAATCAAACAACTTTGACATGTCTAATTTCCACGCATGCCACAATGCTTTGCTATAAACTTTGTGAGAGTAAATTCATGAGCTTCAAAGTAAAATATTTACAATTAATTTATTCATTTACATCAAACTTTAGGCTTGCTTCTGTGATGCGTGCTATTTCCAACATAAACTCATAGCCTGTAAAGGTTTCCAAATCTGCAAGAATTCACTACAGTAATTTAACATGTTTTTCAATGGACCTGGCTATTTGCAGTCAAGGCTGGTTGTAAAGGAGAGGAGTAGATGTATGTACTC
The DNA here is from genome assembly GCF_020382885.2 of Scatophagus argus. Taxonomy (NCBI): domain Eukaryota; kingdom Metazoa; phylum Chordata; class Actinopteri; family Scatophagidae; genus Scatophagus; species Scatophagus argus. Next base: position 22,762,698 of record NC_058499.1, on the reverse strand, counting down.
AGCAGTATAAAAGCCTGTCTTTGTAACAAAATAGATTAGAATAGAAGAGAAACATGAACACAAGTGCAATTTGCTGTGGTTCACTCATCTACTTCGACCTCAGTAACCTGCAGAACAATATGAACACCATTTGGCTTAGTTTGGTACTCAGAATGTTGTGCAAAACATCTACATGACATCTAATGAGAGCTGCAGCAAGCTGATACATAACATATATAAGAGAATGAAAATTTTATTCACACTGTTCACTATGAGATTTTTTTCCACACTGAAGCTACTTAAATGGAAGTAAATGGAAGCTGAATTTGAGCAATAAACAGTAAATGCTTCATCAAAGGCTCCTGACCATTTTGAGCCCAGATGTTTGGCTCATGTACACACACAACTCTCAGAGAAGTACATGCAGGTCATCTAAAAGTTAGTGTTTCGAACACATGCTTGAAGAACATAAGCCAGAGAGTTGTTAAAATTTTGTTTCTTGTTCACGAGGAGAGCTGAGCTTGTAATTATACGTGAGGTGAGAGTGGTGGGCCACCCATCAGTGTTGCGGCCAATGAATTTCCTTCATCATATTTTATGCCCTCAAGGCCTGCAGACATCCTCACAGCATTGCAGGATCTCTGGCCTTCAGAACTGGGATGGTTGCTATGGTACACATGAGTCACCATGACAACCTGCTACAGCGTTCTCAAAGGGGGGTAGGGGGGTGTAAATAACACAACACCCACTCTTATTGCCCAGTCGCTGTGATGCATATTCATAGTCACATGCAAGTCATTAGGGACATGTTTTATTAGTCTACCCACCCATCTATCTATCTATCCATCTATCTATCTATCCATCCTTCTATTCTTTTTTGGCTTGACTGAATAGTAATTACTCTGAGGCCAGTTGAAGGATGCAGCCCCCGCCTGCTCTCAGCTAGATTGTAATGGGTTCATAAGCGCTGCTGATTGAATTGATTGCCACAGTTGGAGTCTGGCTGAGATGTACAATGGGGTGGAATATGCAGAGCGCGGAACATTAATCAGCTCACACAAACGGGCTGCCAGCTCTCATTTTATTTCAGGTACAGTTGAAAATGTATACAGTATAAGTCATATGCAATAAAGGACAGCAAAGTAAGAGAAATTCCTTTTATTCCATTGGCATTGGCAGATATTTTGTAGTGTTGGATCGCAGTTCAGTAATATTCACATGTGCACAAAGAACTGTTCATCTGGCATCATAGGCGTCAAAGCATTTGCTCTTTTAAACATGAATTGTTTTCACATATGTATTGTCTTTGCACGCTTCTTGCATGTTATTCTCACAATTACATACAGAAAACGAGGCTTGACTAGACTGAAAACTGGTTCACAGTACTTACCTTTACAAGAGCATGATGTCCAATCAAAAAAGGGGGCAAGATGAAACGGAATGGAGGGTTACATACCTGTTTCTTTAAAGTTATAATCCTTTAGCATTTTTGTCATCTCAAATTCAAATTTTTACTCAATTGGGTGGCATATATTCTAGTATACACTCATTTGAAGTCTTTCCATATTCCAGATCCACATTCAGTGGCAGGGTGTGACATTCCCCCACTGAATTCAAATGAAGTTATTAACTTCTGCAGAGAAAACATACAGTATTTGCGTTGGTACATGTATAACTGGAGCGACTGCTTGTTTTTTTTTTCAATAGCATGTCTGACAGAGAAGCTGCTGAAAGCGAAGTGGAGCCTTTGATTGAAAAATATCTTTTCAAAAAGGAATTCTGTAGTGTGTTGTTAAGACGTTCTCAGTGTTGCGGAATCAGTCGCTGAAATCTTAAGGACAGAAAACTTTAGTAACAACTTTTCTCAACCAGGCTTTAATAAAAATATGTGAATTTACTTGTGACAAGGTGCAAAGTCGAAGACATTTGGGTTGAGTCTGGTGACCATATTTTGTTTCCATGAGCAAGTGGAGATCCAGGGGAGCCGATTATAACCGTAAGCTGCATTTACAGGATGGATGCTGCAGGTCAAAAACACAACAGGCAACAGGCAGAGAAAGGACAGATGAGCAGGCTAGACTCACTGAGGCAGACTGTGACTTGTTGTCAAGAAAGTGAATGTACAACAACAAAATCACTAGTCTTCCACAACGCGTCACGCTGTTCTGACAGTCTCGACTCAGAATAGTGGCCCCCGATTGTCTGACAACAGCAGCCCTGTAAGTCGGATTAAAGAGGGTTTTATCTGCCTGTGAAAAAGGTAGGTATCAATGACAGCATAAAATACAACAGAAATTAAACAACAGGAATCATAGTCCTATATCTAAATAGAGGAAGTTAGAGTAATATTTACAGTGTTAAAAGGCTAATCACATAAACACATTATACAAACAATGTCACAAAACAGCGTGGACTGACCAACCTAAACCTGTTTGTACTTTGTGATTCATTACATGAATCACGATGACCTTATTCATTCATCGTGTGTGATGTAAACATCAAGGGACATTAAGGCACTTTGGATTTGCATGTGTTGATGCAAACAGGAGCACGAGGAAACAGCACCCGGTGGGAGGGACAAAGCTTGATGAATTCATTTAAGAGAGCAGCCATGCTGCCCGGGAGCTGGTAATAATGCAGCAATAACAACACGCTAACACGCACATGCACAGCCTCAAGTCTCACCATTGCTTCTTCTGTACTGTGGACAGCATGAACTGACCGAGAGTGTGGAAAAAGATCTCACACACACACAGAAAAATGAACAGTTGTGGCAGAGAGGCTGTTATAATAACAAAAGAGTAAAAGGACATAAGTTTAATCCCCTGGTATTGGTTCTCTAAAGCTCTGCCAATAAAGTTGGATCTATGCCAGATAAGGAAGAGGAGAGCAGAGGAGGACAGAAGAGGGAAAGCAAAGGAAAATAGGAAAGGAAAAAAAACAAATAAAGAGAAGAAAGGGTAAAAGTAAGACAAGGAAAGAACTTAAGATGAAGGAGGAAAAGGAAGCTGAGGAAAGAAAGAAGAAGGGTGGGAAAAGGAAAAGAAGCAGAACAGGAAGAGAAGCGCAAAGGAAAGGAAAAAGAAAGCAAATCAACAGAAGAGTAGAGAAAGAAATCTAAGAAAAAGAAGAGCAGAAGCAAAGGAAAAGAAATTAAAAACAGGGGGGAAGAAGAAACAAGAGAACATTAGAGGAAGGAAAGCAACAAGGGGGAAGCGGAGGAAAGGGCAGGAGAGAGGAAAGGAAATTAGCGTACATGAGAGAAGTGGAGAGGAAAAAATGAGAGGGAAAGGGGAAAAAAGAAAAGTAGTGGCAAATGAATCAGAATAAAGCAGCAAGATGACTGTTTTCATGTTCAGCAATTGTCTGTTATTCAAGTCAAACATCACAACACTATTTGTGGGTGCAGGTTGTGTTGTGAATGACAAATATCCTGTAAATGAATGATAATGGCTTGTTTAGCTGTAGCCCGCCTACAGCGTCTCTGCTCCATTCTATTTCCTGTTAATATCGCTGGCTCCAGCCTCGCTGACCTCTCTGCCGTTCTTCTATTTCTATTAATCTTTAATGGCGGGCATGCGGCCTCCGCCACACACTGACCGACATGTCTTTCTCACCTCATTATTGTCCCGGAGGAGAAAGGGAACAACAAAAATCACTTATTTGTTTGAAATTTTATTAATGATGTGGACTTTCGGTGATGTTTGTAATGTTTCTCCTTCATTTGTTGTGCCTGCTCAGTGCTTTTTCAAGCCTCAGTTGATTCCAGCTTTTTAATTATGGTCAAGATGTGTGACTTCTTGTCAAATGCCAGCCATCTTCCCCAGGCTGATGGTTTTACTGTGACGGACAAGTCGCAAAGCCGAGGCACAGCACAGCTATAAAGTTAGCAATTTTGAGTGTTTTTTTGTTTGTTTGGCTTGGTTTCTTTTTTCCTCTTTCACACACACACGCACACACACACACACATTGGTACCCTGCTTGCTGATCTCAACAAAGTTCTGTGACGCTGTGACATTTGGAAGCAGATGAAATGACTGGCAGGGTTGGGGAGTGCTGCTGTTTTACTGCCTGGGTATAAGAGCTCTCATAAGACCTGAAAAGAACACACACACACACACACACACACACACACACACACTTCTTCAGGACCTCAATACCTTCCTATTCATATGCTTGCTTACTGAGCGCTCTGCTCTGCGGAACCTTTCAGGTCCTTGTTGGGGTTGAGACATTACAGGACCCAATCAAATCTCAGTCTAAAGCCCATTAAAGAGATGGAGCCAGGGGCTGCTGAGCTGTTGAATGTATAATTTAAAAATCTTATATTACTGCTGCTTGAGGAAAACTTCATATCTCAGAGAAGCACCTTTTCTTCCAGGAAATAGGTGACAAATTTTAGCCATGACATGGATGACTGGTGTCTGACATCACAGAACAGGATAAATGGATTTCACTAGTTTGCATATTAAAATATAGAGTAAAGATATTTAGTTTGTTTTTTTTAAAAAAAAACAAAACAAAAAACACCCACACTGGTGTTTAACTAGGTTATTTCAGCTTTCCAAAAGAACAATACCGTTTTCTGTTTTCTCCTCTTGAGTTGAGTTCCTTCTTCAATTGATTTGTCACACTTTGGATACTAACTAGCTGAGATTGTGGTGTTTCTGCAGCACACTTTCAGTTTACTTTGTAAGCAGAAGAGGGGTTTTTTACCTCTGGTGATATTCTGTAATTTTTTGTTATTTTTTTCCTCACTCTTTGTAGCTGCTCTGTGTAGCCTGCTGTATTTTATTCTTCAGAGGCATAGAGCACTGGGTCTCCAAAGAACGATTGAACATCCGTCAGGGAGCCGTTGTTGAATTGGATGACGTGTTCCTTCAATATTGTGAACACAGTTTATTCTCAACTCAATCTGAAATTCACCATCCTGCTGTAAACATTCACTACAGCATCAAATGTGTCTTAATCCACAAGTTAAAATTTACTTCAGTCATCCTGGTTTCTAATAGGGGATTGTATGAAAGCTTCTGGGGGAGGAGCAGGCTTGGCATAATTAATTAATTCATATATTAATACTAATACATAATATAATAAAATCAAGTCACTGCAATATAGACATTTAATGTAATTATTAACTTCATCAAGGAGTGTCAAAAATAAAATAAAAATGTGTCCCTAATCAAACTGTTCCTTTAGTTGTTGTGCTTTAAAATCCAAATCTTTATCATCTTATGGTGAACTGGTACAGCCTCCACATTGCACCACGTCGTGTCTGTAGTTTCTCTCTTTACAATGCCCTCATCAGAGGCTGCTGTCAGAGCAAACAATATTCAGAATGACAGCTGCCTTCGTTGGCCCGCACTGCCACGAAGTTTAAGTTACAGGCGGCATTGATTCTCTATGGGGTGCTGGCTGCCTGAGTTAGCACACACAATGCTGGGCCAACAATGTGGCTGCATTGTCCAGGTCACAGCGCTGAGCAGGAGAGTGACAGCGTACAGCGAGCTATGAGTTCATTAGACCAGACCAGCACTGTTCTCCTTTTTCTTTCTTTCTTCTTCTCTTTCTCTCTGTTCTCTAAGTCCTTCTCTCTCCTCCTGCTCTCTGCTTGGCGAGGTGTGCCCTTCTCAACACTCATTAACGTCCAGTACGAGCACTGACGTACAGGTATAAGCCGAGGAACACTGAAGATTACCGTACAAGGACATGCTGCCTGGTGAAGCCCATGAACACACACACACACACACAGTGACACTAACTGCAAGCCCAGTCTGCTTCTAATTTTCACCTTAAAAAAAGCATATTAAGCAATAATGGGCTCCCCATGGTTCATATAACTTAGTGACTTTAGTTATCTCTGTCTCTCTGGAGGACTTAGGTCACTGCAGTATGCTCAGTAGTGTGCAGAAGAAAAGCTCGGAGGGTGAGAGTTTGGGACTATTATTCTCCCGGCCCTGGTCCAACAATTATGGGGAGCCTGGTGAATAGTTCTATGTCATTAGAGCAGGCTAAATTATGCTCTTCACTTTGGGATGAAGGCCCTTTCACTCAGCGCCAAAGAGAGAAATAACTGAGAGAAGACAGTAGTGTTCACCATGAAGCTGATAGACTGTTCAGGGACAGCAGGCTTTCATTTCTCTCCTGGTAATGTTCTGTATTAGACTAATGTTCAATTAGGTTGTCAAGGCCAGTTGGTGAAATGTAATTCTTTCACAGAGGCAGGGGGAAAAATCCTTTTTATCATATTCCATCATGGGAATAATTTCCCTTTACATGTATGGTAAGCTAATCAAATCATTAACTATTCGTTCACGATGATGATTTCAATTAATTTAAGATTTCACGTTAATGAAAGGAGTTTATTTCAATTCATGCTGCTACTTCATATGGACAAGGCTCTTAAAGTAGCGAGAACACAGGGGCTTCGCGTTTGCTTTTTAAAAGAAGTTGTATTGTGCGCAGAGGATGTGGCCGACAAAATAACACGTACGCCTTAAAACGGAGCGCGCTCCTAGTCAACACCACACACATCCTCACAGTTTGAAGAAAAACCTGAGCGAGCTTCACAGAGTACTGATGTTGAGTTGGATCACATTCTACAGGTGTTGCTGTTATTGTGCGTACATCCCATGTATTATGCATCAGAGCTGATTTATCTGCAGCCCAGCCGGCCTCCCAGCTCCCTCGCTTGCCTCAACCAGCTCTTATGTGATGCAACATCTAATCCATCATCTTCCTTCTTCTCTCTCTGAAATAGCAGCAGCTAGGGATGTGGGGCACTGTAATTTTGTTGACCAAAATATTCATCTTGGTATCAGATGAAAATGTTGTATGTATGCTTTGTTCATTTTCATGTAGCAGAATACGATGTAATTCTGTTTGAAGTAATCAATTAAAAGTGGTTACAAAGGCTCTACTCTCATGTATGGTTTTAACACAACACGCTATGCCTGACCGGCTGAAACACTGATGCTCGCCTTTACTTTAAATCTGAATGACGGGGCTGACAGCTGGCTCCCAGGACTCGTAAACCCACATGCCCCTATGAGGGGAAACGTGGAAGAAATAAGCTGCATTTGACTGGCCGCAATAACACGAGGAGCCATTACGCTGTGCTGCAGCAGTAAAATGACACAAGCTGCACTGAACAAACAAAACACTGGAGAACATGTTGCTTCAGTATATTTTGCTTTCTCCAGGTTCAAGAAGGTTTTCTGTAATTCTCCAGCTGCTTCTCCATTGTAATTGTTGCAGATTTAATTACAGACATCAATATGGAAAATAGAATTTACTCAGATAAACCATGACAAGAGTCCCTAATATCTTGTAACCACGAGAATCCGTAGCATTAATCCTCTGCTCTTCTTCTCCTTTCCTGTTTCTCTTGTCCTTTAATTTCTCCCTTTCTTTCTTTTCTTTACTGTCTCTCCCTTTTCTCTTTTGCAAGTTTTTCTTGATGTTAACTTTCTGTTTCCTTTCTTCCCTTTTCTCCATTCTTCTGTTTTCTTTTCTTTCCTCTCCTCCTTTCTCCTATCCTTTCCCTTCCCTTTTTATTTTCCTGTCTTCTGTTTTCTTTTCTTTATTGTTTCGATCCCTACTTTCTCCACTCCCTTCTTTGGACCCTTCCATTTGTCATTTCTCTCCTCTCCTCTCCTCCCTTTCATCCACCTGTCCATCTTCACACTCCTCCCCTCCCTGTAGTCCCCCCCCCCCAGGTCTCACCTCATCCACAGTTCCTGTCCTCCCACCTTTCGCTCCACCTGCTCGTATTGATTCTGTGTTAGTGAATTTGGAGCTGCAGGGAGCCCAGGGGATGGATAATGACCACTGAGCGGAAGTGAGCAGAGCCGGACGTGGCTACTTCCTGCACAGCATGGTGGTCATTTCATCAGCTGGGTCATTTGTCTAACACTCCCCGCACCACCACTACTTCACCCCTCACCCTCTCATCTCTCTGTCTTTTTTTATGTTTTTTGCTCTTTCTCTGAACCTTCAGGATCTCTCTAAATACCACACAGGGCTGCAGACAGGAAGATGACAGACCATCAAGGGTCGCTGTAGGCTGATCATTAGCAGTGCCCTGTGGTTGACTTCAATTAGCCTGCAGAGACACTGCACCGCAGCCAGCCGCTGTGAGAACATGCAGTCAGGCGCTCTCAGATTTACAGTTGGATTTTAGTTCTGGCACACTGCAGAGACACACAGAGCAGCTGCAAATTAGGCAGAAAGCTTCATTTTAATATAGCTGACCTCAGTTTAGCTCAATAGAGTTGCAAAAAATGATTTTCTTCATGAAGCTTGACACAAATACCTAAATATAATAACCAAATACTAAACTATGATATCTCCATCAATATGAGCACTAATAGTATAATAATTAATAATACATGTATAATAATTCAGTTTTTATGAACCAGTCAGTCATTAATTGTCTTTCATTTGTTGTGTGGTGAAGTTAAAAGTAGTCTTGATTGACCCACAAGACTATTCTCCATATTTTGACTGCTATTATTGTAAAAACATAATTGTAAAAAAGCTAAAATGTCACTGAACGTGGTGAAGGTTGATGATGATGAGCAGGGAATATCTGTTTAGTGGGTAAAATGGCATGATGGGGAAATGGGGAAAGTCTTTGGGATGCAAGAAATTGAGGGTGGGACAAAAAAATAAAATATAAAAACAAGAAGAGCAAATGTGAGCAGAGAGAGCCAATCTGCTATAACACTGAAGAGACAACTCTGGGATTATCAACATCGGTGACAGCAGATGATGATTGCTGATAATGTGTGTGTGTCTGTGCGTGTGCGTGCATGCGTGCATGTGTGTGTGGCAATTATGTATAACTCCCTCATCTTTCGCTACCCCCCACCACCCCCTACAGAGGCCCTGATGGGACACAACCTTTCATTTGCTCATTGTGGTAATTGGTGTATGTGAGGGGGAGGTACATGTGTTCTGCTCCCCCTCTGCGTCTGTCAGAGAATTAGAAAATGGAATTCTCTGAAGAGCAGTATGTGTCTGCCTTCCTCATCCAAGATGACACATTTTCATTATTCACTCTGGGACCGAACAGATTTCTCTGTCCTCTGGCCACCAGCATACATTATGATTTGCAATTCTGAAGATAATTTATATTGTGATTAATTTCGCAAAAGTACATTTAAACAAATGAATGTTAAATTAATGGGTTCGCCAATTAAGTCTTTTTTTGCTACAGGTCCTTCTCAGCTGGGATGAAACTAATAAATGATAACAACTCTTTACAACTGTTCAAATTGGTTCACAAATGAATTAGCCCTATTAAAAGAACTAAAAAAAAATCCTCCCTCATGTGTCATCAATTCATGCCACCTTTTCCAAATTACATTAAATCCCCTTTTTAACCAGATAACATTGTGACAATATTCATAATCATTATTTAAACAGGAAGCTGTACCTTAAGAATACATAGAAATTGTTGGTATGATTCAAGATTTCTTATTTCTCTGTCGCTAATTTGTAATGCAAAACATAGGCTAACATCACACCAATGTGAACAACTTTGCACTTATCTGCTTTGCAATTGTACTGTTGTGTCCACTTAATACAATTTGTATAGTACTGAAATGATTATTTTATCCACCCTAATTGATTTCTTGACGTATATTGCCTACAAATGAGCACTTACTACAGAAACATGGAAGCTGGGAAAAAATCTTTCAAATATAAAGTCTTAATTTCATGCCTTTTCTTAAGACTGATTTTCAACCGCCACAAGAGTTTCAGGTAGTCTACATGTGCCTTCTGAAGGTCACACAGAAAAAGACAGTATATCTACATGCAATATTAATAGATTAATCTACAAATAAATTCTTTGAAATATGTGATTTAAAGGGTGGCCTTACCAGAACAAGTAACAAATACACAAGAGTCAGAGGCTGCAGGGACAGTCATTGCTAATAGCCTAAGCTAGGCTAGGTACATTATAGCATTACTAATTTATCTGGTGTAGCTTTATTTCTTGTTCATTCTGATTTGATTTACTGTACTTACTGCATTAATTATGCGGTATAAAAACTCAGTTAGGCTGCTAACATGTTCAAGGATCAAAATCGTTTCAGTTCAATAACAGGAAACAGGAGAAAGTGGGTAAAGCTGATTTAGCTAAAACTCTTCCTAACTGGCTAGCTGTGAAGTCACTGTAGTTTGGGTCTTATCTCCGTTGTCTATGTTCTATAAGCTGTTTTATGTATATAATACTACAACATTTTTACGGCAAAATGCAGGTAAAACAGGTGGCAGAAAGTCAGATTAGTTTTGGCCAAATACGTAGCTACTGTTTTGCCTTGACTGTTTTGATTTTGATTGATAATCAGTCAATAAATAAAGTCATAAGCATGTAAAATGCCACATATTTCCTGCTAACAGTTTCACAAAATCAACAATGGGCTGTTTTTATCTATTTGATAGACTACTAACATAAACCGAATGCAGTCAGTCGTGAGAGAACAATTTGGAAACGCGCACACGTTGTTTATCCCCTTCAGAGATATACAGAGAGGGAGAAACATCACAACATCCATTTTGTGGAGGTGCCACATTCAGTGGAAATAAGGTCTTAATTTTGTGAAATAGTAGCACTAACAGTGCCACTGGTATCATCATGTAGACTTGTTTTGTGGTAATTATGAGGGTTCACAGTTAATGTGAAAAGCCTGTATTCATGTTTAAAAATGGTACAAATCCATGCCAGGATATAAATTCCCTCTCTGTCTCTAAAGAGATCAAACACGCAAACGAATGAGCACAGAGCGTAGCTGTCTAAAATAATCTGAGTTAAAATGTATCTAAAAAACATTGGACAAATAAATAAATATTTAACCCTTTGGCAGCCTATTCAAGAGTGAATGAAAGACTGTGATCTGCAGTCATGGTTGGAGAATCGCTAAGGGGGAGAACAGAGAAAACAGTCAGACCACTGACCTCTCACAGAGGGAGCATCCTGTTCACGACGGCCTGAGACGAGGGCTCGCCACAGGGGGAGATGCAGACAGAGATGTGGGGGCGGAGACGGCGTGGGGGGCTGTTGCTGGAGGAGCAGCAGGAAAGGTGAGTTGGAGAAGCGAGGGGAGCTCTCGAGAGGCAAGGTTATTGGGTTAGGGGAAGGAGCGCGAGTGGCAAGAACAGGGAGAGCAGAGGAGAGGAGGAGGGGTGCCTTATTGAGGGAGGAGAGGTGAGGGAAGTGGTGTAAGAGAGGTGCGAGGTAGAGGAAAGAAATGGGGGAGCGATGCGAGAGAAAGGAAAAGGTGCTATGTAGGGATTAAAGCTGAAATCGGTGACATATGGAAAAGGTGAAATTGAGACAAAGAGGTGGAGAACATGGAAGAAGAAAGCAGTGCAGGGAACGAGTAACGACAGAGAAATCTTTTATCAAAAGATTGCATTTTGTTCCTCAATCTGCTTAAGACCCCCTTACGCACCTGGCACCAAAATACAACCTAATGAAATAATAATCACATAGAACAAAATCAGATCAACTGCTGGTGTAAATGCACCCAGGGCACAGCGCAGTTCAGCCACCGTCTGCATGGAGTAATTGTGTCCGCCAAAATAAACTCACAAACAGGTGCAAGGTAGCTCAGACTGCAACCCACTCGTCAGTATGGATTTTATGAAAATACTTAAGTAAGCCGTACAGATGACTGAACAACACCAAGCGCTTCCTGTCAATATTAATTATCTCGTAAATATTACCAGTACAGGGAAAGAAATCCTAACTGGAAAATGCACCTGCACACAGAAGGTGTATTTTAGTGTCAGATTTAGCTCTGTTCTGAATCTTATGTTAATGCCATGTGGAAAGGGGATTTAAGAGGTAAAGGCAATTTTGAAGGGATCTCATGTTTGTCCTTTCAGGTTTATTAGATAGGAAGGACTAGAGGCGAAGTGGGGGAGGGGTAACAAAAGGCACAAGTCTGACTGCAGCAAGAGACATTGTATGTGCACCTCCTGAGGACCCACAGCTAAAGTGGGTCCTGAAGAAGGAAGGAGCTGTGGAGGACAGCAGGGTGTGAGGTGAAAGGGTGAGGGTGGCGGGGCTGTCGACAACACTTGCGAGGGGAGCAGAGGGAGAGAAATGGATGGAGGCAGGGTGGGAGGAGTGGTGCGCTTGGCAGGGTCTGCAGGTCAAAGAGCCCTCACTGGATTCATGGAACAATCCTTTCTGTTCTGGCTCTCTGGCAAGCACTTTTCTCTGGCCCTCAAATGTTCCCCCCGTCCTTTCATTTCATTTCATTTCATTTCCTTTCCTTTCCTTCTGCTTCTACTGACTACATGCTTTCTCTCTCTCTAACCCTGAACTCAAATCTTAAAGCTGTGCAAGGACATGTTGCACAAATGCAGCTTCAGGAGAAATGTGAAATCTTTGGAGTTTCAACTAGTTAGGGGCAGGCAGTCATAAAATGTAGCATTTTCCATACATTCACCCAAACATTGTACTTCAGTACAAATTTATGGTACTGAATATAGTATTTTCTTCTCATGTCACTTTCTAAATACGGAAATATTGTAGTTTTTATTTCATTGCTACTATTTCATGTTTATCTGACAGCTTTAGTTATTAATTCCTTAAAAAATTAAGATACTTGCACAATTGAAAAAGTACAGCTGAAACGATAAGTCTATTGATCATCTGAGAGAAAATAAATTAGAAATTATTTTGCTAATTATTTGTCATTTTTCATGTAAACATATTTCTTGGCTTTAGCTTCTTGAATATTAACATTTGTTGCTTTTCTGTTGAATTATTTAACTTTAATATATCTGTACTAATGGTTAGACCAAAAAACAACAACAACAACAAAAAAAACAATTAATGGAGAAAACAGTCAACAGAATTAACCGCTACAAAGATAATCATTAGTTTCAGGGTTACAAAATAGTTCAAATTAAACTCCACCTCAACATAACAGCTTCTTCTTGTATTGATTGTTTCTTGTCTAAACATACAACATTTTCTGCCAAAGTTACAACAGTTTTAGTAAATTCACATCGGAGACTTCTCTATTTTTGGTTTTATCTGTAGGGCTCCAGCTGGAAAAATTGATGTCAAAAAATTCTGTGCACCAATCAGGATTTAACAATACTTGAATAAGTGATGACAGTAATGGGATCTCTGCTTGTGTTTTCAGTACACTGAGAATCAAATCCACTGAAATTCACCAAGTGTTATTCAGCCTCTGTAAATAATGTTGGCTGAATAGAGTTTAAAAGCTGAGTGTATTTAGGGAAAGCAGGAAACGACTCATGAAAGATGCTAGTGAGTTGCATTATGGGAACGATCTAGCAATTTTGAAGCTTCTCTCATATTACGGACCAAAAATTAGGTTTTTCATTTATTCCTTATTTTTAATCTGACTCATCTCATCTCATAACTTTGTAGAACTGGAAGAAATCTAATTGCTGGAGTGCCCCTTTAATGGGAAGAAACCATAAGATTCCAAATTTTCAGGGGCCTTAAACTCCAACTCTTGTCCCTATCTGAAACCTAAATCCAACTCCAGCTCCTAAAGTAGCAGCTTGATGTAGTGATGACCCACAAAACGACCTATTTTTTTCTCTTTTTTTGAAAAAAAAAAAAAAAACACGTCCTCTTTCAGAAGAACTAAATTGCAGTGGAGGACAACAAGTATAAGAACACACACACTTACACATACTAACGGACACACACACACACATAGTTCAGACTGGGACATCAAGACAATGTTTTTTCACTCCTGCTGGTTTTCACTGGCAGCAACAAGCACCTGTGCGTTGTGTGCAACAAAGGTTCCTAGCAACAGTCGTCGAGGAGAGACATCGTCAGGATGCACACCTGTTTGATCTGCCGGGACCCTCTGTGATAAGTGGCCCCGGTAACCATGGTGACCAGGATATGGGATGGATCCATGTGGTGCTATTGAATGGCCGTGGATTATAAACACACATACATACGGAGACACACAAGGACACACACATATACCTAGGAAACACAAATCATGCTTGAAGTAGCATGCTGCACACAGCTCCATACACACACACACACACAAAACAAGCACACATGCACAATGAGAAAGAGGTTATAAAGAATACAAAATCATTTAAACCCACAGAAGTTGTGCGCGTAACAAGGCAAGTACATCACCTCAGAGCATGCCCAAATTCACACCTGCATGCAGACTCGTAAGAGACTTCACACATGAAGAAACGTGCAAAAATGGTCTAACATTCAGGGAAAAAAGAACAGGAATACATACGCGTAGGCCCACTCCAAACATTCCAATCAGAGAAACAACACAATGCAGCGCGTAGAGAAAAACGAGGCGGCAGATGGCCGACATGCTGACAGTTACTCACAGTGTGCAGGTGGACGAGGAAGCATTTTGCCTCTCGCTAAAGAACTCTGCATCGACCCTGGAGTGAAAATGTGAATCGTTAACTGCAGTAGTCATTCACACAAAAATAGATGTACAAATCTGCACGCAGAAATACATAATTGTCTGCACTGTTACATTTTCTATAGACTGAAAGGCCTGATAGAAATGTGAGTATTTAAATGCAATCAAACACGAACAATGCTGCTCTGTGAGCTTTTCCTCCATATTCCTGCCTGATACATGGGAATGTGAATAGTTACCAATTAAGAGGTGTGAAACTCTAAGTGCTGTTCTGCTCTGCACTATGTACTGGTGCGCAGTGTGCCAGGTCTGATGCATTGAAATGTAAATGACACATTAATCTGTGTTGTTTGTATTGAAATCATTTTACATAGAGATATAATTCATCTGTACAACCCAATGCTCAGATTAACCTGTGCTGCTCTGTACAAACGTTGTATTAAAGAAACATAAGAACTAATTAACAGACTTAGTATTGTTACAGAGTATTTACAATGTAAAATAATTGCACATAAATGCTGCTTAGTCTCTCCCTAAGGAAGTTAATCAGTAGATCTTTAAATATATTATATTTTGTATGTGAGATCACAAGTCTGCTCATGTATACTTTTCCACATAAACGATGTTGAGAGATTTAAAAAAATAAAAAATTAAGAAAACAAATCAACCTTTTTAGATTAGAAGTCAGTCCTTCTAGCAGTCCGGAGACTTCATTCTCACATGTCCGCACTGTTTGTGTCATAGCAGCACAATAATGCATAGAAGCACTTGTGCGATGCAGATCTTGTCTCTGACCTTCCAGTTTTCAAGTATGATCCTTTATTTGCATTAAACTGTATTTTCCTTTATTCTGACAGTCCTTTGTCGGTGCTATTGAAATAAACCCTTTCTTGCCATTGTGCAGACGGGCGAGCCTGACAGCTTAGATGTTGTAGTCTGTCAGACAACAGACAGACAGACAGCCTCGTCCTCTATTCTGCAAGCCAATCATGACTCACAACCTGCATGTCACGAGGAACGAGCAGCTCGAGCTCAACAGCAGTACATCTTTCTTTTTGCTCCAGACAAATTTTCTCAGCACAGGAAGAAAAAAAAACCCCAATGAGTGTGAGTTTGGCCATCGTTAATCTGTGGAGCCCCCCTACTGTCAGGTGAGAAAAACAAAATAGTCGTGTAAATTTGTGCTCTCAGTTTATTTACTCTGCACATAGATTAGTAAACTGTGGCCAGGGATTGCAAAACCGTCTACTAGTCGGCGGGCTCAGCTGGTGCCGGGGGGGCTCTGCATCAATCAGTCAGTCAACACCAAAGTTCACTGTTTCTTTTGGTAGAAAAAGGAAATAAGAGCAAAGGTACCACAGCTGATGATTGTCCGTCAGACCAGATGAGAGATTCATCCATGCAGCTCTGACTGAGTTATCAGAGGAAACTATCAACCAGCCTCAGTTCTCAACGAACGCTCGCTCCAAACAGACGATGGCTTATCAGTTTACTGCTCATTAAGCCATTTTGGTATTTGCGCAGTTTGTGTTGTGTTAGCTGCTGTTTTTTCCCAGTCATAATTAGGATGTTCTGCCACCTGTCAGTCCAGGATTTGTTTAATTTATTCATTTTTCAGAAAAGTTTAGTGAATATATATTTTATTTTTAGCCAGACCGTTGCCAAGAAAAAAATTACCTGAAAGAATTAACAACCACTTCACTTTCACTTAAAGTTCATATCTCGGGCCATGAGCGCTCTTTTTGAAGTTATTACTTGCTAAAAATGAAATAAAATTGCATTTGCAATTTTGTGCATTTTGTTTCATAAAACTTGATGTGACTTTCGCATTTATTGTTCATATTTTTAGCATTTTAAACAGAAAAATATTACTATAGACTTTTTAGCCTTGTTAAAGTTGGACCTCATTAGTTAAATGGAGGGACAGAGTAGACAATAGTGTCTTGTTAGCAGTGGAAACAAAGAGTAAGAATCACACTAATATCTAACTTTAATGGTTAATTTACTCATTCAGCAAGTTTACAAGCAGGACAAGACACGTGTTCATGTGAACAAGTTAGATAGAACGGAAAAGAAGAAGAAGAAAAAGGATAAAAAAAAGGAGACATTAGCAAGCAAGCAAATAAGGCTTGTGGCTCTTGAATAGCACGCTGCTTTCTAGCTGTTAGCTCATAATTGTGTCCGAAATCACTTCCTTCACTGTACAGGCCCAGTGTCCTGCCGCTAAATCTACCCACTGCCATTTTATTTGTCTAAATTCTGAGCCTGACATTTATTTACCTAATGGAACCTCTGCTTTCGGTGTACAGTAAATGAAAATGCAATGTGTCGCATTTGATAGATGTTAAAATTGTTGTGCAACTACACGATTAACTGTATAATAAAGGGGGGTTGGAGCCACAGTGACATTACCTATTGTTTCAAGGTTTTGAAGCCTTGTGTTGGGCATTATGTCCATCACCATCTTGTTTTTGTGGACCCGCAAGTGACCACATTTGGACAAAATAGCGGGGCTTGAAAGAATATGTAATGCTCTATGCTGACTAGATCTGACTGAGAACCTGAGGACACGCCGCGATATCGACCTGTTAATCACAAGGTAGCCACACCCTAAACCAGAAAACTTCATCCACATATTATTTTGTCTATGAAGTAAATGATGATGAAAAAATATCATGATTTATAGATATCAAAAATGCCATTTTAAATCTCACTATACACTGTTTGGTGTCTATTATATAGAGTTGAGATTGATCAAGGGAGTGATTTTTGACACAGAGTGACTCATTCTATGGTAGAACAATTGGCCTACTGCTTTATTCAGATAAAGTTTGAAATGATTTGATTGGCTGTATGAATGAAGTTCTTGATCTGTGTGGATTTAGTAGCAACAACATTCTGGCTGGTAAATGCAAAGACAGAAACTAAAACAATAATATTTAAAGTTCTCCCTTTTAACTCATGTTTTTAGCAGAGCACAAGATATGGGAGGCACAGTGTAGTATAGCAGAAAAAAAAAATCTTCAAACTTTAATTTGAAATCCAAATAAAAAGACGTTTTACTGTTTTGTTCAAACCTCACAGCAATGAGGAGAAAAAGGTCTCCAGGAGACAACACCCATTCTGTCAATATTTGCAATTTTAGATTTGTCTTCTTTGTTAAAACTACAAAAAGACAAATAAAAACCCATATTAAAAATAAAATAAAAAAATAAAACCTGGCCTTGCTTTTACGGAGTCAATAAATCACTGTGAGGCAGCTCCACAAACCCTGAAGAGCCTGTTGCTACCAGAGCTCCCGCTTCTTCCCTCCCCCCCTAATATTTGTTCTCTTTTCTCTTCCATCCTCTAGTGACCCGCTCAGCACCACCACCTCCCTCACCTCTCAGTCCCTGCCCCCTCTTCTCTTCTCTGCCTCCCTCCAGCAAAAGAAAAGGCCACAACAATGGATTTAGCTTGCTCTCTGAGTAGATGAGGGGAAGGGAAACAACAGATGAAGATGAAGAAATGATGCTGGGATACAAGAGGGTGAGGGCAGGGGGTGTGGGTGTGGGTGGGGGTGTAGGGGAGAAGAAGGTGGAAGAGTGGAGGAGGGGAACTCAAGAACCAGGTGTAGAAAGATAGGACGGCGGGGGATGGAAAGGATGGTACTCAATATGTAGAATTTGACATGAAGCTTTAGCTCCTCCATACAAAACTACATATATAAAATGTGACATTTTTAGACAGTGAATGACATATGGGGAGAGAATGAATTTAAACTTACTTACTTACTGTTTCCCTTGCTTTATCATTTTTACTGAATTCATATAGTAATATATTTTATTCTGTATTTTCTCTGTTGTTTAAAGTCATTTTGCACATTTAACACCAATATTTAAGTAGCCTCCCGGGTTGAAAATACACTTGACTGGAATCAGGTGTATTGTTCTTCGAAGCGATGACATGGATACTGTTACGCCGCATAACTTTTTTATTACTCTGTAATGAATTTTGAATCTTTATCGCACCACGTTTGTTCTGTTGTTTATTAATTATTAACGTGAAATGAACACAGGTAATATTAGTTAATTGATAATATTTATAAGACTAAAGAATATTAAAGAAAAAATTAAGTTCAAAAGTTCCATGACATATCCCTTGATATAGCTTGAGGAAAAAAGAGAAAATGAAAATGGAAAATATAGCAAACAGTTATTAGCTGAACAACCAGACGACAAAAAACACACTGATAAATGTCAATGCCAATGATAAAGGTTGATGATAAGTGTCGCATTTTGTACCCGTTTTGTCCCATTCCTATTAATCCTCAATGTTTTTTCATATTCTCTCATTTGTTGGTGAAATGCACTGATTACTGAAATGTAATCACAACATCTGCATAGTGTGTCAATCTCATCACAGGTAGCCAAGCAGTAGTAGTACAGAGAAAAGTGATGTTTTTTCCAGGCAGTATTGAAGAAAAACTACACAAGGCCACACCAGAGGAACAGGGACACCTTGTTTTCACGGCTTTACAAAGAGGCTTTTTGAAGTTGGATTGAAAGAGATCTGAAGCTGTAATAACTTTGCCGGCAGGGCGGAGAATCAATCCAGATCCTGCCTCAACTGTGGTGGAACTGATGCAATGTCAGCCTCTTTTGCTGAAGGGAAGCAAGGAAGAAACAGGAGGAGAGGAGGCAGACAGGAAGTGCAGGAGGAAGAATGGGCAGCAAGGTGAGGTCAGAGAGGAACAGAGGGTGCAGCAGGAGGAGGAGGAGGAGGAGGAGGAGGAGGAGGAGGAGTGGAGGAGCAGAAGGTGCAGGGTGGCGTGCGGGGGAGCGATGGCAGAGAGTCTCTCACCAGCACTGTCACAACCACACGCTTGGCTGCTGTTGCCGCTGATTGTGATTGCTGTTCAAACAAGGCCGACAGCTGCCACAAACATCTCCTGCTTAATATGACACACATGTACGCTCACCTACACGCACACACACAGCGATATTGCTCAGATGTCACTCTTTGCTGGCCCGCTTTATGGCAGCCTGTTATCTGTCTTTCTTGTTCTCACTCACTGATAAGACCGCGGTCGCTCTGATTGCCCTCTGCTCTCTGTAAAGTATGACAGCTCAATCACTCATCAAATCAAGATGTTCCCTCATCATGATGGAATACCTGAGTCCTCTATCAGAGACGTTCTCTTCTTGTCATTCTCTGGTTTCCTCTATTTCTAGTTTTGAGCTTTTTCCCCTCAACTAAAAAAAAAAAAAACAAAAACAAAAAAAACCCCATAATCATAACCACCTACAGATCTCAAAGATACACATTAAAATCTGGAGGATCTGTTTCTGCTCCTCCAAAGATAAAATATTTTCACCCAAAGCATACAGCTTCAGTGTATAGCAGCAGTCACCCCTGTATCATTAACAGAACTGAGTACACAGGGAGCTCATCTGCGAGTGCTTTGATAATCAACTGATTAAGTCATTTGATGGTTCTAGCTTTTGGTCGAATTTGATTCTTTTCACTCATTCATATCACAGTAAACTGAACATCTTTGGGTTTGGGACCTTTGGTCGGACAAAACATCTGAAGACTTCATCTTGCTGGGCTCTAATAAAGCATGATGTGTACTGTTCTACTAATGCTTTACTGACCAAGAATAATGAAAATAATCATAAGTAAGATTCACAGTTCACAGCTGAGGCCCATTCCAGTCTGTGTGCTATGGATATACTCACAGACAACACAAAACCCGTAATAACAACCAGTTTATCTGAAACGTGCCGATCACTCTACTGTACCGGGAGAGCCTGTGTTTATTATTTGAAACACTGTTGTCTGCAACAGAGGCAAAAAGCCTGCGGTTTTTAGACAATCTGTTAAAGCTGATAATGACTCAGGGCAAAAAGAGATTAGTTATGCATTCACAGCGCGTTCACTCAATAGTATATAATTCTCCACAGATAGCAACAATCACAACATCACTGAGAGCTCTCTGCCTCTCCCTCTCTCATGCTTTCCTGCTGTTTTGCCTCTTTTTCTGTCTGCCTCTGCCATCCCTCCTCTCTTACACACACACACACACACACACACACACACACACAGTCTTGTTTCCATCCCTTTTGGAACATTACACAGACTTACATCCATTTCCTGGAAGCTTAACCACCTCCTAACCATAACAATAAACATTACTTGCCTAATCCTAACCCTGACCTTAACCAAACCCTAACCTCAACCTGACAAGCCTTCACCCTAATATTTAATGATTTATGTTGTGGGGACTTGCATTTTGTCCCCCTAAATAAGATAGGCCACAATGTCAATGTGTAAACAGATTTTTGTCCCCACAACTACAGGAATATGTGTCCACACACACACACACACACACACACACTCCTCCACAGCAGTTGTACATTATGGAGTGGTAACCATGCAGCATCTAATTGCAATAATTGGAAGAATGTACTGAGCGGCCTGTTTGAACACCTGTTAGCACTGAATTTCTCTCATGGCTACAGATTGTATGTGCTGTGTCACACCATTTGGTGCGTCGTGCATGTGTGTGTCCATTTGCGTACATGTGGGTGTATGTATGTATTTGAGTGTGAACCCCCCCCCTCCACCCACACACACACATACACACACACACACATTCTGGCTCATATAAGGGAGGGGCAGTAGGGGGGTTATGTAAATAGGAAATGCTGGCTGAGCTCCAGTTTTCATTTTGACACCTCAGACCCTGCCAGAAGGAGACTGCCTGTCACTGACACATCCTAAGGCGCTTCACCCAGAATAATTTGGGACAAAAATGAATAATATGCATGATACATCTTGGCCTTCACACTTCTCATGCTGTCATCACTCGTCTCTCTTAGTTGTTTCGGAGCCTTGTTTCGACTCATGTTATCAGCTGTTACGACACATTTAGAGATCAGTTTGTTTGGGAAGATTAGACAAAAGCTTTGGGAGGATCTGTCTGCTATAAAATAACAACTCAAAGTGAGGTGTAAGTGTGTGTGTGTGTGTGTGTGTGTGTTCCTCCCTGCCCTGTTCAGCTGGTGTCACAGGCTGCCTGCTCTCCCTCTCATGTCCTTGCTGGGGGGCATCTGGCCACATGTGCGGAGCTGTCCGCCACTCCGGTCCTGAAACCTCTATCCTGCCCGGGTTAAACACACACCCGACTCTCTTTTCACGCTCATAAAGGCTGCACTTTCACGGCAGCTTTTTATTTATTTATTTTTTTTTTAAAGCTTGATTTCAAGGACAAAGCTCCACACAAAACATAAATCATTAAAATTGAAATTCTATGCGCTTACACGCTTGTAACCGCAAAGAATTATCACCCTGCCAGAGCTTCATTTTCACCACACAGCCGCCGTTTCACACTTTCAACACAGTTTAAAAAAGAAAAGACAAATTAAGCTTCTTTTCTCTGTCTCTCTCTTAAAGTGTCCAATCAACAGGAGACAAGCCAGCTATTGATTCAGTCGGAGGGCTTCAACATTGAGCTGTTGTCATTTGACCCCGGGAAGCCCAAACGAGCTGTGAGGAGGGGGGGGGATGCTGATAATCCATCGGAGAGGTAACGACGCGGGGACCACGCTGTTCTGACTGCAGGGGACCCAACATAAAGAACTTTATTTTCAATCCAATTACGTTTCCATTATTGTTAATTGGGGCACCGTCGAGTTGAGATCAATACAAGCACTTAACACTGGGCTGCCAGGCTGCGCTGGGATCAGTCATGAGCCTCACTTTCTTTCTAGATGTCTGGAGAGGGTGGTCGCACGTTTGCTCGTGGAGACTGTGACACCTGAGGAGTTCTGTGGTGATCGGTGGGTTCACTTACCTGTTGATATCTTTGCAGGTCTGTCTGCACCGTGCACGCTGCGTCCTCCTCATCGTCACATCTTTAAAACACGAGGAAGAAAACAGAGGATCAGGCAGGGTAAGCTGGGTGCCATCTATTAGTCTTATACTTCACATCTTCAAATCTCTTTACTTCAAAGTGCTTTGAGTTCGGATCGGAATGTTTCCCGATCATCTCTATTCTAACAGCTTACTAAACACCGGGACTGTGCGCTCATTTTGCACGACCCCCGGTCTTCCTGACTTCTTCTGTTTCTTTGCTAGAATGCGAGATGATTTGATGATGATGTGAATCTATGCGCTCACCTGGCTGCGGTCAGTCCGGCTCCGCTGCTGTTGCCGCTGCCGCCGCCGCCGCCGGGTTGGATGGATGGAAGAGCGGCTCGTCTGAAGAGGAGCACGAGCCTCCGGTGCGCTGCTGTCTGCTCCTTTAAAAGCCTCCACTGGTCCAATAGGAGGTCTGTCAGCCTGATGGGGCCTGACGTCACCCCCCGACCCCCCACTAGATTTGAACTATAGAAGAAATTATATCAGCATTATTTCCTTACACAGAAGAAAAAGCACTGAGACGTTTAAATCGGCGCAGAACAAGATTTCACTGTAAATGCTCGGCTGTGTCGTCTTTCTTTCATTTAGTTTTTCTTTTATTTCATTTTCTTTTATTTTTTTGAATTTTCATGTTCGAGACTAAACAAACGTGACATGCTGTGTGATTTTTTTTGCATATGAACACAATGCAGAAACGAAAAGAAAGCAAGGGAAGATGGAAGCAAAAAACAAAACAAAACAACAAAAACAAAAAACATAATAACCAGTCAGCTTTAGCAGAAAGTGATAAACTCATGAGCCCTTCGTTTCTTGACGGTGTCCACTAACGAGGTGGAAAAAAAAGCACATCCTGATCTCCACTGTCGTCAGGGTTAGTCACCAAAGAAGACATACAGACAAAGAGGAGCAGGTGAGTTTCAAGTTTAACATGCTGCAGCTCGACATCTGAACATGTCCTTCATAGTCTGGATTTAAATTAAAGCCTATATATGACTGTACACAAATATCCGATGCAACTGTTGAAATGTACGTACATTTACTATAAAGTACCATTAAGACGTATTTACATTACTTCAGTGTTCCCAGTTTTATGTTATGTCTACCTCTACTTCACTGTCTTTAGCCTGTTTCATACTTGGTGACTAATGAACTGTCAGATTAAGAACAGATTGATACATGATGCTTTTGTAAATTAAACCACATAACAGTACAGATATTTACTCAAATTTAGTTCCACCTTGTAAATATAAACTTTAATGCGTCAATAATAATGCAGTTACATTTATAAAGAAGACTCCTACATTTACTTTTGATTCTACTTTTGATTCATGTTAATAACATTTTTCATTCAGTAAAAATCTTTATTACTTCTCCCACCACTATCCTGTTCACTTAAGGTGGACAAGGATTAACAATGCGCTCACTTTTGTTTCTACCTTTTCAGTGACATTTTCTGTTATTGTCAGTCAGTCTTTCAGCGGTTAAGTGCAGAAAAACACGTTATACATTACACTCTATCACATTCTAATAAAACATTTCAAAAATTAAGAAAAAAAAACAACTGTGTGCTTATGCAAACCTTTGAAACGGCTTTATAAGAGCAACATTAGTTAAATGAATGTAAGGCAATCAATAGAGGAGCATGTATACTTGCAACCACAGCTACGACATCAAACTAGACTGGATTTACATATTTTAATCTGCTGAAACATGGAATACTGGAGTGAACAATCTACCAGGGACGCAGTTGGGTATCCAAAACAGACCACTCAACCCAAAACATACTTAAATCAAAAACAAGGAAAGCAAGGACACAAATAATTCTTCCAGCTCTACCAGGTATCATTAACATCCAAGGTTATATCACTGTGTGGCAGCCTTGAGGGCCCGTTATGAAATTATGAATGCACTGATCATCATGTGTATGAGATCACCCCGAATATAAAAAATCATATCTCTCTTTCTTTTGTTGTAATTGAATAGTTGATATGTTTAGTGAGATCTGTGCTTTAAATGTAATACTTTTTTTCTTGTACAGTTGGGAGCCCTTTAAAGCTGTATACCAAATGTAATATTGTATTTATTGCGGTTTAGCATTTAAAATATTTACAGAGATAAATAGAAAGAAAAAAAACATTACATGTCTACTGCAATAATCCGCTTCCATAAGGCTGTATACTGATGTCTTGAAAACGGAATAGGAACACGTCAGAACAAGAGGTGCATACAGAATGTAGCCTACATGTGTAATACTGCGACCCCCTTCGCTCCCGGCCATCACCTCATTGCTCTCCAGCGGTAAGCAGCAGCGCCACAGTATCACAAGCTAATAAAGAAATTGAAAATGATGTTACATTTCATGTCAATTCTACTTGTTCAGCAGATGACAGCTACACATAATCTGTCACCATGTTTCTCCCTGGCAGAGTGATGGCAGAAATGCTAGAAAAGATGTGTATTTTCAGACACAAATGATCGGTTTGTGAGGCTATTGTGTGCTCTGTGCACCATTGTACTGTCTAATTTCCCAGACTCAGAAACCATTGTGGGAAATGCAATTGTGTTGTAGAGTGCTTGCTTTTTGTTGTTGTTGTTTTGTGCTATTTTTTTATTATTTTTTTTTGTTGTTGTTGTTGTTTTGAGCAGCCTTGAAATGGGTCTGCTTCCAGACACACACCCATACAGACATTTCATATTTTTTTTCTTTTTCTTTTTTTTTTCTTTTTTTTTGGTGACATGAATGTAAACTGTGTTTGCATTTACTTTATTACTCAAGACTCAGAAGTCAGTAACTAAAATATTTTTGTTAGATCAAACTGAAGACTGATTGAAATTTATTTTTACTGAAACTACTATACTCTATAATTCTCACTCATCATTGAGAAAGCAGATCCAAAATGCCAACCGTACAACTAAACATTTGTAAATGTAACAGTGTACAGTGCACCCCACATCAACACACACAACAACATGTGATTACTGCATGCACCAGACACTTTCAACACACTCAGTAAGGAATGTGACATTTGATAGATGAAATAATAGATTAATGGTCTCCCATGGGAAAATTGGAATAATGTTTCAGTTTAGTGCAATTGGTTTTTCAGATGTTTTGCAACACCTACTGTTATATTCAAAAAACAGTGAGTATGGAACATGAACTATAATAAAAGTTGTCATTAAGTGCTTTCATGCGTAGACATAGGACAGAGCTATCCATGTCAGCTGGCCTGGCCCGTCACCTTTACTTCTTGCATTGTTTACATTTTAAACATTATTACTGTTACTAATATTATTATCATTATAATAATTATTATTAAAGGACAGATGCAATTTATATAATACACAATTAAACAATGAGGGCGGCACACTGGTGCAGTGTTTTGCAGTGTCACCTCACAGTAAGAGGGTTCTGGGTTTGAGTCTGGGTCTGGGTCCTTCTGTGTGGAGTTTGCATCTTCCCTCTGTTCTTCAGATACTCTGGTTTCCTCCCACAGTCACAGCTATACATTAATTGGCTACTCTGCATTGCCCCTTGGTAAGTGTGTGAGCATGTCTGATTGACTGTCTTTGTGTGTCAGCCCTGTGATTGACTGGCGACCAGCCCAGGGTGAACCCTGCCTCTCACCCATAGTCAGCTGGGATAGGCTCCAGCCACCCTGTGAGCATGATGGATAAAGCAGTATAGAAAATAGAAATTTAAGCAATAATTTTCCTTCCATTTTTTTTCTTAATAAACAACCCTCCCACCCATCCCCTCACAAATTAAATAAAGGTGTACTAGATAAATACATAATATTAAGATTGTTTTAAAGCAAATACAAATATTGTAGTTACATAATATTGCTGTCTTCAGGGGGAGTGTTAAAATAGGCTGTTAAACAAAAGTAGAACATATAAGCAAAGTCCATAAGAATATTTTTTTCAGTGATAAGATCAACTGTCAACATTACGGTAGAGTTTGTGTGTCTACCAAAAGTGAACACTAGCGATATGCAGATCAGCGCTGGACATGGACATTTCATTGCACCCCTGTGATTAGCTATTGGTTATATTGCCCTTTAAATTATGATAGTGTTCTATAAAGATTCACTTTAATGATTGGAGGGGCTACTTTCAGAAGTTTTAAACATGTCCATGAGTGCAGTAACATTGGCAAATTTAAGCAGCAAAACTAAAGTTACAGTTAATAAATTAATTATATCACTAGTTGTTAAAAACTTGACAGGGCAGAGGAGCTCAGGATTTATCAGGAGGACAGCTGATTTACTATTTCACTGTGTGAACCTGGACTGGCATCAAGCAGATAACTGCGATTCATGGATCACTAGTGGGTATGATCAAGGACTTTAAGTTGTATATGTGCAAGGTTTTCACATAATATCAACCAGTATATCCTCTCAGCAACACTGCAGAACTCATCTGCAAGTTCTGTCCTCAATTTAACTTGTTAAGATAATTTTGTTTTAAGGAGATGCTGCATGTGCAGCCAACGCCGTAAGATTATCATGCATTTGTCACAATGTAATTTAGGAGTTTGCATGTGAAAAAGGAGGGAATTGGACTTGAGCAAATGTTTTTACTTGAAAGCTACAAAAAAAAAAACCCAACAAATTCATAGAGATCTCTAATAAATGTAATTTACTCTCTATCCCATCTAAAGAAAGCAAAGCCTATGAAAGAGGAAGGAGCATTTCATCAATTGCTAACATTTTTACATAACTGTTTCATCGTGATTAAAAAGGAAGAAAGGTTTGGCCAAGCAACAGTTTGAAGCAGCCATATTCAATGTTTCACAAAACAGTATGGCTCATCGCTTCTTGGCCTTTTGGCTAAGATCAAGTGTAATATCTGTTCTTATCAGTTTAATATGTCCTCTATAAGGAGACAACATATTAAATTGATTTTTAGCACCAACAACTGATAAAGGGGCTTGCTCTGTTCACTGCAATCACACTCACCAATATTAGAAGCCAAAATCACATCAGCAATACAGTATGTTGTTTTGAATTAAAATAGTCACATTTTACTACATATATAAGTTGTATTTTTTTATTTTTTGTATTTTATTTTTGTGAATTACTGAACTCAGAACATTTTTCATTTTCAAAGCAAATAAATTTTAGAACTAAATCTCTCACCAGTGATTGTGAAACACATTCAACACATAAGAAACATCTAGCTCTAAATGTGTAAATTGCAAAAAACTAGATATGCTGAATGAAGGGCCAAACACTTCTCAAGAAATACTCACAGTTTAATCATTTTGGCAGACTGCTATATATTCATAGAGTTGAATATGGCAGAGATGACAGAAAAGTACAGTTTGGCAGAAGCAGGTCCTAACATCATTACAGAGACCTTCCAAATCTATAATTCTGTCTCTATGGTTTATAAAGAGGGTCCTGTAAGCATGGCAGCCACTCCAAATGTCACACACACACACACACAGTCTTGTTTCCATCACTTTTAGGAACATTACATAGACTTATATTAATTTCCTGGAGACTTAACCACCTCCTAACCATAACAATAAACATTACTTGCCTAATCCTAACCCTGACCTTAACCAAACCCTAACCTCAACCTGACCTTAAAGCGAGTCTTTACCCTAATATTTAATTTGCCTTGTGTTTTATCCCCATTAGTAAGGCAGGTTCTCACAATGTGTAAACTGTAAACACATTTTTGTCCCCACAACTACCAGCTACAGGAATACACACACACTCATACACAGACACACACACACACACATATATTACTGACCTTTCTGAAATTCTTCTGGAAATATGACCCAAAAACTGAAACTCAATTAAATTCTAAAATACCATGTTAATGAACTCTTTTCAGGTACAATCTAAAATAAAAACAAAAAATCGTCAAAAGTAAACACCTGCTTGACAGTCATATTTCAGCCATAGTGTCACTTTGAGGTTACAATACCGGAAAAAAACACTTGAACAAAGTCATAAACAATCTTTTGGTTTTTTTAACTGAAGAAAAGCAGCCTTTTATGTGATAGTATTGTGAATGATTGCTGATTTTCTATACAGACATATAGCCTATGTATTTTTCTACGAATGACCTGTCTCACCATTCTGTGTTAACAAATCAAATATACTGCAGCAAATTCATTATAAAGATCCACATCTCCACACCAAATTTCTACCCCTGGTTTTTATTAACAGAATGGACATTCTGATTTGTTAACCACATTCAACTGAACTTTCCTAATAGTGAGTTTCAGTTCATTGTTTACCTGACTGGCCCCCAACATTACTGCTTTGATTCATTTTCCCATGCAGCAGTTTTCAGTGAAATAGAACTAAAAACTCAGTGTACACTGACTGCTTTGCTCCAAAAGGTACAGACACAGCTAGTGACAAGCTTGTGAACATATTAGACCATTTAGGAGCTGGATGCTAAATGGTCTACTTTTATTATTATTATTTTTTAATGTACACAATCTGAGAATCTGCCATAGGACGTAATAGATTCAAACTGTATTTTGAGTTTAACCTTATTCCTTATCCCACACCTAAACTCAACCCTAATTTGGGCCACAGCCCGCACTCTGCTTTTTACAAGAATGGAGGTACACTCCCACACACATGAACAAATCCACACAGACAATTATAGCTGTCCTGATGTTTTTAATCAACAGTGGGGCCCCACCCTGGCAGATAAGCGGATGGTTACGTGTCTGCAAAGAGCAGTGGGGAAGGCAGAGTCACCTCGGCAGATGGCCCTATCAGTGTATTGTAAACCAGCGGCCACTGCAGCCGTGTTTGGCTTAACGGCCTATAAGTAATTCATTGTGTTCACTGAGAAGGAGCATCTGTCGAGCCCTCAGCTCAGGAGATGTACACGTGCACGCACGCGTGCGTGCGTACACACACACACAGTTATGCATAGATGCATAGATAAACATACTTACATGAGCATTTGGTCACATGTTCAAATACAGGTACACACACACATATACACACTCACTCATTCACACACACACACACACACACACAGGGCTTTCAAGCTCATTTGTAGTGGACAGTGCAGGTGGCTGGAGGAAAAGGAGAGGCCTTTGTTCCATGTGACCTGCTCTGATCAGATAACCACCACTGATCTTAGTTAATACTCACTAAGAACTCGTTTACCTGCTAACGCCAAGGCAGGTCTGAAAACACCAGAGAGGGATAGAGGGAAAGAGAGAAAATGTGTGTGTGTGTGTGTGTGTGTGTGTGTGTGTGTGTGTGTGTGAGAGAGAGAGAGAGAGAGGGAGAGAGAGAGAGCAGCCACACAGGTGCAGTTCAACAGGAGGTCCAAAACTCACAACTAAAGAGTTCAAATACTGGATTTACATTTTACCCTAATGGATTAGTCACTTTACACTGCCTGTCATTTATGGATTTTATTGAATAAACTCTTGTACAATCACACCTTTCCTTCTTATTATGTCTTCTCAGTCTGTAAACAATTTTACGCCTCAACAGCAAATGTTATTACAATAATAACACACAGAGGCTATTTGTTTCTACACAAACATTAACTTGTGCATTGCATTTATTTATTCATAAGCATGACTGTCATCTTCAAAGGAGTGTTCTGGTGATGTGATAGTAATTTAACAAATTGCTTTTAATTAATTAATGGAGACCCAAGACTTCCACTTGTGGTTTTGAGTAGGAAATACAAGGTAATAAAGCTAGAGACTTTTAAATTATGCCATTAAAGTCACAGATTAATGATACAAAGCAAAGCAAAGGGAACCACTTGATATCTGTCAGATAAATCTGGTGGTATTTTATACTGTCCTTAGTGTCGCCAAATCCCATGAAAACCAAAACCAACAATGAATTAATCATATTAACAAACAGTGTCTGCTTAGTGAAAGCCTGATTATCCTGTCTGCCACAGAGCTTCATTGTTGTCCAGACACTATTAAAAACACATTAATGAGCCACGCTATGGTACTGGGTGACATGTTCCTCCATTACCATGAACACTCACACTGTATTTACTTTGATTCATTCCCACTTACGCTGTCCTGCTGTCATAAATACTCACCAGAAGTCCAAATGTGGATCAATCTACATATGAAAATAGTTGCCAACATGTGCATTATTTACCTTATTGGCTGTTGAAGTAATTTTTTGCTAAAAACCATATTATCCAGTTGTTTTAGAAGGTTTTTTAACCTTTCTTAAAAACACACAATATATTTTGACAATATTATGTTAAAGATAAATCTTTAGGAAGAACAGAGGTTGTGGCCATAGACATTATAGGTAAGTGCTGAGAAATGGATTAATAAGGTGATTTGCAAAAAGCAGGACTTAGCAGGAAAAAGCCATAGCTTATTAACAATGAGTGAAGTCATTACACATTTTGGTACATATCTTCAGGCTGTATGTGGAAATATATCAACCAAAGTTTTTGAACCTGACCCACAGGTTGCCTGAAAAAGCTAGGGTCTTTACTCAGTCAGTGCATTAAATTTGATAAGGGTTGATTAAAATGGGAGTAGCTTATTACAGCAAGCTTCAAAATAAATAAATAAATCAAAAATCAAAAATCACCTGTAGCACAATCACTTTGCGACAAAAATTTGCCTTAAGGAAACCAGAAATATGTAACTCTATACTGTATATATATATGTTAAATCAACATCTATATATTCACAAGCCTTCATTCAGATGCTACCAAAAAGACCAAGACATTCTTTTGACAGTGCTTATCACATGTTTCAAATAGCAATCACTGTCTTACTTGAAGAAGTAGTGAGTGCACAAAATTTTCAGTTTTGCCAAATGCTTAATCAAACGTCACTAAACCATTTGTCGAAACACTTAAAACCAAAACAATGATATGTGATTTTTTTCAGAATTTTTACACCAATATTTTAACTATTGTAAGCGTATTAGGTTTAGAAACAAAAATACCTTTTGGGAATGTGATCACCTAAATCACCAAAATCAATTATATCTCCCAAAAAACACACTCAGTAAGCAGTCTGTCTCTGAAGATACAGAGGAAAAGGTCAAGTCCTACATGTCAACCCTGTGGCAACTCATGCATGTGCATGGTGTAGCTTCAAGTGCATTTTTTAAATGAAATAAGATTTGATTTTTATTGAAATTACTGAAATGCTGTGCGCATTGCAATGATGAAACATGTGTATGACTGGTTTCATTCCTTTAAACAGAATTAAACAAGATAAGACAAAACCTGCTAGTTGATGCCTGTAGTTTTCCTTTTGCCCTCAAAATTAGTCTTGTATTTTCCTTGCTTAGGACAATATAACAAAGAAGTCCTAACTCTTTAAAGGTCCAGTTTATGGGATTTAGTGGCATCTAGTGTTGTGTGTGCAGATTGCAACCAACTGAACACTCCTCGTCCCACCTTTCACTTCACTTCACTGCTTCACTGTTGAAGTTTTAATCTCATTACGTTGAGCTACATTCATCAACTTCCTTCCTCACTCTCTCACTCTCTCAACCAAATGAAATGCACCGTTACCTTGAATAAATGTATAAGTTTCTCTGGAATTAAACGTTGGAAACATTTGAAATTATATAAATACATGGCTCAGCAAAATATATAACAAAGTCTCGTTTTTAGACATTTTAATGCAGAAATGTTACATGTTATGTCTTAAACTTATCACAAGAAAAGCACTAGTGTATGTTGTAAATAATAAAAAGAATGTTGGCAGGGTGTTGCTATCGTTCATGCAGGCTTATTTGGTCACTTGAATAGAACAAAGCCATCATTACCGTTATTAAGATAAGATAAGATACCCCTTTATAAGTCCTGCAGTGGGGAAATTCACTCTTTGTATTATTAACCACCTGTGTTTAAATTGACTAAGGTCCGGACCAAATTCTGATGTCAACTTCTCCAAATTATATGGTTATGGAAAGTATGAACTGCAATTTTGCTAATGTTGACCTTTTCTAAATTGTGTGGTTCTGGCCAGCACAAACTTTGATTCTGCTAACTGATCTGTGATGTAACTGCAATTATAACCTGATTAATGTTGTGGGATTGTGGACAGTATTGGGTTTTTTCCTTCCCACTTTTTATCTCTTCTCCCTCTTCGCTCTGGTAATCTTAGCAATCTGATAGATTATGTGGACCAGGTGGCCTGGGAGGTGATGGGCGATAAGGTCTGGACCGAGGTGTGTTACCTCAGCAGAGGTGAGAGGCAGCAAAGATGTGCAGATGGAGAGACATGAAATGTGGGGCAAGTATCAAAGACAACAGCAGCGGAAACAAGAAAAAAAGGACAATACTCTCTACTCCTAAGGATGATTAAAAGTCCTTTTCCCGGACTCCTTCTATCTGCTGCTTGAGTAGTCATCAGTGATGACTGTTTCCCACTAAGTGTGGCTCAGTTTCCTCCCCCTGCAGTGGATAGGTCGTGAGCGCTGCCACTGGTCGAAGGGAGATCTACCTACATGGGAAGGCAGCTGTTGTGATGTCATAGTCGTGTCCAAAGATTCCTCTAAGGCTCAAAGTCCATGCAGGGACAAGAGACTGGTAGATACATTTCTCTTTGTCTTTGGACAGCCAAGTGAGACAAAGAGATACATGTGGAGATACAGAAAGATCACATATGAGCTAACGTCCTGTGTTTTATGCATTTGCAGTATAGGCACTTATTAGTTAACTCCTCCTCTCTCAAGGGTTAAGTTCCAGCCCTCATATGATCCCCTGTCCCTTTTCCCTAGTCTGGCAAGTTTTAGTGTTTTTTATGAAATGAAAGTAAAGTTAAGGTAATTAATAGAAATAAAGTGATTATATAAATGATTATATGAAATTTGGTGCCAAAGCCTACTGAATATTGCTTCCATGATGTTGCACTTTGCTGCTATAAGAACCTTTTGGCAACCTGCTGTTTGTCAGTCATGAATTTGAGTTTTAAAACATCACATTTCACTGCACTTAAAGCAGTCGGGTACAGGAGCTGCTGCCATATGATGGAATAGGGAAGGAGGACAGATGCAGGATGGGATATCATATAGGCTTCTGTAACATGTACAACCACACTTGCTTTTCAAAGTTAATGATACAACATGACAGAGTTACTTTTACAAATACCATTTCCAAATACTGCCAACAACTGATGGACACGTTCTTAAAACATGGCTGTTTCCTTCAGCCAGCACTCTGCCAAAGAAATAATAACAGAAAAGTGGCCATCACTCTGCTTTTCAGCTCACACTCTCAAATGGCAGAAATTACAGGCCTGCTTCGGCTCTAGCTGTTGAGACTCGGCTGTAATGTGTACAGCCGCTCAGTCCCCCACCAAGGCCATTCGGTTCTGACTCAAAATCCAAATGTGAGAGGGTAGTGAGGCAAGTTAGGTGACCTCTTTTTAAGCTCTTCCTTTGAGCTTTGAGGTGTCTTTTTTCTTTGGGGAAAATGGCAAAGTGATTGTGCCCCTGACTTCTCATCTGGTGCTGCTAACCTCAGTGAGGGGAATGTTTAACCCTGTGGAAAGAATTGGCCATGTCCCGTTAATATGATCATGAACCACTGAATGCTGATTATTGTTCATTGTTCAAAACCAATTAACTGTTACACAGTGTATGTGTGTGTGTAACAGTTATTATACACATACAAATTCACTCATTAACTGCACAGAATTATAACTGTAACTGTAACATGGCAATTTTTTTATTGTTTGCAATGAACAAGAGAAAGGAACAGATAATTGAAATGTTTCACTTTACATAAGTATATGCACACACTTGCAGAAACATGTAACACCCCCCCTTCCACACACACATACTCACATACTGGCTAGCAAATGTACTGGCTGTTGCATTTTCACTATCCTTCTTTTTCCCCTGGTAACTCACATCTAAAATTATGCCTCACTTGAAGAAAATTGAAATTGAAAATGTGGAACATTTAGCAGGAGGGTTCCCATATAACCAATTACACACAGAACAAGAACCAGAATAGAGCTTCCTGATGCTGAAGAGTTATCTTCAGCTAAAATAAATAACAGAAGGTTGGAAAAAAAAAAACGCATATGATTAATTGAAAGCCATTTTCTATGTGAAAATTAATTAAGCTTCACCACAAATAAAACAAAGATGCATGCATTGTTCAAAGGAATTTCTTGTGACTTTTAAGAGCTGATGTCTTGATGTCTTCATCAGATTATTCACACTACCTACCACAAACACAGTGTAATAGCAAAGTGTGTGTGGGTTGGTGTGTGTGTGTGTGTGTGTGTGTTCGTGTGTATATTTAACCTATGAACCTTTCTTGTGCATGTCTAAATGAGTTGTGATTTGTGTGGGTGGACTCACTGAAAAGAAAAAAACAACAACAAATTTCCATAAAATTTCTGAGTAACAGCAACTGTCTCTTATTCATGCTGTTGTCACGCTTGGCCTGTGCCTCCTCACTTCATACACTGTCAGAGGGTAAATACATTCTGAGTGGTTTCAAAGGTCTGCGCAGGGAACATACATTTAAAAAGCTGCTGTCTCAGATTTATGGTTGGATGTCAGTTAATGTCTTTTATTACATGCAGTTGTTTTTTTTGTTTTTTTTTCACAAACAGGCCTGCCCCTTCGGTCAACAGACCAGAGACTGTTTACGAGATGTATTGTGTATCAGAGTGTACTTTAATTTAATTGATTGTATCTTATTCAGAAGTGTATAGGCACATTGTGTTGTCAATTTTCTATGTAAAAGTGGGTTTGTACAAAGTGATTCTCATATTGCAAAGCCTGATTATTTGACGTGTGCTGTCTGCTCTTATTGTTCAGGTTTCTGGATGTATTTCGCAGATTGAATGCTGATTGCAGAGCTTGTGTATTTAATATTAATATGTTTGTGCTATTATTCTACAATAATATAGCACAAATATTTTTACCCACCACATCTACATTCTTGTGAAATGTGATGTGACAACAATTCTGATTCTTTTAGATTAGATTTGAAACAACTTCTCACAGTGCTGGTAAGAACAATGGATAGTAATGGAGTATTTTATATTGCAGTACTAATACTTTTACTTAAACCAAGAATTTATATCTGTTTAGAAAGTATGAAACATTTCAATAAAGGGCCTGAAATGCTCAATGTGTACCACTATGGGGGTCTTAATAAAAACAAAACAAAAGACATATGGAGCATGGAACCACTGCTGTTGTTGTCATCACCGTTATATGACCACCACTGACCACCTATTTGATGTGATTCAGGCAGAAATGTTCACAGACGAGGTAATGTTTCAGTGTTTTACATTGTATTAAGTTACATTCACCCCCTTCTGTCCTCACTCTCTGACTTTTTCTGTTGTAGCAAGAGGCAGCTAATTGAAACACACAGTTACCGTGATTAAGTTTCAGATTTCTCTGGTTTCGAACACAGTCGGAGACACGTGGGATAGTAAGTACACAACTCAACAAAATATGTAAAAAAGGTCTGTTTTTAGACATTTTAATGGAGAAATATCTTTAAAAAATGAATTTTGAAGGCTTTTTTGTTGGGAAGAATACCTTCAGCCTTTGACTGGTGAGAAATACCAACATCAGAGGGTCCAGCTTTGGGGATCCCTTACCCTTTGGGCCCATGAACTTGTATGCTGCATGCCTGTTCATTAATCTGTGCATGCAATAGACTGAGAAAAGTGTAGCTACATCTTTCTGTCACCCATCTCTGTCTCAGTCCACCTCTCTCACAGTCCAACAGCTCACATTTTCCAGAGCTGAGGAGACTGTGGCAAACCGGCCTGCCATAATGCATTTGTGATCACTGTAATTTCTCAGAAAACAAGCTGAAATCATCCACTGTCACGAAAGACACGAAAAGTTCATGCTGCATAAGGATCGTAAAGTTACAGTGTTAAAACGTCCTGTTGTGCTCTGAAATTAGGCTGGATCGAAAAGTTAAAAGCTTTTGTTAAATGCCAAACACAACTGTCTGAGCAAAAAAGATAGGAGGAAAATGCTAAAACAATGCACTACTATTTAGTCCCCATGCTTTGAATAACCTTTTCTAAGTGCCTTTTATATAGGAGTTTTATCAAGTCAATGAATTTGCTGTATATTTTCCATTCAGTTGTCCTTTAATGCAAATGCTCTTTTAGACATTTCTGTTTGTTATAATGGTGATAATAATGGCAATTCTACACTTTGCTCTCTGTTCAACTACATTATTATCTGTTCCAAAACAGGGTCTCAGGGAGCTGTACTCTTTCTTGATATATCTTTTTTTTTTTTTTTTTTTTTTTAAACTTACATGAAAGTTAAGAGAAAGTTACTACTTGCACCCGTTCCATTTGTTTACTATCCCTTATGTTCACTGGCTGCTGAAAAGAGAACAATTTGATGTTTTCAAGTAACTCCAGAGGGTGGGGTGATAGTGCCAAAAGCATGCAGTTAAGAGCAAAATTTCTGTTCTGTTTCACCTGCAGAGAGAGATGTGAACAAGAGCAGGAAGAATAGACATCGTCCACTGTGGAAGGTAAAACGCAGAGAAGGATGAAAAAAATAATCTTAAATAAGCACTGCGTTTTCTGTCAGACTTTTTTTCTGGCTAAAAAGTATATAAAAAACACTCAGATGTAGACTCTCCATCTCTACTCTACTTCATGGGCTGATGCTAAAAGCTGAGGCGAGGGTCCTGTGTAGTGAGCCGTTTATTAGAAAAGAATGGAGAAGAACAG
Organism: Scatophagus argus; assembly: GCF_020382885.2. Taxonomy (NCBI): domain Eukaryota; kingdom Metazoa; phylum Chordata; class Actinopteri; family Scatophagidae; genus Scatophagus; species Scatophagus argus. The sequence goes on along the minus strand of NC_058499.1, from coordinate 22,725,705 downwards.
CAGAACAACCAGAGGATAGTACATATTTTCTATTTTGAATTACTCCAGTATGGCTTATTGTTGTTGCACACAAACACCAGTAACGTGCACACACGCACAGGCACAGTTTTGGGGTGCGGGCTCAACACACCAACGCAGGCACCTCTCAGACACATGCACACACATCCATATCTTGAAGCACAGGTTTAATCAGGCATAGTTGAAAAGGAAAATGCCATTAGATTTTAAAGTGGATAATTTCACATCCTTCCCTCCATTCATTTCTTCATTTTTCTTTTCAAACCGGCCTTTTATGCCCACTAGATGTGCTTTTATGGAAAATTACAACATTTAGACCAGACTCTTTGGTCAGGGATAATTGCACAAAGAACCATTAGCAGTCTTCCAAGACCAATGTACTACGAGCATTTTTCTTTTTCTTTTTATAATGCTATTCTCAATCCGTAATAACATGCCTCATAAGAAAGAGGATAATTATAATTTAATTATCTGTCATTATGGGGAGCAAAAAGCAGGTCACCTTGGGTTCACTTATGCTACATGCTGTTATAAACAAATCAATTAAATGAAATACCGGTAGGCTAAACAAACAAGACAGTTACACTGTAGGCGCAGTGGCCAAAGGTCTACTGTTTCTCCCTGCCAATTTAGCTGAAGCGATTATAATCATGTTCAAAGTTTGCAGGAGCACTTGTGCTCCTCACCTGCAAACCCACCCACTGATCAGCAAATTGGTACTTCACTGAAATCAGCAGGTGTATGTTGGACTCATGTGAGACCACTGTAAGAGTTACCTCAAAATGCAGTCCACTAAAATTACCTACTTAAAATTGAATTCAATTGCACTGGGATGCTCAGAAATATATTTATAGCATATAAATTCCAGTCATATTTGAGCTACTACAGTGTATATAATAGAATACACGCTTTAGAAAAGCATAGGTTAGAAAACATGTCAATGATAAAACAATGTTAGAACAAATGTTGAAGTCCTCTTCTACAAATTCCAGATGTAATATTTCGGAAATGGTATATTCCTCCCAATGTATTCTGAATAATCAAAATACATACAGTCATTTATCTCCATATCCATAAGTGTTGGGTAAAGTGTATTTTAATGTACTGTATGTCAGCCCTGTTACTTACATGCTGGCTCAATCTTGACAAATGATGCACATTTACTGTGTGTAATTCGGGCTGCTTTTTCTCCTAAAGGTGTCACAAATCCATGTGATAATCCATCCATCCATATCTATACGTCTTATCTGTCAGGGTCGCAGGGGGCTGGAGCCTATCCCAGCTGAGAGAGGGTTCACCCTGGACTGGTCGCCAGTCAATCACGGGGCTGACACTGCAAGACAGACAACCACACACTCACATCTGGGGACTATGTAGAATAGCCAATTAACCTGATGTGCATGTTTTTGGGATCGTGGGAGGAAGCCGGAGTACCCGGAGCAAACCCACACAGAGAACATGGAGAACATGCAAACTCCACACAGAAGGGCCTAGAAAGGGGTTCGAAAGCAGAACCCTCTTGCTGTGAGGCGACAGGGCTAACCACTGCCCCCATTTGATAATGTGATAGCTGTCATAGGTTGCAATACCAATTTCTACCTGTGGAGGATGTAGCGGCGCTATTTAAAACACCTCTTAGCCACACTTTTCCGCACTGCTATCTTCCTCTTCTTCTCCGCCTTCTTCTTCTGCGGTTCCTCCACTGTTACTCATAACAAACATAGCGGCTCTATGACACTTAAAGCTTCAGGCAGTCGGATATTTGGAGAAATGTCATAGTAACTTTTGCTCTTTGTGAAAAAAAAATAAGCTTGACGTTTCCCATTAGCTTCAGGTACAAGCTAGCTGTCGGTAACTAACTGTAAACTGTCGAGCTCGTCAGCCAACTTAACTACTCTTGCTAACGCAGCCATCTGAACCTCGACGACGTATAAAGCTTCCCAGTATCAAGCTGGTTTGCTTTTAAAATCAACGAGTGAGTAACAGCTTACCGTTCTAAATGTGTAGGGCTTTAAGTTGTTTAACGGTAACTGCTTCTTTCTTTGTCTGAGATTTTGAGAGACTAGAGACTTCTTCTACTCAGCATCAAACAGGGCAGGATAGTGTGATGATATACATGTATATTTTTTTCTTGTGTTCTTTTACCTGCATAGGGTGCTCCATGAAAGGTCACTGTACCTTCTAATCTCCGAAATCAGCTCTGTAATGTCATTTGAGGCTCTGTCTGAAAATAACTCTGATGTTGTCACTGAGGTTATTACAGTTTGGATTACCAGAACACTTTTAAATACACTGGTATTTTCCAGGCGGAGGTGTTTAAATTAATTGAAAACTGATGTAGGATCCATTATTATTTTGCTTTAGTTTGACCCATACCAGGGACTAAATGTTTAGACTATCCCTTACCTCTGACAAGTCCCCATCTCTATGGAAGTGTAATGGTATCAGGAACACATTTGAAGAATATTGCAGCATTCACTGGCTTGCATGCACAAGGATTTGGTTATTTCATACATATAATCTGGTGTTATGAGCTTTATTTACAAATTATATGTTAAATTAATAAAAGACTTCTGTCTCTGTCTGACCAGAAACCAAGAAACACAAAAATTTTAAGTGACACCAAAGAAAAAAAAAAAAAAAGCATCTCTTCACATTTGGGCAATACCAAATATTTTGTGTCAAATTATTTCATGTTAGGGCAGCACAGTGGCATGGTGGTTAGCACTGTTGCCTCACAGCAAGAGGGTTCCAGTTTTGAATCCCGGTCTGGGCCCTTCTGTGTGGAGTTTGCATGTTCTCCCTGTGCCTGCGTGGGTTTGCTCCGGGTACTCCGGGTTCCTCCCATAATACCAAAAACATGCACATCAGGTTAATTGGCTACTCTAAATTGCCCCTAGGTGTGAGTGTGTGGTTGTCTGTCTTTGTGTGTTGGCCCTGTGATTGACTGGAGACCAGCCCAGGGTGTATCCCGCCTCTTGCCTGTAGTCAGCTGGGATAGGCTCCATCCCAGGCTGTGATGCTGACGGATAAGCAGGATAGAAAATGGATGGATGTATCTAAATATTTGATTTTACATAAAAGGCACATAATATTGAAGCTGTTACAATTTGATGTAACTTGTTGTAGTTTTTGTCAAAGAGTCTTTTCTGTGTCGTACTACAATTAGCCATTAGTCATGTGGGGGCATCTGAGCTTGGCTCCGCTAGGACTTCAAGTGCTGTAAAGGAAACCCTAAAATTCACCGTGGACATTAATGTGTTAATAGTAAAAACTCTTTGATTACTTGAAACATGCACATTAGGGTAATTGGCTGCTCTATATTGCCCCTAGGTGTGTGTGTGTGTGTGTGGTTGTCTGTCTTTGTGTGTCAGCCCTGTGCGACTAGTCCAGGGTGTACCTCGCCTATTGCCCGTAGTTAGCTGGGATAGGCTCCAGCCCCCCCACGACCCTTACTTTAAAGACAAATGCTCATCTTTTTTCCCCCCCTCTCCCTTTCCATATTAAACACAGGTGACAGGACTGTACTTGTGATGTAGTCGTTCCATCGTGCCAGCTGCCTGTCTGCCTTCTGAGGGGGGGGTTGAGATTGTTCTCACAGTGATGGATGAAGACACCCCAACCCTGAAGCCCAGACGGATCCAGAATCAAAACGTGGTTCATCGCCTTGAGAGGCGTAGGATCTGTTCAGGCCGACCTGGTGCTCACTGGTACAGGGTACGTTGCTTCCACCAGAACCTTTTTCCCAACTTCACTGTGGTCAATGTGGAGAAGCCTCCATGCTTCCTTAGGAAGTTTTCACCAGATGGACGCTGCTTCATCGCTTTCTCTTCTGACCAGACTTCTCTAGAGGTAAGAATACAGAAACCTAAAAACCTAATGTCTCATTTATTAGCAATAGACACCTTAAACACCTAGTTTAATTAATTTTTACCCACACTAAAATAACCTTGGTCCATCTAACTGCTCAATTCACTTGAGACATAGAGATGAGGAAATCCCAATGTTCCTCCTACAGATATATGAATACCAAGGCTGCCAGGCGGCTCAAGACCTGCTGAGAGGCCAAGAGGGAGAAACTCTTCTAACAGCCAATGATCAGCGTTCCCTCAACATCCGAGGCCGCCTGTTTGAGCGCTTCTTCTCTTTGCTCCACGTCACTAATGTGGCCTCAAACGGAGAACACCTTAACCGGGAGTGCAGCCTGTTCACCGACGATTGTCGTTATGTCATTGTTGGGTCAGCTGTGTACGTCCCTGAGGAGCCGCCGCCTTATTTCTTTGAGGTAACGACACTATCAAACTTATTAAGAGTTGACCAGCAAACTGAAAAAAACGGACACTCGCATTCATATTTCTTCTCCCACCAGGTGTATCGGAACAATGAATCTGTGACTCCCAACCCCCGATCCCCTCTAGAAGACTACTCCCTCCACATTATCGACCTCCACACTGGCAGGCTCTGTGACACCAGGTCCTTCAAGTGTGACAAGATCATTCTGTCCCATAACCAGGGCCTGTACCTCTACAGGAACATCCTGGCTGTGCTGTCAGTCCAGCAGCAGACTATACATGTGTTTCAGGTGAGCAGGTTCACCATTTTTAAAATGTAAATCTGCACTAAATCACTCTGTGATTTAAGACTTCAGTGCATATTGCATTGCTGGTGACACACAGGTTAGTATTATGATAGGAGGTGTTTTCCCCTCAGCTCTGACAGACAAACACCAAAGCTGTTGACTGATTGATAGCAGTGCAGCGCTGCCCTGTATAATTCAGTTTGGACTTTGGACTCTGTTTTTTCAATCCTTTTCCTAGATAACTCCAGAGGGGACGTTTCTAGATGTAAGGACTATTGGGCGGTTCTGTTACGAGGACGACCTCCTGACTCTGTCAGCAGTTTACACTGAGGCTCAGGCTGAGAGTCAGCCGGGTTTCCCTCGCCTCTACACTGACAAAACCATCAACTCCCTCAAGCACAGGCTGCTGGTCTACCTCTGGAGGAGGGCTGAGCAGGATGGCAGCGCCACCGCCAAGAGGAGGTATACCACCATACTCTTATATGCTCACTTTTATTGTTTTCTTACTTATCTATTTGTCGTTCCCCCTCGCCAAGTCACATGGTGTATTGATCGTATTCAGTGTTGCCCACAAGTTTACATTTCATTACAGTCGAAGCCAGAACTGTGTTTTTAAGATTTCATTTAGTAGTTTGAATTTCTTGTGTCTAACAACTGTGTGTGTGTCTGCGTAATATGCAGGGAGCTGGACAGCCCTGTCAGTGCTGCAGCAACATTGCAAAAGGACCTTTTATGTCAGTTAGGTTATGAAAGTTTTGAAATTTATGACTGAATTTATCCGCAATTCAGTTTAATCAGGGATAAAGGAGGTCTCTGTTTTTTCTACGGTGTCAAAGCCTTTTTGATGCAAAGGTTCCAGAGACTATAACACATTCTTGTTCCTAGTGCATCTCAGTAACCTTGAAGGTTATTCAATTTAGTTCACATGTGCACGTCCAGCAGTTGAAAATCCTAAAGCTGTTCACTTTATAAAAACATAAACCAGGAGGACAGCATCTTCATATTGGAGAGGTTAGGAAAAGGTTAGAGGTTAGAAAAGCAGTGAAATGTGGTATTCAGAATTGACTTGCACAGTTATCATTTTCAAAATTGTTAAATAATATTCTGTTTTTCTATTACTAATCAAGTGGGTAATTGCTTCAGCTTTTATGTAATTGCATTTAATTGGATTTTAGAAAACAAGACAAGGATAAAACCTGCAGCAGCGGAAGACTGGAGCAACAGGCACCTCTAGAAGAGTTCACCAATATAACTGAGAACAAAACTGCCACAAATACAGTTAAAAGCAAATGAGGGTGAGCAAGCTGGGCCAAAAAATATTATCACCATCTCTTTAATCACAAACACAATTTAGAATGTGATCTTTTTTCTCAGTTTTGAAATCCCCTAAAGACAGACTTAAATAAACTATAAATTTCTCCTTTTGCACAATTAAAACACGATAGTTGTTCTTTTTATGCACAGGCCTCCTCTGCAATGTTGGGTAGGTTAGGTATAATTCATGTGGAATTGTCTATAATACATCACCCAAGAAAGAGCCATGTAAATAATGCAATAATGACTGTAGTGAGGATCTGTTAGTCCCTAAAAGCAAATAATTTTAAGCAGTAAAGCGATCAAAGAATTTTTACTATTAACACATTAATGTCCACGGTGAATTTTAGGGTTTCCTTTACAGCACTTAAAGTCCTAGCGGAGCCAAGCTCAGATGCCCCCACATGACTAATGGCTAATTGTAGTACGATACAGAAAAGACTTTTTGACAAAAACTACAATAAGTTACATCAAATTGTAACAGCTTCAATATTATGTGCCTTTTATGTAAAATCAAATATTTAGATACATCCATCCATTTTCTATCCTGCTTATCCGTCAGCATCACAGCCTGGGATGGAGCCTATCCCAGCTGACTACAGGCAAGAGGCGGGATACACCCTGAGCTGGTCTCCAGTCAATCACAGGGCTGACACACAAAGACAGACAACCACACACTCACCTAGGGGCAATGTAGAGTAGCCAATTAACCTGATGTGCATGTTTTTGGTATTGTGGGAGGAAGCCGGAGTACCCGGAGCAAACCCACAGATGCACAGGGAGAACATGCAAACTCCACACAGAAGGGCCCAGACCGGGATTCCATCCTGAAACCCTCTTGCTGTGAGGTTACAGTGCTGACCACTGCACCACTGTGCTGCCCAAAATATTTAGATGTTGTTTATTTATTAGCCACATATCTTGACAGTATCCACAGCAAATTTGGTGTTTCCACCTCTAAGAAAATAACTCTCTGGAGCTTTTCCTTAACATTCAAAGCATAGTTGTTGCCATTAATTGGATAATTTGTCTCAAGGATATCTTAAAAAGAATACATTCACATTTAAAAAAGTTAAAAGCATCCTGAGAATGTAATACAGGACCAACCAAAGCTGTAACGTCATCACTCAGTTACAGACAGACTTTCAAGTTTACATGGCTGCTCTTGCTTTGCAGAGATCCAGCCACATTTTTTACAGTTTTACAGTTTGGCACAAAAACCAGTTCATCAAGTATGACTTTCGTCTTGCACTGATGTTAGATCTAGTGATCTCTTTATTTGAGCCAGCTCTTGGTTTGGTCATCAGGTTCTTCCAGTTTTTTGATCAGCTGAGGAGGCTGAGGATGTGGAAGATGCAGCTGTTGGATGAGCATCACCTCTTCATTAAGTACACCAGCGAAGACGTGGTCACGCTCAGAGTCACTGACCCCTCACAGGTACACAGACACACACACATACACACACACACACACCCACACCTGAATTCCTCCCTGTGTTCTTTGTCACTTTTCCCTGCCTCTCTCGTCTCTTTTGTTGTTTGAGCTGCATGACAAGGATTCCTCTTTCAGGTCTCCAAGGACACATTTCTCCTACAGAGTCTGTTCAGTCCTGTCATTTGATCACGGTGCCAACAAGTAGATCTAATTAACCTGTATGTTGTTTACATGAGGTTTCAGCTCTCTGACTGTTTGCTGATTAGTTATTTTTGTCTCGCCCATTAAGATTATGTAAACAATCTCGTATTCATTGTAGACGCATAGAAGCAAAAGCCTGGAATGTTTCACTACATTAATTATGTCTCGCCTGGACTGATTGTGTTGGGGTTTGATACCTATGAGAAAAAAAATGCTACAAGATCTTTAGTCTGTGTTTCCTTTCTCTAAACCATCACTACCTCCCTCTCTTTTTTTTCCCACAGCCGTCGTTCTTCGTTGTGTACAACATGGTATCTACAGAGGTGCTCGCCGTCTTTGAGAACACCTCCGACCAGCTGCTGGAGCTGTTTGAGAATTTCTGCGACCTTTTTAGAAACGCAACGCTGCACAGCCAGGCCGTCCAGTTCCCCTGCTCCGCTTCATCCAACAACTACGCACGGCAGGTCCAGAGAAGGTAATGAGGAATAAAAATGTCCTGTTATTGAATTGAAGTACCAAAGAGTTTTCTGCCAAAATTGCATATATTTCATTTTAGACATAATCATGCTAGTGAGCTGGTGAGTCTTTTCTAAATGAAACGAAGAACTGCTCCTGATGTTGTGCAGCCAAATGTCAGGGAGGATTTGAAGACGGTGGTAAGGAAGGGAACCAGATCAACAGCAATCGCCTGGAGGAGGGGAAGGAGTTTTAGGACTTAATCTGGATATAAAAGAGAGATATTAAGGCAGTCGACGTGGCTGGAGGAGCTGTGATTGAATTTGGTGGTTTGACTCGCTAGCATAGGTGAAAAAAAATCTGTGGAAGGTGAAGAGGGAGGACGAGGCAGACGAGGGGGATTCAGGAAGGAGGAGAAGATAAAGGATAGTTTGGGTGAGGGAAAGAGCTTATAATAGGATTTTAGAGTGGTGAAAATTGATGTCTTGAAGAAGGAGAGGGAAACTTGAAAGCTGGTGACCACATTCAGCACAGCAGATTTGTACAACTTAACAACTGGCTAACATAAGCCCAGATCACAGGCAGAATTGTCAAGTATGTTTGGGCTCCTTTTATTTGTTTGTTTGTTTATTTTCCATGGGTTGCAGTTTGGGTTTGTTTGGCAATGTTTTAAAACAAGCACTAATAATAATAATAATAATAATAACATTTTCCTGAAATGAAGTGAAGAATGAATGGAGTATTGTTTTATTACTGTTTATTGCTGCCTTGTTAAAGCAAGATTTCAAAGGATTTATTCTTTATTTATAGATGATAAAAATATTAATGTAATGCATTCTACACAGACTACATGTAATCAGATTACATCAGGCTTTGTAAGTAATCCAACAGTCACATATTCTGTCAATGTAAATTGTAATCTGGATAATGTTTTCCAAGTTGTCAGCATCACCCTAAAATACAAGCGTAACCACCAAATCCAGACTCACTTTTTGAGCCTGTTTGTGACCGAAACAGACTATACTAATATTGGCCTTGTTTTTAAAGCTGCGGCTGCTTATTTGTCTCATGAGAGTTGGCAACATTGTTCACAGAGTTTAAGACAGCCACAAACCGCACATGGAGATGGGTGGGCCTGCAAGAACAGAGCTCTTAGTCAGTTGTTTGCCAGTAAACCTCAGTGAGGGAGAAACAAAACCAGTCTCCTTGGCCATCTACATGAGAAAAATGAAGAGGAGTCTTCAGGAAATTTTTTGCAAGTTGTGAGAATATCTGGGAAGACACTGACAGCACAAACACTTGATCCGTCATGTAAATTAAATGATTTCTGCATCAGGAAGTCCCATTAAGTGGATGGACTCTTTTGTTTTTTTAAAGAAACACTTCTTTTATCAATTTTTGCCTTTTCTAATATAATACTTCAAAATAGCATGAAAATACATTGATAGGAACATGGTTACGATTGATGGAGAGTTGAAAGGTTTGGAAAGGAAAGAGAGAATGAATTGAGTGATTGAGTGTTGGTAGTCAACATGACTTGGGACTCTAATTTAAACAGTTGGAACTGCTTTGCTCAGATTAAACACAAAGGCTTTTTCAACCTAGTTTAAACATTTATTGCGTATTTAAGCTGTCATTCTCCAACGCAAAGCAACTATAATGTAAACAAGGCCCTTCGCTGCTTTCTGAACTCGAGGATCACGGCAGCACTTCTGTGGGAAGGTGTGGAGTTTTAGGTTTAGTCCACAGCACCAATAGACTAATGAAGATTCCTGTTGTCTCCTGTTGTCTCCCCGTCTGTCTGCCTCAGATTCAAAGACACCATAGTGAACGCCAAATACGGCGGGCACACGGAGGCGGTGCGTCGGCTGCTGGGTCAGCTGCCGATCAGCGCCCAGTCCTACAGCAGCAGCCCTTACCTCGACCTCTCCCTCTTTAGTTACGATGACAAGTGGGTGTCGGTGATGGAGAGACCCAAGACCTGCGGAGACCACCCCATCAGGTAAGGCTCTATCAGAGTGAAGGTACATCTTAGCAAAAGATGTAATAGAATCACATTATCAATAGCAGTTTATGTCTTATGTTACTATAAAACAATACATCTATAAGACTCATTTTCCTTGATTTGCTGCAGAGGTCATTTTGGACCTTGAAGGTGAGGTCACTTGTCACTGAATAGGCTGAAATGATTAGTAATTTGATCAAATAGACAGTTGACTGGAAATCAGTCTGCAGTTGATAATCCATTAGTGTTTTAAGTCATTTGTCAAGTTCTTTTACTCTTTTCTTTTTGTACACTTGTAAATTATTTTGGATTTGGACTGTTAGTGTTTGATGTGTCACATTATGTCTACAAACAGTTCAAGGAGACTGTTGATGCTGTACATCAACAACCAAAAATGTTGGTTTTGATGACCCGTGAATGAGACTCAGCAATGAACTGTCTTCCGCTGTTGTGCTTGTACAAAATGTGGATCATTTGTGTTGATTTGCCTCAAACAACCATAATACCTTAGTGTATATTAGCGTGTCTGTGTTTGTGTTCAGTTCAGCCTGGGAAATACGGGAGTTCCATCAGAGGCCGGTTATTTCCAGCATCTTCTTTTTCCCCCCGTTCTTTTCATACATACTTTCCCTCCAGTCAGCAGTCAACGAGAAAGTCAAGAGGTTAATTACAGTCTACATGCCTACATTACACCTCGGCTCACTGCCGCAGAAAATAGAGTGCCGATAAAAACATTTTTTAATACCAAATGTTCAAGAAGCTCTGCACTCTCCTCTCACTGGTGAACAGCTCTGGAATAGGGCAGAATCCAATTGTTGATTCCTCTAGAAGTTCCAGCTCTGCCAGTCCATCTCCTCGGCTCTGTCCTTGTCCCTCACATACATTATATTTTGCATTGACTGAATGAAAACTACCCTTCATGTTTGGTGTGTACACAAGGGAATTATTTTCACAAAATATCACGACTTTTTAGAAACGTGTCAGACTTGAACAGATTTTTCTGATTTAAAAAAAAAAATCAGATAACTGAAACTCTGACATAATGTATTGAATTAGAATTTTTTTTCTTGCCTCTGTAGATAATGTAAGTAGTGTCTTGTAAATCCATGTTGCTTTGCCACCTTTGGGTGTATGCAATAGTCTTAGTTCACTTGTGTAACCGCAAACAGTTGAGATGTGCAGTTTTTAGCAGCATTTATCACTCAGATCTTGTATGGAGGGATCAAATAGCAACATGGATCTTATTCATAGGGGCAGAGGTCTTCTGAAACCGATGGACTGGACTAGATGAATAATTTAATGGTTCTACTTTCTCTATATCCTTCCCTCACCCACTAGGTTTTACGCACGGGACTCGGGCCTGCTGAAGTTTAAGATCCAGGCGGGCCTGCTGGGACGGCCAGTAAATCATGCAGTGCGACGCCTGGTCGCCTTCACTTTCCACCCGTTCGAACCCTTTGCAATCTCTGTTCAGCGGACCAATGCAGAGTATGTGGTCAACTTTCACATGAGGCATGTCTGTGCCTGAGGAGCTTGTGTATGTGTGCAACAAAAAAACTCACACTCAAATCAAATTGCAGGACCATTGGGCTTCTGTTAGCAGTTACTGGTGACAATATAACAAACATGTCTTCCATCAGGAGGCACAAAACTGTTTGCTCTGTTAGTCAGCCTCTTCTACGGAGAAATCAGCAGTCCTCTCCCTGCATTCGCCTCCTGATGGAGACCACTGTTTCTCTCCCCTTTCTCCCTCCATCATACAGTGGTCACTCCACATCTGCCCCTCCCCCCCCTCCACCAGAAGGCAGCAATTCTCCTTTTGCCTTTCGCCTCCTCTCCCCCTTCCTCCGCAGAACAAAGAGGAACCTGTATGGAGGAGAGGCTGGAATAAGTGTAAATGGGGATGTAGAAAGAGTGATTGATGTGCGACGGAGGTGGGAGCCACAGGTAGCTGGAGCTGTTAGAAGGAACCAGAGGTGTTTTCTTTTCTTACACTGCACTCAGAGCTGCACATTCAGTTGATTTATGGCCAGCAGTCCAACAAACTTTCTTTTTTTCTCACATGGATGGGGAAATTTTTAATATTATATTGTTTTTACACTTTTTTTTACATATTACTGCTTGTATATATTTTATGCGAATAAAATTGTCTAAGTTTTGCTCTGTGTTTCATTTTTACAGGAAGTAGAGATTTGCAGAGGGATAGGAAGCTTTTTTGGATTACGTCAGCTGTATACAGTAGCTATGGTTCAGTGTTATTATAACTTGTCTTATCTACCAGAGGACTTAATAGTGGACAGGGAACGGCTTGCTGTGGTAAGATACCTCAGGTAGAATTGTTACTGTTTCTGCCTCCCACCTCTAAATATTCACCTGTATATTCTCCTACACGTTTGAGAAAACATTTCTTCATATACTGTGTGCTTGTGTATGAGAGAGCTTAGGCATGAGCCTTGCATGGGCGTTTTTTTTTTTAATGCAAATAGGAGTTCAAAATTATTGGTGTAGCAAAACAATTGCAAACATTGTTTGATCTGGATGAAACCAGGTTTTGTCAGGCAGCAAATTCAAATATGTGTACAGACAGTGAATAGTACTCTCACTGCAGGTCTGAATGCCATGGAGCCTTATAATGAACCTGTAATGATGTTAGCACAAGTTTGTACCACATACGGAGTGCAGGCAAGATACAGTGCAAGTGTCATCCTATTTAATTTGACTGCCGAGCCCTGCAGTCTGTTCTCTTGCAGTGTATAGGATTATAACGTCTCTACTTTATGTCAGGTCCATCTGTTCGGTAGGCGAAAGCCCTGGACATCTGTTTACATATCAGATGTAGCATACCATTATTAAAAAACGCACAAACAAATACAAACATACAAATTACTAACATCCTCACTTCTGCCTTGAATGCAAAGTTGCTGATATGTGAACAGGCACATATGTACAACAAGCAGATGAAAGGGAAAAAAAGCACACACCAAGCAGCTGCAAGAGGTCATGGTGGTATTGAAAGCAGGTGCTGAGGGATTAAGTGTCCTCTTAGCCTCTGGTTACACACTACATTGGACCTGGGAGGTTGTGTGGGGGTAAGAGGTTTTAGTCAGAGGGAAGAAAGTAAGGATGGAGAGATGAAAGAATTGGTGAGAGACAGAAAGATAAAACAGGACAAAAAGGAGGCAGATATGTGAGGATCGATGTGGTGTGAGTGTTGTCACTGTTATGTAGCTGCTTAGTTTTGTGTAAGCACAATGAATACTATCTTCTAGATCAAGACTTAAGGAAGTCGTGTTATGTCATTGTCATTATAGTGTTTGTGTAAGCTGATGTGTGACAGCATGCTGTGATAATCAACTAATTACAGGAAGCGCACACAGCAGGCACAGACAGGCCTACATATAGGAGGACACATTGTTGTCCTATCTGCAAACAGATTGCCTGTAGAAAATGTAAAAAGTCTGTATGTTTGAGTGCTGCGAATATGTGAGTTAGTGTGTCCTCTTGTATGCCCATGGCTCTGTTTTCAAACAACATTTGTGCTGTTTACATCCAATCTAATGCTGTTAGCTTTGATATATTTTTAGTTTTCTGCAGGAAATATAAGGCTCATCTTCCCTTATAGGTAAAATAAGCACTTATCGGCTTGTCTCCCCAGATGTGCAAAAGGCAATAAGGATACAGGATTCTTGAGTCAATGTTACTCCAGGAGTCGTCGGTGCAAACAGAGACAACATATTACTACATCAATTCAGTGCCTCCTCTTACCTAGTACAATAACAAATATTTTGTTTCTGTGAGAATCGGGTAAACCCAGAGCCTTCTCCATGACCTTGGTTGCTACAGAAACATAACTGCTCTCTGCTTGGTAACCTAGTCTTTTCTAATTGCTGTTGTCTTGGCAACAGCGCAACCAATGTAATCCAGAAAAGGCCACAATCAACAAAGTGTTTCCTGTTGCAGTGCTCGCCTTCTCTGAGCAGTCTCCAGACACACATAGACACCCCCAAGAACTGTAACACACAGTGGGAGGTGAAATCCTGACAGATATCAGCGCTTATGGATCTGCAGTATAAACCTTTTGTGTTTTCTTTGACAATGGTATTTCATTTGGAATATGTTGTTTAACTTTCTGAATATGAAGTGACCGACACAAGACATAAACATAAGATTCTTGATTTTGGTTTTCAAGTATATAATACCCCAAGCTGTGTCTATGTACCCATGGAAGGTCCTTTCTGTGCCTGTACTGGTACTATGTCTGTGTAGTATTTTTACACCAGGTGTAGGCTACTTCTGCAGTTGCTAAGTGGTACACATAAATGTTGTGTAGCTCAACTAATCAAAAAAGGCTTGTCATTTGATAGAAGATGTGACAGCTGAACATGACATGACCAGCAGATTCAATCAGCTATAAATAACTGAGCTATGTGCAAAATAGCTAACGGTTATGGATCGATAGAAGAATGGTGGGTGTTGATGCTACTGATTCCTCTGACATAAAAGGTTGGAAACCACAGATGTAGGGCCTTGTCATTGCATTTTGCAAACACTTTGTATATCCCACTACAATATTTTGACTGTGACATGTTGCGGTGAGACAAGATAATTGGAACATAGTGTCTGGTCTTGACAGCCAGGCAGGGCCACCCATAAGGTGGGAAATTTTGGAAAGTTTACTTGGGCTCAGCTTCTAGGGAGGCCCTTGGAGACCAGCAATAATCATCTCAGTATATACAATGATGACCCGAATCTGAGCTTCTACGGTCAGTCAGTTTCTGCTTTCCAGCACCCTGGAATAAACTGTCCTGGTTTAGTTGGACAGTGTGATACCCTGCTAATTATATAACATCCAGAGCCTTCAGCATCTTAAGGCTGATTTCATTTGTACCCAGTGCCTCGCCACTGAGAATGGCTACCTCAGCGACCGCTGCCAGGGATATGGGTGAGGCGTCCCTGAGTGTTCAGTCTCTGCCTCCTACAAAGAAGACTTGTCAGTTGGGTTCAGGAGCTCCTCACAGTTGTGATGCTCAACAATATGTTCAGTCCAAGTCAACACAGCCTGAGCCAAGCCTGGCTGCTAGCCTGGCTGCAAGCCTGCTAGCCCAATCCCTGCTTTTCCTTGCTGAGTCACTGATCTGTTTATCTGTTACCAGATCTTCCTTGAGACCAACTCTCCATAGCCCACACAAAGTTCTGCCACTTTTTTTTTGCTTCTGTGACTGCTGAAGCTGCACCCCGGCTGGTCTCTTGGTAAATGTCTGTAGCTTCAGGAGAGTTCTTTACTGCTGGTGTCCCCCAGTGTGCTTCTTAGGTCGCCGACACGACAGGCACCAGTGACCTTCTGATTACAGCTCCTACCACCAGCAGCTTCCACACGGGAGGCTTTGAACATCACTGATTTGGAGTCTATGTCCGCAATCTCCCCCAAGCATATAAGAAATTGTCCCAGAGGTGGGAGTTCAGGCTTCCACCAGCTGTTCCCAGTTCACCCTTACTACACATTTGGGTATACCAGTTCTGTCTGGCAGCCCTCCCTACAGTCTGATCCAACTTATCACAGGTGATCAGTTGAGAGCTCTATTCCTCTCTTCACCTTTGGACTTAACGTAAATTGTTCTAAAGGAAATCATTTATATTTTGATCAGTATAAATAAGTTTAATGTTATAACAATACCTGTCTACCACCTTTTGCTCAGGGCCTTGGTTTTTTGTTGTGCTTTTCTCTTTGTGCTCTCTCTGTTCCTCCTCCTATTTCTGTTCTTTGTGCAGAGCCTGCGTGTAACTTCTCCACTCAGCTTTCTTCACTGGTGGCTCCTGTCACTTCTCTGGATTCATCTGCTTATTCTCCTGCTCCAGCTGCCTCTCCTACCAGGCCCAGTCATCCTCGTGAGCCCTTTATCCCCACTCCAGACAGGTATTCAGAAGAAGTAGGGTCATGCATTCAGTTTCTCCACCAGTGTTCACTGGTGTTTGACCCGCAGCCTTTAATTTACTCAGCTGAAAAGTCTAAGTTTGGCTTTATTAGCAGTTTACTGTCTGGGAAGGCGTCAGCACGGGCCGTGGCCATGGTACACGCTAACTCTCCTGCTTTGCACTTTTTCCATTTAATCTGCAATGAGTTTCGTAGAGTTTTTGACCACCCACTTTAGAGCAAGGAAGCCGGTAACAGACTGCTCTCCTTGCGTCAGGGATCTCTTTCTGTTGCGGCTTACTCCGTTGACTTCCGCATTCTCGCGGCAGTGAGTGGGATGAAAAGGCCTTAAAGGGGGTTTTTCTGCGTGGGCTTAGTGAGGAACATAAGGATGAGCTAGCTGCTCGGGAGAAGACCTCCTCTTTAGAGGAACTAATTTCCTTAGCCATCCGTCTAGATTACCGTCTCAGTGAGAGTCGCAGGGAAGGAGTAGCCAGACTGAGGGTCCCTCACCTTCTGTCCAAGTCCCCTCAGCACCCTGGTCCCATGGAACTTTGTCCACCTCCAGAGCCACCTTCTCCCATTGCATCCCCCGGCTGCCTCATCCTCCTCCAGCAAAGAGAAGCCCATGCGGTTGGAAAGGATGAGGCTCACTCCTGCTGAACATCAACGCCGCTTCTTCCAGAGACTCTGCTTCTACTGTGGTGGAGCTGGTCATGTTCTCACTAACTGTCCCGAACGGTCAAAAGATTTGGCTCACCAGCCGCAAGGGGGACGCTGGTGAGTCATACTGCAGTTTGTCCATTACCCTTTCAATCACATTCAGCTTAAGGGTACCGTTTCCTAGTCTCAAATTAACATTCCTCTCCATGTCCTGGTTAACTCTGGCACTGATGACAATTTCATTGACTCTGACATTGTTACTCAGTTCGACATTCCCTCAGAGGCCCTTCCAAAACCCAAAGACGTTTTTGCCCTCGATGGTCATCTCCTGGCCCGAGTCACTCTCCGTACTGTCCCAGTGTCCCTGCAACTTTCCGAAAATCACCATGAAACTATTTCTTTTTACCTCTTTCCCTCACCATCTTCACACTTAGTATTAGGACTCCCCAGGCTCAAGCTCCACAACCCACACATTGACTGGTCCACATTATCTCTCTCCAACTGGGGTTTATTTTATCACTTCCACTGTTTGCAGTTGGCCATCCCCACCACCATTTCTGCTCCTGTTTACCCCAAGCCTGTAGATCTTGCTTCAGTCCCCCTAGAGTATCATGACCTCCAGGAGGTTTTTAACAAGGATCGTGCTTTGTCCCTACGACTTCACAGACCTAGGGGGACCCTAGAGTATCATGACCTCCAGGAGGTTTTTAACAAGGATCGTGCTTTGTCCCTACGACTTCACAGACCTTATGACTGCTGTATGGACCTGCTCCCTGGTGCCCCCTATCCCACCAGCAAGCTCTACAGCCTTTCCAGGTCTGAACGAAAGGCTATAGAGTCATATATTTCAGACTCTTTGGCAGCTGGCCTTATTTGTCCATCCTCCTCAGCCGTGGGAGTGGGATTCTTTTTTGTTGAAAAGAAGGACAAGACTCTATGGCCCTGTGAAGACCCTGATTGACTCTACTTTTGGTCCCCTCCACAAGACCACCATCTTCTCCATGTTGGACCTACGCAATGCGTACCACTTGGTGAGAATCAAGGAACAATACACCTCTGGGACATTTTGAGTATCTAGTCATGCCTTTTGGGTTAACCAACGCACCTGCAGTCTTTCAGTGTCTTACTAATGATGTCCTCTGTGATATGCTCAATAGGTTTGTTTTTGTTTATTTAGATGATATTTTGATTTTCTCTCGCACCCCTCTAGAACATGAGCAACATGTCCCACTTGTTATTTAGAGACTTTTAGAGAACAGTCTCTTTGTGAAAGCTGAAAAGTGTGATTTAATGTTTCTTCTGTCAGTTTTCTGGGCTTTGTGGTGGAGGAGGTGCAGATCAGGTCTGACCCTGCCAAGATTAATTCAGTGGAAGAATGGTCCACTCCCAGCACTAGAAAGCAGTTACAAAGATTTCTAGGCCAGTCTGCCAGTCTACCGCCGATTTATCCGTGATTACAGTTGAGTCGCTGCACCACTAACCAGTTTAACCTCTCTTAAGTCTCTTTGCTTGGTCTCCTGCAGCTGAAGCCTCTTTTGCCAAGCTTAAAAGTATGCCGATCCTTCTGTCCACTTTGTGGTGAAGGCGCCTCGAACTCTGGTGTGGGGGCAGTCCTGTCCCAACGATACACCTCTGACCAGAACCTGCACCCCTGTGCATTCTTCTCTCACCGTCTAACACCTGCGGAGAGAAACTATAATGTGGGGAATAGTGAGTTGCTGGCAGTGGTGCTGGCCTTTCAGGAGTGGAGGCATTGGTTGGAGGACGCTGCTCACCCTATTGTTGTATGGACAGACCATAAGAACTTGTCCTACCTCCATTCTGCCCACAGGCTCAACTCGCGTCAGGTTTGTTGGGCTTTGTTCCTGGGCCGGTTCAACTGTACACTCACCTACCCGCCAGGCTTCAGGAATGCCAAGCCTGATGCCCTCTCATGCCAGTACTCATCCCCTGTTGAGGAGCCTGCTGAGGACACCATCCTGCCATCCTCTTGTGTGGTGGGAGCAGCCAGGTGGGAGATCGAGCAGCTGGTTCAGGAGGCCCTTACTGACCATCCTGTCAGCTTTTTGTGCTGCCACCTGTCTGATTCCCTGTGCTCCAGTGGGGGCACGCCTCCAAGGTGGCATTCCACCCTGGTCTTCATAGTACCCTGGCTTTGCTTCATCAACAATTTTGGTGGCCCTCTATGTCCACTGACACCAAAGAGTTCATTTCTGCCTGCTCTGTCTGTGCCCGCAGGAAGACTTCTCAAGGACTGCCACCTTCAGGAGATAACAACACCATTTTAACTGTTGTTGACCGTTTTCTAAGTCTGTACATTTTATCCCTCTGTCTAAACTCTCCTCTGCCCCAGAGACTGCTAGTTTGCTCACCCAGCATGTATTTAGGCTGCATTGTATCCCCCAGGACATTGTATCTGACAGAGGCCCACAATTTTCTTCCAGAGTGTGGCAGGCTTTTTGTCAGGCAGTAGGGGCATCGGCCAGCCTCTCCTCTGGATACCATCCCCAGACTAATGACCAGACTGAGCGGGCAAATCAAGATCTGAAAGCAGGTCTTCGCTGCGTCGCCTCTCATCACCCGGCTTTCTGGTCTTCCTACCTTCCTTGGATTGAATATCACAGGTCTGCTCTGACACAGGTATGTCTCCGTTTATGACTGCTAATGGCTTCCAGCCCCCACTCTTCCCTGCACAGGAGGTGGAAGTGGCAGTTCCCTTGGTGCAGGTGCACCTCCGGTGTGCCCACCAAGTCTGGCGTGAAGCCCAGGCAGCTCTCACCTGTACAGCGGCTCAGAACCAGAGATTGGCTGATGGTCACTGCTCTCCAGCTCCCCAGTATCAGCCTGGCCAGAAGGTCTGGCTTTCCTCCCGTGATCTTCCTCTCAAGACTGAGTCCTGAAAGCTGACTCCCAGGTACATCAGTCCATACACAATTGAACGCATCATTAACCCCAGCATGGTGAGACTTAAGCTACCTCCCTCCCTCAATATCCACTCGTCTTTTCATGTTTCACTCTTCAAGCCTGTTTCCACCAGCCCTCTGTGCCCTCCTGCCGAACCCCCTCCATCCCTCCAGCAGCTGTTGGATGCATGGAGGCGGGGTTTGCTGTTTCCAATTCTTGGTGGATTGGGGGGGGTATGAGCCGGAGGAGCATTCATGGATCTCTCGCTCCCTCATTTTGGACTCTGATCTCTTTAAAGACCTTTATAACAGGTACCCAGACAAACCTGGCAGGCCGCCAGGCGGCGTCCCTTGAGGGGAGAATACTGTTATGGTTTGGCTTAGTATGTTTTTTGTTGTGCTTTTCTCTTTGTGCTCTCTGTTCCCCCACCTTTTTCTGCTCTTTTTGCAGAGCCTGTGTGTGGCAGGGGGTGTGGCTGGCTCCTCCTGTTGGCAGCAGAGGCACACCTGAGTTCTATCAGCCTATTCCCTTCACTTTATAAGCTTGCTGTCAGATTATTCCATCTCTCTGCATGCAGTTCTCCTGTGTTACCTGTATTGAGATTCTCCTGTGTTATGCTGCTGACGGTTTCCTCCTGCCAGCCAGCTCCCTGCCTCCTCTGCCTGCTTTTGTTCTGGATTTGGTTCGTAGAGTGATTAAAGAATCTTCAGTTCCCACTCACCAGTGTGTACGTCTCTGCTTCGGGGTCCTAGTCTTGAAGTACTTAACAGTTAATTTCTTAAGATGAAGTGTTTAATGAGACTTAAGGAGAAACAGTGTTAAAAGTGAACTGATGTTGCTCGGTGCATTGCCACGCCAATTCTGAAGTCTGCTCTCCTAGTCGACGTATATGAATCTTAGATAAGGGTTATAGATCACTGCATACCTCTCTCCACTACAGTACATTGTAAGGTTGAATCTTATTCTTAGACTGCACACCAGGATTGATGATACCTCAGTGAGATACAGCCAACAAGTAGTGAACTGTCCCTCTCAGCATCACTAAGGTACTGCTGCAGACAGTAAATTGATGACAGTAGAATGTTGACGCAACTACCTAAGGAGTTGGCCTTGAGAAGACCAGAGGACGTAGAGAGACAGGCGCAGGGAGACAATGCGCAGAGGAATGAAATAATTCTCTAACATTAATTCTCAAACAGGGCCCACAATCCCTGGCAAAGGGCTGCATCACCAAAACAACCCAACTGCTCCTCAGTTCTGCATGAACATAGAGCAAAAGTGTTTCCAGAAAGTTTCTTCTCCAACATGACTGCTTGTTACTGTGGTTTTGAAATCACAATATGACCAATAATCTACTCCACTCTTGTGGATTTAAGAGCTTCACTAAGAATAGAGAACTGGGGTGGGGGGGGCGTGTCGTTCAAGTTTACTACACAAAATTGTGAAAAATGTGGCATGGTGAAGGAAGAACAGATAATCATGTGGATACAAGGTAGTGGCTGCGAAAAGGTCAGAAAAGATTTATCAGGGGGGATTTCAATACCCCATGACATATAAAAATCAGCCAGAATGTCTAACGATGACTGAAGTGCTACAGTTTTATTACTCTGAAGCTGGATGCCTGATTTCTTCTCTCTGCGTTTGCTGTCATTGTCTCTTACTTGGACAATACCTGGACAGTATTGAGCTATTGTTGCTGGATGCTCTGGGTAAATTCATTTATGATTATTTCCGCATTTCACTGACTCACATACTGTATAGGCAGATACACAACTGGAATAGATAGAGTACTTCCTTTATGAATGGTTAGCCTTCAAGCTGCTGGGTTGCATTTAGTCACAATCAGAAATGTGTCCATTTATTGTGAAGCATTTTTGATACATACAAAGTAAAAATCTGTTCATAAGACATAAGGATTTTCAATTAAGTTTGATGGTGACTATTGGCTGATATCAAATACACTATATAGACAAAAGCGTCCAGACACACATCTTTATGGGGCTGTTTTTCAGGCGTTGGGCTCGGCCCCTTACTTCCAGTGAAGGGAAATCTCAATGTCTCTACATACCGAGACATTTTGGACAATGCTATGCTTCCAACTTTGTGGCAACAGTTTGGGGAAGGTCCTTTTCTATTCCAGGTTCAATAAAGATATGGAAACACTCCAAAATCTTATGGAAAGCCTTCCCTGAACAGTGAAAATGTTACAGCTGTCTATGTATTTAGAATGTGATTAAAATCATCAAAGTCCCTGTTGGTGTAATGATCAGGTGCCCCAGTACTTTTGTCTACATAATGTAATTCTAATGTAAAAACATTTTTTTAGTGCTGAAATAACTAGAAACAAAAATATATCTTTTTGTCATTTGTGTGAAGTGACTCTTCACTCCATGTCTCTTCTTTTGATCATATACAGCAAATCAATAAGACTTAGTGGAAGAGAGTATTTGTCCCCAATAATTTGTATTCCTCTTATATGCATTGACGGCTACACAGGGGAAACTATACACACAAGACCCAGCCTCCATCTTAGCCCCTCATATCCCTCACCTGTTATTGTTATTGACCACTGTAGTATTGTTCCTCCCTGTAATATATAACAATGTAACAGTGTCAACATTTCATATCACATGGATTAGTGCCTCAGCCATCTGTACAGCTGAATCGGACAAGTTCTGCACTTGTGAAGCCTCCTGGTGAGCACCATGGAATCACAACACCACCACCTAATGAGTGGAGGGAGCAGGATGAAGCACATTGAGGAGGGAAGTAGAGGCTCTAAAGATTGACAGCAAATATTTGACTGAATGGTAGAGGTGTCCCCTGAGACATAGGTGTGTGCTCAGGCACAGAATGCGTGTGCACGCACATCCCTAAACCAGAGCTAACAATTCATGTGTTATCAGTGTCTACAGCTGTCTTTGACCGGTGAAAGAGAGGGCTGGATGCTTCATACACACACATACACACGCAGTCCTCAGGATCTGCACCATGCTGAGACAAATGCACAGCTTGACTGTGGTAGATGATACTGTGTGTGTGTGTGTGAGAGAGAGAGAGTGCTGCGGATCATTTCTAACTGACTTCATATCTGTTGTAGACACACCCAGCTGGGTGCAAGCATGTACACACACACAAATGCTAATCCCTATGAAACCCCGTAACACAGACTCACACTCACTCATACACCTGACTGAGCACCACTTGGGGGGTTTCAGGTGGAAGTCTGCAGGGAGGGCTTCACAGCGTGGTCGGCCTAAAAATATAATACACTGAGGAGGTTCTTTGTGAATAAACAAACACACTGTAATATTAGCCATTCCTACAGAAAAATGTAAGAAGACGAGCACCAATGTTGTGCAATCTCAAACTGATTTAAAACCAGCTCTGCAGTTTCTGCATGAAGCACAGAGCATAGATGGATAGACCCTGAGCTGTGCAACAACCGGCTATGGTCCCTGAGACCTGCTCTCTCCTCTGAGAGCACAGATTAGCAGTAACAGATGATCAGAGTTCTCCACCTGCTGGACAAAAATTACAACTGCATCTTCTTCATGGCCTACTTTCTTTGAACTACAATTACCATCAACATGCAAACAAAGTGTGAAATGAATTCTTTTAGTTCACTGGTGTCTTCTTCTTCTCCTTCTCTTTCTCCAACCAGGAAATGTGGCTTCCTTTACATGAAGATAAAGCAGACTTTACATAAAATCCAGTCCGATGCCAAACTTCCTGAACTGGCAATGTGGGCCATTAGACCTGATGGCAACCATCTACAGTTTAAATTGTTAAAAATTCACGACAAATCATATGTGCTACAACTTTGCAACTTTCACCAAAGTGTAGACCCAGTTGAGCAGAAATGTTTAGATGTTTTGAGCTGGCAGAAATTATAAAGTCCATCATTCTATTTTTCTCAGACCCTGCAAAACTAACTCTCTCCTCCTATATTTTTTGCTCAATTGACAACAAACTTTCTACACCTCACCTTCAGATTGTCCTCCACAAATGACCCAGCCAGATTTTTGAATTATGAAAAACTGAGCCCATTGCATCAAAATTATTGGCTGTAAACAGATACTACAAATCGTCACAAAATATTTATCCAGTTTTCATGGGGGGAAAATTACGCTATGGTAGTTGAAGTGTGTCAAATTTAAGAATTTTATCAGATATTTTTTTTCCTCAAAACAAGATTTTTAACAGTGTTCTGTATTCTATCCTCATACAATCTATTGCAGTCAACAGCAGCTTAAAGAGCAATCAGTCCTTGTAAAAACATGGTCTATGTGGTCTAGATGAAGTCGTGAAATTCTCTGATTTTTGTCTTAAATTTTTGATGTTCTGATCCTCAAATCCTCAGATCCATCACAGCCTGCTGTTGTTGTTCAGACTGAGATGAGGCTATTATATCTATAGAATTGTATTTTTAAAAGATAAAGGATGACTTGATTTTAGATTTTGGTTTGGTTAGGTTTTGGAAAAGGGTCCCTTAGAAATGATGCTGAGACCATTCCTTCCAAATGGTAAAACAATAGCTTTTAAATTTCTCCATCTGTAACCAAATTTGAATATAGAACAGAAATATCAAGGTCATATTTGCTGCTCTTACGTTGGTGTGAGTTGTTTTGGAGATATCGGCTGTAAAGATGGTTACCTTCTTACATGAAACTGCTCACCACTATGGATTGATTTCTGAAATAAGACTTGTCACGTCAAATGTATTTTATGGCACTTTGAGCACCACCAAGTGCAGTCTAGTTCCACTATAATCTGCAACTCAAACCAAAACAATCTAGATGAATAAATAACGCTACAGGTTAGAGGAAAATGGGATGAACTGTCCCTTTAAGAGAAAACTGAAAGATCACCTCAAAAGAAGGGGAATTCAGTAGAACCATTTAAAATGCATAATTATGACTTGTATGTGTTCCAACGTTTATTGTTTGTCTTACATTTGACACACACAAATACACACAGAGGAGGAGGGGGGCGCATGACGTCAGGAGTCAGCTGACCTGGTTTGTTTTGCGTGCTCGAGCTCGTCCTGGTAAAAACACAGCGAGCTTAGAGGAAGGAAGGAACCAACGACCTCAAACCATCATTAAAATAGTGCTCTTTAGTTAGTATTTTACCAATAAGCTACCAACACCGAAACCACGGATAGTTTTATACATCATTTGTAGCTTTTATATATATATTTTTTTGCTTTGATACAGCTGCTACCTCTGTTTTCATCTACTGCCAGCTGGTTGACTTTGACGCAATATGCCTTCAGAAAAAACCTTCAAACAAAGAAGGACGTTCGGTAGGTTACATTACAGCTTGTTTTCCAAACAGGGCCTCTGCTTCGTGTCTTTTATGTAGACTAAAGTGCGTGTTTGTAACTGTCGCCCGCTATTCCTCTCTGAACTGTACAAGAGTGAATTACATCGTTAATGTAGACAGGCCAGGTGCTTATTGCCCCAGTGGCGAGTAGCTAGTGGTGTTGATTTTGTCCAGCTACTTCAAAGTTTAAAGTTTAGAGGTATGTCAAATACACAGGGGAGAAGCTTCACGTTTGTGTCTGTCTAGCTAATCGCAGATCTTAATCATATATTGTGGTCTGTTGTCGTGTCAACTTGTCTAAAGGAAGGTAGGAGACATTAATTGTTCCCACTCATATGCATGTAGGTTTAAATATAGAATATATTGGAATAGAATTGGGCTATTTGCTGGAGGCCCGTCTCTTCCTCTATGTGTGTTTGGGTGTTTATTTGAGACATGAGAGCGCTGGGAGAAAAACAAAGTGGTGTCGAAATGCAGGGCAGAGAGACGGAGAGCTGCAGGATTGGGGGATGGGACAGTTGGTAGATGAGAAGATGAGTTTAGGAGAGAGAACAGATACGAATGGGACTTGTAACTGCAGAGTTAACCTTGTTGTTGTTTCTCTCTGTTAGCAGAAGGCCAGGCCACAGCCACGATGCGGATTACTTTCAGTTACGCTCAGCCAAGGCCACGCTTGCTGTGCTTTTGCTGATGTAACATACAAGTTCATCCACTTGCCCCTCGTTAACTTAATATACTTTTTGTTTTGTTTTTTTCCTGTAATTTAGCACGAGTTAAAACAACAGCTTATTTTCATATAATATTCCATTAGGTTGACGAGTTGTGCTGTAGTTGTTGTTGGTTTTTGTTCTCTGTGTTATAGAGCTACTTTTAACAAACATGGGAACTGTTGCCTTCAGACCTGGAAACATAATTCCCAGAGTGACTAAAAGTATCCGACTTCCGGTTTAACGTCACGTTATTGGCCCAAATTTACACAAGCAGAGCACGTGAAGGCTGGGCAGCACAGGGAAACATGGTGTCACGTGTGTTTGACTAAGAACCTGCTACAGAAAAGCTTAAGGCACAATTTATTTCACTGCACCAAACCCATCAGAGTACAGCTAAGTGTTGCTAGGATGATGCACCTATCGCCACTTTAGGAAAAACACTTAGAGGTAGTTGTTGTTTACAAGTTGCATGTTTGGTTAACAGGTCATTGTATGACTCAGGAAACCACAGGGAGTCTTCCAGTTGTGCAAGACAGTACTGGCTAATTCCTCTATTTTGACAAGACAGAATTTTTTTGGAAGCAAAACACATGCTTTTAGGTCACCCGCTTCCTGTTTCTTTTGTTTGATCAAAATGAGATGACTCAGAGGCTGTTAGTCTCTTGGTCTGGTCATGAGAGACCGCTGAGACGCATACAGAGCTTCCCTGTTTCTGAGCGGTGAGCTCACCCTGATTGAAATGTGATCGTGGAACAATGCCTGACATTTCCTCAAGTTTAGTGTGAAGATAAACATTTGTCAGTTGATTGAATTATCCTAACAGCGGCTGCGAGCAGTTTTTAGTGACATGTCATAAGGCCAGAAACTCAGACTTTGAACTGACTCAAGTGCACTTCCTTTGAATGCTTGGCTCTAGTTGGATTTTTTTACTATTTCCACCAAAGGTTTCATGGTACGTCAGAAAACAAAAGATGATCACGATGGGGGTTTTTTTCTACACGTTCAGGTTTGTTGACTGATCGCATGATGACTATCAAACTGTCATTGCTGATGTTGTCAGTGCAAAGTGCAGTACGCCCAAGGTGTTATCTGTGCCTGTTTATTTTGACTCAGTCACAAATCACTTGAAATGGGCCTAAGCCTCAGAAAAGGGAGGCCTGTCCTGGCATGGGTCATCAGTGAGCGAGTGATCCATCCAGTCAGGCTTATGACCCC
This sequence comes from Scatophagus argus, assembly GCF_020382885.2. Lineage (NCBI taxonomy): Eukaryota > Metazoa > Chordata > Actinopteri > Scatophagidae > Scatophagus > Scatophagus argus. The sequence goes on along the minus strand of NC_058499.1, from coordinate 22,698,967 downwards.
TTGAGTTATCACCTGATGTTGTAATCCAGGCACACTTGGACATAGTGGACGTATATTTAATGGATAACATCGTAAAAGGAGCTCAGGACAGATAAAAATAAATCAGATCAGGTGTGGTGTGTGTAAGGGATGCAAACTATACACACTTGTGAATACACACAGAAGTAATTGAGGAGAAAATGGGTGAATCATAATTTTAGTCTTATAATCTGCTAATCACAGTGGAATAATGTGGTTACACCATGAGTGGATTTTAGGAAAGCTCATTATGTTTTCACTGGACCGCCTTAGTCCACTAAGCAGCCTTTTAGATACATTACTCCCAGATGTTCCTGATCTGTTTGGTATTAAGCTCAAACAATGTAATCATGTTATGATTCTTTTTGTGTGTGTGTGTGAGTGAGAATATTTTCTGAAGTAGAAGTAATGGAAGACCAGTTCCAGTTACAAATTTTCCCTGACCTCATTTGTGTTTAATCAGTGCTTGCTGGCTCTCCTGACCTGCTGATCTCTTTGTCTGCTTGTTAACCTCCATTAATCTGATTCTGTTTTTCTGCCCTACAGAACAGAGAGTAGAAGATGTCAGACTGATCCGAGAGCAGCACCCCAACAAGATCCCTGTGAGTTCAGATGTACACTCACTTGAAATGAATAACGTTGCTTCAGTTTTTAGTGTGCAGGCTTTGGGGCCTCACCCAAACCTCTGAGAAGAAACGAAAACTGAAAGGGTAGAAATGCATCAGCGTGATGTGCAGAACAGCACGCAGGAAGACACAAGTACCAACAAGACAGGAAGTGTCACCACACATTTCCTGGTTGAGCTGTCCATGTGAGATGCTTTCAAATGGTATTTGTCAGTATCAGACGCATTTCTGCATTTCTTCGAAGGTTTCCCGACATCTGGTCGGTTCTTTTTTTGTTAATTAGTCTGTTTAATGTTTAGCTTTTGTGTACACTGACCACGACAGTTGTTTCTAGTTGTTCTTTGTGAAATGGGTGTGACTTCATCAGTCAGGTGTGCAGTGGCTCTCAGCAACCACCAATAAACAAACACACCTCGTGTTTCACCTGCTCGTTTTATCATTCTGAGATAGAGTATCAGCACAGGCCTCCATCTGCTGCCCCGTGTCAGGCCTCATTTCATCTTAAAAGCAGTCCAGTCACTGTGTGTTTTTGTGTGTTTCCTGTGTGCTCCCCCGGGGTTATAAAATGCCATGTCACAATAAGTGCTGAGTCCGGAGGCAGATGTGCTGTGTCACTGTAATGTAACTCCATCCAGACAGTCTCAGTGGAGCCTGTTGGGGGTGGAGCAGGGGACTGCATGACAGACTGATTATAACTGTCAGAGCAGGCTGACATGACAAAACAGAGGTCGGTGCACTTCTAAATATCAGGGCTACAGTTGCATTTTTATTTCTTCCATTTTAAGTGTTGTTGTTATTTTGACTTAGAAAGTTACATTCCAAAGTCAGAAATTATTTATCCCATTCTATTAAAATGGTTGCGTGCATGCAGATTAAACAGAAAGCAAATATATAATATGCAAATCATTTTCATTTTTGCTTCATTATCAGGCGTGACACATTCAAATTGTTTCCTCTTTCTAACCAACAGTTCAAAACTGAAAAACTGAAAAATTCCTTACACACATCACAACCGAGAACTGACTCTACATGTGCTGCCATAAATGACAAAGAGAAGCAGCAAATCCTTTCTTTTAAGAATCTGGACCCAGCAAACGTTTGACATCTTTGCTCAAAAAAATGAATAAAATAATAATTGATTATCAGAATGGCTGCCAATTAGTTTTCTATCAATCAACTAATTGACACACCTCTACTGTACATTGACTAATCAATTAATCATGTAATCATTGCAGTTGTCGTGTGGAATGTTGTCTTTTACAAACACGTAATAAAAATTTGCTAGAATAAATTTCCTGAAATTGCACAGTGTGTATCACTGTAAAGATGTAAGACTGCACGTTTCACAATGCACTGTTTTACCTCTATCAGACAGACAGGTTATCACGATGTGCATAATGGGCTTTTGAAGGCAGCATTAATAGTTAAGATGTGAAATAGCTTGGATAAGTAATAGAGTGTTTTCAGGTCAGTCAGAGGGTGCTCTGTAGCAGCCAGCCTTGGTGTATTATGGTTGTAGCAGATGCATGTAATTTACACTCCTTGTCAGTGATGAAATGGTCTGTGTTCTTAATGTCTTGTTTAATATACATCTTGGCTCGATTAAGTGTCTTGCTGAACGGCAGTGAATTTGTTTATAGACTCGGGTTCGGTCACAAGGACGTCTCAGTAAAGCAGAGGACCGTGTTCCTTTTTTTTCTTTTTCAACCTTCTGATTTGTGTGAGTTCATCTCCCTGTTACAGCCCATTATTGATCATGCACACTGGTCTGGTCAGGGAATCAGGTCTAAAATAGCACAGGAAATAGTGCCTTCATAGGATTCCATCAGCTAGTGTTAAAGTGGGGAAATCACTGATTGACTTTGTGAATGTCTTCTGTAGGTGATCATTGAGAGGTATAAAGGAGAAAAACAGCTTCCCATCCTGGACAAGACCAAGTTCCTGGTGCCAGACCACGTTAACATGAGTGAACTCATCAAGATTATCAGGTAGTCTGTCCCTTTCTCCTCCTTACCTCTTTTTCCTGTTGCTTTGTTCTCCTCATCCTCCCTTTGACTCCTCTCCACACTGCTATGTCCTTGTCTCCCCACCAGGAGGCGCCTCCAGCTAAATTCTAACCAGGCTTTCTTCCTGCTGGTGAACGGCCACAGCATGGTGTCTGTGTCGGCTGCCATCTCTGAGGTCTATGAACGGGAGCGGGACCAAGATGGCTTCCTCTATATGGTGTATGCCTCGCAGGAGACCTTTGGCGCTGCCACGACTGCCCAGTGAACAGCCTTCCTTCTTCTGGACAATTGGTAGATTTTAGTCCCTCCCCCTCCATGTTTCTTGCCACACACCTTTAGTCTCAACTGTAACTAAACCACAAACTGCTAAACCTAAACACAGCATAGTTTTTCGGCTTGAATTGGTTCAGGTTGTGCTCTATATGAGCTAATAGACTATTTGTGTACCACCATATTGCCCCGGTAGCGTAAAGCCCTGAAAGACCTGAACTGCAGAGTTAAAATAGAAAAATCTGATTCGGACTCAGGCCAATAGGGTCATTTAATGTCTCTGCTTTGTTATTGTCTGCTCTCATAGCAACATATGGCTTGATGGCAGCAGTTATTTTCAGTGTTGTGGTCACGTCTCCTTGGCTGTTTTTATGTTAATGTATATATACACTTCAGGTAGTGATACTATATAAAAGTGGTGAGGCTCCATCACTTCCCTATACATAATATATATATATATATATATGTGTGTATTATATATATATATACATATATGCATTAGCCAATGAACAAAGCCAACCTTAATTTTAAGGTTCTTGGAGACAGGCACTAGGAAAAGTTGTTATTACTCGGGGGGAGGAGGGGGGTTATTGCAGTTAAAATGTAAACGGAAGGGATTTGTAGTTTTTGATGGGAGTACTCCTACCAGAGGACTATGAAGTAGAGAAGATACCTGATAATGAACACATCCCTGCTGTGTGATCACATTCCCTCATTGGTGTTTTTATCCATCCCTGCCTTGTAGCCTAAAGCATCTTCACTGTAATGAAGAGATGTTAGGAAACTGCTTTGAAACAGATGATTGTAGTTTGCAAAAAAAAAAAAAAATGCCTTGGTGTACAGATAATATAGACTTTACAGCTTTGGATATAAAAGGGGTTCCAATGAGAGTGTAACCAAGTTGACTTTGGAGACACTACAAGGAGCATGGTGTGATTGCATGTGTGAGTGGAGGATGATGGTGTGTCTGTAAAAGCTAATGAGGGGAGGAGGTCGCCGTTTCATTTCCTTTTCATCTCCTTTGTCACAGAGTTTTGTTAAGGTGATCGAGGAATGAAGGAAGGTCGAAGTGAGAGTGAATGTCCGACTGTCCTTCTGGGTTCTAACAGGGGGTTGATTTCTCAGAGCTGTCACTGTGGGGAGCGCACAACCTCCTGTCTGTCTATAGATGGTCCTCCACACTTTCTGTGCGGTCGCGCTCCTCTTCCTCCTCCTCTTCACCATCTTCTTAACAGATTGTTTAGCTGCTTTTATATCACAGTATTTTATCATTTTGGATGTTTTTATTTAATGTGATTTTTATTCCATTGTACGCCACGTCTTTACTCTTTGCTGTCTGCAGTATGTGAAGTACTAGGGTGACTTTTTTTCTGACTAGTGAAAGTGTGTTTGTTACGGAGGGGTGGAGCATTCGTTTCAGTGCTGTTTTTTTTTTTTTCTGCCTGCTCCTCCGTTAAATACACACACATATCCACACACAGCAATATCACACAGCCTCCTCTTGTGTATTTATGTTGGTATTTTGTAAACAATAAAAGGAGAAAAAAAGAGAATTTATGGGGTTCCTGTGTCATTCTAACTAAAACCAGTATCCCAAAATCACCTTATAAATGCATTCATTGTGTTGTTCTTACCAGTTTACAAACACTCAGCACAAATGCTCATACACTCTAATTGTCAGCCCAGTCCTTAGAATAAATCATTGGTATTGAACATTTCAGTAACTGAAACTGAACTGACCTGTTGCACTGAAGCCTAACATGTAAAATACTGCAGCCTAGTTGCCATAGCCCATTAAGATGTATTGTAAATGTTTCATATGATACATTATACATAATAAACCGACGTTATTATAATCCTGAATCTTATGCAGCTTAACACAGTCGTATCATATGTAGTTTACTCCTCAGTGATCATTCAAACACATAAACATAACAGGGTGTAGAACTGAATTTTTCTGAAGGGATTTGTGGTTATTGATCATGGAGCAAACAGATATCTGCTGGTGAGGACTTAAATTTTGTTTTTCATTCACATTTGTTTTGCATGTTTGTTCTTCTGAAAGTTGCTCTGCTCTTTATCTGTGTGCATTCAGTATGTCTGGGGGGCGAGCTGACCACTTTTAAGCTTGTTAACTGGGACTGAAATAATGAAAGTCAGATTAATGGCAATTTTCTGCCACACTAAAGATGTTTCTGTAGTTTCAAGCATTCAGAAACATCTAATCATACATGTATAAATATGGGTCTGTTCCACTGTGTGCCCTGTAATTTTCTATAGATGAGAACACTGGGTTTTTATCCATGATAAAATTAGACCTGTAATCTCTGTGTTGCTCAGCTGGTTTATTTTAAGTCCTCCAGTCCACTGATTCAGTTAGACTATTTAGAAACAAATCTTAGGAAGTACATTCCATAGACAAAAGTACTGGGACACCTGACCATTACACCAACAGGGACTTTAATGACATTGCATTCTAAACACACAGACAGCTTTGCAGCTATAACAGCTTCCACTCTTATGGGAAGGCTTTCCACAAGATGTTCATCCCAAAGGTGTTGGATGGGGTTGAGGTCAGGACTCTGTGTGGGCCAATCAATTTCTTCCAAACCAAACACATCCAGCCATGTCTTTATGGACTTTGCTTTGTGCACTGGGGCACAGTCATGCTGGAATAGAAAAGGGTCTTCCCCAAACTGTTGCCACAAAGTTGGAAGCATAGCATTGTCCAAAATGTGTTGGTATGCTGAAGCATTAAGATTTCCCTTCACTGGAAGTAAGGGGCCGAGCCCAACGACTGATAAACAGCCCCATAAATATCCATAAACACTGGATACTTTTGTCTATATAATGTATTATTGGATTTACATTCAGGCCAATAGTCAAAACATACCCAGAAAAAGTGGATGAGCATGTAGGTGAAATCTACGTGCTCCATGCTAAAATTCTGTGTTCTTTGTGTTATAGAAATAATAGATTCGGTCATGCAAAAAAAAGCTTTTTGTGTGTCCAAAAGACGCTGTGACAAATGCCATCACTTGAGTCAGTTTGTCAGCTTTAGCGCCTCTGTTTCTGTTGTGTCTGAAGACTAGAAGTTTGAAAATGGAAAAAAAAAAAAATCTGGAGTTAGACAGACGTGAGCTCAGCAGATCTCTGTAACCCACTCTGCTCGAGGCTCAGGGCTCTGACCTACAAGTGAACTGGAGAATTATAAACTGCGGTCAAACATTTGCACACAAACATTTCAAAAGCACATTTTACTAAAGATGAAGCAACATGCATTCTGAAGCATTAACCAGCCTCTATTGTGACTGTTATACATTTTGGCTCTGGCTTCAAGGAAGCTGCAAAACTAAATAGTTCCCAAAAGTGGAGCCAACAACAAACATTCTTTGGTATGAACTGTGGAGGCAGTTTTCTTGTACTGTGTAATCCAAGAAAATATATGAAGTTTTATGCGGTCATGTTCATAAACAGTTACACTGTTGCAGAAAGTTAAATGCCCTTCAGCTGAAAAAGCAAGGGCTGATTGGTTGATTCTGAGTCCCATATTTCTTTGAAAAGCCAATAAAATACATTTTATGTTACATTACAAAAGCACACGTTAGGCTTATTCTAAACAACAGACTAAAGCTGTCACACACACACTGAATGTACAGTATTTACTATTTTAAATAAACACCCCATGTCCCTGTGCTGTGCCCACCAGGGGTACAGATAGAGTTTCATCTGAAGGACCAGCTGTCCTCGTGTCTGTAAAACTCTGGGTCCTGCCCAGCAACTCACTCGCAGTCAGACACTCGAATGCAAACCTCTCCAAAGACTCCGTCTCTCCATCTAAGAACAAGTTTAGGACTAATGAGTCCACAGAAACACTGCTGGGAAGTGAAGATACAAAGAGGTGTCAGGGACTGTTCTGATTGTCCTGCTACTGTGCAACAGGATCTGGCACTGGAGGCCATTTTGCTCTCAGGTTGGCGCTGAGGTAGAAAGGCTGCTGTGGGTTTCACCCCTGGCACTAGTAAAGGGCTTTCACAGGCAAGAAAGTGTCTGTGATCACAAAAATAACCCGAACCCTCGCCAGATGTTGAAGAAGGATTCCAGTTTCCAAGTGTGACAAGTCCTCACACACACACACACACACACACATCTCAGGCATTTCAAACCAGCCATGTCTTCTGCAGCCTTTGACATCCAATAATCTGCTCTCAGTTATCAAATGAAGCATTCAGGTGATCACTGACCATCAGAAAATATGTCACAAATACAAAACAGATGTGATCAGACCAATGAAAAAGCTATTGTGAGGAATCCAGAAATTCACTGGACCTTACAGAAATATTGAAGCTCTATCGATATGCTCTGTATTTAGCAATAACCCGGTGCACCATTTGTCCATCAGATGCTGGACGTCACAACTTGTTCTGCAATCTTTGGTACCAGGGAGCTAAGCTTTTCTCACTGGTTTCACTTCACCAGCCTTTTAATGCCACATCATGGTCATCAACTTTCACATGAGAGCGCCTGAATGCATCAGCGTTGCTCTCCATGGGGCCAGACCACCACCATCAGGGGTGGAGCAGCAGGTACAGCAGACCTTCAGGTTCCTGGGAGCAGGGCCACTCAGTTCCTTTTAAAAGTGCCCTGTAGAAACTTCTCGTAAACAAACAAAAGTTATACAAAGTGTCTCTCAACCGTCACATCTAACAAACACAATCGAGTGCATTTCCCTCCACAAAAAACATCTGCAAAGCCAACTGTTTAAATATTTTAAATCCTTACATGTTTACCACAGACCCACTCATAGTGCTAGTTGTGGTAATAAATAAAGACCAGGGGTACCTTTAAAGTGGACTTTTTCCCATGAGGATGAGGATTTTGAGTATGTGGCGTGTTCACACTGGGGAATGATATAACAAGGTGTATTCATTATACTCAATAAGCATACTTAAAACACTTGATTTCTGAGCGTGCTGTTGAGAGACATGATTCTCCCACAATGCAACACTTCAAGGAAACAGAGAAGCTGATCATTGGGGGTAGTTAAAATTTCTAGCAAAGTTAAGTGGCAGTTGTGTCACGAAGTTGCATGTTGATTTAATTTGCTCAGCACACACATTACATAACTTCCTGTTAGTGTAAAACAAATAATCACGGCTTTGAGTTGGATGAGATGTTTTATACCAACAGATTCAGTCTGCCAGAGAACTGCTGTTATGTTTAGAACAAGGAGAAATGCACTTAACTGAGTTCCTGTGACTTGCTGTGTGAGTGCTGTGACTTTGGTATGCAAACTTTAAACGACTATAAATGCTGGGTAGCAGATTTTGAGACTCTCTTGTCATACTGCACCATAAGTAACATGACTGTAGCGTTTCTTCTGAGGACGAGGATGAGGCAGGGCTCCAGCTAGGTCTCTGAAGTGAGTAGGGTTTGCTAATCTCAAAATCTTGGCTATGTTTTTGTGGAGATTCGAGGAGGCATGAAAGCTAATCTGACGACACGCACTGCGACAGCCACGCTTCTCGTCAACCTGTTTCTCCTCTGTGCTCCTCTCACATATTTGTAAGCATCTGCAAAAGAATTACAAAAGATACAAGTGGTCTGTGCTTTCAGATCAGCTGTCTTTGAACAGACTCGTGCTTGCCTCTTTGCACCCACAGGCAGGCTGTAGGTCTGCGCTTCCCTTTTAAACGCTGCTGCCTGCTAGCGAGCAGGAACATGAGGTATGGATGTGTCAGGAGTATGACAGTTCAGATCCACTGGTGTTTCTGCTGGTTAGTCCCCTGAGTCCTTATTGTCAGAGTGAGGAGTGTATTTCAGTCGAAATGTCCCTGCGAAACACAACAGACAAATACAGTTGTGTTATAATGCCCAGATCATAACTGAAATCGGTGTAGTGCCAAAAATTATTTAAAAAAATGAAATAAAATAAAAACAACATTAATTATAACGACAATGGTTACTCTAATCATCTAATCTAATCATTAGTGTCTGCCTTATTTATTGATCAGGAGGATTTTTTTTTTAATTTCACAAAGAGTAACACTTTTTTGTTCCAATCTTCAGAAGACATTTAGCGCGTCCACTGACGTGAGAAGGGCTTTTTTTGGTGGGCGCCGAATAACATTTGTTAAAAAATCCACCTCTCAATTCTCTTTCCATATTACAGCACACATACACACACACACCAAAGGTGTGAGAGTGTAATATTCTGTGAATGAGCACAATGTTTGTGAGCTGATTACCAGATCACATTAGGGCAAAAGCCAAAATCTAGATCTCCTCCTCCTCAGTTCCACTGCTAAACTTAGAAGCTCATGATGGCAGTTTCAGGATCACTTAATCAGAAGATTAGTCTCCTCCTAGCACAACAATAACGACAGGAAAAGTCATGCTCGGACGAAACTGGTTGAGATTATGGATGTCCCTACTGAGAAGGTTTGACAGCGAATTGATGTAAAGGTATGGTGAACTCACTCTCAGTAGGTGTGAGTGGCACAGTGTGGAATTAATTATTTTAGATAATAGTAATAATAGTTTAGTTAAGATATCTGATCCATTTGATTTATGTTTTAATAAATAACAAACCTTCCAGAAAGACAAATGGGTTAGCCCCAAGCGAAGACTTTATTGCTGCCAGCGGCACATTTGAGCAACCAAGAACATACTGGTGTCCGGAGGTGTTTGATTTATAAGCCTCACTTGGCTCAGACTCTCGCTGCTCAAAGAAGAGATAGCAAGTTTACACTCACCCTGCTGTGCTGAATCCATGGGCGGCTGTTTGCAGTCTTCTGCTCTGTGTCCATTGGCACCACAGTTATAACACGATAGGTTCCCTGCTGCCCGTTTCTGGCCTCCGTTTCCCATAATGCCATGGGGCTGGTAGATGGCAAAACCCTGCTGCTGGTCATGAGACACAGGGCTGTGGCGGTAGAGGGGCGGTGGCACCATCATCGGGTAGGAGAAGGGCGTGGCCCCGGTGCCGGCAGCGCTGGACGAGGCTATGAGGGGGCTGAGATGGAGCAGAGGACCCAGGGTGAAGAGGGAGGGTCCGGCTGACAATGGCTGCAGGTAGCCGGCCGCTGCATACCCAGGCAAGGCCCCATAGGCGCCACAGTTCCCCCGACAACCGCAGGAGCTGCAAACACACACAGAGGGCGTGTGACCTGAACTTTGCTCCAATGAGGAGGCAGACGAGGGGGAAGGGGAGGGGCTGGAGGTAGGCTGAGGCAGGTGGTAAGTGTTTCCAGACACGGCAGCCACTGGAACACTGCTTGCAGTTGCCATGGGAGCAAAGCCACCACCACTACTGGAGCTACCGGACTGTGAACTGGATTTTGTGGAGGGACAGGAGGAAAAAGAAGAGAAGGAGGAGGAGGAGGAAGAGGAAGTAGGTAGACAGGAGTAGTATCCGGAGGGAGAGGGGGATGTAGAGGACGAGAGGTGAAAGTGCAGAGGGGGGTGGGAGACGTGGTGGAGGCTGTTGGAGGTAGAGGTCATAGCAGAACTGGTTTCTACAGCACCTCCCGCTATGCCACGGCAAACCACTGAGTCCTGGACTGTGGAGGAGCTGTCCATGTTCAGCCCAGGGAACAGGTTCTCCAGCCTCATCCCCATCCCCACACTGAGCCCGGGGTTGAACACTGCTCCCGCTGCAGGCAGGCCCAAGCCCAACGGCTTAGTCCTGTCGTCCGTGCACAGCGGAGGGGGCCTCGGCTTACGAGGCGAAGTCAGGATGCGTGCTGGGTTTGAGACCGGGGAGAGCAGGGTCTGGGGATAACTGGCTTGTGGGTGGTAGGGAGGTTGCGGCAGACCAAAGGAGCAGGAAGGAGGGAGAGGAGGAGCTGGATCGGTTTGGACTGGTAGGACCTGGGCTGTGGGACGACCAGAGCCCGCGGGGCAGCTGGAGTTCAGGATGAAGAGGCATGACCTGTCCTTCTCAGGAGCCCCTCCTGCTGTGTCTGGACCTGACACACCTGTAGCACAGATACATGATGGTGTGTTGAAAGCTCATTTTAATGTGTGTATGAATGAATATCAGACAGAGGAAGTCAGGAATTGGACAGTTTAAACATGTTAGGTTTCAATGAAAATAAACAACATCAAGTGTATATCAGGATATACAATATTTCATTTTCTCATTAAATGTTGGGTTTATACAGGACAACTTCCACCCACTGGTGACTTTCAGTTACGACGATGCAGGTGGTTTGCTGTGATCAATTCTCACACTTGTCTCACAAGAGCAGACAAAAAGGATACAACTTGTAAATACAGTTGGTGGTATGCTGATGTACACAAGTACAGGTATATAATAAAATGTGATATACAGAAATGGACATGTCTTTTGGCCCAATCCAAAAATTGTTACAGTACAAATAACTGCCCAGGACTGGATAAATGTATGCAATGTAAACAGAAACAGAAACAGTACCCTGTTTCATTTCATGTGAGAGTGTCAAAAGTTCTCCTGAATACTTCAACCATGAAGATTTCCCAGTAAATGTAACGAGACACAAACAAATTAACTGCTGTCTGTTACAGGCCAGATGTGTGAAGGCTTAAAAGAAGGACACTAAATGGCATAAAAATAGCTATAACTGGTAATGTATGGAAGCAAAGAAGGTTCATAATAATCTGACTTTAAATATCTGACCTTTATGACATGGAAACATTTTTTATTTTAATTTTTTTAAGTCTAAATGCTAATGCACAACCTGAAGTTACTGACAAAGATGACAACTTTGAAAGAAAATTTACAATTCAAACCATGTATATTTAAGACAGGATTTTCAAAGTAAAATTAATTTCAGTGACATAAATTTAGCATTGGAATTGGAATTTGGACAAAACAAACACTGAATCTGGAGAGGACTTTAAATGTTTTTAGTGGCCACCAGTGATTTCATTTTACAATTAGGCTTTTAAATGCTTTTGTTTTTTACATTATCAAAATCTTATGGCCTTTATTGGCTTCCATAATAACACATCAATATCACTTGGGTCTAGCTTGTGCTACTGCATGTGTGTTTTAACAGCAGGGAAAGTCTGTTCAGCCCATACTAATGTCAATTTATTGTCATTATTTTGTGAGCTTAAATGAATGGAAATAAGATGACACACTGAAAGAACTGAAAGGTCTGAGCATTAAGACAAACAGGCCAACAACACAACAGGGAAAATCACTTCATTGCCACTTTCAAGCTGCAGCATTCAAGAAAATATTACTCTGTGAGAAAACCTACGCCTGTGAATGTCTCTGGTCCTGTCCAAGGTGGAGTCACAGCAGACTGGTGTTCGAGGGGAGCAGGAGGAGCTGGAGTAGCCTGAGGATGAGCTGTTGTCTGTTGAGACGGGTTGATGGTGTGGCACTGCGTCCACCTCCACTCGTAGCTCTCCTGGATTTAAATACACTGCAATTTTGGACTGTTTTTGGACTGCCACAGTGTAATTTTAAGTTATATTCAGATGAACACCAAGTCGGTGCATTTTGGGGCCACTGGCAGCCTTCACATTGTAAACTTGTGTGTGAATGAAGTCAAATAAGCAGAGAAAGCCTGACACAAACCAGCTTTGTTACCTGAGGTGGGATGTGTTGAGGGTCCCATGTGACTGGAAGGCGTTACCCTGGCGATGCCACTGAAGGAGCGCTTCTCCATCTTCATCTCCCTGCTGAGAACACACACATGTAGCAACAGAGATTTGATGTGCACTCTACTTCATTCTGTTTTGTGAACATCACAAGCTAATTTTTAGTATAAACATATATAGTATAAACACATTGGGGCAAACCAAACTAGACTTTAAAGGAAATGTTCATGTGATGGGTAGCTCAAAGAACTCTTCTTCTTGACTGAAAGAGAACAAAATATCCCAAATATCATGAATGTAAAAGCATCAATGTTATCTTAAAACATGTCCACGTGTTGAGGTGAGTGGAAAGCTAGCTTGTGTCCACCCATCACCACCAGGGGGAGACATTGTCCACTTAACAGGTTCCTCAACAACTATTCTTTACAAACATCCTCAAGCCCATCCTATGGAAAACCATTGCAGGAACTTTCCATTTTCATTGTCTTGTTTAAGCATGCTCATACACAACACTCATACAAGTGTTGCCACCTGCCTGATGGGAACCTGTTGATACTGGGGGTGGAAAGATCAACAGATAATGAGAGCCAGTTCACATGTGAGGAACCCAGGTGCGTGCCTGCGTGGGTGGATGTGTTTGTGTAACAAACCCGGAGCATGTGGACGCATTTGCTTGCACGTCCATGGTTTAGTGTTTTTGCATGTGTCTCTGTTAGTTATCTCCTCATAAGTACATCTTATCTCTGCAGCCCACCTATAGCTGGTTAACCATTGACACGGCATGGAACGTTACTGCTGAATATTTACTGTTAAAATGAGCAGCTGATCAGTTTGTCTGTCAATCATTAATAGGAAAAAGCATCTGCTCACTTCACCAGCCACAAAAACAGAGCTCTACGCTGTAAATAAGACTGAAATTAATGCCTTATTTGTCATCATTTAGTTTTTACAGATAAAATACTATGTATGTTTTAATGTCACAACACACATAAACAACATACTACACATATTCTGTATATGGACTAACTTCCTACATGTAAAGTGAGTAGTTGCTTTAACTGAAGCTCAACCTGAGGTTAGCAGCACACTGAATACATTTCTGTGCAGACTGTTTCTGATCAAGTGATTCTGTGCGCCCTCAGTTCAAAACCTGCTCTCATGACTTACTCCAGATGCTCTGGCAAATTCTGAGCACGTGAGAGGATGCATACTTAGTCACTCATGGCTCAAGAGGACACATGCTGCAGAAAGCAAGGTCCAACAGGGTGACCCTTCATTCCAGGTCAAATCCAAAAACATCTTGCTCTCGGTGTAGTGTATGCATACAAGGGAACTCAACTGCAAAAACTGATTAAGTACTGTAACTCATTATTGCTTTTGTTTTCCATTTCCATTTCCATTCCATCCAGTCATCCAGGGTCCATTCAGCTGGCAAATGTCAGCAACAGCTGGGGCTGAACGCTGTGCTAAAAAATTACATTGTGATTCTTCTGACAGATATTGCAACTGCAATATGAGTCACGATATTGGTGAGAATGCTCATTTTTTCATTTCATTTTCATTGAAAACAATATGAAAAACAATGTATCTAATTACCACATATTAATAACAAAATAATGTATTTTGATATGCCAACACAGCAATAAATAAATATTGTAATAACTTACTTACAAACTCAATTAAAAATCTTTACACTGGATTAATGATATCTGCAGCTACTGACTTTTGAAGCTCTAGTTGAGTCTTGAGTTTCTTCTTTGCTCCTTGGGTCAGGTCGTACTTGTTCAAGTCTTCCTCTGTCAGCCCTAAAAACTGTAGGTAACACAGAGAAACAGGTTTAAGACCAATAAACATGTACAAGACAAGCAGATGTACTCGTGTATTTAAGAGTGCAAAACACCACCTCCTCCATGGTGAGCTGTTTGAAGACCGGGTAATACTTGTGGAGCCGAAGCCTGCGGAGCCAGTCCAGAATGCCATTCTGCTCCGGAGTGTTGGGCTGGGACTGGCATGGTGTCTGTGTGTGAGACTGGGAACGGGACTGGGAATGAGACTGGGGGTGTGAAAGGGACTGGGAATGTGAGTGGGAGGTTGGCTGTGAATGGGACAGGTGCAGGGCCTGAGGCTGTGCGCTGGGCTGGCTGTTGGTTTGTGGGTGAAGGTGGTGCTGGGAGTGGTGCAGGGGCTGAGAGTATGAGAGCGACTGGCTGTGCTGGGGATGCAGCTGGGAGGAGGGCTCACCTCCTACAGCCATGGAGCACTGGGTGGACAGGGCTGGCACAGGGGGAGGGAGGGAGGACAGCTGGGGAGGAGGAATGGAGGGAGGAAGAGGAGGAGGGAGGGAGGAGAGGTGAGGGGAAGGGCGAGTCAAGACAGAGCTGTGGGTGCTGATGACAGGTTGGACACTGGCAACTCGGTATACTGCCCTGCAAAGAGAAAGACTGTCTCACGGCACAGAAATGAGACCAACGGGAGACAAAGAGTGAAAAAAAATCTTACCTGTTGGTTCCTCTGTACTGAACCATGCAGCCAGCATCTGAAGGACAGAGTGGAAACAAAAAAAATTTCATCATCTCCATTATCATAACACCAAACCATAATAATGAAAAGCATATTACATTTATCATCATTTCTCATAATATCAGTTTCCCATGCAGTAATGCTCTGTCATACTGATGGATGTAAATGAAGTCAAGATACATCATCAGGTCTTCATCAGGACAGCAATAATCAAATCAGGTTTATATCATTTCATTTTATTAAAGATATTGCAATTATTGACCACTAGAAAGGCTATGGATCAACACTTTACAAGGCGCTTTCTGTTTTGTTTGCAAAGGAAATGCATTTAATACATTTGTTGTGCCTCAGAGGCACACACAATCACTTCTGTTGTTTGTGAATGTGAATGTGCTGTGGAAAACTCACTGACAAGGTTCCTGTACACATTAGAAAGGTATGTGCTGCCATGTTTTCTCACGTTAAGTCTAATTTTACTTATCATATTGATGCTAATCCACGGAAGAAGAAAAGTTGAATTGAATGGCTTTTGTGAGAAAATACGTGTCTCAGTCGTCCTGATGGATTGTGGTGCTGTCTTCATCTTCAGTGTTTTATTACAACTAAAGTAATAGTAACTAACTGAAACTGCGGTAATCCTACTGGAACTGCATTTTTTACCAACTGCAAAATGTGAATTTTAAATGTCATGGGAATTCTGCATGAAAACTGATGATGATAACTGCCACTTTTTCAGATTTCTCAATGAGAGAACTTATGAAGAAATTGAAGTCTTTGTCAGGCATCGTTTTGTTCTTGTCCGAAAGTAAAGTCTTAAATGAGATAAACCCGTTAACCCAATGACCCATGTGTTCAGTGCAACAAACGTGATATTACAGTCTCATATATGACTTATGAAAAATGGACACATTGTGGTGAAGGGCACAGCAGGAAAATTACAGCAGAGTAAGACACATTCATATTAGCCTTGTTTCCTGTGGTCTCCTGTGAGCACACACACACACACACACACACACACACAGAGGTGGAAACACATGCAAAAAGTACAAGCACACACAGATATAAACTGCACTGATGACTATAAATACTCTCCAGGATGAAGTCACTCTCACAGAATCAAACACAGACACACACACACACACACACACACACACACAAACACACAATCCAGCATGAGGTTACCACACTCTAGGCTTCCCAACACAAACATGCCACACTGAATTCCCACACCAGACTAAAATAGACGCCGTCTGCTCCCTCCAGCACCTCTCAAACACAAACTGAAAATCCTGCCTGCAGTCTCACCTCTATCACCTCTCCACTATCACCAAGCAAGACCGACATTCACAGCCTTGTCCCTTCCATTACCTCTTTTTTCATTCCCCTCTTTCTCTCACCTCCAACAGCAAAATGCACGCATTAAATCTTTTATCTTGCCCTTCTCGTCCCATCCCTCCTTGGCACATTCATTCCCTGTATCTAAGAATAGAGATCTCCTGTTTTATTTCCCTGCTGCACTCTGTAAAGACCCTGTTGCTACACACTCATGACATCTGCAGTTTAATAATCTATGATGGCTCCTGCATTTCTCTCCATTCATCACTGAAAAGAGAAAAAAATTAAATGCCAAATATAAAGACAGCATTCATAATAAAACAAAATAAAGACTCACTAGAGCTGGAGGTGAACGGGCAGGTTGGGGCTACTGGGGCCATCGGGGGGGAGGAGGGTACTGGAGGGAGGGAGGCAGGACAGTTGGGTGAGAGAGGCCTGGTGGAGGTGAAGAACAGCTGGACACTGTGGTGCTGGAGGACATGGCAGGGCAGTGCTGTCAGACACCTGGGTGCAGGCAAAGAGACAGGACAGCAAGGGGACACACAGGGAGTCAGACAGACGCAGGGAGGCCACATAAAGTCAGCTGGATTTAAAACCACAAGAAGAGATGCGTGTGCTTATCGAGATAAACATGAAGAGCTTGGATTAAAAACATTCCACATATCCATTGATGGTCTCTGGCTTTCTAACCAGACAATTAGCAAGCAAGCAAAGTGAAGCGGCAGCTGCTGCTGCTAGCCAAGTAATACAGTTTACTGGTATTTTGCAAATATGATGTGTTTACGAGAGTGCTGGAGGATTACAGTTAATGACCACAAATGGCATTACGCTCTTACCAATGTGGTCTCCACGCTGTTTTTATCTCCTGCATCTGTACAAGGATTTATATGGCATTTAATAAGTCTCAAAAACCACAGAAAAACCAGGCTCAAGGGAAGAGAATGGTAATGTGAGCAGGAAAGCATCCTCTGCTCCATGAGCACGGGGCTGTGATGGGCACATGCTCGACCCTCCCGACACTCTCGCATGGTTGCGGTCTACGCTTGTGGTGAAGATGACTTAATATTTTGGAGGCAGAGACGGCTGATGACATTTCATTGCTTCCTAAGAGTTCAATTAAATCCCCGTAATTTCCTCAGCTGGAGCACAGCTTAGCATTATAGAACAGAAACAACACTTTTCATGGACAAAACCCCCCTCCAAAAAAAACAGGACGGGTTATGGAACTAACCTGGGGTCCAGCTCCACGGACTGAGGGAGGATTTTCTCCGGCCCTTCATCGGGAAATGCCTGGGACAGCTTAGGGAGAAAAGATCAACAATTAAGACATGATCACAACCCTAGAAAACCTCGCCGTTCAAACAGCTTGATATTCTCTCGTGATTCGGAGTGAATGTCTGACAACATCATTAAATCAGAAACAGAGAGAAAGGTTGTTATTACCCGCATATAGCTTGAGATCATTATTATTATCGATCAGGCAAAGTGTGTTTCAGTGGTGGTCCTGACCTGAGACAGCAGCTCTGTCACCTCCTGCTGAGTTCTGACAACGGATGACACAAAACCATCAGACCAGGTGACCTGGAGGAGACAGGGTGAGGAGAAAGACAAGGCGGAGGTACAAAATCCATCACTAGGGAGGAGGTGGTGAAAACATGAGAGATGAGACAACAGAGAATATCTGGTGTGTTTGTCTGTTTTGCACTGGACCCACCTCGAACACGTATTCACTGTTGTCTTCAGCCTTGTGTGTCACGCCTCTCAGCACCACCCTCTCAATCACCACTGAAAGGAGTGCACATCGTTTAACAGGTGATTAACCACACATAACACATCAGTCATTCATGCTTGATTAATTTAAACGGCCCGGAGGAACTCAAACGTGACCTGCTCTCATAAGTCAGAAACCAGAAGCTACAAACGATCGTTTAATCATGTCACCGGGTTCAACTATTCCGACTGTGATGTGAAGCAGACCGACTCCACTACAACACAGACTGACTGTAGTGTGTGCATGAGTTTAGTGGGTTTTTAACCATCCTCTGTGACCTCACGTCAATTACTTCTTCAGGTGTTGAGACTTCATTCCTGTATTATGCTGCTAAACATCACTCCTTCTCCAACCCAGCATTTTAACCACCGAAAGATGTAGGACAGTATTGTTACAGAACATGCCCGGCACGGCAGACAGACATCCTCTTTACTGGTGGATCTTAATCTCATTAACTGTCTCGCAAAGCCAAGCTGCTTTTTGTCATTTACTGACCGTTTAAGAGGTGGAAGAGCTCCATTGTTGCAGGTCATTACTCACCTGCAGGTCAGGAAACACGATTGACAAGAGATTAATTAAAATCTATTTTAATTAAATTGTAATAACAACACCAAACAATTCTTTCTTTTTTTAAGTTTAAGATGACAATGGAAATGGCATATGTTTGAATTATGGCCTGTTGGCTGGACATGCAAACTGAGACTTCTCACTATATTTTTTTAATTCTCAATAATTACCAAACATGCAAACAAGATTTACTTTGGCCTGGTGGGGGGGGTTCCAGTTTATATAATTACAGGGGAAACACTGAATTCTGAAAGCACTTTGATTTATCAGGTACTGAATTTGCTTCAGCCAATTTTTTTTAATAATAAAATATATTCACACAATCATATATAATTACATATTTGTGGATAAATGAATTTAAACCCCATCCCCCAGTCCCACTCCCAAAACATGACTGAAAAAACTAGCATAATGATAGTTGCAATGCTAGGTACTATCCTCATCCAATTATCGTCTTTTGTCTCCCAGTGGCTTGACATGTGGATCTCTAAAAACATAACTCAAATATAATACATGTTCTTCCATGAGCTTCCTCCACCCCTAACAGCTATTCATACCTTCATATTCTTCCCCTGTTGCTGCAACTTCACCTACAAATAAGCCAAACGATCCAAACTAATCTGTGCGAGAGCTTCTTGTCTTGTTTTTCCATTCATCCTTGAAGTCAGCTGCCCTCAGTTTGTGTGGACCATGTAATACTAATCAACACTTAGTGACTTTGAAATCTCTGCCTCTGTACACTCACGGTCCAGCAGTAACCTGGCTGATTATTTAGTCTACCATAAGAGGCTAAAATCTCGACTTATCGCTCTGCCATGTAAATATGCACTCTAATTTTCCATCTGGACAGAAACTCCTAACTCCTGTTCTGAAACCTCCCCACAGCTGCTACTGCATAACTCATTCAGGATGGTGCTCTCCACCTGGGATTCAACCTACTCGAGTTCTGCTATCTGTCTGGTCCAACCTGTAATCTGTCCACCAGCTGCCTGTGGCTATTTGCATCACATATAAAACACCAGTGCCGGCTTTCAAACTTTTGACCTGTGAGTAATCTCACATTTCTGATACAAATCTTCCCTGCCCCGCTTCTTTAGCTCTGAAATAACATTTCCAGTCCAGACAGGTCAAATCATGCCTCTGACTTTAAATCCTCATCATCCAATGCAACCTGAGAGCACATAATATTTGTATTAAAAGTTGTTCATGTGAATGACCTCAGTTAACCCTGGTCCCCTTCTGTAAAACAGCCCTTATTTCTGGTACATAGCACTTGTTTACAATAATTATCTGGATGCAAATCTGTCTGTACGAACACATGAGTGAGGACTATATGCATTCACATGTGCACACACATCTTGGATTATTTGAAAATGTCCACATCTGTCTACATCTGGATGCATGCTTCAGGTGCAGAGGCAGGTTAGGGCTGCTCCACTGCCTTTAGAACCATTTCATCATGGGCAATGTGTGTGTGTGTGTGTGTGTGTGTGCACCTCCAGGTATCAGTTCAGACAGATTACACTCTGAAACTCTATTTGAAACCACACGAGGCATGCAGGAACAAGCAGCAGTGGAGGGGAGGACATGAGCAAAGGAGGAGATGCATAAAAATGGGGACAAAGAAGTTAAGCATTGGTCGCACCATACACACATGCATGCATACATACACACACACATACACACACACACACACACACACACACATCCCTCACCACCTTGCTGTGAGCCTGTTGGTTAGCAGCTGTGGAAGGCTCTAAATGCCGCCTGCCAGTCACAGTAATCTAGGCTTTCACACACACACACACACATGCATCATGAAGTGTGTGCATGATATGCAGATGATGTGACAGAATAGTTTCAGTTATCTCCTAAAGAGATAATACTACATAATGATAAATATTAGAAGAAGAAGAAGAATCATGTGAAGAATCAATTAGTCATGTGTCTTTATCACTTTACAAGTACAGTTTAAGCGCGGGCTAAAAAACACATCGTAAAGCCAACACATGAGGTGTGGCTCATTCTGCCTGGCCTGAAGTACCAAACACTGTAAGCAGGGAAAAATTTTAGGGCTATATAAACTTAATTGTGTGTGCCTGTGAGAATGTGTCCGTATCCTTCTCTGCATTCGTGTTTTATGTGTTTCTACGTGCTGAATACAACTATGTGTGGGTGTGTTTTATGCTGCTGACAACTATGTGGTGTGACCATGAGGTAGTGGGATAGCTGAGTATTGTGTTACAGACGGATACAGGGGGGCCAAGACAATAACAGTCCGGCCTGGAGAGGCTCACACCACCTAAAACCACATACTGTACACCGCCTGGTCACTGGGTGACTGATTTCAAATGAATGATGATGGAAGCAATCCTGGGTTATCAAATGGTCTTATGAAAACCAAACCAAGAATGCAGGACACTGCTGCTGCTGACAAAATGTGTATTTAGTGCATGCTAAATTTTGCCCCGTTAATTTTAAAAACATTCCTGTGCTACACCCACTGAGGTGTTTTTATTTTGCCTGGTTATGGTGCAACCAGCTCACCGACGTGGAATGCAGTTGTTTGTAAAGGAAGGCTTGGATCAGCTTTTGTACAAAAATTTTTTATAGGAAATCTTGTTACATCCCGACATCAATCAAACAGCTGTGTTCTATTAATCAATATCTTTTTTATTACACACTAACTCAAATGATTGTCAGGTGTAATATGGTTCACTCCATGAAGCTCTTTTGCCTCTTTTAGGTGATTGTTTGGGTTTTACTGCACATTTATTTTACCATATGCACCACTTACATTGATTCAGCCCCGTTTCCAGTAGCAACAGAAGCTATTTTTAGCAATTAAGCTTGTATAAACCAGCTATTCAGCACCAAATAGCATACAGACATACAGCATCTTTTTCATACAGCTAACTGATCTGGCTTTACAGGCCACAGCTTCGCCATTTTGGTTCACTCTAATAAACCTTGTTTTTCAGCAGCTAATTTAGCAAAAAAAAATTTCTGATAAAAACGCCCTGTGCTGCCTGCCATGACTCAAACGGGAGACAAGCAATGCCAGGAACTAGCTATCGTATCTCCTTTTATATCTCCTAGATGTAAATATGCTTGTAGTTTCCTAACATGTTAGCTCTAAGAGCTTAATAAACTTAGTTAGTCGGTGTGGCCCCTAGTTAAAAAAACAACAACAACAACAACAAAACAGAACTTCTCACTGGTGTCTAGTCATACAGAGAGGTCTTTCATCACACTTGGGATTGCGGATTCAGAAGGTTTGGCGATGATTGCCTTGATGGATTACCCTGAACCTGAAACCATGTGCATCCTTCACTGATATACTACACTGCAGCTCACATATGCGCGCACACGCACACACACTCCCTTAAGCCTTAGGGCAGCATTCTTTGTGCTTAGTTTTAGTGCTCAGATGTGCCAGCATGCTACATCTTGTTCCACCAGGCTTAAAAGAGTTTATAGTATGACACACAGACACACACACACGATATGAACTGACTGCTGGTGGTTGAGGGTGAAGGTGAAGCCATACAAACAATGAGTCAGACAGAGATAAAGAAAAGCACAACAAGGTAGAGAATATACAGAATTCCATGTTAGGGCTGCAACTAACTAGTTTTCATTATTGAATAATTTCCAATAACTTTCCAGGGTAAATAGTTTAATTGCTATGTCTTGCTATGTCTTCAGATTGCTTCTTTTGTTCAACAAACCAGTTTGACATTTTTGCTCAAAAAGCGACTGAAAGGATGAAGTTATTATCAAAATAGCTAGCAACTAATTTTCTTTTAGTCAACTAATCGATTGACTAATTGCTGCAGCTGTGTCATATGTACTGTAAATAGTACAGGATCATCGTAAATGTTCATCTAGGAGTCAAGCAACAGTTTAGAAAGGCAGTATGAATACAAAAGCAAGAACTTCTCTAATGACTGCTCACCTTTTGTGACTTTTCCCTGGTGGGTCTTGATTGGTGCTGCATCTTGACCTTGTCCAGCAGGCATAGGAGGAGGAGGCAGATGAGGAGGTGGTGGTGGAGGTGGTGGTGGTGGTGGAGGAGGAGGAAGAGGAGGAGGGAGGTCTGTGTGAGGAGGGCTGGACTCCTGACTGACTGCTTGGTCTCGTCGTCCCATGGTGACCCCTGAACTCGGCCCCGAGACTGTGCCAGCCTCTCTGGTCTGACTCTAAAGCAGGAGGGTGAGAGGTCATTCATCAGAGAAGAGGTTAAAACCACAGAGCAGAGTTCGGGGATAACTGCACACAGTACAGGACAGCATTAACCCCTCAGACTCAGGTGCGGCTTGTTTGCACACTGGAGCATGCGGGGTACCATCGTAACAGTGACAAGGTGGTACGTCTGTGCTTACAGATGGGTCTGCAGCAAAACAGCCAACAGTAAGTTCAGCATCTGTTCCCATGCAAGTACATGGAACATCTCAACCAGTTGCCTTCACAGTCCACATGGACACAAAAACACACTGCAACATTCAACACCCATCTACACGAATGCAACTGCCTGAATAAACTCGAACACTAAGTAACGCTCTCTTCGGGGCTGGCACAGTGCTAAAACAAAGTGAGGAGAAAGATCTGGCAGCACACAGCAAACCAATATTTAACCAGGCCCATCCACTGAGAGGGAGCTCTTATTTATAGAAACGCCCTCATGGAGCAGCTGTAGGGAGAAAGAGTTGACATCCAAACACACCATTTAAATGTGGAGCCGCCTTTTCCTGCTGGACGAACTGCCGCTCCGACTGAGGTCGACCTGATGAGTAATTTCATTTCAGTTTGTGCTGGATATATTTTTTAACATTTCACAGGTAAACAGGTTCATTGGCAGCAGGTGATAGCATCATGACTGGATACGACAACTGAATCAATGAGAGACTCAGTTCTTCACAAGCAAGGATGGACCAAGGTTCACCACTTTGTCAAACATATTACTGAATTAAAGATGTCACTACACGGGCTCAGGACCACCTTGGAAATAACTGTTTCCTGTGAACCATTGTAATAAGTTTAGTTTTAACCAAACCAAGCAGGTTAGGTGTGAAGGCACTCCTAGACTCCTCATAAGTTCCCTGAATCCAAAGTGACCTTTTGAAAACATCTAACCAAAATCTGGAGATTCAGTTTCCTATCACATATATCAGTGTTATACATGACACCAAATAAATGTCAGCTGGATGTGTACATAAGTGACTATCTGCTGATCAGCTCACCAAGTCAGCTTTACAGACTGTTGTACTGCAGCCACTAGTACTAGATTTAAAGGGAAAAAAATGAAAATATATAAAGAGGAAATTATCTAAATATATTTTGTATAAATACAAAAGATTTTTATCACTCAGTCAGCAAAGTAATCCTGTACCACAACTGTTATTTTTTAAGACAAACAGCAGTTTGTGCCTCTCTAGAGCCCACAGGATTACGAAATAGTACTCAAGGCCAGTACTGTAAACAATCTGCCATGACAATAAACTGTTTATATGTTTCATGCTATGTTGCAGTTACATATTATCCATGAGAAGCAAACACAACAGGAAATTTAAAGCAGCTGAGCCACATTTACTCAATCAGTTTGTCACAGAAAGTCCAAGAGCAGTGTCACAAAAAGTGTGACGGTTTAACTTATCATTTACTGTATATGACAAATTAGTGGACGGCATGTTCTGCATAATGTCTGGAATGCAGTCTGAATGGTCCAGAAAGAATTTTAAGCAGCAGCACTAACTGTAATACAATGCCGTGCCTAATAAAACTTGGTAAACGCAGTGTGTTTGGATAAAAAGATTTTTGGACTGCTGTAAGTCACACAGTTCAACGGGAAAACCTCTCACACTCATGCTGATTTATACCATCAAAAATAAAAAGGTTACATTAGAATCGAAGAAGTGTGCAGCTCTCAGTTTTTCAGAGGGAAAAGCCGACGTGTGCTATTGCCTGCGATCATACACAAGCACAGCATGAGGCAGTAGATCTGAAAACAATTAAGTGTGCTACTGCCACATCCGCATGTTACTTGCCCAAACTGCCAACTCTCTGCTCTGTCTGCAGACTCTTGGTGAACACAAAGAGAGCCTGACTCTGTCACATCATAGGTACGCAAAGTAAAAACGGCACTCACGAGAACCATGTGAATCAGCGGAAAAGAATACGAGGAAGAAACAGAAAAACAAGGAGTTTTGAAATGAAATCAAAATGAGTTCAGGATATTTGAGTGGCAAAAGCTGCCAGTAACAAAAACAACTGAAAACTATAAAACAGAATGTGTGCAACTCCTCCTCCCTCTCCTCAACTGTTTATAGGAACATAAATCTCTCACATAACAGGATGATAATATAGTTTTGTACAGGCCCAGCTGACATACCACTGCATTTCTGTTTGTCTAGATTCGGCTGGAGAAAATCGAATTCAACTATTTTTCCTCTGGAGCAACTCGGCATCCAGCTGCTTCGTGTTAAAATAAGCTCATTCACGTTGACTTAAAAGCCCGGAGAATGAACAGACTGCCGTGTCATATGTGCAGTGGGGGAAAGTAAATACAAGTAAATACAATTTGGAGGTACTTAGCCTTTCATAAGTATTTATGTGCTCTGTTTTTCTAGCTTTATTCAACTATAGATCAGTGGGAAATATTGTACTTTTTACTCCATAAGATTTATCAAATAGCTGTAGTAGCTGGTTGCTTTGACCATTATGATCTTACATCCAAAACATATGATGAACTTTTAAAACATTACACAATAACCCAAAAGAAGACGGTTCACCTTAAGCTAATGTAGAAGGAGTTACCTTTAGTAAACTCTGCACATTTATTTTTCAGCATAGCCCTTCCTACATTAACACATTTAATGGAGCATACGTTCTGAACCTCCAGAAAGCTGTCCTCAGCAGCAACAATGTCGTCGTTGCTGTTGAAATGGTAACCACGGAGCTCCTTCTTCTTCTTCAAGCAGAGGAACAAGCAGTAAACACATTGCCTGTTTACACAGACACACAGAAACATCTACATTTATTTGCAGACGCTCTTCTTTTGACTCTGTTTGGTTTTCAGCTCCTGAGTTTTCCTATAGCTGCTAAATGCTTCACTATTTTTTAATATTGGGTCCCTAACTTTGTCTGCCATTTGTCTGCTGGGCGGGTAGCGAATAGTGGGGTTTATCAAAACTTTTCTGATTTGAAAAAGGCTGCCTGTTGTGTGTGTGGAACACACAGCCGAAACAATAAGCTAATGGGTGCTAAAACACTCTGGAGAGTTATAAGGAACAACAGACACGGCTGATTTTCTGTTGAGTTGATCTCTACGAGGACCCCTTTCACATTAGCAACGCTATTTTGATTCATTGTTAATATAAAAACTTTGATTGGTGCAGCTTTCAATAAAAGTTACACTCTGTTCTCTGTTCCTCTAGCCCACCAGCAAAGTGGCTACTGTTCACCCTGCTACATTAGAGATAAACAATGTTATGGCCTTAAGTGGAAGCTATTACTATATTATACAATTATACATCAACAGTAGGTGACAGTAGGCCTGACTAAAAACCTTCTCTTCAGTAGATAATGTACATTACTGCTCTGGCTTACAGTGAAACCCTGTCATTACCTTCAGAGCGCTGAGGGAAGGAAAGAGAGCAAGGGAGGGAGGGAGCGAGAGAGTGAGCGCATTTATAACTTCCTGGGGATTCACTGGAGACACACACACACACACACAGACAGACACACGCGCACACACACACACACACACCACAGAGGGTTGATTTCAGCATAGAGAAATGTGCTGACCTGCACTAAGCAGGAGCCAAGGGCAACAAAACACTAAATACAAACGCTCCTCTCTGAGCTGGGTACTTTCCCTTCACTGCTCGCCATGTTTAAACAGTGTGCCTGCCTACTGCTGTGTGAGTATATGAGTCTGTTTACATCTCTGTGAAAAACATGAACAATATACCCAAAGCCTTGCTTCTCTGACTTCATCTCTTTGGCTCTTGCTTGCATCAATAAGAGTTATCAGCTTCTTTCTCCTCCAGAATGTTTCAAAGTCCTGACAGGCGTCTAAATAATCCCTCCTCAGCTGCCTGCGGGATGATTCAACATGCTACGGTAACAGAGGGTTAATGAACCACTAAGTTCTCTGCATCACTGGGAAAACCCCTCCTCTCCCTCCCTCTATGATCTCCACCTTTCATTACGACACATCCAGGGAGAAGGACCACATTTGGTAGTAAACAGCTACAGTTATTTCCTCCCTGTCCTCATTTATCATGCATATTTGGATTTTTATGGCTGATGATTGAACTTGTTTTGGTATTTTTTTTTAACAAGAAGAATTGCACAATAAGGATCTCCAGAGAGACGGCTGATGGTTACATTCATTAGGGTGTTCATAAAAGGGTCAAAAGACAAGATATTCATTCCTGTTGGGGGATTTATAATGTTGTTAGATGTGGAAACAGACAATACATGTCATTGTTTTGTTGTATTCCTTTCACACACACTCTTTGTGCAACTGTACGTACACACACATACACAGCTCACAGCTTATGAGGGCTGGTGCATACAATGTGTGTTTTATGTATGACAAAGCAACTTGAGCTGGGCCCGTTTTCCTAATGACAAAGAGATATGTTTAGCACAGGTCTGACGTCACACGTCTTATGTTTATGCATTTCTTGTCTGACTGACATGAGGCAACATCAGTTCAATCTGGACCAAAATATCACTGAGCTGGACTGTTAGTGTGCTGCTTGCTCGTCATACTGCACACTTGAAGTCAAACAAGCTAACAAACAAAATGCTTAAAGTTACATTTTGTTTTCAAGAATGTGATTTTAAAAGCCTGTGCTAATTAATGCTCGCTAGCAGTGTTGATTTCCCCTTGATATCAGACAAAAGACGTGACATTTAATGCACAGTGCAAGAGTTGCACCACCAGCCAAAATTTCCATCCTTTTTGCTTTGATTTGTTACTGAAAATGAAGTGCGTCACATGCTTTAAATCTACAGTGTATTGAAACTGATGTTAATCTATTTTTGCATTTACTTATCTCTTTTTAAATGCTGTGTCAACAGAAAAATAAAACTGACAAAATTACTATCACACATTGATAGAAATCTAACTTCTTGTACACACTAGCCACAAATTCAACCTTAACTTGCAGAAATCTTACCGTTTGCATGAACATAATGGAAGACTAGTCCAAAAATAGTCTTGCATAATACACTTTTGCACACAGTCTCTATCAGAACGAAGCTGCCTGTTAGCCAGTTAATCCAAACAACATAACATCAATAACGCAGAATAAACCACAACCACAACCACTGACTACCCATTAATGAAATCCTTTTTTGTGAAAACATTTTTGTTTTAGTTGTTTAAGAACTGAAACTGTGGCGTTGACAGTACATGAGCACTGACTAGGCCCACCGGACTCTGGCTGTGTTGCTCCCTACCTTGAGCCAGCAGGTGCAGTGTGTGTGGCAGGGCTGGCAGGTGGACAGAGGCAGGTAGGCGGCGCTGCCATCAGGCAGTGGGCAGGCAGCAGGGGACAGCGAGGCCAGAGGCAGGGACACGGCCTGGTGGTGATGGTGGTGATGTGGCTGAGCATAACAGACAGCAGCTTGATCCCCACCGGGGCCCGCTGTTTGAGCCTCTCCTCCTCCCCCTCCTCCTCCACTGTTCACCTGCAGCAACCAACATGTTTTGTAAGATGCTAAAATCACAGCTAGAGCAACATGTAACAGTTATGGCCTGTTTTGTGTTTCTTTTTCTACTTATCGCTAGTCTTTTTAATCCCAAGACAAAACAACATCCATCCATCAATTTTCTATACCGCTTATCCGTCAGGGTCGCGGGGGAGCTGGAGCCTATCCCAGCAGACTACGGGCGAGAGGCGGGGTACACCCTGGACTGGTCGCCAGTCAATCGCAGGGCCAACACACAAAGGCAAACAACCACACACTCTCACACACACACCTAGGGGCAATGTAGAGTGGCCAATTAACCTAATGTGCATGTTTTTGGTATTGTGGGAGGAAGCCGGAGAACCAGGAGAAAACCCACGCAGGCACAGGGAGAACATGCAAACTCCACATAGAAGGGCCCAGACCGGGATTTGAACCTGGAACCCTCTTGCTATGAGGCGACAGCGCTAACCACTGCACCACCGTGCCGCCCACAAAACAACATTTGCTGTTAAATATGCTGAATGAATGGATTCGGTGTATTTGTTATTAATTATTGTTATTGATAGTGACAACAAGCAAGTATGTTATTATACAAAACAAAGAAAATATTTCACATGTTTACATACTGTGTGGAATGCACATGCACAAAAATGTATTCCTTTTCTTTGCTGAACAATAAACAAAGAAATGTTCGGTATGCTGTCCTGCATGGTGACCTGCATGATGTCTGAAGAACCTCCTGTAAGCTCTCTTATGAACACATAAGATAACTTATTTTGGAGAAGCACTGCTGCGTAAAATGTACCCTCATCATCGTTTCTGTAGGGGACTATATATGATTAAAAATCATATTTCTCATAAAATTAGGGAAAGTTATGAGGTATCTAAAAGGGCTAAAAGTTAAGTGTGTTTAACAGCACCCAGGGTCAGCAAGTGCAGCATTAGGGTTAAATGTCAGACGTAGACTGTTCCAATTTTGGGCCAAAATGTAGTGGATGTGACCTGGTTATTTTGGTTGTTTCTGCTGATAATTTCTCATGATGAATTCAAACACGCAGCTGTGAGAGCCGTGACATTATAGATGGTGACAGATGCTTTGCCAGAGAAGCACTTTATCACAGAAGATTCAGCAGTTAATAAAAGATGATTGGTTGGACATTGGACATAGATCAAACTTTCAGCTACGCCAGCAGATGACATGACCTTCAGCTGTGGCCCACATCATAAAACTCCATCTCACTGTCAGCTTTCGCCTACAAACATGTAATGTAGTCATCAGTCTGTCATCAACTACTTCTCACCTGTAATTCTGGTGTATATCTAACATGTCCATGTGCTGTACTCATCTGTAACATATTTCCTCTGTCTGGTCTCACAGAGGGCTACAATTAGTGTGTGTTTCACCTGTTATAATGGCTTTTCCTTTCCTCTGAGCAGGTGAAAAACTCACATGTGGCTGGAGTCCTGGTAGATGTGCGGGTGTTGTGATAACTCAACCCGGGCCGGCTAACAACACCCAGTGCTCTGAATTTACACACTCTTTTATCTTGTTGTCAGTGATATGTGGATTCATAACACCCTGCAGCGCGTTTAACATGCAGTCATCTCACCTGCATTACGAGCTCCTTCGTGTAACTCTGTGTTCACCCAGTGGGCAACCGCATGTTCTGACTCAGCCAAAGTTTAGCACTTTGATGAGTCAATGTTCTTCCTTATACTATTCACACTCATATAACTATAGAGGATTTTTTTCTTTTTTATTATTTTTGGAGCTGTTTTTATTTCCTCTGACAGAGAACCCAGAGCACATTTTTCACCTATTATACGATTATCACCTGATGAAGTCTGTGTCCGTGTGCTTACATTTTCAGACGGTTTAGATGAGGTATTTACATGAAACCAAGTCCGTGTGTCAGATCATCTAGAAGTATAAAACATGGCCCGTGAAAGAAAGAAGGGAAATAAAGTATGTAAATGTACTAAGGTACACACTGGCCATTATGAATATATAAGAAATAACTCATTTTTGAACATGCTTTTCTAAAAGTCTATGAACTTCACCATCTACGCAGGAAGCTTTTGCCACACTTCACTCTACTAAGGTCCTCGAAATGATTTTACCAAAGAATGTAATTTAGTGGAAGCAAAAATCATTCCACACAAGCACATGTTAACTTAGCGTGGCTTCATCATCATATAAGGGTCAAATTATTTAACATGGCATATTATGCAGCGTGAGGGCAGTTAACTCTATGAAGGTCAGGTGTGAACCTTCAGTGGCTCTCACGCTGAGCATCCCTCTCACCTGCAGGATGTCCTGGATCTGGCCGAGCTGCTGCCTCAGCACCTGCTTCTGGTGGAAGCTGAAGGCAGGGTGGTGAGAGGCCATGGTGAACAGTAAGAGAAACTGCTCCTCGGTCCTCCCGTCATTCAGGGCCAGGCCGTAGTTATTGATCACCGTGTCTATGTGAGTCAGGGTCCGGTACAGGACCCCCGCCGCCTCCCTGTTGTCCGAGCCGAGCAGGGCCAGGGACACCAGTAATTTGCTGCGCACAACCTCGTCTGTGATGTTGGTGAGGCCTGAGAGGTCCACGGGGTTGTTGGCTTTGATCTCAGCATCCCGGAGGGAGTGATAGTCCTTGCGCGCCAAGTCCTCCAGGCAGGAGCCGAGGAAGCGGAGCTCGATGGGGACGCAGAGGTCCAGGAGGCCGCACAGGAACTCGGCTCTCTGGGCGGACGTGAGGGAGGAGAACCAGCGGTACACCCCCTCCCTCTGGACACAGCTCCGGCTCTCCACCATCCTCACACATCCACCCGGCGTGAACTTGAACTGATATTGTTTGGACAGTAACTGGAATTAAAATGACAGATTTTCAACTGAGAGTAAACTTTACAACAAAGAAGCGCGTGTCTGCGTGCGGGCGCGTGAGCAGCTCTACTCTCGAGTGGCCATAAATTCAGAGCTCATTTCCCAACTTCAGTTCAATCACACAGTGACTGAAGCTGTCTTTCTCTTAACACTCTCAGAGTTTGTGACCACGGCAGTGAAATGGAAGCACGACAGTCGTTTCCTTTGTTGGCAGACCAGCAACAGCAGAGCAGCAGGCCTTTCCGAACTATAATCTCCCCAAGTCGCCCCATATGAAGCCAAAGTGGTCCGGTTTGTGTCCAGCACGAAGCCAGGAGTCACTCCGCCGTGTCCCTCCCCGCCGGTCGGACCGCTGCCCCCTGACGGTACAGAAACAGCTTTTGCAGAATAACAGAGTGGATCAAAACACACCGCCCCATTCAAGAAGACACTCAACCATGAAGACAGTTTTTGATCGGAGTCGCCCCGCTCTCCTGTCCCGCACGGCTCAACAAACCCTTCCTGAAGCGATGTTCCTCCGCCCTCATGCTTTTCCACAACTTCTGTGAGGAGCTGAAGCCCACTGACAAGGTCCCGGCCGCGAGAAAGACTCTGCTGGGGTTAAAGTTTCTAAACAAAACTAGTGTGGTCTGAAGCTGCTGCTGCCACTGGAAATAACACTATAACATCATCAAACTCCGCTGTGGGGACAAAAAAACAAAAACAAAGCAGAGATTCTAGACGTTTCGTTCGGTGTCCATGAATGAATTCCGTGCAAAACAAAGTTGTACGCTCCCTAGCCGCATTCTGCCACCAGTCCTGAAATTTAGAAAAAAAAAAAACCCAGCTGTGTATAACATTATCCCAACTCTGGCAGCAAGACCAGCCACCATACAGAAACATGTCCTCTGATTGGCTGCGAACCCCGCCTGTATTTGAGGCCTCTCTCATGGTTGGCTCAGAAGGATATCCGCTCCCCTGCTATTTCACATCTTTTCCTCATGCGCTCATACATATCCCAGTCCAGTTATTTGAGCTTTAAAGCGCCAGGAACACGTTAAACTTATGCTGAATAATCTATCTACAACGACATTATCGCTTAGCGTTTGGGTCTATATCTTCTACTACTAATTTAGATGTAACGTTTAGTTTCGTTAACTTAAGAGTTTTAGAAATAAGGATACTATTGCTGATTATTACAAATACAAACATATAAAAATATTTAGGGACTAGTGTTGCTAGCAGATTTAAGAGTACTAAAAACAAGAAAAGTAGCCTACATTTGATGAGGACAAACGGGTAATATCAACCTGGAAACTTTATGTTTTACATGGCAGCAGTAATAATCCGTATTTACAGTTCTTGTATCTTAACAGCTAACATCTTAACTTCTAGGTGTCCTGTACAGAGGCCCTTTGATGCTGTTATTTTGTAATTCATATCTAGGACCAAAAGATGGCGTCAGATGTCCACGTTGAAACCTGATGCAGCGGCACACTTGCTAATGGTGTTGCATCCAACATGACACCTGACTGTGCATTGTCACAGAGGATAAAAACATCACAAACTAAAAATTATTTAAAATGTCGAATTAAACACAGATTTGCTTGGCTTAGCACGTATTAGCTCTTGTTTCCCCCTACTCTGCCCTTCTGTGTTGTTCTCTAGTTTCTCCTCTTCTCCATCAATATATCCATCCTTCCTCTCATTGAGAACACTGGTCTCTAGAGATAAACTCCATCTACAAACAAGGCCCCGCCCCTCCGCTGACGGAGGAAAATTTAGTTATGGTTGCTATAGTGACTGCACCCCTCCCTCTCAACCAGGCCTGTACCACCACTCCGCAGCAAGGATGCTGCCTAACACACAATCACACATACAAGTACAAGTATACAAGTATGAAAACACAACACTGCGACACAAAGAAACCGATAGATTAAAAACACAAGAGCCAAGAGTCGTTTTATTTCAAACACTTTCATTATTTTCTCCACATAACTCAAAAACAAAACAGAGTAATTCCCAGAAACAGAAAGAAAGAAAGAAAGAAAGAAAGAAAGAAAGAAAGAAAGAAAGAAAGAAAGAAGGAAGAGTCAAACTATAGAGAGAGAGCTTAGCATGCTGTAGCATGCTGCGGACTAACTGGGTGGTGCAGGGCATCGTCACCAGGCTGATGGCTTACAGCAGAGCTTCAGTCTGGGACTCAGTGAAATGAAAATATATTGTTCTGGCACTGTACTCTTGTAATAATGTGGGGAAACACCAGAAATGGGCCTACAGCAGAGTTTGAGCTCCAGTCCATACTTTTAGAAAAGCTGTCGGACAAAAAAAAAAAAACAACAGCGAGCCTCCCTGCCACCTGGAAGTTGTTACTGACGGCAACGTGCTCAGCCATCCCATCCCATCACATGGAAGGAGGAGGATATGGACACATGTTCAGACACAACAATGAGCAGTCATGTTCACACATGCAAACAAATGGAGACTGGTCTGCCGGATGGTTTTGAGACACACACACACACACACACACACATACACACACTCACAACACCTTTACTGGATTATAAAAATAGCCAAATAGTGATTGGTATTTGTGACTGTACCTTAGTCTGTCCATTTGTGATGCAGGGTCTTGAATTGTTGGAGGAGAAGCTGAGGAAAGGAGACAGTAAATCCTGACCTTAATCCCAGCCACTACTTGCTTCACAATGGTTTTGCATTATTTGACTAAAATCCTCTCCAACAGTTAGTTCTTGTCAGGCTGCATGAAGTATCACTCAGCTTCACACAGAGGCATCAGTTGGTTTCATTTAACCCAGAAAAGATCAATAACAGTCTGTGAAAGACATCTGGATTCTGTTTTATCTCAGCTTCATGATCAGCGCCAAACAGGCTTCTTTCCAGACACTGCTCCTATCAAAACTTAATATGTGCTTCTGAAGCTTCATTCACTTTCAGATTCAACGCACAACTAAGATATTACAGTACATATGCATGCATTGTTGTACTTTTATCAGTTTGCGCTACAAAAGCAAGGCAAGTGGTGACATTTTTTTTTTTCAAACATCTTGCAAGTAGAGTATAAATGATGTTGTCTTCAGGTTAAATTTTGAGAGAAGCAGTGGGAGACACTGATTTATCCACGGGATACGGTCATTTAAGTCACATATCTGGCATTGCCCATGCAAGCTTTGCTTCAGTGAGTGCAGTATTGCCTCTAAATAACCCAGCTAGTGGTACAGTAGGCGCAGGGCTTTGCCAAGGACAGTCTGTCTTGAACTACCACCAACTCATAGGAAGCACCATCCTCTGACTAGTGTGTGTGGAGGTGGGAGAGAGTAGGAGGAAGAGATGGAGAGAGCACAGCTGTCAGGTGATGCTAGTAGGCTAGATGTGGATGAGCAGTGGAGGTGTCCTCATGGAATGCTCTGGTAAAGTTCATGAACAGCATGAAAGGCCACTGAGCTACTTGAAGACAACACATACAACTGTATACTCATACATACACACACACATTGCTGAATAAGAAACACACACACATCTCTTCTCTGTCAGCATAGCATGAAGAATGTGATAAGACAAACGGGAGGGTCAGTGATCCAAGTGAAGGAAGATCTCCAGGAAATGAATGTAAACCTACGCAGTTTCCCCAAAAGTGTGTGTGTGCGTGTGTGTGGACAGGGAGCCATCAACCATATATCCAGGCAGAACACACTTGGAAACGCCTGAGTCTTTCAGACACACACACAGACACATACCTCAAGTCATCAGTAACAACGCCTGGGGGGGAGGAGGAACCAAAAGGCAGGAGTTAAACAGTATAAAGAGGGATGGAAGGTTACAAAATAAAGACTATATCCATCAACATATTATACATGAGAGAAAATGTTAATAAATAAATTAGAAGTTACAAATCTTTTGAAAACTATGATTTGAAGATGAAAAAGTCTGTCTCGTCAGTCCTGTCTACAGACAGTGGAAGCAGACGTCTTGCTGTAATGCCAGCTGCAGCTCTCATGTTCTGGAGATCAGACCTGTCCTGCCCTTTTGAGTCTATATATGAACCACTGAAGGTCACCTAAGTCCAGTTTCTGGACTATGTTATCTCCCTGTGGTTCAGTTACCTATACTGCTCTATCCCTCTTTCCGCCACTTCTTTGGGTTACACACTTCAGCATCTCTTTCACGGAAACTTAACCAAACTCAGCTGGGGTTAGCCACCTTTAGCCCAAATGATGGCGAAGCCTTCCTTGGTCCTTGTCTTCCTTTAACCGGTTGCAATCCTCTTGCCAGCAATACGACGGAGCAGCAGATTTGTTGTAATACTCATGAATTTATAGTTGTTGTAGCATAGATAGGCTGACTCTGAAAGTGGTGCCGTCTTCAAATAAAAAAGTGGATAAACAAAATAGCCACTCCAATGTTGAGCAGAATCACCATGACAACGAGGACAGAGCTGTAGGCCTGCGTGGGAGAGAGAGAGAAAAAGAGAAAAGAGGAGAGTGTCAATAATAAGGACACACACAAACCTGCTAATACATACAAATATACACACAGTCGTATTCCTCCCTTTATCTTTTTAATCAAATCAGTGCACAACAGCCAAGACACCTTTCATTACTGCAGTGGTCATTGATATGTAAATATATGCAGTATAAGGGGAATAACTGAAAAGCAAGTGAACACACACCTCCAAACCAACCAGTGGTTAAGTGTAGGTGGTAAAGTGCTTTGCTTTAACACAATTTAAAGGAACAAACCACTATTTTAAAAATAAAGGTAAATGACTCTCCTCTATATTATCAATCTATTCCAGTGATATTGTTGGTGACCAAATGATTTTTCTTTTGTTGTCGTTGTTTCTTGAATGATTTAACATCATGTTATTGCATAACTGCATGCACACATCAATCATCCCGCTGCCGTCAGGTGAATTCAAGCGACTGTCACTTCAGCCGGAGGAGACTCTTTTACTCGGACAGAAAATCCTACAGCCCTAGGGTTCATAGAACCTTTTCAAAAAATTACAAATGAAGTCGAACACATGGGTGTCAAGTTAAATACACAGCGCTGACATTTTGAAGATGCAAGGTTTTCACCTGACATGTGATAAATGTTGACACCGGCTTTAGTGCTGCTGTGTGACGCTAACACTAATGAATTCTGATCTTTTTTAAGACACAGCGGTTGATGTTCTTTTCAGATATGTGGGGAAAATGCACCTCTTTTCCTAAGAGTTTGATATACTCACATCAGCCCAGCACACATCTTCACTATATCTGTTATGTAGGTATGTACAATTTTTCAGCATTTTTCAAAACCAGAGTTACGAAATGTTTCACAGTTACAAAAAAAGAGAATAAAAAGCACTCAAATCAATATGAAAGTGAAAGACCAGCAAAAATTGTTAAACAATCAACAAATCAGGGTAAACGACCATCTGAGAGGCCTATTGAACCTGCATGCGATCAGCAGCTCATTATTAATAGGATGGAGCCAAATTTTCTGATACTTTTTAAGTAATTAGAATAAACTGAATGGCATCTTAAATTAGACAGGTAATGAAGCCTGCAACATGTTCATGGGGAAATGCTATGGCGTATTTGTTAGAAGAATTTTGAACAAATTGTAGACATGCTACAGCTTCTTGGCTTAAACAAGCATACATATTATTGCCATTGTCCAATAGATGTGAAAAGAAAATGCAATGTTGTTTGAGTCGAAGGGGTAAAGCTCGATATTGTTAATTAAAAAATATAATTGAATAACTGACTTAAATTGTTTCTTTAGTACAATGTATGAATCAAAAATGACCACTATGGGTTGCTGAAAATTTCCTTTGAGTTACAAACCGCAAACTTATGGGAAATATAAGGCATCCAGACACTAATCACATTAAGACAATTATGCAATACGGCTTAATTAAAAAATCTCCCTAGATTCACAAGCACACTAAGCTGGCACAGTAATGATGAGAGACAAGCTGATGAATAATACACCATCATAAGGACATGTCAGGGGAGAATGTTCAAGGTTTGAGCTTTGCAGGACTCCTTAGATCAAAAGAACACAATTTGACACTTTTATTAGATTAGATAAATAGGGGAAAAAAACATTCAAGAGCCATACTATTACCCCACTTCCTCACAAAATTACTCTCTCTTCACTCTCTTCCTTACTCTCTCAGTTTGCACTGGGGGTTTCAAGGAAAATGTCACAAAAATAATAAACTGTAATTCAGTTTAATGTTTGTGTTTTTGATATAAAGTGCATGGAGATAACATCCAACAACAATGTCAATAAAGGTGCAATGATTAGTGATGATGGGTAATTTGCATCTCAAGATAAATAAAAGATGTCGATCCCACAGGGAAGCCCACCTTCTCTGACAGAGTGAGCTCAGAGGGCAGGCTCTGCTGCAGAACAGCAGCCTGGAGCTGGTGGGGAGTCAGTGTCTTGCTCGATGACACCTCAGCAGATGCTCGGTGACAACCTGGGTCATGTGGGTGAAGGCCAGTCTTTCTGACCACCTGTCCTTTCTGGGTGAATATGAGAAAGTGAATCTAGTACATTCACCGACATTATTATTGATGCAGCAGTATCTCTTACAAACAGTCTCCCATGCTTGAAAATTAGATTTTAAATCTGATTTTAGAATCTGAGTTTATTTTGGTGGAGGTGCAGAAAAAAAAGAGGAGGTGCAGAAGACTTATGGTTTTAATTAAGTCTATCGCTAAAATAATTTTAACAATAGCTGCAGTGGGAGAGTGAAAAAGGGACTCTAAGTAACATTTCACTCTTATATTAAACAGCATTAGTGCACTGTTGTAAATGAATCTGTCCAGAGTGGATGCTAACAAGGTTTCTGCTGATCAATCCGGTGATAGGCTTATCACAGATCTGAGTCACAGATGATTACCAAAGCAGGAGGGTTTAATAATCAGCCTTTTCTGCCTCTGCTTAGTTAAAGAGGGACTTTAGTCTCATATGGGAGTACAGATCTTCTCTAACTTTCAGCAACAAAGTGAACAATGTTTTTACGACAATGCAAAATTATGCTTCAACACTTAATTCAGGCCAGGTGAGTAACTCTAGTTTTGTCCTGCAAAACACTCAAACATATTCCTGTGTAATGGGACATCACTAGAAAATGGCCAGTACACGTGTTTGTGCTTTGGTCTATTTTAAAACTACAAATTAAAATTTCCCACCAATTTTGGGGAGAAAAAGTACACTCTGGATTGGTTAAATCCGCTCTCACTGTCTGGAACGAAAGGAGATGACATCTACAGTTTATCTATGTGGCTCTGACATCAGCATGTCCTATTCATTATTTCTTCAGTCCTCAAGTATGACTGAATTTGGGGAATTGCAAAAAAAAAAACTGAACTCACAACCTATTTTTAATAACTACAATTTACTTTTTGAAAACACGTCAACAGAGCCACTTTACTAATCCTCCTGGTGTGAAATTCTAAATATGCACAGAGCAGAACTCTTCAGCGATAACAAACATCAGGTTAAGCATAATCACAGTACAAACAGTATGAGCCCTCATTTGGTGTTCTTTTCCTTTTGCTTAAAATTATTGTAAACCACTTTCCTGACATTAATAGAGAAATGCAACTTAATCCCTCCACCAGCTCCTGTGACCCAAACACCTTTTATAACAGTATGCTTATTACGCAGACAGTGAAGTACTGGCAAATCATTTTTCCATTTACTGGCATCTTCCCCTGGCACTAAGAACTGGCATTGTGAAGCATCTCTTGATGAAAAGTAACCTAGATCCTTAATTAATTATCCTTTTAAAAAATAATTCAGTGAAATCATTAGATTTTAAAAGCTGTATGGTGGCCAACAAGGACAAATGCACTCGATTTTCAAGTTCAAAAAGTTAGCAGTTGTGTATTGCGGCCTGCTAAATATTCCCAGTCATGTTTCTCCTGTTGGCCCCGCCCCCACGTTCCTGCTCAGCCCAGAGACTTTACATAGTGATGATGTCTGAGATTCTTAAATTAACTTTCTCAGCTTGAGGGAAATTTTATAATATAAAACCTCTATAGATAAAAATTCATAATACAACGAGCCAATATTGCATTTCAAGGTGTCCTCAACAGGTTAACAGACCTCTCTTGGTGTTCTATGGGAATTTTTCACTCTAATACTGCAAGTGGCCACTGGGAAAGACTGGAAGCAAGACTGAGTGGCGAACACATATCCAGGTCTAATTGATACATTCATGGTCTGGCAGAGATCATGCTGTCTGCTATTGTTGAGAACAGTGAGCAAAACATCAGTAAATGTCATGTGGGCTTTATACAGCTACTGGATGATTTTGCAGGTTTGGGCAAATAAAACATTTGGATAAGGTTAGAAAGAGATTGTGGTTATGTTAAGTACAGGACTGGGACGAGACACAAACCTGAGTCTCCTCAGTCAACACACTACACCACCCCTATCTCCATACCTTAACAATCTGCCTCGCAACTTAAAGGGATCACTGCTTCCTGCATTGGCACTGAAATGTGGCATTCAATAAAAATCATGAGGTACAGTATGGGCCAATATGGACATAATCCCTGGGCTATAATCATCTCATCACTCAGTGATGTAAACGCTGCCGGTAAACTGTTTGAACATATTCTTGATGCCATTTAAGTCTATGTTAGTTTACTTGTCCTGTCAGTGTCCCTCACTAAAGTACTGGCTAAGAACAGGAGTTGGTCCCTGGGTGCTACGCAGTGGTTGACCACTTCTCCTAATGTGTACTTAGGATGGGTTAAATTTGATCAATTTCTCTAAGGGGGTAAATAAAGGATGGCTGCATTAACTTAATCTTTTATGTCACAGACTTTCCTACAACAGATCAAAGAAAGAAGTTTCAATAGTTAGAACACAGGCTTTGACAGAAGCTAGTAACCTGCTTTTTGATCCTCGTTGGAATTTTGAAGTTCACATACAAAATATTGGGGGCAGTGCCTTTTATCATCTCACAAAAACACTGCCATATCTCTCCCACACAGATACCAAAGGACATATACAGGCTTTTATCATTAGCAGCTTCGACTACATTTCTGTAAGACTTTCTTTTGTGGTCCACCCAAGAACGCTTAAGACAAACTGCAGGCCAGCCAAAATGCGACAGTAGTAGTAGTATATTCATCTTCAAGATTCTGCTCTTGGTTTTCCAATTACTAATTCTGACTACTTGCATGTGAAACAGACTTTAAGAATGTGTACCTGCTAAACTTGTTAATTCATCTAGCACTGGCCTATCAGTTGTTCCATGATTTACCACTAACACAGAAGGAGGCTTTAGTGTCTTATATCACAGTCTGCTCATCCGATAACGGGGAGATATTGATTTCAGCTCTTGGTTTAAAGGCTAACCCATCTCTTCTTCTTTAAATGTAATTTTATTTATTTAATTTAAGATGTCTTTGACATCACATTAGTTTTTGTTATTGTGGAACAAGAAGGACTCAGTCCTCTGGGGACACATCTCTCTGAGGTATTGTCCATGTAAATATGAGCCTTTGGGATGCACAGGGATTCATTTCTGTGTTCCATGATGATGATTTGTGGATGTCTTTTAGGGGATGCAGAGGTGCAGTGCTATACTGGATGACAAAAAAGATAAGCAGCTTTTTCCTGTTTCTGTGTAATCCTGTGCTGCAATCTTGTACAAAAAGCACTACGTCAAAAAAGTTTGATTAACTTATTGATAAAATGAGATTCTGTGTGCATGTTTGACTGCTTCACACATCTGTGTGTGTGTGTGTGTCAGTGTTCCCATGTTGTTCACAGTGTTCCCTGTGTGTGTTTAGTGTGATAGTATCTATGTATACTGGGAACCTGCCTTACACAAATCTCACTTGCTTTTCTGAGGCTGCAAACACACACAAGCACACGCACACACACACACACACACACACACACACACATACCCCACCTCCACCCACCCTCCGCCCCCTTGTCACTGACACATGCCCACCGATTGGCCACCGATGAAGCAAGGCATAAGCTGTTCCCTAGCAACAGAGCGCTGGTTAACCAATAGGGGGCTTTCTGTGAGGAAGGGGCTAGTTTGCCAGTCTGCTGTTACTAAGGTGCAGAGAGGACCGCTGGGGGTTTCTTTCAGCCTGTATATCTTTGTGTGTGTGTGTGAGCATATTCCTGTACTTGTGGGGACAAAAACCTGTTTACACAGTCCCATTGTGAGGACCAGCCTTATTTATGGGGACAAAATGCAAATCATCACAAAATAAATCATTAAATATTATGGTAAAGACTTGCTTTAAGGTCAGGTTGAGGTTAGGGTTTGGTTAAGGTCAGGGTTAGGATTAGGCAAGTAATGTTTATTGTTATGGTTAGATGGTGGTTAAGCCTCCAGGAAATGAATGTAAGTCTGTGCAATGTCCCCAAAAGTGATGGAAACACAATTGTGCGTGTGTGTGTATGTGTGTGTGTGTGTGTGTGTGTGTGAGAGAGAGAGAGAGAGAGAGAGAGAGAGAGAGAGAGAGAGAGAGAGAGAGCAAAAGTGAGTATTTTGGGCTTCATGTTTTCTAATAGCAGGTAGCATTATAAGTCATTAAACTACAAACACTGTTGCAGACAAATTTGTTTAAAATTAAGTTGTGTGAGAAGTGTGGAACTGTATACACACAAGTAGAGAGTGCATGTTAGAGAGAGCTTGCATTCATATTATGCTCACTGCCTGTCTGTAGCGTACAGTGTGTGGTTTTTCCATGCTGCTGATTTTCCTGTTGGTTTCATTAGCTAATGCTGCGACCGTATTATCATCCAGGATTAGCATGGTTGGGACCATCCACCAGCCTGAGTCAAGACGTAGCCAACAAAATTATATTAGAACAGCATAATCCTCCCTGCTTGCTCATTGTACAAAAAAATCTTTCTTTATTTTCCAAGGTTAAACCTTGTGCCTCTTCCCCAGGATTATCTTAATATGGGGGATAACATTGTGTTATGTCACTGGGGATGGAATGTATCCTCATGACAGTGGGCAACAAATCCTTTTAGTCAAATCAATGTGTGGCAGTGACACGACAGATATGACAAATGCACCATACAGCTGCTGTCCAGAGTAATATTAAGGCCAAACAAAGCCATGCAGAGGAGCCAACTATTTAAATTTAAGGCTGCGATAATAAATATTTTTATGTTAACAACGGACAAAATGACTGAACGTAAAGTGAGATGAATTGTTCATACAGTGATCATAGAAAAAGTTAGAGAGTAGCTGGTGAACACAGTGAAGCCTTTAGCTGCTAAAGAGGCAGAGCTGGTGAAGACCAAAAACAGAGCTAAAAGGAGAGTTTGTATTGCAATGGTGGCCAGAATCACAACTACAACTGAATGCTAATGTTGCTCTATGT
Organism: Scatophagus argus; assembly: GCF_020382885.2. Taxonomy (NCBI): domain Eukaryota; kingdom Metazoa; phylum Chordata; class Actinopteri; family Scatophagidae; genus Scatophagus; species Scatophagus argus. The sequence goes on along the minus strand of NC_058499.1, from coordinate 22,656,305 downwards.
CTGCTAATTTTGTGAATTTTAATTGTTCATTAAAACTTTTACTATATGAAGTATGTAAAATAATAATGTCAATGTTGCAATTGCAGCCTCTTGTGCTGCCTCCAAGTTGCCAAAAAAAATGAATGTGAGTTTAAGGAAATCTAAGAAAAGATGGTTTTCCCAGTTTGGAGTGAAAGAACTTGACTGGTCTATCAAGAACCCTGACAAACTAAACCAAAATAGGTTTAGTCCATCATTAAGTTTCAGTTTTGGCCCTTCATGGGAAAATTATACATCCCTGGTCTTGTCATTTTAAGTTATTTAAATGCAGAAATGCTACACATTATATCTTACTGAAAAATTAAGCTGAACATAAACATATTTTTGCGCTAAAAGACTCTTTTGTTGTACCCAGATAACAACAATGACACACGTGCAATATTTTCATAGCCAACAGGGTTGGATTAGTTTAACTAACAGAGTTGTGTTAGTGTCCTCAATATGAGTCTTACCGAATTGCCTTTGCTCTGCATGAGGCTGTGGTCGTGCTGCTCCGGTGTAATGGGCGAGGACTTCAGAGGGGGAGAGAGAGTGAGGTCTCGACGTAAAGGCCGTGAATCCATCTTTTCCCCTGGTCTGTCCAGTTTGTGCACTGAGTCCTTACCCCCCTCCCTCCCCTCTTTCCCGTCTCTTCCTTCCCTCCCCTCCCTCCCATCACGGTTCTTATGCCTTTGTCGTTGCACAGTATGCGAGCGCCCCTCTCCGTGAGCATGACTCTGCCCGTGCCTCTCCTCCCCATGCCCATAGGGTTTGTGGGTAGTGGAGTCTCTGGGCTGTAAAGGCTTCATCTCCATCTCATAATTGCTAATTTTCTCCTCATCCTGCTCCAGCAGCCGGCCTCCCCTGCCATGCACGCCTCTGTGCCCGGATGTCCAGGAAGCAGAAGAGGATGACTCTGTCCACCTGTCCCCTCTGGGCTGTCTGTGATTAGATAACCCGTGTTCTCGGGACTTGTGATTGGAGGAGCTGTGTTTGTGCCCATTAGTACGGCTAGCTCCTCGTCCACTGAGTCCCCCTTTTGACGACACCCCTCTCCTCTTGTCCTCACTCCAGCTGTTGGCCCGTGAATACTCCGCCTTCCCTCCTCCTCCGCCTTCACCTCCCCCACTTCCTACCTCCATCAACACCTGGATCTCTGTCTGCCCTCCTCCGCCACCTTTCTCACCCCTTTCTCCTCCATCTTTCCCCCTGTCCCCATGGTCCACGGCACTCTGCCGGTGAAAGCGAGCACTCTTGCTGCGCTGAGATGGTCGGGCAGGGGGAGGTGGCGTGTGGGGTGGTGAGGAAGAAGGGGGGCTGAGGTCTGGGGTTGCAGCATCGTTAGAGGGGTCGTCGGAGCCCGCGCTCTTGACGTAAAGGTCAGGGCTATCGGCGGTGCCAGCGCTACTCGACAGTCCCTCGCCCTCCACTTCACTGGACACCTGACGTTTGGGACGCTGCACCTCCATGCCTGCAACAGACAGATAACATAGGAAAGACGATGGGCATTTGACATTCAGCAGTCATCACTTCTTACTTTCTGCTGAAATTTGTTGAAATGACAGCACTTCGGGTATCAGTACAGCCAGCAATGGCATACATATTGTTTTAGTACTTGTAAGGGATTGTATGAAAATGATTAAGGTGCACAAATATTTTTGAATGAAACTGCTAAGTTAACAGTTATTACAAACACAGAATGAATGAGTACAAGCACCACCTCTGTGGCTGCCGATGGTCTTGGGGCACCACAACATTTTCCTCATGCCCCTGATTACACTTCATTAAAACAAACCGGAATTACATCAAAATGTTGTCCATCAGATCAATTGTATGAGCTTCACGTCTGGACATGTTGAAAACCTTCTAGACAGCCACCTTTGAATTCATTTGGGATGAGAAAAGACAGAAAGTCCTGAAGAAGAACAAATGTGAACAGGGAACAGTAGGGTACATGATGCTCAGTATGTATATCTCAAAATGTCAGTGCTGATACTTGCTGACACAGGGGTCCTCACAATAACATGGAGTTTGTGTGTGTGTGTGTGTGTGTGTGTTTGTGTGTGAGAGAGAGAGAGAGAGAGAAAGATAGAGAGAGAGAAACAGACAGCTGCTGAGAGCAGAATAGAAGGCAAAAGAACAATCACTGTCATCTCAGGTATCTGTATGTGGGAGTGTACAGTATGTGTCATGAAGTCAGTGTGTTTGTCCCAGCACTTAGTAGTGCATGTTATTGTGGGTTGGCTACCTGCAGTGCTGTAAAGGTATGAGTGACAGAGGTAGAAACACAAAGCTGGAGGGTGGTTCACAATGACCTTTATCATCAGCCCACACACACACAAATGGGCATGTGTTTTATTTGTTCATGCATACATACACACAAGTGTTGTTACCTATGTGTCTGCTTGGCTGATTTTGTTGATTATGGACATGTGCTGCAGTAGATATATATATATATATATATATATATATATATATATATATATATATATATATATATATATATATATATATATACACGTGTGTGTGTGTGTGTTGTGATTTTGGTGAGTGTGTGTGCCCACCATTTCCTGGGTGTTGGAAGGAAGGCGAGAACTGCTTGGCGGTGAGCCTGGCCATGCGACTCTCTTCTTGGGCTTTCTGAGCTGCTCCTACTGCTGCCTCTGCTTTACCCTGTGCATGAGCCGTCCTGACAGACAAAAAACAGGGAACAGAATGCATAGAGCACAGTAAATACACAACATTTTATCTTTTAAAATGAGAAAAGTATGAAAACAGAATCACTGGGACTGGTGACCAAAACTAGTTCCTATAGGAAAAAGGTATAGCAGATAAGGAATTCTTGTTCAAAAGAACAGAACAGAATAGAAAAATTGTGCCCATACATTAGGGGGAAAAAACACAATGACAATGAAAGTGCGAGCACTGCAACAAGTATTTCAGTTTTCCGCTGACATACATTTGAGGTTGAACCCTGGTGTATTGAACACACACAGGATACCCAGAATGCAACCAGTTCATCACCTCCATTTACTTTGTATTGCCCTCTGGTGTTTGCTGCCCATGTGGTGATGAGATACCTTGCAATGTGGCCACTACCTGATTGGAGTTGCTGCCTGATATTAGTAGCGGACACATTTCCAAATGACTGTTTGTAGTAGACAGTATGATTTTTTTTTAAGTGCTTCACTGATATGAAAGTTTTAAGAGCAATATTTCCAAAGCATCAAAGCACAATTTGACAATTTGTCTAAATATAGATTTTTAATATTTGGACACGATAACAATATGAACATTACGAAAAATGCTATTCTGTCCAAAATAATTATTAGCAAATATAATCATAAATTAGCGTAACAAATTACTGCTCTTAATTACAGTTTTGCGCGTTTGTCCAGGTGGTGTTGTGTACTTATCTGCCCGAGATGGTGGACTTACTTGGGGAACTACTCAAATCAGACAGACCCAGTTCTTTGATGGTTGGCAAAGCTCTCGTTCAGGAAACTGGATGCAAATTAAATTAATCACAATCATTACAAAAGGTTCTTGTTGACCTTTTGGGACCCACATACAAACAAGTTGGTAACCTTTAATGTGTGACCCATAACCAATAATGTCACACTAAGCAGGCTACATTCTTAGCTCTCATGTCCAGACCAACATTTTTCACAACTGAAAAAGAGATTTTTGAAAGGCTGACATAAATGACAATTTCATGCTCCTTCAGTTGTCTGACAGAACACAACAATATGTAAATGGAAAAAGTTACTGTAAATTGTGAGTTTGGTTGTCTTAAAACATAGTCTAGTATTGTTGATCAGAGAGATTAGGAGGGACAAAGCAGAGATTGGAATTTGGGACGTAACACACCACCAACCCATTCGGGTGTATCCGCGTGGAGGGAAAACAATCTGAAAATACTTCTCGGCTGGGAAAAACAGTCTTGGACCAACAAAGCTTTTTCAGCAGGGTTGTGTGGTCATACATAATTTTCAAATGCAAACAGTGTCATCAAAATTCTTTTTTTCTCCAAAAGCCTTTGAACATAGAATGGAGGACAGTCACTATGTTGAGTCTATGTCATATCCTACACCACATGCAGTCTAAAAAAAATTAAATCAGAAAAAAACAGAATTACCACCTTGAGGTTGTTTGTCTCTGTGCACCTGTCAAGCTGAAATTTACATTATGTCTGACCAGAGTGACATTATATATGTAGCGACTGACCGCAAGCCTCACCACATGGTGCAACAACAATCACCTGAAGCTCAACATCAGCAAAACCAGTGAGCTTGTGGCAGACCGCAATGCTTCAAATGTGGATGTTGCTGCAAAGAAGCTACAAATTCTAAAAGGTGGAAGCTTCACACACATCTTCAACCCAGCAGAAGATCTTTACAATCAGCCCAGTTTCAGGGTGGACACCCAAGATTAGAGTCACCAATTCAGTATGTGACCAAATGTGAAATACGGTCACAATCCGCCCTTCTGTTCCTGATTCATGGTGGTGAATTATGGACAGAAAACATTATGATGTCACAGTGAAGTTGACCTTTGACCTTTGGAATAAAAATGTCAACACTTGATCATTTTAACCTCTTTGATATTTTTGTTATACTTAGTGTATGAATTCTTGGGTTATGGCTAGAAATGTGTTTTGTGCAGTGATCTTTGACTACCAAATTCTAATCAGTTCATCTTTGAGTCCACCCAAGGCGGTCCTGAGATAACGTTCACGAGAATAGGAGGTCTGGACGTCAGGATGTCTGTCTCATTCCAGACAACCCGAAAACACATTACCTTCAGCCATGGCTATTGTCAGTGCAAATGCATAAAAACTGTGGTGATGAGATAATGAGCTCACTTGCAGGAGGCACCACATGCCTATTAACATCAAACAGGATTATAACATTTCAATTTGTCAGAAAATACAAATTACATTGGGGGCCCACTCAGTTTTCCTCGGACCCCCTCAGTGGGTCTTGGGACTCACTACAACTCTTAAACATTCCTGAATATGAAGTATTAAATTAGACTCTCAACTTAGCAAATACATTTATCCAGTTTCATCGTTATGGGGACAATATTGATGTTGGGTCTCTACATGTTCATTAATTTCAGTAGATAACACTTTGGAGAAAACACCATATGTTAACCATTGTTTGCAGACCCCAATTAGACTCAGGACACCTTTTCCTGTGATCATGGAAACTTAAATAATACATCTACCGGTACACACTGTACAATCACATCACTGATATCATTATTTAAAGAACATGCAGCATACACTGTCTCATTCATATCTGACTCATTTGTTGTGTCTTGTTATGGCTGACGACTCTCATTACAAAAGACATCTGAGCCATAGGGTGAAACACACACACGAACACACAGAACAGGCATCAGAATTTTACATGATACTTCACACAGTAGCAATTATTGCAGAGCTACTATTATTCATCTGTTTACAGACTCTGTAATCTTTTCCTTGAAAATACGTTTATTATCACAAAATAATTCATCTCACTGTCCCTGCTTGTTGGGTTTTTCACATCTCCTTCATCTCTCTAACTGCTCCGATACAGCCTCCTTTTCATACTTTCTGTGCTCTTCCTTTCATTTCTGCATCTTCCTAATTGCTCATTCCTTCTTTATCACAATCCCTATTTCATCTGCCTCTTGTACCACCCTCCCTCTTTTTCCTCTCTGGCTATATCAAATAGATTTTTTTCTCTCAATCACAACCCTCCCTTCACCTTCGTACCTCTCTTTGCAACCGCCTATCTTTCTCTGTATTTTGAAGGGCTCTTGAATCGTGTAAAATAAGCTCTCCATCTCTCACTTTTCTCTCTCTGGGCAGTAACAGTCTTGATGCAGTGTTGCATGTCGATGGTTATTGATTTTTTTGCTCTTCGCCTCTCTGTTTCTCTTTGCCCCTCTCTGCACTCTCTGCCAGCGCTGCTATGCCAGGCCCACAGTATACTCAACACCACCGTGTGTGTGAGTGTGTGCTTGTTGGCTGTGGGGGAGGTGAGGTGTAAGGAGAGAGAAGACTATCTTACTGTTTCATATGACATAATCACATGTAGATTTTTTTTTTTTTTTTTTTTTTTTTTTTACAAGTCTCATACTCATGAGGTTTAAATGGTTTAAATGTTACAAATAAATACACTCTTGCTAGTGAGGCAAGAGTGTATTTATTTGTAACCCCCCCCCCCAAAAAAAAAAAAAATCCACAACTTCCTGTCCAACTCCTGTCTTCCCTGGAAACAACCTGTTTCTGCCTGGTGGTTTCATTATACATCATAACATCCCTTCCAAAAAGAAAAAAGGGTTACAGATGGAGGGCAAGAAGAGAGAAAAGCACAAGAGATGGAGTGAGGTGATGGTCAGGGGGTATGTGACAAAGACAAGGCACAGAGGGCGTGATAGAGAATGGTGTCAGGAGACTGAACAGGAGGGAAGAAGATGGTGTTAAAAGGTGGTGAGTATTCGACATCAGTGAATTATTACCAGATTAATTATGAGACAGCGTAATTACAGCAGTGCATGAAAGACTGACAACCTCTACATTAACGCAAAAGAAGGGGAGGGAGGACAAGCTGCAATGTCTTCCTTATGACAGGAAGGAACAGGATTTACAAAAAAATACGGTTGTGCTGTAATTCTGAGAGCCACTAGCACTAAAAATACCACTGTCATTAGTCAGGGCTGCTCATTATATCCACTCTGGCTTTATAAATTATGGTGTATCTTCTTTCAGTGGTACTTTATACTGATGGCATGACCATATTGTGCAGTTAATTCCAAACAAATTGTTATTAAAAGTTTCCAAAATTACTTTAAGTTGTTTAATACAAAGCATAACAATGGAACAGTGTTTGCAATAAACAATAATTTGCTTGCAATGACAATATTAGCATACTGAGTCATAATGTTTAAAGTTTAAAGTTAAGTCTGTTAGCTTGCTAACCTTTCGCAATAGGGCTCGAAAGGGCACGTGATCTCGCAATCCATTGTGTGCCGCGGTCGCCATTTTTGCTAGCAAAAGTTTTTTGTTTACATCCCTTTGCTTTAGATATGGTGCTGCGAGAGAGAAAGACACACCATAAAAAAATGGACTGTACAAGAGAGACGGGCAATGGATCATATTGAGACAAGCTAGACCCTGTTCCAAATGCTCGGTACATCGAAAAAATTAGTTAAATTAGTGAAATCGATCCATATGAGCACATGCAGTGATACTTATCTGGGTTTGCACACTGCACTTCATTTGCAGTGTTATTTATCTGTTTGCACACAGTCTTTTGCTGTTGGCACCTTATTTGCACTGTTACTGGAACTTTAACAGTGTCACTGCACTGCACAAGAATGTTTGTAATAAACTGAAAATACTTTAAAACAAGAAGTGTTACACATTATTGCATGAGTAAATGGCACATGGTCTCACAGAGGACTTCTTATGGCTCAATTAAAGTAGTTGGAATATAGTTTCATACATTGCTACTGAACTACAATATTTATCATCACCATCAGGTAGTTTGTAAAGTGTAGGCCTGGTGTTTGTCACCATATGAGCAAGTAGCAGTTGAGGATGTTTCCCTGCACCTGACATATCAATGACATGTTAAGGATAAATAGAAATAAGCAGACCAAGATTAGCAGCCATTCATTTTATTTTCTGAAAATGCCGTGAACACACCAACATGTGTCGGGTGATTGCGTTGAAAGTGATGTTTGGTGGTCTCACGGCCGCTATCCAGGCCATTCGGCGTCTCCTTGTTAGCGCACAGATCTGAGTTCCTTGGCTTTGCTTCCATGTTGGAAATGAGAAAAATCTCACCCCATCGTTTTTTTACCGAAACGATCATGTGAACGTTTGTGGCAGTTAACGACACAGCAGGTTTTAACTTAACAGTTTTAACAGAGCACAGGAGCAGCATCACATATGCAGCCAAACAAACTTCAGTTGCCCGTAAAGCCCACAATGCATTGCAGTTTTCCCACTCTGTTACGTCACCCTTTCGAGCCCTATTAGCACTAAATGCAAAGTACAGCTGAGGCTAGGTACCTCAAGGTTCGAGTCCGATTCAGATGGCTGTGATGGCTACTGAGACCTGCCAAGGTATCTTGATATATCGAAATTGTTTCTAATGATAAATCATTAACACAAATAACATGGGATGCAGTTAACACTAATCTGTTCTAATCACACAGCTACTTGGTTGACAATGTTGTGGCGGGCTGTCAGGGCCATCAAGGCCTTCTCTGCACTGAAGTACTGACCTAAATTTACAACCTAAATTCTAATATTTGTTCCATGAAATTGTATTAATTTATTCCCAACAGTTTATTCTCTTCATTTCGTAGCATTTCTCTTAGCTGCACCCCTTCCAGTATGTGTATGTGGATGTTCGATTTCTGTCCAATCAGATTTCAGCCTCTGTGTGTTGCCATGTCAGTCTAATCTGCTCAGGGCCTTCAGAGTCAGTAGTGTTGTCCCATGCAATTTAGACTATATTAGCCATTGACTGTTTCTTTAACCAATCAGATTTCAGAATCCTCACTGCGACGCCTCCCAGGGCTCAGCTAGCTGGCTCTGTAAAGCGTCAGCATTCTTCCGTCCTCTGATTGGTCACTTAAAAGTCACGTCCAAGTGTGACTAGCACTCCTGCACTGCTCCGGATGATGTACATGGCACAGCTGCGGTTGTAGTGTAGCGGTTTGGAGTTGTCTTAACTGTGTTTCTTGTTGTATTAATAGTGACGTGATAGTGGTTGTATGAAGAGGTGGACTAAGTCAGGTACGTCCCCACTGAAGGCCCAGGCTGATAGCCATTACAATCTAAAACTCTGAACATAACCTCCCTGTGGTCCACGTTAGGTGTTACCATGGAGAGCTAACCAGGTTAAAAAACAGCCATGACACGACAAAGCTTGGCTTTCAGTGTCACATCACTTGGCATATAAATGACATTCAGCGTCTTGTGACACTGCTGCCATTTGTAGCATAGTGTAAATACACAGCGCCCCTATTACAAACAATTCAAAAAATACGTTGGGCTCAGGAAAAACACTTTGGTGGTCTCTTAGAATATAAACACAACGCACATGTTTACGTCTGTTGTGTTTCACCATTCAGTTGGTTCAGCTGTAAGAAACATACAGAGTAGCCTTACAAAATTGTTACAGCAAACATCAAGTAGAGAACTGGGTTGATTGAACTGAAAGTTGATTGGAATGTCATTACTTTTGCAGATATTTTTCATAAATCAAAACAATGTAGTTATATGTGATGTGTTCTGTCGACTTACATCGCATACGTACCTACATAACATATGTTCAAAACACAGCAACTTACATTTGACTACACAATGGACTTAACCCTAGACTCCTGCATGGACTTGAGCCCTCCCATCCAGCCCTCCCTCCAGCTACCTTGAACTTTTCTCTCTATACTCTATACTCACTTTAGGAGTAAGAACAGGCTGGTATGTCAAGTATCAGTATTACTGCACATCTAAAGAAAACCACTTCAACATGCGAAGAAAGCTTCACAAACTTACAATGCAGTTGCTAAGCTTTAATTGGACAATCACTGTTCAGGTGTCAGCCTTTTGTGTAAAGTATCACAAACACTTGGACACAGGTATATTGTTGGTTAAAATGCAGACAGAGCAAATAAGCAAGGACACCAAGGCTCGAACGAGTTAAAGGAAGACAGCAACGAAGGGGAGAGCCAAAACAAACACAAGATGGAAGAGATACACATTGAAGAAAGAAGTGAGGATAGAGGCAGGGAGAGAAAGTCTAATCCAGAACTCATGCTAAGCTCTTCCATCATCTCTGTCATTACTCTGAACCAGTTGATGATAAGGAGGATGATTCATACCTGAATGTCTAACAGAGCTTTCCGGTATGCATCACTGTTAATATTGTATGCGTGCATGCATGCGTCTGAGAGTGAGTGCTGGGCTTTAGGCTTGCTGATGAAACCAGGTCACAGGACTGCAGTGAAGGGCTCCATCCACAAAGCACAGTGACTCAATGGTGTGTTTATCTGCTAATCACAGGTAGCCTGATGCCACATCAGTGACATCAACACATGTGACAACAACAATCAGGGCACATCACCCTAGTATCTCTCTCTCTCTCACAAACACACACACACACACACACACACACACACACACACAAACACACAGAGACAGAGAGAGAGAGAGAGAGAGTCGTGTTTCCATCACTTTTGGGAACATTACACAGACTTCCATTCATTTCCTGGAGGCTTAACCACCTCCTAACCATAACAATAAACATCACTTGCCTAATCCTAACCCTTATCTTAACCAAACTCTAACCTCAACCTGACCTTAAAGCAAGTCTTCACCCTAATATTTAATGATTTGCCTTGTGTTTTGTTCCAATTAGTAAGGCAGGTCCTCACAATGTGCCTGTGGAAACAGATTTTTGTTCCCACAACTACAGGAATATGCGTCAACACACACATACATAAATCTGGGATTTAATGTCAGGCTTGTGTACAGCTAACATAAAATTTTCCAGATCCAGGACCTCTCAGCCTTTCAGCGTGGGTCAGTTTTAAAAAGTTGGATTCAGAAGTTGCCTATGAACATTTTTAGAAAGACTCACACTTCAGGAAAGTTGGACAAACCATCCTTGAACCAGATTGCTGTTATGCTTTCGCTCCAAGACTATCATGCAGCAACTATCCTGTGACTGTTTCACCTCTCAGGGCTTCTCCTGGTGTTCCACAAGGAAATACCCTGCTGTACTGTTCTGGGACACACACCAAGAGGCTGTGATGTCCCAGGCTATGCTGCTGTCTGAATCTGGGTTAGATTTTTCTGTGGGTGTGTGTGTGTGTGTGCGTGCATGGATGTACAAGGAGAAAGCTGGTGAGAGTTGATTTAAAGATTGAGCTACAACTGTACTGTATGTACAGTGAAGATTGTAACTTGTACTTTGTTGGATTTCTGCCATTATCCAAGAAAACCAGCTTTCTGCATCACATACCTGGACGGTCTGCACTGAGCTTGGAGCATCCCCACTTTGATACTGTCGAATTAGTGAAATATGCATGTTATTTTCTCTTGTCAAGGTTCAGCAGTGTGGTGAGCACTTTATGCTGCTTCGGTTTTAAAGATTTCATCTTTGAACATGTTATGGTTTTAAAAATTTAGCATACATTTAGAGTTTTGACTAACTAAATACAGATGTGGGCTGTTTCTAGAGAGATACCATTAGTATGGTGATAATATTTAATAGGTTGCATGTTAACATGCTTGCACACTGAATTAAGATGCATTTAGCTTGGTGGCCTCACAGAGCTATTACAGTATGGCTATAGATTGTACTTTTGTTTTTCCTGTGACTGGTATCATGAAAAAGGTTCACTCAAGTACTGCACTGAGATCTGGGTTTATCTGCTTCAAGCAAGCATAAAGTGGCACCCTACTTTAAACAAGGACACTCTGTCCCTCCCCAAAAATAATTTAAGTCCCCCCCTTGCGCATGAGCTGCTGCCCTCCAAATATCCGAGCACAATCCTCCTCAGCACACATTAGCTGAAGTTTGAATGACCTGACTGTGTTTATTTCTTGTTTTCATGTCTTAACTCTGCCAGATGCACCTGTGGATGCAAACTAAGACTCATGTGCTTCAGTCAAACATTGTTCAAACCCACAGACCTTTTAAATTTATGTGTAAACTTCAATGGGTTTCAAGGAAAAACTCAACAGTATAGAACAATGACAGCAAACTGTTTACAGACACTTGTCCAAAAATGAAATGAAGAAAAACCAACAGCCTGGCACAACAGACAACCAGGTGAAACTAATCAACCTTAGTTTATGGGGAATGTGGCTGTAAATCAGAGAAATACAAATTCTATACCAAATGTGACCATTTGTTTTCAATAATAGTATGAAATTATCACAATTCAATTGACAATTAAACATTTAGAGTTAAAGTAAAATGCTAGAAGTACCTATACAGGAATATGACACCATAATAAGTAATTTGCTTGTTTTCTGTCTTATAAAAACACTAATGCCAATTCTAACTCTGTAGGACACACATATACACCAGAGCTCCAGTTGAAAACTATTGCCCAACAAAAAAACCAGAGTTCTGAAACTATTATTAAACATCAAGTATCCTGACTTAAATTTCTGTGACCTATATACAAATATGTTAGACACACAAAATAGTGTCAAACGTAGAAACGGGGTCTCATTTAAAATACAAATAAATGCTTTTCTGGGTGGAACATTGAAAATGTGTACATATATTTATATATCCTTTTACTGATGACCAGTTGGAAGTCTTAATTTACCTACATTGCATATTGCCGTAACAGTATGGTGAAGATAAAACACCCCTATAAACTCTTTGTATACTCATATCTCATGCCTCAAGTTGTCTCTCCTTATAAGTTCAGCTGTTGTTGTACAGGTAAAGACATTTTCAAAACATTTCATATTAAACTATACAACTTACATATTAGAGGATGTGAACCAGGGATAGAGAATTTTGACACCATTTACAACAGCATACTTGACTTTGCCTAGCCATTATGCTCATTTTAAGCCTCTGAGGAATTACAGTGTCAAAAAATTTGCTGACAGGCTGTGATGAGTACAGTTGTCTCTGGACGGAATCCTTTGCCCTGATGTTTCAAAGATTGGATCTCACTCACTTTTTAAGATATTATATATTATTATATAGAGGATATTCAGTATTTCTTATTAATATATGCCTTTTGTCTTTATTGATGCACATGTTTACAAAATTAATTTCCCTCCTTCCTTAAAGTTTAATTTATGGCAAGTTATACCATGCACAATTAAATTAGTTATGTGGATATCTGGACTTCTACAAAATGACGGTGACAATGTATTGTATTTTAAGCCCCTTTGTTAGGTTGTATCAAGTCCTTGCCACCCTCCCCTGTCATTTATACTGGCAGTTTCTATTAGTGTGAGACTAAACATGTAACAAATTTTTGATCATCTGTCAGGGTATTTCTGTCTGTGCTGGAAGTCTGAATGGTGACAGTCTATTCACTGCATGGCTGATAGGCTGTTATAACATAATGTAAAACATACAAATTGCCATTTGTGCAGCTTGAGCAGAGAGACCTAATTTTGTTAACATATGACAACTCAGTGACTGATGTGTTTTCTAACTTAGTTGTCTACGTTACTTTCAGTGTGACAGCCCATAACTGGGTCTTCAGTCATTGAGCTCCTGTATCCTCTTGCATGCATCCTCAACAAACATAGGCATGTTTTTACTTACATTACCACACAATAAGCCTATAATAACCATATAAGGAAGAGCATATGTGTGTGTGTGTGTGTGTGTGTGTGTGTGTGTGTGTGTGTGTGTGTGTGTGTGTGTATGTGTGTCAGCCTCTGGTTCAGCCTCTCTGCTCTCTCTCTCAGGCTGCCTGCCAGCATTGTTGGCATAATGCGGAAATCTCTTTCACTCTCTCCTACTTTTTCTGTCTCACTTTCTTATTTTCTTCTCTTTAATTCCCACTTTTAAACTTTCTTCATCTCTAATTTTCTTGCTTTTTTCTACCTCAAACCATTTCTTTGTGATGTTCTTGTGTCTCTGCCCCCATCTGGTTGAGAAAAAACTGGTGATCTAATCAATACATATAGTGTATATAAGTTAGCGTTATTGACCATGATGTCAGTATGTAACACGTTGTTACATTATTGATCTGTTCCAAGGTCAGCTGTTAATCAGATAGTAAAGCTAACCCCTTTTCAGACAACCAGTTAATTCACAAATGAACCCACTGTATGAGGCTGCTTTCACTGCAGCCTTTTATCCCATTTGTTGCCAATCCCATCTTTTCATCAACATGTCCTAATGGAGGCAAAAATGTGGGCTGGCACCTCTGACATATACAGAGACGGACGAGACATCTCCACTTCCTCCGATTGTAGAAAAAATAAGCCAAAATATCTCAGATACAAGTGCTGCCATCTTGCGCTGTGGACGTCATTTGGAGCCAGGGTCAGTGGTGATCGGGTGGTAGAGCAGCTGTCCATACATCTATTTGAACCGATCGCGAGCTCGCGCTTTCACCCCCTTTTTACAGCATCAAATAACTAATTAAAACTAAACTTACAAAACACTCTAAACACTCTATCTAACTTTTAGGACAGAGCCTAAAACCAGAACTGTCATATTAAGTCACTTTTTCTCATATTTTAACAACTCAAGGCTGTTGCTACAGTGTCAGACAAATACTGTTTAAATACCAGTATAGCCAGTAGGGGTGTAAGCATTTTAATGGCTCTGACAAACCATCTTTTAGTGGATATAAATTTAACTGTGGAATGGCATTTCTACAAAGCTAGGAGCCTAATTGCTTTCTCAGTTTGTATCGCTTGATTGATCTTGTTGATGTAACATTATCCAAAGTCAACATTATCCAAAGTCAACTACTTATATTTTCTTATTCAAATCGTATCATGCAAACTCTGTCTATGTATAATGTTCAACAAAGAAGCTTTGACAGCTAATACTGCCACAGAACAGCTGTAACCATGGCCCTATAACCTGGTTCCTTGAAACAACAAGGTCTGGGACCAAAATGGGCCACAGGCCTACTTCTGATGGGTCTCCACGTGACAAGGGTATCAATGTGTATCCCTCGACTGGTCCCATGACAGCTAATTAATTTCTGCTTTGAGTTCTGAGCTGAAAAACAAAAATATTTGCTTCATATTCCTGTCCAAAAGTTTCTAGCCGCAGTAAAGAAGGTCAGGGCATGCCCATTAACATCACGACCCCAACTGTGCTCATTGTTTTAGTTCAATGAGCAGAGTTATAATGAGAGCAGCTACTCATTTCCATTCAGCAGAGTAAGTTCATCACAGTCTTAACTGCTTCTGACGGTCTCGCTTTGCCTGCTGTTTCAATTGTACCATAACCTCCTTAACCCTACTTTCACCTTAACCTTAATCTTGTTCTTAATCTGCCACTGATCTCAATTATAATGTTGAATGAAGCCATCCACAAGTGTTTATAGGCAGAGCCAACTCCCCCAATGATTCAGACAGTATACGGTGGACACTGGCTCAACAAGGACAGAATGATAAGAGAGGAACAGAGAGGTGGTGAGATGGGATGTGAGGTATGAAAACTACTGACTTCTGATGCACATACTTAGTTCAGTATGTACGTCAGTAATTGAAGGCATCACCATGCTTAATAGCACAACATTCAGCACTGATTCTGACTTTCTCCATTTCTGTAGTTTATTTAGTATTTTGCTATTGTATTTTAGACTCTTAGATGTCTTTTAATAAGCTTTTTAACAAGGAAATAACAACCGCTGAGATGATACCAGTGTATTTTGTCACCAGTGAGGAACTACATTGCTAAAAGCAACTGATTCAGTCAGCGACTGTGGTCATTCCACTCTGAAGATTCGGTGTTAAAGATTTGATCATATATGTTGATTCCCTATTAATTATTACTCACACCTCTACTGGAAATATGAAGAAAAACATGAGGGATGATCACAAGACTCAGAGTATTATTAATGAAACTGCAACACTGCGTGCTGCAAGGAATCATTATGTATGTATGTATATACCTTATCTACACAGGATGTTGAGCTGACAACAGCACAACTTCTGGCAGTTTTTGGAATGCCAGTGAAACCTATCTCAGACGACATTAAAGAAATGAGCATTATTGCTGTTACCGCTCTTTTGTACTCCTTGCCTGGAAATCTCCTCACCATCTTGCTGGCCGGCTAAAAACATGATGTTCTGTGATGCTAACCTTTCATTTCATATTTTAAAACCTGTTTGGTTGAATGCATTCATTTCCCCCCGTCCTTCCCTTCTCTGACATGTGTAAATACACCATACTGCAGTTTTACAGTAAACGTACTATACTACAGAATTATCAGAATACAGAAATCGTGTGCCTTATTTTTCTTCACTGAAGGTCGAAGATAAATAAAGTGATCTTGGTCTTTGTCAATTTCACACCAAGTAAACCTTGAAAGTTTGCAACTTTGCAAACCTGTCTCAACTAGCTTGCAATGAATGACACCGTCCAGTTTATGTTATGTGCAATGTAGCTTATTCCGTGTTGCCAACAATGTGTTGTAAGATTACACACATACTCAAACAATGTACTGTATGTGGGCAGAAAACACAAAAAGGGTGGCCTTGAGTGGCCTTTTACTCCATCCATAGGCATGGAGAGAACAAATGAAAGACAGGCACACAGACTACATCCACAAACTGCCAAAGCATCTACCTGGACAGAGCGATCTCGGCCTTCTGTCGAGCAATGTCGGCTGCCTTCTGCGCTCCCTCCACGGCTCGGTCCACCTTCTCTCTGATCTTACTGGCCCGGAGGGGGATCAGGTTCTTCCTTTTGCCACTCACTAGGATGTTCTGTTTATACTTTCCTTCCTCTTTTGTGCCATCAGGAAATGTGGTGCAGCCATAGCCATGACGTTTGTTGCTAAGCCACTCCCCCTCATACTGCAGCCCATCGGACCGCCGACTCACACCGAACCCTGTCCGCTTGTCGTTCTTCCACTCCCCGCAGTAGGTCTCTGTTGCCGTGGCGTCCACATCATCATCAGCGACAGCCAACTCTGTGTCTGCATCTCCAAGACTGGAAAGGTGAAAGGTTACACTGGTTTAGCTGGTATGTTAACTCAACAGTCCTTCATCTAACTTTATAAAGAACAAAATGTATTTGGTGGCAGGTAACCTTTGAGAGCTCTCCCGTAAATGATAAAGACAGCAGTGTACACTGAGGGAAGATAATATCTTCAGTGGTAAAAGCTGTTCATGAATAATAAAATGTTGTAACACTAATTTGCACTTGTTTGAGTGAGACTAATTTTGATCTCATGTCTGTGTGTTAAGTAAAACTAAAAGTAAGGCTGCCATCAGGAAGTGGGTAGCTTAGCTTAGCCTCGCTTAGCATAAAGATATGGGTGGTGACCACAGGTTTTTCTTTACAAGCATGATGGCACCAAACTTGGCAACCTCAGTGGAAGGTATTGGTTGTTCTGTCAAGATTGGACAAAAAAAAAATCAAGCATGGAAATCCTCCAAGACCACAAAAATGTGCTTGCATAGTTCAAATAAATGAGATATGAACTATAAACTGAGGTGGAGAATAGAGCCAGGCTTGCTTTTTTTCTCCTTCCCAATGTTGTTGCTAAGCTAGGCTAAGCATGTCTTCACAAGTCTATTTAGTTATCGCACAGCGATACTGATCATCACTTGGAAAAGTAAGCAAATAAATGCATTTCTCAGAATGAGGGCACTTCTCAGCTATTCCTTTAATTATTTCTAGAAACAATTCTTTGAATCAAATACCAAGGATCTAATATTTTTTAGGATGTCTTAAAGAATGACAACACACCAATGCTTCATAGATATTTGCCCCTTTAGCCTTGTCTTTGACTATTCATATGACACCCATACTTGCTATAACATTACTTCATCATCTACAATTTCTCTGAATTTGGTAGGCAACAAACAAGTATCTTGCTCAACTAGTATTCACATGGAACAGACGCACACAGGCCTGTTAAGTAGATCTCTGCTATGTTTTCACTGGCCCAGCACAGGATTTTATCGCCATAATACATTCATAAAATGCACCATCAAAAAAACTAAAACCAGTTAACTAACACATCACTAAATAATTGATCAATTGCAATATGTTACATTCAAATGAATTATAAATGTTCAATTTATCTTGCATGTTCTTACAGAGGCTTTTCTGTACATGTTTACAGCAACAGAAAAAACCTAGAAGCTTCTGTCCTTATCAGCCTTTCCAATAATTAATCAGACTTGATAAGCTGCTGTCAGTCGCTTTGTCAACAAACAGGTCAAGAGCTGTTGACTCTTGTTGTCACTAATTGGCGCCTTTAAACCCCAATCCAGCATACTTGGGAATTTTGTGCCAAGTGTCTCCAGTGGAATGCAATTCAACACATTCAAGACAAAAACGATGCTGTGTATTCCATGAATGCAACAAGCTGTTACTTTTCATTCAGTACCCAGCAGCATGTCCACTATGTGACTGATTCTGGTATGACTGATAAGAAAATGTTAGTTAGAAAACAGAGTGGACAACAACAGCATAGGAAGGCAAAGATGACAGGCTTATCACTTGGTAACATAATGCACAACCATTAGCTTTTTATCCGGCACTGGGCCAGCTGACCACTATATTGACCTATAGGTGACTTTGGACTGCATGCCAATCCAATTTAAAGACAGTGAAGTAGGACAGGTGGTTGTTGTTGCCTTGATGTCCTCCAAATGAAGGACAGTTAACTTTCTAAGTACGTCATCCCTGCTTGTTCTCTCACTCCCTACAATTTCATTCATTTCATTACACAGAGCAGGTATGACACACTCTTCTAGATGCTAGCCACTACAGTATGTAAGACTTAATGGTGCCATGAAATGGCCTTGAAAATGTTATATGTTTCTGCGTGAAATGCTAACAAGAATCTCAGTATTGGACGATCCTACAAAATCCTGGTTTACATTCAGTGCCAGTATTTTTAAAATTCTTGCTTTCTACATAAACATGGACTTTACTGTTAATGTTAGGTAAAGACTGTAGTTATGGAAAATAACATGGTATAGATAAGGTTAAGCAACCAGAACACCTGGTTTAAGCTTAGGAAAGGTCATAGATACAACTAGTAGATACAGCTGTGGGTTTGTGACAAGACAAAAACTTCAGTCTCCTCGTTGTGTGTGGACCTTCAGTTTGGAGACAACCTCACTAAGTAGTAGACCATATGGCTACCTGACCTGCTGTTTTTACCTGATAGTAGAGTTGATATCAGATGCAGCAGAGGACACAGTACTCATCCCAGCTTCACTTCTAAATGAGCTCTGTTTAGACCTTTGGGAGGCCAGAGAGCTCCTGGACTCAGACTTCCTTAGCTTGAGCCCAGACAGGATGGATCTTCGGAACAACCCGCCTTTTCTCTTCCCCTTCAGCAGCTCAGCCTCGCTGTGTGCCGTCAGCACAAAACCTCCACGAGACACAGCGGGGCTGCTGCCACTGCTTCCCGTGCTGCACATGGACACACTGGTGGTCAGTGTCCCAGGAACAGAAGGAGGGCCAGGAACCACCGCTCCAGTCCGGTCCAGCAGAGCTGTACCGTTGCTGTGTTCCGAACCAGAGCGAAGAGAGTTTATTGAGGTACGGAGCGGGGAGCGGATGACGGCCGCCATGCCATACGGAACACTCTGACGAACTCCATATCCATGCCGCATCCCGCCAACCCACTGGCCCTGAAATGTTCCTAGAGAAAGAGGAGTACATTTAATTACATTTTAGACCAAACAAAATACCTCAAAAATGAAGACTAAACCGATTTTGCAAGTATACATCAGGTTAACCACTGTCATCTATCACAGCTAGATGGTAGGTAGCTAGGTACCTGGTGGAAACATCCGTCATCGGGCACACCAGACCTATTTGTAAATGTTTCTTTTTCTTTTATGACACTAATCAAAGAGTTTTTGGGTTTTGGGACTGTTGGTTGGACAAAAAAGGTAATTTGAAGACATTGCTTTGTAATAAGGATTTCTGAGAGATTTCTTGTTTAATTGTAAAAGTAATTAATCTGCAGATTAACTGATAATGGAAGTAATCATTGGTTGCAGCAACACTAGTTTATTCTCATACATTACTTACTTACTTACTGTGCTTACTTGGTGGGTTTCAGTCAAGACTCACAGCAGGCCCAGAGCCCCCTAACAGGTTAATCCAGTCATGGCTGGATGAAAGGGATGACCAGAGTCACACTGTATTGTCCTTGACATAGAATTCCTTATACAACGTGTAACTTTCTTCCCTTATCAAGTTACCATCACAATTTAGAATTGACTGTAAGTTTTTATGCATTTTATGCTTATTACTTAGCACAGTTATATTAAATACTGTGCATGTGAGTGATTTCCTCTTGTCTTTCCTCCATTCACATTCACTCATACCATGCCTCTACATTACCCACACATACTGCTGCATAATATAGTCCTTACATCCCCATGTTGATGAAAAGTAGGGCATCTGAGTGTGTGCCTGTGTTTCCATCATTCCTCTCTCTCTCTCTCTTACACACTCTCAAACGGAAGTGTGTGTTCCAATAGGAGTGCAAGTGATCCATCCCGCGTGCCCGTACCTCTGATGTAACAGCACTCTGATTCATTCTGTAACAAACGCACTCGCTTTAACCAAACTACATGACCATATAAGGACTGCAACCACGCTCTCTGTCTCTAACGCAAACACGCACAAACATTTCCCTTGTGGGCTCAAGTGTCAGTGAAGTGGGAAGTGCTGAATGAAGTCGATGTTTTAAGCCAATTGTATTCTTGCTTACATTCTAAGACACACTCAAACAGGTACAACAAGCACATCCACAGTGCCGTTAAAATACAGTGAGAAGCGGAGTTGTTTCTAAACATGCCCTCATCATTAGGACATGCTGCCTCTTATCCCTCACACACACAAACAGAAACAGAGTCTGTGTCACAGACAGCTGGCCTGCACATCTGTCCGAGCCTTTGTAATCATGTCAGTACACAGCTGTACGACCATATGACAGACAGATCAAAGCACACACACGCACACACACACACACTCACACACACACACTCACGCACACACAAACACCCATGCAACAGCATGACAAGATTACCATTCCATTAAATGGCCGCCAGCATGTTTTGGGTAGGGTAGTGAGACAGAGGGCAATAAAGAAGAGAGACAGTGCTGAGTATCCAGAGACAGAAAGAACATCATTAGCTCAGTTTCTGCTGACGGTGCAGAAAGCGTAGAACCAGAGAGAGAGAAAAAAAGTCACCTGTTTACTACAGCTCACATTTCTGGTAATAAGATTACTGAAATCTGAGGTTTATAATGAGAAAAAGGCTCACTGATCGCAGTACATGCAGCACAAGAGATGTGTCCCAAATTCATACTGCATACTAATTCTAAGCAAGTTTTGAGCATGTAGCATTTTTACACCCGAAAAGTGTCAAAATAAAGCATACTCAAAAGAGGTTAGCATAGTTTAGCATGAAAACTATGAACACGGCAAAACAACTAGCCCCACTCTATCCAAAGGCAACAAAATTAATTAATGTGTTACACACTTGTATTTTTATCCACATCCTTTTAACAGAGAGTTTGTGGCACTATTTTCTGAAGCCGTGACACTGCTGGGCTCAGTCTCCAGGAAGTAACTGCTCCTGGAAAAGAAAAGTCAGGAATGTCACCCACATAGAACTAGGCTTTCACAGTTTGAATCAGAAACAGATTGAACAAACATGATACAACATGTTAATTATTGAGTTCTACAGGCACAGAGCCCTGTTTTCCCTTGTTTCCAGTCTTCATGTTATGCAAAGCTAACTGACTGCTGGCTGTAGCTTCATAATCACAAACATGAGAAGGGCATCAATCCTCCCATCTGATTCTCAGAAAGACATTGAATCAGCTTATTTTTACACAGCAGATGTCTACATTTGTGCTGTATGAGTGTTTTATGGCTATAAAAATAATTTTAAAACTTGTCTCTCATCCCAGTAGTAAAAATCAAGGATAAAATAGAAATGTTGGGCATGTTGTAGTTTAGTGTAGGGCAGTTTAGTTTGTAATGTGAAAGTGATCAGTTATGAACTTTGTGATGGAATTGGTTTTGCAGCAAGACAGAACCAAACAAGGAAATAAGTTATCTGTACTCATTTGAATAAATACATCACTCATATAAATACTAAATAGGTAGTTATAGCTACCTTATTACTGGTACACACAGTTCCTCCACAGCATAACACATTACAGTTCAACAGCAGCACAAAATGATTAAGTTGAATCATCTCCTCATTAGAAGAGCTGATCATTATAACCTCCATAATGGCAGGATTTTTGCAGGGCTGTTGTAACAGACTGCATTTGTTTTGGCTCTATGTGTAAATAAAAAACTGCCAAGTTAGCACGGAAGTGAATAAATATATGAAGTACTTTATGGGTTTATGCTTTTTCAAGATTTCTAGGACACATATACAAGCTTGAACCAGTAAAGTCTGAGTAAATAAAATATTCAGTGGGGCACGAGGCTGCTTTTCCATCGTGGGCCTGTCGCTCTCCATGGTGCTGAAAACTACAGCCTGAGAGGCCTTTTCTTTACAGATGGAAACTCTAGAATACATCTGCCAAGTAAAGTCAGTTAAACACATTATATAGTCAGGGGAAAAAACAGTATTTATTTACTTCTTTTTTACGAAATCTGCATCTTTTGAACAAAAAGACTGAATGCTTTACCTGCTTTGTGACAACAGAGACATGTAACAGCAAAGTTATCCTCCACTTATCATTTCTAACATGAACCTGTCACAGCTGAATTGGAATTAGAAAAAAATTAGAGTTCTGGATATGCAAAGGCCTCAACTCTGGGACTACAGTTGTGAGGAGAATGCGCTTCACAACTCGCATGCCAAAACGATTTCACTGATTCTGCCTGGAGGCCAACAGGAAGTGCTCTCAAATCATATGGGCCTATAACCCAGGCCGGACTACTGCGGCCACGAGGCATCCGCACGGAAAGAGTTAACGTGGAGAGATCAAAGCTGCGGAAACATCACAGAGGCACAGCGATTTGATCATGCGCCAACCCCCAGGCTGAATTCATAATTGCCTCTTTAACAAATGTGCGCGTCTGTTCTCTATTTCTAGGTTAAAAACCATCTGTCTCTTAGGGTCTGTATTTCATTCTAAGGATACAGCAGTAGGAGACACTTGTCAAAATCTGTAAATTCTGCTTGTTAGTTTGAACTGTATCTCTTTTTTTCTATTGTTCAAAAATTTAGATCACTATTGACACTTTCCCTTTCTGATGCCATGGCTTTAAAATTCAGTCACAAGTTCCAGAGGAGTCAAAGTCTGTAGTCCATGCATGTCTGTATTATTGCAGAGTAACCTTGGTTACTATTTTACACTTCAGATGTTGATTTGTTCAGCACAGCAGTAAGAAAGAAAAGCCATGGAGGAAGAAGGCCTGGAAAGGAGTTGAAATTGGTTATTTTATGAATTATTAATGTACTGTTTCGCGATGTCAGCACTGGCATGTCGGAGCAGTGTCTGTGTTTGTGTGTGAGAATGAGATTCAGCAACACAAGGTCAAGATCCTCACACGGTTTTCTCAGCTCGTTTGTGCCAATAGAGGTTTCATTTTCGGGTTTTAGTTCACTTCTCATCCAGTGCTACTTTACGTCAAGAAATTGGCAATTATAACAACAATCATCAGATCACCAATAATAAGGAGGGATTATACAATAATTACTGTTGTGTGGAAGGACTCTATTCCTTATGTTTAACTTTTCTTTAAAAAATGTTTCATTTACACAGAAACATATACCACAAATGTCCCAATACATTAAAACAATTTAACAGTACAAGTATAGCAATTCACTATTAATAACTTAAAGAGGCAAAGCAATTCAACCCTTTTATGTTGATGGAATAATAATTTTGATTGTTTTATTTTCATTAATCTGCAAGGGGGAAATGAAATAATATATGAAACTGGGGTGAGAAAAACATTTCAAGAGCGTGAACTGCTTTCCCCTTGAACAGTGAGACCACCCTCAGCAAAAGAATTTTAAAGAAGTTGGAGCGTCATCTCAAGTACTTTCAGGCCTTCACTGGTATGTCCAGTGAGTACTGTAACAGCAGTGGTGCAGGGCAGACTTCCAAGATTGATATTTAGAGTTTTCATGTTTCAGACAGCACTAATCCCCACTACACACATCAAACCACTCCCCTTACATAAGCTAAAACCTGCAGTGGGGTCTACATCCAGTAGAGGAGGTGTGTAATAGCAATGACCCTGAAAAAAAAATCCAAAAAGTGATGGACAGATGCTGTAAAGATGATTTTCTTTGACTCCATCATTTGCTGGTGATGTGCTTCTTTTTACTATGTAATGCTGTCAGGAGAAAGAAGTAAATCTAGTAAGTGTGTGTCCCTAAATGCCAGTGAATTTATACTTTCTATTACTTGCTATGAAGTCATGCATACTGAAGTCTAAGAAATGCCATCAGTTGGGAAGAAAGACAGATGCTAAACTAAAGATCCAAGAGAACTGACAGGCAACAAGACATTAAGACAGACAGGATAAACAACAGACACACAGCAAATATGCTGGACAAGCATGCAGACAGACGAGCTATGGTCAAATCACACAACTCTAAAAGCAAGGGAAGTCAGTTCAAAGCTAAACCTCTGCCTGTGTAAATCACTGTGTGGGACCGTTATCCGTTTAAGAGATTTGGTTAGGCCCTTTTTCTGTCTGAGACTTTCAGATTTCCATTTGAGGATTATTTATCTGCCAAAAAATTTCATGACAAAGATCCATGATAACACGGTGGTGCACTCTTAACGTCTGAAAATGTCCACACTTTGACGTTTGATGTTCTGTAACCAATGGTTCTTGTGCGGATGACCTCATTGTTCGGTATTATTATCATAATTTTAGGTAAAAGTAAATGGGTTGTCTTCAATTATATAACCTTTCGTCTCCTCCGAATCAATTTATCATATATATCAATCAACAATTATATGTTCAAGTGGATGGCAGGAACAATTACCAAATTTCTACATGTGGTGGTCAGAGGCACAGTCCTGCACTTGAAAAGTAACCAGTTTAATTCCTGCAATATATTTTCATCAAGATCCATGCATGTTGCTGAAGCAACACAGATAAAGAAACGACTACTGAGTATTGAGGATCTATTTAAATGTACCACTTCCTTTTGCCTTCCATGCCTTTTGTTGACAATTTCTATACAATTTCACGTTAATATCACCAGATGTAGATCACTTGAATAGCTTGAAGTTGTCAGCAAGAAAGTGTGCTGTGTGCAGCCAAATAAATTATCTGTACTCGGAATGGGTGGGGCTTAATCCAAATGTAGGTGTTGCTTTAAACAGAACTCGACAGGGGTAACCGGATGTTGTAGGTCTGAAATTGCTATGAACTGATCAATAGTTGCTATATTTCTTATTCATTAAAAAACAGAACAGACTCAAAGTTGAACTGACTCAATGTTTTTGACCATAAATATAAGAAAACTATTTACTTGTTGACCAAGCAGCATGGCACAGCAACATGGCTGCTAAGAAAAAAACACCAAAGTAGCCAGACAGACCAGTGAAAGAAGAGGAATGAGAAAAAACGGGATGACCTTAGCAATAACTACAGAGGGATCCCATTCCCATCCACACAAGGCAAAGTGCTTAACAGGATCATCTTAAACAGAATAAGGGAATTAGTCAGTATTCAGACAGCTCTGTACATGGAAGACGGATTTCCACTTTACATCCATCTAACTTAGTAAGGAATATTTGATGTCATGGAGAGCAAAACTCTTTGAAATACTCTATTCAATACCGTAGTATATCCACAGTCCATAGAGGGCAACTCACACATGCTTGTTAAGTGAAGACTGCGATCAACTGTCAACTGTCCTCTTTTCTTTTCTCACTGTCAATAGACAACAATCAGAAACATACACAGCACACAAGAATGTGGACCTAACTGAACAGCCTGTGCTTTGCGGATGATTTAACATTACTTTCCCATACTTATCAACATATACATGAGAAGACAAGTACAGTTACTAGAATAAACTGGTTCAGCAACCACAGATGAAAGACCAAGATCTTTAAGGTAAACACAGTCAACACAAGTGCAGCTACAATGGCAGGTAAAGGTTATAAAGACACGTAAAACTTTTATATACCTCAGCAGTGTCACTGACAAGTGAGCAGCACAGATGCTGCCATAAGCACAACAACTGGCAAAGCAAGAACAGCATTAGAAACTGTCCTTAGAAACCAAGATTAGGCTAGTTAACGCTAGTATTGCATCGGTCCTACCATATGCACAAATGACATAGAGGGTATCTAAGACTGCCATCAGTAATGCATAGGAAAGTACGCAGACAAATGTATGAAAAGGATTCCAGGGCTAATAAGAAACCTGTAGAAGACACAAGGATGAAAACAGCAAGGAAAGGTTGATCACCTCAACCCAATGGCTAACAAACAGTTGATAACAAGATGTTAATGCAGACAACACAAAGACAACTCATGTTTGGGGACCTACGTCTCAGAACCACAGGGACACTTCAGGTTTGTTCATGCTTTTGCTGACATGACGTTGAACCACAGTCTGTTGCCATTGTCCGAGACTCTGGCCTCATATGTCTTGGTCTTATCTAACATAATGGGGAGTGTCCAGAGATGCTGCATAAAAAATGGTCCTCAATATTTCCAATCTGACCATGACCCATCTACATGGGTGTCTGAGTGATCGAGAGAAACATGTCTTAGTTACAGGATGAGAAAAAACAGAGTGGCTGTGTTAGCTGAAGTTTCCTCCCACACGCTGAAAATATATCCTCTCGAGTACAGTCATCAGGCTTCCAGAACTCATGAACCAAATGAAGCATGTTTTGGCCCACCATTATATCTCAGTGGAGATAACAATTGATGTAGTTGCTCGGTATATTTAAACATGAGAAGCAAACTTATGTCAACTTACACAATATGGTCAGAGCTTGAATAATTACTGCACTGATAAGCCTTTAGCAAGCCATCAAGATAGCATAGTTCTAACATTGTTGTAGCGTATTGGCAGGCAGCTTGGGGGACAGGAGAGATGATCCAGGATGCTGCTGAGCTGTTACAAGCTTTGTTTAATGAGGCGTCTGTAATTGGACGTGCCTTGATATAAATGTTGTCATACTTTTCACTCTCTGGCGACGTCTTCATATAGTGGGGTAAAAGGGACGTTTTAGAGTCTCTGTGTGTGGTGTATTAGCATGTCAGACACAACAACCACTACAGCTGTAATCTTTAGCTGTTGAACACGGTGACAGTTTTAATCTCTGCCTCTCCCTTTGTGACTCACTTCATTTCTCACTAAAATGATTACTGAAGCTGTCTTTTCATTTTTCTACTTCACTCCCTCTCTCTTTCCCTGCGTGTGTGGTTGGTAATCAGTCAGCTTAGCTCTTCATCTCAGCAAACACCATTAGCCCGGAAGGCCAAGCCAGCCAATCAGAGTTTTGTAGAACCGGCTGGGTGGCCAATAGCAGCAAGGAACACTGAGTCCCTCGTGACTCGCTGACCTGCTGCATGTCGGTGAGCGTTGCTATGGAAACCCTACTGTACAGAGTGGCTCTGAGGAAACGCAGTGGAGCGAGGGAGGAAAAAGAGAAAGGTGGGAGGAGAGCAGAGAGGAGTGTTGGCAAACGTAGGAGAAGAAGCAAAAGCCAAAGAGGAGAGATGAGACAGAGGAGGAGTGTTTCCTAGAAATGTGGAATCAGGTGTAGTTGGAGGGTTGGAGTGGGACTCGCAGTCAGTTTAGACCTGGCTGTGGGAAGTATAGATGGCTCTAAAGCGCACTATGCGTTCCAAAGTGTATGCAGCAGAGCTTCTTTGGATGCTTTGGCTCCCGACTCTTACTGCTTTGGACATGACAGAGCCCTGAGGTTGTAAAGATAGGCTGCTGTCAGCTTTCATCTGAGAGTAACCTGCATTTGGCCATATGAGATGACCACTTCACATGGTAGAGTTTATTTCAGAATGCCAAAGGTATTTGAACACATAAACATCACAGCTAATGATTCTGTTATTTTGATTTCACAAATTTTATCTTCTAAATATTCTTCATGACAAACATAGAATGTACAATTAATGCCCATCATTCTGCCTTATTTAGCAAAACACTTTGGGTTTGGAGATACTGTACATAATCCACTACATAAGGCTGATCTATTAATGTGATCTATTATGTACAATCTATAGGTTTTTTAGTGAGATTTGGAGGTAGAAATGAAACAGCGTTCAAAATTTGGACAGACAGAAAAAGTTAGCAGGCCCAATTAGCTGGTGAAGAAATTCAATCATTTAGCTGCTAGAAAGAAAGAGATTTTTCCTGGGTGTGAGTGGATGCCAAACTCAAATTTGTCATGTGGCCAAAACACAATTCCAAATGAATGCTAATGCTGCTCCGTGTCTGCTGAATGTGTAAAAGTTAAGCAGTAGTTTGCTAACATATTAGTTGCAGTAATGTTATGAAGTGCAAGAGCAGCATGTACATCAAGTTGCTTAGATAGTCTGCATACTCATGTTTGGAGATGAACTGATACAATGTGAAAAAATAATAAATTAGCAGAGCACAAAGGATAACCCAGGTCATGTGCTGGGAGAAAACCACTAGAGAGAGAAAAGTCAGCCAAAGCATTATCCTGGTAATACACGAAACAGACCATCATTGCAGAAAATACATTCCCTCATTCTCCTCTGTTAAGAACAGAAATTAACTCAACATACATATTTGCTACCTCATAGACTTACATAAAGGACAAATGCATGCTGTTATAATAAGGACACAGTGTACTTTTAGAGCCAGATAAACACTCATAACTAGGCCAATCTCTGCATTTACAGTATGTGGGTTCAAATACTTCTAAGAGCTGCAGTGTCTCTCCAACACGTCCCTCTATTTGGAAGGTTTTTTTTTTTTTTAAGATACGTTTTTTTCTTTTGTTGTTCATTTTATCTTACCCTTTCTACTTGTAATGATCTCACTCATTTCCTGATCAGAGTGTATCTCTCATAGTAATCATAAAAATCATCCATCCACCAAAGCCAGTCATGTTTCATAATTTAACTGATCCATTCATCCATCAGTCTGTACATCTGTCCATCCATCCATCCCTCCCTCCATCTGTCTGGTTTTCTATCAAGCCGACTTCTTCTCCTTTGTCCTAATTCAACCCCTCAAACCAGTCTGGTCAAAGGATTTTATCTGGCTGCTTGGGACTGTGTGTGTGTGTGTGTGTGTGTGTGTGTGTGTGTGGTCCAGACCAGCGTTGTAAAACAGCCTGCTAGTTGTAGAGTTATGTAACGAAGCTTTGCTTTTACTGCATGTATGCTAATGTCAGCTCTGTTGCTCCACTCACACCAGCAGATTTTGTGTGTGTGCATTTTTAAACACACAACATGTATGTTTGGGTGTGTTCATGTACATATCTATTTTTAAGTCAGAATCCATATGGTGTGTGTCTCATCAACTGTGACTGAACTGAGCTCCAGGTTAAGAGACTTCAAGTGCACTGAATTCAATTTCAGGAAAATTCTGATACTGTTTTTAAAATCTTCACCAAATTAATGGCCCTTTAAAATGTGTTTACATGTTCACTTTTATCTTGTGAATAATAAATGATAACAAGCATACATTTTTGGTGCCATTCAAAGTCATACAGGTATACAGTTATTACCTGTATTGAAGTAGCCAACACTCAATTTGACAAAACTGTTGGATTTAAAAGACACAATATTATTACTATTTGATTTTGGCTTTTAATGTAATTTAATTTTTTATGGCCATTCCCACCAGAGGACCATTCAGTCCATCCATCTTGGTCCAGACTAAAATATCTCAGCTTCAGACAGCAGATGCTGGATAAAAGGGCATAAAATTTGGGATGGACATTTGTGGTCCCAACAGCATGAACTGGATTAACTTTGAGCTTTTATCTATCACTATCATCAGGTCAAATCATTTGGTTTATGGCCAAATATCTACAAAACTGGCAACCTTCCCCTTCAGCTTTAGCTATACTTGTTTAGTGCTAATTAACATACTAAGATAGTAAACAGAGGGAACGTGATACCACCTTAACATCAATATGTTAGCATTGCCACGGTGAGCATGTTAGCACAATGACTTTTGCATTTAGCTTCACTGAGCCACGAAAGACTGCAGGGTCTCATTTTGTCTAGATAAAGAATAACTAAAACCAGGACTACTCACACCTCATTTGGAGTGAAAGAATATTTGAACATTAGCCTCCTACGCTGCCACTGAAGTGTGAATGTTTTATTCTGTGGTGTGTATGAATTAATTACATGAGTAATTAAACTGGCATGGTATATTTAATTGGAGAAATCAAGGACTGAGAAATGGATTTTATGTCTCTACCCTTTCTGTTAAATCATCACAACATTTTAGTCTTTTCGTTTGACTTGTTACTTCAGAGCCTGTCTGTCTAACCTTTTTCTCATCTCCCTTACAACTGCGTGGCCTGAACTGAGGGGCAGTGGTTGGGAGGAAAGAGAAGTTGGAAAGACAAAGACAAAAAAAAGAATTTATCAAATTAAAGCTTAAAATTAAAATTAAAGATTGAGAATTATTTACTGTCCTGATGCAATCCCCTTGCCTCTACACAAGTCGTGCGTGCGGACAAGGCACAGAAGAAGAGGAGAAGAAGAAGAAGAAGAAGGAGGAGGAGGATGACCTGAGAAGACCTCTTGACAAACTGCCCCTATTGTACATCTATCACATCTGTAGCTGTCATTGGCCTGTCAGTCATTCTCCAGTAATAAGTCCTTTTCATGACAGTTGTAATTCACTCGCAGGCATTGCTTGATCCACACATCCTCACATTCATACTCAATGGACCCCCAAAAAACTCATAATACATCTGCATGTGTGTCTCTCCTCCCACTCTTACCTCCATCTGAGTACGTCTCTGTTCCGTATCCATCCTGAAGCCCGTTATTCCACGTCCCCTCGTACTTCCCACTTGTCCCTGTGCTCTCCCGTAGGCCATATCGTCCCTTAAAGCCGTGCGTCCACTCACCCTTGTACACCCAGCGGCCTTTATTCTCGACACCCAAGCCATGTCTCTTGCCCTGGGCCCAGGTACCCTGGTAGGTGTTCCCACTGGGCCAAGTGTAGACACCCAACAGCTCAAAGCCATGGGCCCACGACCCACAGTACTCGCCTTGGCCCTTGGGCCCCGTGCAGATCCCATGGCCGTGCGCTTTGCCGTCCTCCCACCCGCCGCAGTATGACCCCCCATCGTCAAAGTTGAACCTGCCGCCAGTGGACATGCATGAAACAGGTCTTGGCAATTCCCCTGAAGCCTCGACAAAAAGAAGAAGAAAAGGAAAATAAAACGAAGGGAGGATAAATAAGGACAGGCTGGTGCTAGAACCAACCCATGAAGCTGAGTTTGGAGGTTGGGGAGGTCGGGGGGAAGGAGGAGAGAGAGGGAGGGACAGGGAGAGAACTCCCACACAAATCAAGCAATGTTACTCCTTGTTTTCATCTGGTTTGGAGAAGAGGAAGGAGAAACAAGGTGAACAACAAAACTTGGCCCCTCACAGGGGTGTCAGGGGTCTCCCAGCGTGGTGGGAAAGGGTGATGCTGTTCACACCATCTTCTTTACAGGCTCTTTGTGATACTGACTAGCACTTTCCAGCTTCTTTGTTGCAGATGCAGGTGAGAGAGGAGGAGAGTGGGCCCAGTGCTGCCATTATCCTCTCTCAGCAAGAGTTTAAGCCATCAGGCAGCTCCACCAGTCCTGTCACCGGCCTGCCTACACAGTCCAAGACACACACGCAACTCTTCCTCCTACTCCTCTCCTGCTGTCTGCTCAAGCCCCCGTGTTAAGTCGTCTCCTACCTGATGATGCCTCCAAATCTCTGGGGCGTAAAGCCGACAAGTCTCCCCGGTGGCAGCCCTTCCAACCTCCAAGCCTCCAGCACCGAAGCCACCCTTAGGCTCCCTGATCAGCACAGCGATCCAAACTGGAGCTGTGACATGTTGTGTGATGAAGAAAAAACAGAAGACAACTCTCCTCTGCAGAAATTGTTTTTTTCTTTCCTTCAAGCTCACTCCTGATGATCAGACTTAGATTATTTAAAACTGTAGCTCACTTGAGGCTTCACCATCCTCTTCTTATTCTCAGTCTTCACACACACACACAGACACACACTCCTTGGTTGCACAGCAAGGTAACACATATATGCATAGAGAGAGGGAGAGACAGAAAAATGGGGAAACATAATCTGCTTGGCTGCCTTCTTTTTTGTCTGTCCTGTCTTGCTGGATAGCAGCAATGCAGTCTCCTGCCTTATGCAGGTACACACTATATGCAGGCACACGCACACTCTTTCTGACAGCAAGTGCGCACACACAGACAATGAAAATAAACAACTGAATTGATTAATTTCTCTTCCTCTATCACTCCTCTCCCTCTCTTTCTTTCAGTCTGTCTGTAGGTCTTTAATCCACTGCGTCCATAAGTGGTTTATCTTCTGCGTGGGTTGTCTCCAGGTTGTCTGCTTGATGAAATAACATCCATCTATATGATCCTGTTATAGTGTGTTGTGTCTTCTTCAGCATCTCCTGCTTGTCTTCATGTTTCCCTACGGAGCGCTGGCTGACGCACAGCCTGCCGTCCTTCCTGCTGTCTTGCTCTTACAATCTCTTCTCCTCCTATGGCTGGATCTCAGTCTCTCTCTCCCTCTCCTGATCTCTCTCTGTGTGTATATGTCTCTCAGAAAATCTGCTCATTAGAGAGGACTGTTCCAATGCAGCCAACCAACCCTCCCCTCCTCCTGCTGCTCAATAGCACACTCCATCTCTTAAAGAGACACACACTCTGCTCAGAGACAAGCTTCATTCTTCCTCTGCTCACCTGTAGCTTTTTATATTTTTACTCGTCCTGTGTCTTCTCTTTCAGCATCTCGCCTCAGTCTCTATTGTTTAATCTGACTCTAAAGATGACTGCAGTGGTAGTACAATATGGGCCTATCTTCTTTCTTTCTGGACAAAATAGGACGAAATAGACAAAATAGAAGATTAATACCATTCTCCTCCCTGTATGGTACATATGAAGCTTCAACCAGCAGCTAACTATTTAGCTTTAAAAGTTCTGGTAAGCAGATTTTTTAAATCTTTGGACAGAGTCATAGTAGTTATTTCCTCCTGTTTCAAGCAAACCCTGTGGAGGTGCAATGGTCTTTCGAGCCAATTTTTCACAGTGGCCAAACTGTGTCATTGCATTATCATTTGATGCATTTGTGCCCAAAAAAGCTTACACTGTGAAAAAATGAGTTGTAAAATGTGGACAGTTTTTTAAAACGTCACAACCCCTGCAAAATGATCCTTTCAATATCAGAATTTGATCCATCCTGATAACACTTGTAAAGTCTAGAGTCAAAAGCTGCACATTTAAATCATTTTATCCACGTTTAGTCTAATGAATGGCTAAAAGGGAGAGTTAGCCAGCTTGTGCAGTGGACATCTCTCAAATGTATGCTTTAATGAGCCCCACATTGCAGACAACATTGAGTAGGTGCCCCTTTTGCCACCAAAAGAGACCTAATCTGTTGAGATGTGCACTCCACTAGACCTCTGAAGATATGTTGTGACATCTGGCTCAAAGCCATCTTTAGCAGATCTTTTAAGTCCTTTAAGTTGAAAAGTTGAGCCTCCATAGCTTATTGGGCTAAAATGTCTAATAAACTCTTCGGATTACGCAGAGGACCAGAAGAACCTCTTTATGGCTCTAAGAATCCCCCTCTTTATTGCATCCACATCCCAGGAACCAGTTCAAAGAACAATCATAGCTCTTTAAACTACTTCAGAATAGGTCCTCTCCAAGCACAAGAGGAACCTTGTACAGTGATTGTTTTAAAGATAGGTTTACACTGCTTTGTGGTCTTTAAATGTCTGATTGCACATCTGACCCTGATTCAGATTTTTAAAATTACTCTGTGGTCAGCTCATTCACAGTCTACTATTGGTGCACACTGACACGTTTTGCCCTAATAAGCTTTCTTGTTCTGTCCCAACAGAACATTACATTCACATTAGAGTCCTTCCTGCTGGCTGCTGGAACATACAGTATGAATTGCACAAAAATAATTTACTGATTTTTCTTTTTTTTTTTGGACCTTAAGCTAAATTTTTGATAATGAAAAGAGTCTTATCGGAAGGTCTGCAGCGCTCATAAAAAAGTATTCATTGTTTACAGCGATGTCTTTCATAAACATAGTATATGGCATCACATGCTCTGCAATACCAACTGTGGCCACTATGCCAAAATCACTGTGGGGGATTTAGACCAAAAACAGCCCTGTCTTAAAACAGCACAAGGGGGATATGGGTTGTTTAAAGCACTGCTGAGATAATGAAACTTGAGCCACAAAGTCCGATTTGATTTGCTGGTATTGTGCTGGTTGGGTTTTGGAAATTTGGAGAATTTGGAGCGGAACTTTATTGGCACAACAGTTTCCTGTGGCATCAATAAAGTTCTTATCTTAACTTTTAATTTTTCTGATTTCAGTTTAACTCCCCTGAGACCAGTCTTGTTGTCTGTCCCAAACCGTCCTCTAATCCTTTCTCTTCTGATCACAAGGTCTTCTTCTCTCTTTCACTTGTTCATGTGTCCTCCTTTTCCTGTTCAGCTCCTCTCTACAGCTGCCCTGTTGCTGTTGTTGTCCTTGTCCTTCTGTCTGCCAATGTCTGGGAGAGCTAAGCCAATTCCAGGCCAGATTATAGTAATAAAATCACTGTGAGGCTAGGGATTAAGGCTTAGGCCTCTATACACACTAGCTGTGTGTGTGTGTGTGTGTGTGTGTGTGTGTGTGTGTGTTGGTGGTGGTAGGGTGGGGCAGGAAGTGGAAGAGAGAGAAGAGAGCAGGTGAATGAGAGGGAAGGCGTGGGGAGCAGGGTTACAGTTAGTGTGATTTCCTGACCACAACAAAGGGATTAGGATTTAGAGAAGTCAGTAACACAAGCGTGTGCACTCACAAATCCATGACATCATCTGAACAATTAGAGCTAAGAAGGCACTGACAAATTCATGGATAATGATTACTATCTGTCTCTCACACACATAAATATATACAATCTGTGACAGTTATTTAGACAGTCATTAGATGATGTAATAAGATTATATCACTAATCTAGCAGCAATAACTTTAATAATATTTCCTATCGATAGCATCTGTTGGTCTCATTTTTTGATGCTTAATTGTCTCTAATGTGGCCAGTGTGTACTATGGAGTTCTAGTATCCCCTGTATCAGTGCCACATGGGTTTTGCCGCTGCCACACACCTTTGAGGGACAACAGGCAGTTCCTAAGTTTGTTCATTTTAATTGGAGAAGTGAACTTGAGTACAGATTATGACCAATGATTTTTATGGTCATATGAAGACAAAATTAACTTTGTTCCAAATCTGCTCAAACAGCTGAAAAGCAAGCAAAACGCTCCATAGAGCCGAGGATAACCGCAGAGTCAGGAGATTTATCAGCACACCAAAGTCCTTTCTCATTACATGTATTCCTTTGCTCCATCATAAATGTGAAAACAGTGATCACTGCAGCTTTAATGAAATTTGTATTATGCTAAATTTGTAATTATGTCATTAATTTAAAAATGCCATCTACTCAAAGCATTAGATGTTTTCACTAGTTTGTGTAATTTTAAACATAATATGTCTTTTGTTTTTAAAATCACAGTGTGAACAGTATTCACTCCAGCCTAGAAAACTGTGCTAACATCTGACAGCATGTTGGATCAAACAAAGATAATACAGATATAGTCAAAAGTTAAAGTTTTTCTCTTCTGTGCAGACTAATCCAGCAGTCTGGTCAGTGTGTTCTGAATGGTCAGTAGTAACCTAAGAGTACACCTTAGAACTAAAGATACTGTGAACCCGGACTGGATTTCCCACTGGTCAAAATGGAAATCAGTGTTGGTTCTCTAGTTTTGGCTGGCTGACTGACATCCTCAATCATGAGCCTATGAAGATTCGGAAAAAGGAAAAGCTAGAAATACCTCCCTCGCCTGAAAAACTAACATATCATATTCTACAAGTTTCTCTCTCACTCACACACACAAAGACACACACTCACGACAGATGCATCTCTGACGATTACACGCTACGTGCCCCCACGTCAGCACTGCACCCAAAAAAATCTCTTCAGTTATTTATAAACCTTTTTTTTTTGTCCCAGAGTTGAAAAAGAAGAAGAGGGAAAAAAAAGAGGATCGCGGGAAAAAAGGGAGAAGAGAGTGCCGTGAAGGAGGGAGGAGTGAACGAAAGGAAGGCAGCCTCATTCTCATCCATCTCTCCTTCTCCTCTATTATTCATCAGCCTCTTCTCTTCCCTTATTCACCATGCTGACGGAGGATAAAATAGGTCACCGTGGGATAGGCTGGTGCTCGCACAGTGACTGATGTCTTCCCTCACACATCGTGCACTCCTCCCCCTCCTCCGTCCCAGCATCCCCCTCCCTTTTCCTCCCTGCTGCCGGCACCGCTGTAACCCGGACTTCCGTACTTGCTCTCCATCCCCTCACATCCCTCTCACCTTTTGATGATTCCTAAATGCTGATTCCTCAGTTCAGTTCACCTTCCTCTCACTTTCTCCTGCCACGTGCCTCCTCCCTCATGCTTGTTGCAGATGAGTAAAACTCAAAAGACGTGTGCTGTTGTTAGCTACCTGCAGGGAGTTCACCAAACCATCACATCTATGAAGCAGTTAAGGAAGAAAAGGTGGGATCGGGACTAGTGAGGAGTAAGGCAACTTAGCTGGAATGATGAAAAAGATGTTCAGAGTCCAGCAGGAACAGAAGAAACAGAAGATCATCATCATCATGTACCACTAGATCATGTTTCTTATTTTAGAATTACATCCTGGAGTACTTTTGTCTACACAGCACAACAACAATAAAACCTGTGGGTGTTATTAAAGTACAGATGGGGCTTTATTCACACCAGAGTTAAAGCAGAAAACTAAAATAACTCCCATATCTGTCTTATTTTGTTCAGATTTAACACACTCAAAGCTCTACACTGTTGGTTTGCTTGCAAATCAGCTCAATATATGCAAGTTGCTGAAGCAGCGTGGTCCCCTGTGTGACTGGCTGCACTGACAAACATGTCCACCAGATGGAGACAAATCCTTGAAACACACAAGTACAATATGGATATTGGATTTATTCAAAATTATTGGGCTTCAGAATTATCAGATTTAAATGAATATTTTAAGAGTAAGCAAGCTGTGGTTTAATCATTTATTTATGTGTTTTGTGTTCTTTTTGATTACTTCCATTAGTGTGGTGCATAATGAGACATTCATTTGCATTTTCTTTCCAGTTTTGTCTTCACTTCGCATTGCCACTTTTCTAAGCTGTCCTCTACACAACAGGATCATGTTGCTGTAAAGCTGCACTAATCAGTACCATCATAAAGCACATGACTGTGTGATGTGAAAGATGTCACTCGTAGTAACAGACCCACAGAGGATAAGCAAGCGACTCTAAGGAATCTTTCAGTGTCTTTCAGCTCATTGTTTTGTTTTTATGATCTGTAAATTGAATTTTGGTTGCTTCAATTTTAAATGAACGTTGATGTTAGTCTGTATCTGCTAATAACTGTGTGCGGCCTTTTCTGCTGCCCACATGTAGAAAAGACAATCAAGTGCAGACCAGTTGTAGTTGTGGTACTTTTGGTGGTTTACTGCACAGCTCTCTGAACTTCTGAAGAAATCAGAGAAACTTAAAAAATAAAACAAAACCTGCTGTGTTGTGGATTGTAAACAGAAGTGCAACTGTTTGTAAGTTTCAAACAATGGGAAAATGGCTGCTCCATCAGCCATTTTCCCATGTGCTTCGTAGCCCAGTAAGAGAAGTTACAAGTTACAAACACATCTGACTGATTTTAGAATATGTGTAAACAATGAACCATGTTATAAAGAAGCAGTACAACTTAGCAGTTTGAACAATCTCCAACTTATCAGTCTTCACAAAACCAAAACTAAATGTAATGTAATTTCAGTACCGACCTGCTCATTCATTTCTCCCCGATTCTGATTCACCACACTGGTCTCAAAATGGGACAGCAGCAGGATAAATCAAGAAATGTTAAATACTATTTATCAATGTTATTTTATTGAACATGAATGAAAACCATTTTTGTGCAAAAGGTGTGGCCACAAATGGAAAACAGTTAATATGTTTAAATGTCATCTCATCATTTGGAAGAAAGGTGTTTTTGGTTTAAAACTGAATGGAATTCAGCTTTCATAACTGAATTACTTAAAAGTACAGCTCAATGCCATTTTATGTAAAAGGTAATTCAAAAAAATATTTTAAACATACACACACACAACAAATAAACAGCCACTCACAGTCACTCTGACAGTTGTTATACCACTACTGGTCTTCATAGAAGACTTTAGCCATGGCGAGGGCGACCTTGGTGACCTTTTTGTCCTTGGCGTCGGAGCCCATGTTGGCACGTGCCAGTCCTATCCAGTACTGCTCTGTACGGATCTGGTAATCCGTCACCGTCTCTCCCTCCTGCACTGCGGGGTGTTCTCCTTCACCTGGAAACACACAGTGAGACAGAGAGGTTCACATTGCTCTTAACACTTTAAAAACGCTCGATTTTAGTGAGAACAGCTTCTAGCCGGACTCCTGCCAAAACAACCACCACTTTTAAAAGGAGCCAAAGTCCTTCTAATTTCCCCGCAAGCATATTCTGATTAATTCAAGTGAACAGGAGCGGATAAGGTTAGAGTTATGTT
This sequence comes from Scatophagus argus, assembly GCF_020382885.2. Taxonomy (NCBI): domain Eukaryota; kingdom Metazoa; phylum Chordata; class Actinopteri; family Scatophagidae; genus Scatophagus; species Scatophagus argus. The sequence continues at coordinate 22,617,758 of NC_058499.1, read as the reverse complement.
AAAGGAGATTTTCTATCTCAGACATAAAGCTACAAATGGAGTTAGAACAATGTGAGCATAACCCGACCACTAATGAGGTGGCATGATAAATCAGCCAGTATTTATTTTTTCCTACAGACAACAAAGGCCACCAAACATTTGGACTTGTCATAGCAGCGAGAAAGGTACAGGTGTCAATGTAAGCCATGAAACTGTGATGATTCATCTACACACTGGAAACTGAATTTCCCTTGGGATCAATAAAGTATTTATCTATCTATCTTATACTGAAATATCTCAGTAACTATTGGATGGGTCACCATGAAATGTTGTACAGACATTCATGGTCCCCAGAGGATGAATTCCAGACTTTGGTGATCCCCAGACAATCATCAGACCGAAACTTATCCAACTTGTCCAGTTTATAAGCATCTCACAGCAAACCAGACAACATGTCCATCAGCCTCACCAGCACTGTGAGGATGTTAGCACGCTAAACTTAGCATTTAGCCTCAAAGATCTGCTGGCTTGACTGTAGACGCTTTTACCATTTTTATGCCAAAATTAGTGCATATCAGAAGTGTTTTAAACTTTTCAATAACCCTAAAAGTATGTGATTGACTACTTTCCTGTTGCTGTCACGCATTTGCCTTTCAAGGAACAGCAGAAAGCAGCAGATCATATACCTCAGTATCCAGAACACATCAAAACTTCTTTTAAAAAGTGTGTTCTTAATTAAACACTTTTTTTTTCAGAAGTCGATGATGGAAATAATGTAATACAGAGTGAGCTATCTTGTTTCCTCCTCCTCTTTGTTGACAGTTGTACATGTGAAGTACTGAAAGAGTTCTGACACGGAGGCCTGTGACAATATTACGGTTACTTCTTTATCTTACACTTTGGCCTCTTTTTTCAAAGTCTGCACTGACTGAATAATGTCTGATTGCTGCTTGAACAAAGACAAATGTAAAAAATAATGTGCCAACGTCTTGAATGCTGAATGAACTCTTTCACGCTGAAGACAAGAGCGACAGTTTTCTCACCAGAAAAGGTCATTTTAAAGTTGAAAAACAGACTTGTCTCTATGCTGGACGAACTAATGGTTTCACAGCCCAGCTCAAACAAATGTTTGGATTTGTGTCCAGCAATTTCCTCACTGGCCAACACATTCACCAATTCCAATATATCTCCAATAAGCTGATGTCAGCGAATGTATTGACGTTGTCAGTTTAAAAAGATACTTAGAAAAAAGATGATTTCTACTTAAATCTAGGCATTCAGAGCCTAAAGTCAGCGACTATACGGTTTCCTGATGTCACATTTCATACTGGAGGTGTCTTCATGTGTGTGTTGGAAGGTTGGCGTAACTTATATCTGTTTAATGTCAAGCATATCCTCATCTACATATTGTGCTTTTATGAACTCGTTGACTGTGAGTCACATGAAAAGGTGAAGTGCAAAAGAAAAAGACAGGTAAGACAATGAAGACGCAGAACCATCGTTTACCTTCCTCATCCTCGCTTTCCTCTTCAGACTCGTCCTCCTCTTCTTCCCCTTCTGCTCCTTTCACCTCCTCCTCCTCCTCCTCCTCGTCCTCTGACTCAGATTCTTCCAGCCACTCCTGCGTCTCTGCGGAGAGAGAATCATAAATCTAAAATCACACCATCCAACCGCTCTCCTGCGTCACACTGCCGAGACACATCGCCCCCCCCCGGCTGCTTTAGGACTTCCTGCTCAGCTGATGCTGAATACATATCATGTCTTTTTTTGTCTTGTCCTGTTGCATCACTCATGTGTTATTGACTAGTTCCTCTTTACTCACTTGGGTCCATTTCAACCAGAACCTCCCACTGGTCCATTTTGTGGAGGTCCAGGCAGTAGAAGTCATTCAGAGTGAACTGGCGATCGCCAACCTCAAACATACCCCCGTACAGGAAAAGTTTGCCCTGACGCACCACCGCCATGGCGCTGGACCTCGGGCATGGCTCCACCAGGGGGGCTGAGGCTAAACCAGGGGAGATAAAATCATGTGATTGTCCAGCCTATCTATATTTGATCACATTTCAGATTAATGTACGTGTGGTCTTGCCATCATCCTCATCCTCTTCATCCTCATCGTCCTCCTCCTCCTCCTCCCGAGCTGCAGGGATCACTTCCTTGATGGTCATCACTGTGCCGTCCTCACTGACAATCTCCTTGATAACTTCAGTGGGTGCCTGAGGGGGTTCCTCCTCATCCCCATCCTTCTTCTCTGCTCCCTCCCCCTCTGCTCCACTCTTATTCCCCCTCCGTCGTTTCTTCTTCTCTGACTTGTTTCCCTGGACACACAGAAGAAGGCGCAACACTTCATATTGTAAGGCTGTTGTAAAGTAACACCACACTGACAAATAGAGTTTCACCACAAAGTCTGATGGGTGGGGTCAGAGGTACGCTCTGCTGCATCTGTGACCACACCCAGCACTGACGTCACAGTGCACTGACACACATGTGCATTGCTGGCGCCGGATGAGAGCCAGCATGCAAATAAAAATTCACAAATATTCATTCTTTAATACTTGGGCATAAAACTAGCAGATGAGTAACTAACTTCAAACTGGAAACTGGAAGTTATAACAAGAAAACTATTCCTACAAAGATACAGCTACAGCACACAAGGATTTAGGCTGCATTTGATTAGTTGTAGATGTATAAGATGACAATACAAGGAGATAAACAAGAAAACTTGTACACGACAGTAACAAAGGTGCACAAAGCAACATCACTGACGTGAGTTTTGATAAAAAGGACGTATACTTTCATGCAGACCCTCATTCATGCCATTGATTCACACATTCATTCATTGTATCTAACCCTGAGCAGGCCGGGGAACCAGCGGTTCTTCACTGCATCATACAAATAGAGGTCGTTGTAGAAGTCGCCCTCCAGTGACTCCTCCTCTTCCTCATCACAAACCCCACCAAACAGCACCGCCCGCCCTGCGGGGCCCACCGCCAAGGAGAAACCAGAGCGAGGAGGGGGCTTGTTACCGGCAGGGTTCACCCTGGACCACGACCACTTCTCTGGAGGACAGAAAACAGTCAAGGCAGGTTACAAAAACACTGACAAAGATATCAGGTGTATATATGCTCTATCAATGTTCATCACTTTAATGTCTTGAATGATTTTATCTTTCACAATGAAGTTTTGCTTTTTTTTACCTTGACTGTCTTTACCCTCTCGCTTCAGAAGAAACATGTCAGAGTGGATGGTCCCCTTTTCGACATCCTTCTTTACTCTCTAGATAAACACACACGCAATTATTAGATCACAAAAAGTAACATCAATATGAGAAACTCACACACACACACGCACCACTTTAGAGTATCCTCCGTAGATGATGACACCTGTGCCGTCGGGCGTGGCGGTCATCTGACAGGCAGAGCGTGGGGAAGGGGCGGAGCCCGATGTAGTGAGGCGCGACCAGGAGAAGGTGTCCAGGGAGAAAGAGTAGACGTCATTGTAGTAGATAAAATCCCTAAAGGGGGAGGATGAGGAACGGAGAGATGAAACAGCAGAAACCAAGCCAAACGACGCTCTTCATTCTGCCTGCTGATATGGCTAACTTGTTAGCAACCAGCATACATGCAGCATATTCTGAGCAGCACATCAGTACAATATTCACATTCTGTTTTTGAGAATGTCAGTCTAATTGTATCTGTCTGCTGTGTGCTGCTGGGCGGGTTTATAAGAACACTCGCACTGGAGCTGGTTGACGAGAGCAGAGGAACTGAACCAACAGTAACAGGTCATGAAATCAGACCAATCAGATGAAAGGCTTTCAAACAAGGTGATAACTCTCAGTGTGTCTCTATAAGTGACCCCACTCATTGTGCACACAGCAATCTGACCTGCTGTTGATTCATCCCTATGACTAAACCCAACTTGTCATATCTGATGTATTGACCAGAACAGATAATAAACTTTGCTGATGTCTATGGGATAACAATGGTTTCTTGCAGAAATAAACTTAACAGGCTTTGGAAGAGGCTTTCACACTTTACCCAGTAAAGACAAAGTAATGAAGACACTCAGACATGTTCGCATCACTCACTCCATTAAAGACATATTGTCCTTGGTTATGAGTCAGTAACCCTCTACCTACCTGGTGCTCTCATGGAAACCTCCAAACACCAGCAGCTGTTTCTTGCTGAGGACCATCCGGTGGCCGCTGCGACCTGATGGCCCACCAGGCGCCCTGGAGAAACACAGAAAAATAACTTCTGATCACTGACGTCTGTAAAATGATTCTAAATACAAAGACACGGCAGTCCAAAAAAAAGGATAAAAATCCATAACATGCACCTGTGGGACCTCTTTTACTTTATCAAGCAATGACTTTATGAAACTCTATTTTACTAATCGATCAAATCATCTACTGATTGGGTTTACATCAAAACATATGATGAACTAATTCCACTCATAAACTCTGCATTCACACATACAACCATCACTTCCATTTATCTTGCCTTCTGTTCATCATTAAATCTATTTTTATAACCCTGCGCACATACTTGATGTTCTCCCAGGTGTGTGTGGCCAGGTGCAGCACCCAAAGGTCCTTGTAATGATAGAACTGTTCCCCGTTTGGAGAGGCAAACTCTCCTCCAAACACCCACAGCTGACCCCCACCCTGGGGAACTACCACGGCCTAAGAGGGAGGGAGAAGCGAGACAGAGGGGGGCAACACAAAGGAGGAGTGAGATAAGGAGGTTTGATGTCCTCAGATTTAATTGTTTTTCTTGCAACAAGCTATCAGCCATGATGACATTGCTGATAAGTTTCGAAGTTTCTCCTGATCCGTGTGCTGGTAGTCTGCCCCCTGGTGGTCCACATGAAGAACCACATAACTGATTATCAAGTTATGAGATAAATGACGTTCCACTGATGTTATTAATCTTAATACCAGTCATAAAGAGGTTCCAAAAAACCAAAGCAATGTGTGAGTGTAGGCAGGAAGAGGCTTTAAGATCCTCGTTGTGAACGCACCTGGTGAGAGCAGCGTGGGGGAGGAGCATTGGGGATCTCAGATTTAACCCAGCAGTTCTTCTTAATGTTGTAGAAGTAGAGATCGTTGTACAGGTACGTCTGCAAAAGAGGTAAGGACGGGTTTTTAAACTGAGAACTTATTTTGTGGAATATCTGCTATAAAGTGCTGGCAAAACTGGGAAAAGAAGGAAACATATGGATCAAAGTTCAGGATCTTTGATGGATGTGAATAAACAAAGCAAATGAGCAATTGTTTACATTAAGAATAAAGACGGATTCCGCTTTAAAGAAACCGGTCTGGAGCCTCATAATTACCTTCTCATTCAGTCATTCATCTTCAAAATACTGCATCTAAAGTAGCAAGTGTCATTACTAACACAGGGAGGCCTTTATTAAAGTACTGTTAACTACCTTCTTCCCATTGAAGAACTCTCCTCCAAACAGGATGAGTTCATCTTTTTCAGGATGGGCAGAGAGCGATGCACTCAATCTGAAACATATAAACAGAGATCAGAGACTGAGACACGTATATCCTCCCACCTCGGCATATCGTTACCATCTCCTATGAAACTGCTTCTTCCACAGCAGTTATGTACCCCTCATGGCGATTTGTGATCCTTTTGTGACACTCTGAACCTTCATCTAGCGCCATCATCAGGTCAATTTAAATTTGTACAATAATATGCTTTACAACCAAATACCAACAAAAATAATATTTAGTGTTGATTAAATGTTATCATGTTAACCTGTTAAACTAAAGTGGTGAACATGGCAAACATTAAGCCTGCTAAACATCACCTTTTTGGCATAACAACAACAATCTGTACAACAGTCCAGCAGCCATTTTAACTTCCTTTAGAAGCTAGTTCAGGGTGGGAAAAACTCATGATAATTTTACACAACTCAATAGTAAAGTCAGTAATTAAGCTTACAAATTTCTTTCTAGACACTGGGTAAAACATAAATAAAACAGAAAATGTGATTATTTGCTTTTTGCCACATGCTCAACTGAAAGCAACACAAAGCCAATATATTTAACCTCATCGGCCTCATTGATTTTTGTAAATATATGCTTATTCTGAATTTGATGCCAGCAACACATATGAAACAATTTGGAACAGGAGCAACAAAAGAGTGTGTAAGTTGTATGCTGCTCTTAAACGCCTGTTTGGAACTTTCCACAGGTAAACAGGTTCATTGGTAACAGTTGATAGGATCAGGACATTAAAGGAGCATCCTCGAAAGGCTCAGGTGTTCACAGGCATTTAGTCAAATACCTGACTGTGTAAAGGATATCCCTACATGAGCTCAGGAACACTTTGGAAAACTGCTGCTAGTAAACACAGTTGGCTTCCGTTTTCATTTATGTTTTACACAACATCCAAACATCTCTGGATTTGGGAATGTATTACTTGATTTGATAATCTCTTGATCAGAGCTACAACAATTAGTAGTTTAACATTTTGTATAGCTAAATTATTAATAAAATAATTTTGTGAAAATAATCAAAAGATTAATGAATAATGAAAGCAATCATTAGCCGAAGTCCTACTCTAAACAGGTGACAAGAACACACTTTGTCACATGAGTTTCTTCCATCTGGATGGAGGCTGAGATCTCCAAAGATCACCAAATGCTCTCGATGAGTCAGCTGATGATCTCGCATATGAAAATTGGTGCGTGACAATGAGGCTGGATGATTACACTGGATGATGGATGATAATGTTGACACTTGTTTTATGTTTGGTCACGTCTTTCACCTGGCTGCAAGACAAATTGAAGAAAGTGGTGCAGTCTCTTACCTTGGTGATGGAGGTGGACATGTTGTCTCTACAACTTGTGTCTTTTTTGCATCCAGATTCTGAAACTCTGCAATCAGAGCCTCTAAATCCTCCTGGAGACAGAGAGGGTGAAGGGTGATGAATAAGACCATAAGATCAAACCAGAATGACGTAAACGGCTTGGAAAAACTAACTCATCTTGTGGGTCTTTGTGATTTTGCAGACAGTTGTGTTACCTTGTACTAATTTAATTTACTGAGGGGCTGAATTGTAGTTAGCAACTGCATGTACTAGGTTCGTCCTCTTTGTGTAATCTTAAAAGTAAAGATTTTAATTCAGTCCAGGTTCAGCGTTACCTCTTCTCTTTTGGACCTCTTTGAAACCTTTTTTTCCATTTTGGCAGCTGTCTTTTCCGCCCCCTTCACCTTCTTTTCTTTCTTGCCTTTTTTGCCCATGGCTGCTGTCATGCACTGACAGATAGCGTTAAAGTTCCGGGTGTTTTATCCGTTATTTTAAACAAAATCCGTGTCACATGGACGTCCAAACAAACTTGCATGCCGAAATGAAAACATTTCCTCTCACAAGTGGGATGTACTTCCTGCAACACACTGGACGAAAGCACAGTGTGGCAATGTAACAGCGCCCTCTAGTGCGTCGGAGGACGTATAGAAGTAGAGTCCTGTGTATGTCTAAAACTCTACAGATTGACTTTCTAAATTTTAGATTATATATTATTATATCTTTATATCCAATCTACGCATCATCTCACAACATTCTAAACCCTTAAAATGATATACATACCAGAAGTATGATCTTAAAGCTTTGTCAGTAGTAAAAAGCAATTTGCTGTGCTGTAAAAGAAACTTCATGTCTAACTTCTTGACTGTCAAGGACAGTGTTTACTCTCATGCGTGAATATTTTATTATTTTAATATAAGCAGGCAGAAAGCACAGGGTGGAGGCAAAAATTGTTGATATTTGGTCTTAAACAATGGAAATATCAAACATTTTATTTTATTTTTCTCCTTGATCTAAAGTGTGTTTCACATATTACGTAAAAACACATGGAGTATTTGTACATATTCACATAAATATGTGTGTATTTGTGACAAAACATGAGAAAGTGGCCTCGTGTGTGACATGCCAGGGGAGAAAACATAATGTACTGGCAAACAGACAGCCCGACATGCTACAAAATTAGCTGGCCTTCACGCAGCTCTATATGGTTAGTTATTAGTTAGTTGTTGTTTGTTATAGCAGTAATAACAGTCGCACAATAATAACAGTAATAACAGTAATAAGTCATATAATAAAACAATTTTATTCTAAGCCAGGACTTTTGGCTTGGTGACTGTTTCACCATAAATGCATCTACTTTCTGCATGCTGGTCCCATGCCGCATACAGTTGGTGCTCCTTTTCTTTGTTTGTTTATTTTCACCCCTAAACTCAAAGGACATGAAATACCGATGGAGATATTCAAACCAGATTTTGACATAGTGGCTGTCACACAGGCAACCTAAGGCATCTGTTTGCGTGTTTGAGTGCACATGTTCATTCGTGTTCTGTGTGTGTGGAATGTCACACAGAGAAATAACAGGTACTAATGAGCAAGGAAGCGTCTTAACACCCTGATACGGCATTTGTTTGTCATTAAAATCCCTTCTCGACAGCAGCAGAAGTCCATCCTGTTTATTAAAGTTACAGCAGTAACATCTGTTAATTTGCACCTAAAATGTGACCTTTGAAAAAGCTCTTTTTTTGAAAGATGAACTGTACAGCATTGAGGTACAGTAAATAGAGTTAAGGACATTGTGGATGGCAGTTCTGACCAGAAGAGGGCAGCTGTGCACTTCTTTACCCGTTCAAACAAAATCTTTGCAGATGACTTGAATCTCAGAATAACAATATCAGGAGAACCTCAGTGTGTAATGTGTTATTTCCTTTGAAAATTGGCAGTTGAGAAAACTGAAGCGACACCTGGATGTTTTATTACCGGTGATGATGTCACTATTATTGTCCACTGCAGAATGAAATGTGGCAGTGCTATGTCTTGCTATATTGCTGTCCCAGTGAGGATGTCTCTTCTGTGCCTTCCGCTCCTTTGAATGGAATTGGCCTTCTGTGGTTAAATGGAGATCTTATCCCTCATCTCCATCACTTCTAATTATTTCATATCAGTTCACAGTGATTAATGTTTACAAGTGACCTGTGAATTCATCAAGGCCACTTTCTGCTGTGGGTATCAGCTATTTCCAGGCATCTGTCAACGTATTGTGATATTCATTTTCCTACTTGGCCTCAACAAACACTCACAAGAGTTCACACACACATCAGCAGAGTACACACCCACACACACACACACACACACACACAGAGCACATGACTGTTGTGCCCAGCGCTCACTCCTCACTGCTAACCTTTGATGCTTTTTTGAGGCGCCTATGGTATGTGCTAGTGTGTGAGGCTGCACGTGAGTGAGGGACAGAATGTGAATGAATTTTTTCACTTCCATCTTGGCTGTTTGCATGTGTCTTTATATAGCAAAAGACAGAGAGAGAGGGAGCGAGAGAGAGAGAGAGTGACAGAAAGAGAGAGCGGTCTGTTCAGAGGGAAAGGTTAGCAGAGAGCCTAAAGGATCACGTCTTCATCATCTCCACCTCAGGGCAGTCACACGTTTTATCACAAGCTCTCCAGTTGTGCTGGAACCAATCTATTCAAGCTGTTAAATGAAATGATTTGAAGATTGAACCACAAATTTGTTTTGTATTTATGATCCAAATGCTTTCCCTGCCTGGGAGCCAGACCCACTAAAACATTTCAGTGGAATCACATGGGGATCCATGAGACGGAAGCCCATAAGAAATACTTGTTTCCGGACTACTGTCCTTGAGACCGGCCTGCAGACTGAAAACGCAGGATGCATGTCATTGCCATCCAGGGTGTAAGTTATATTGGTGTATATCAGCAACAGGCTGACACGGTGAATAATCCAACATCAAGCAGATGACGGCTGAAAATACCATGCTTGAAATTACTGGCTTGGGTCATGTATGGTGGATATTGCACAATGGATGCAGGTGTTTCTTCTGTAATAACCACTGTCTGTGCTCACAACGACAACACAGTTGCAGTGCAGTGTCATTCAGTGACTGCCTATGTGTCAGGCACATCAGCCTCCTTTTCTTTAAATGAGAGTCATTATTGAAGAGATATTTGCACTGAACTGTAAGAGATGAGAGATTTCTGTATAGGTTATAAGTTTATGTAAACTGGGAGTGTAAGGTTGAGTTCCTTTGTGAGTGAGCCTAGTTGAGATTACTTGTCATTTTGTCCTCTGATCAAACAGAAACTAACTGACTTATTGATTTTGCTTGCTTTGTTTTGACTTGATTGATTTAATTGTATTTCCTTTACAAGGCAAAATAAAAAGTAATTCAGACCACATGCAGCTCATCTTATCTCTGAATTCGTGACATGAGTTGACTAGATTTGACCTGAATTACCTAATGCTTGACACGAGTGTGACTGATCTGGCCAAAGTTTATTCAGCATAATTTAACGACACTTGACGATACGGGTACTTTTGAACTCAGGTCAGTGAGCCAGAAGGGAACATGAACATCTTCTCTGAACAAATGTTGTTTACTGTGATGAAAACACAAGAACAGATGGCTGGCTTGCACCTGTGCCCCTCTGCATGAACACACACACACACACACACACACACACACACCTACAAATGCATTTGTGACTCAGCATCCTTGCGTCAATACTGTCCTAAGCACCGTGCCCTCTGCCTGTTAGCCTGAACGTCTGGTCGTGACTGACGCCGGAGGGAGAGAATAAAGGACGGAGGAGATGAGATGAGCACAGATGTTAACACCTGAAAAGATTACCCAGCCTGTGATTATCAAGGGTTTAGAAATAGACACTGTTTCTGGTTACACACGAACAAGGGAGCAGGCACACACACACGCACAACTGTGGACCAACATGGAAAAGTCATTCTTTCATTGCTCAGGAAGCAACCACTCTTCATGTTGAAATGTACTTTCACTTCACACAACCGAACACAACTGACGGTGATATAGCCTACAGGTCAATTGCATTGCATTTCACTTTTGCATGTATTTGAAAGTAATGCAACAGAGAAACAATCCAGTCTTTGACTGCTCACAGCAGACGAGCAACAACTTGTGCTGCAGGTATGGCAACATTACCTGGACAAACTGAAGTAATAGTAGAACTGGTAGCAATATTAATTGTTTTTTATTGTTATTTCATACAGTTGTGTGTGGTAGCCTTTTGTAATGTAGGAATTGTTTTAGATTTATATTTTATATCCATATATTGGGGAAGGGGGGGATTTTGAACATATTTTAGTATAGCGGGAGATGTCACACCTCAAATATACTGTGATTACTGCCTTCATCTAATCCCAGATCTAATCAAATTAAACTTTAGGCTTCAGTGTTAACCATCTGTTCTCTCACCAAGCTTTTCCGCCACATGTGTCTTTGGCTGGAGCTGGAAATAAATTATCACACTATTTCACATTTTAGGAAACACGATTACTTTATGTGAGATTTACTACCAGAAGCATGTTTATAACTTAAATATGAACCTGGAACTAAATTAGCCTAGCTTAGCATAAAGCCTGAAAGAAAGGGAAACAGCTAGCTTGGCTCCATCCAAAGTGAGAAAATACACAAGGTTTGGAATATCTGGCTCTGAAATAAGCTATAGACAGTCCAGACACACAGGTCTCATGCTCAAGAGATAGAAGATCTTTGGGACCATAACTGGATATGAAAACAAACCTTCCTCCGGGATTCTAAAGACTATATTTTTTTGTAAAAATACAGTCAGCAGAAAGTACAAACAAAATGCATGTGTGTGTGTGTGTGTATGTGAGTGAGTGTGGATGTATATCCCTGCAGTTGTCAAGTCAAGAGGTTTTTATTGTCATTTCAGATGTTTACAGTAACAGTGAACAGTGAAACGAAGCAGCGTTCCTCCAGGGACAACAAAAATCTGTTTCCACAGTCACATTGTGAGGACCCTCCTTACTTATGAGGACAAAATGCAAGTTTGCACAACGTAACTCTGTGTCTGTGTGTGTGTGTGTGTATTTCACATCTTCTTCCTCTGCGATCCTTTAAATCTCACAAACAATAGAGAAAGACAAACACAAGAAAGCTGTTTGATCCCAATTCAGCACCCAGTGTGTGTCTGTGAGAGCCTCTGTGCACATGTGCGCTCAGGATAAGAGCATGTAAATGCTTCTACGTGTGTGTGTCTGTGTGTGTGTTTACAGGGAAGTGAAAATCAGAGCTCACACCTGTCACTGTTCCCTGTAGTGTGGATATGGACTGTTTGTTGTCCTGCAGCCACTTCTCTATCTGGTTTCCTCTCACAGAGCCTTTATCAGCTGCAGCAGAGTGTGGGAAAAAGAGGAGATAGTCCACATTTGTTCATCTGATGCTTTTATGTAAAGCAGCTTACAATACGTGCATTCAGCCAGGTGGACACTAATCCAAATACTGCAAGAATCGTGCAGATACATCAGCTTCATCAAATTAAAAATTTTGAATGCAGGGGCCTCATTTCTAAAACTGTTCAGAGATTTATACATGAATTTTAAGCTCATTTCTGACAGTGAGCTTACGTTTGATTCATAAAAGATTTTGAATACAAAACATCTTCCTTAAGCAGGTACTAAGAAAGAATTTATAACTTACACGTCATCTATAAATCTCAAATCAACTTCAACTGACAACACCTGCTTTGTGATTTTCCTGTATAGAATGAGATTTAGTCAGGAATATCCAAATAGACCAAATAGAATAGACCAAAACAGAAAATTGAACTCATTTTACACAAAGTTTATGAACACTTACTGCCTGGCTTATGTCAGCTGGTCTAAAGGCTGCAGCTTGTTTAAGGGTCAGCTTGTGAATGAGTTTGGTATTGGTTTAATACTGATTCATCAACACATTAATGAAAACATGAACTCTCTCTCTCTCTGTGTGTGTGTGTGTGCGTGTGTGTGTGTGTGTGTGTGTGTGTGTGTGTGTGTTTAGGTTTCCATGCCCAATGGGGACATTACATAGACTTACATTCATTTCCTGCAGACTTACCGTATTTTCACGACTATAAGGCGCATATAAACGTCTTAGATTTTTTTCAAAATGTGCAGCGCGCCCTATCGTCCAGAGCGCCCTATCTGTGTGCGGACGTAGTTGGCAAGGTGGCCAGAGCTGGAGGAAAGACTGGAGCAATGGATCGTCGAGCAAAGAGCGGGTGGGAGACTGAGACTGCGCCTTTTCGTACGGTGCGCCTTTTCGTCGTGAAAATACGGTACTCAAACCAAAACCATAACTTGCCTAACCCTAACCCTAACCTTTACCCTTACCTTAACCTAAACCTCAAACTCAACCTAACCTTAAACCAAGTCTCCACTCTAAAAGTCATTCATTTCCCCATGGGAACTTGCATTTTGTCCCCATAAGGTAGGTGAGTCACCACAAACAAGTTTTTGTCCCCATGAGATCATAAAAACACGTACTCTGTGTGTGTGTGTGTGTGTGTGTGTGTGTGTGTGTGTGAGAGAGAGAGAGAGAGAGAGAGAGAGAAAACTCCTGTGAGTCAGGAATAAAAATGTTCAGATTAAATAATATTAAAAAAAGGATGGCTTTTGACAGATTTGACTCTGAATGTTAGTCATCATGTGCCCTCCTTAAGATGTGCAGCATGTGATGAAGTTGAGGTTCAACAGACTCAGAGCACATGTCTGCCATCATCTAAATGGAAGCTTGGTCACACACTGTTGGGTTGCAGAGGAATGTAAATCTACCCATCCGCATGAAAAGATCTTTCTTTATATTATAAGTAACTGTTGGCAGTTTTTCTTTGTTTCTTGTTTTTGCGGGAACAAGATGATCACAAGCTGCTAAAGTTGTTTAATCCTCCAAAAGGTCACTGAATTTTATTTCATCATAACTAATGACCAACTTAGTGACTCACAGCCACACCTCATCTTGAGAATAAAGTCTTGTCATAGTAATGGTTATAGTAGCAGCTCTCCCTGAAACCCTGAGATGGACTCTGCATTTAAATTGTGTGTAAATATATTGTAGTTAGGAGTAAACTTGCTCAGCAAACTAAGATCATTTGTGCCACAAGGATGAGTGTTATGACTAAGTAAGAAATGTAATTTGTACAGTGCTGTTGTTGGATCCTGCCTACGGTGAGTAAGAACCATGCCTTAAAAGTTAAAGCTAGGGTGGGTAAGATTGGAGAAACAAGCAAAAACTGACAGACTTTGAAAGTATCTGACTGAAAAAAAAGGCCACTTCTTCCCTCAAGGCCTTGGTCCAAAGACTTTCATCTGAAACACACGAATGCATATGGCCTGACTATACAAACTGCTGCACAGCTTCAGCTGAGATACATAATTGAGCAGCAAATGGCCTCATTCAGCAAGCTCCATTGGCATTTTTTGGTTAATAAATACAAAAATAAACAACTCTAGCAAAAGCTGTTTGGAAATTCTACCTGGCCAGGCAGTTATTGTTAACTGCTGCGGGTGTGTGCTCAATGCTAATTGGGTTAGCAGTTGAAAGGGTGTGTGTGTGTTACTGTTGCAACAACTTGTTTTTCAACTGTTAGAGTATTGTGGTGAAGGTTTAGGCTGGATTTTCAACAGAAGCGTCACTCTGGAGTGAATATTGTGAAAGCTACCCTTGTAATCGCTGTCTGTGTCTCACTACTTCATGTCACGTGTAAAGTCTAATAAATAATTGTTGCTTTTAGTACTCACAAACTAGAATGTTAGTATTGGGAAATGCGCAATGAGGACAAGAGCAGAGTACATGGGTGGTACATGGGTGGACAGGCAGGTAGGCTGTAGACAAGACAAGACAACTTTAAACTTTTTTAAAGCCCATTTTACAAGCACTCTGTCTCAAGGGGCTTTACATAACATCATAGCAACATCCTCTGCCCTTAGACCTTCACATTGACTAAGGAGTGGGAGAAAATGGGAGAAACCTCGGGGTGAGCAACAGAGGAGTGATCCCTCACCCAGGACGGGCAGATGTGCAATGGATGTTGTACAGGCAGGAAAGCAATTAACAACATGAAATATGGGATAGATGGGGGATGTTCAATCAGGGGAGAGCTGATGGAGGCAGCTCCTGGTGGGCAGGCTGGGCCATGAACAGCGAAAGCAGGAGCAGCAAGTTGGTTGATGAGTAGGGATGGCAGGCAGGGTAGAAGCACAGGAAAGGAGGTGATGCAGGTGGAGGTTGGTGCTGGTGGATGGAGCTCTGGAGAAATCTGTGAAGACACAGAGAGAGTGCAAGACACAATTTTGAAGTCTATCCTATATCCTACAGGAAGCCAATGGAGTGAGGCTAAAACAGGTGAGATATGCGCTCTCTCATTAATTCCTGTCAATACCCTCGCTGCAGCATTCTGGACCAACTGGAGACTCTTCAGAAGGTTTTTAGAACATCCTGGCAGTAGAGAATTACAGTAGTCCAACCTAGAAGTGAGGAATGCATGGACCAACTTCTCAGAATCACTTTGAGAAAGGATGTTCCTTATTTTAACTAAGTTATGAAGGTACGATCAATTCATTCAGCTTGAATGTAAAAAAAACAGTTAACTCCCTCAGTGTGTAGAGGAGCAGCACTCCATCCAGTTGTTGCGAGTAAAATGGATAAATGATTAAAAGCACTTTACGTGCCATCCACAAAGACATCAGCAGCTATCAATGACAGAACACCAACTGTCAAGGACACACGTGGCAGTGACAGTTTGGATCTGTGAAAAATCAGTTCAAGATAAGATAAGATAAATTCAAAAATAAAGTAAAAAAAAATATCAGGATATTTGCACCCTTCTTTAAAGAAATTGTCAAAAACACGATACACACACACAATATTTGCAGAATTTTATCATTTCTAAAGAGTTAGAAATAGTTAAAAACAATACAAAAATTACAGTATTGCACTCAGATGGTTACAGAGATTTTTTTGTTGTGGCGTACATGGGGTCTGCTGGAAGCAGTGCTGGTTGTATTGTCTCACAGCAGGGAGGAAGGACTTTGTCTTGACTCAAACGGTCATGACAGCAAAATACACGCATGCACTGTGTGTGGAAATAGGCTTACATATATACATATAGGCATACAAGTCATATAGGAGGGAGGTTGTGTAGCTGAAAGTTTAATGTCTGAAGGGGCACAGGACTGTACAAAGTTTGGGAAAGACTGGGGATATCTTTTTCTGCTTTGTGAACTTGTAGTCAAAGGTGATCACAGGTTAATTTGTGGTCATACCTACAGCTGGACAGTGAGAATGTCTTGGAAATGCATGCAGCACAATTTTTCTCTTCAATTCAATTTCTTTTTTTTTCTTTTTTTGTGATTTAGTCTTTCTAATTACCGAGCCTTGCTCAGGCAAGACATTCATCTGCCATCAGATCATTGTTAGGCTGATTTACAGACTTCATTTCACAATCAAAAAGGCACAGCAGTAAAACAGCAGGCCTACATCCACAGATGGAACTAAAACTGAGACTGGACGAGAAAATACACTCAAAGTTCAACCCAAAATGAATTTCACTGAGGTCCCACTTTTGCTCATAGTGTGTGGATACACACACTGAGAAATCCAGACATTAAAGCATTTTTTCCCTGGTGGACTGTGCACCCCTATAACTACAACATAACTCACACACATTCTTCCACCAGCAGACTAATGATCAGCTCTCACACTTGCATCTTTCAGGCTGTGTGAAGAAACCCATGACGCCGACTGTCCATCAGACAGGGACACTCGGGGTCAACCAAGGTCTCGCTGTGAAATGTTGCAGCAACCTGTGGCAACTTTCTCAATACTGCAATTTCCTAAAACACTATTTCAGAGTAACATAGTTTGTGACTGGCTCACTGGCTTCACCAGGCTCTTCAACACCATTGAAATGAAAAAAACAAAAAACAAACTGGGGTTAACAGGGTTAACACACAGCCATGTATCTTCACCCTGTCAGATTGTCCAGCCAGTTATCACTACTTCCACATGTGTTCCTTCCATCTCTAAACCATGTAATAATCACATTCTGAACACAGTGGAGCCTTTGGCCAAAACAAAGAACTGAATTTGTCATGGTTCCTCTTATTTATTACACTTGATGTTTGCAGTATTTGTAGTACTCTTTGTAACTTTAAGATACGTGTGTTTTTTAGTCTCTGGTGTGATTATAAAGTAATGGTTTGACACCTGGACAGGAACTATCTGCTTGGCAAGTTTTGCAACTGCAATTGTTCACCTGCACCAGGTTTACTACATGCATGTTTGCCTCCTGTCTATGTACATTTTGATGAAGACACAGTAGTGTTGAAACATTTGCCATTTTTGCACTGTTGCTAGAGGCTGTTTGACAACATCACATACATTTTTAAAGAATATGAGTGGCGCCACTCATGCTGTGTCACATGCCAGCATGGCCCTGTGACACTCTGAGCAACTCTCACTTTCTTGTCGCTGAGTCAATAAATAATGTAGTTTTCTTTATTTATTGCAGCACAGATGAATTTTCTTTGGTAGATATTTCTGTCAAATCTGTGACCTAATGAATGTGTTCACAATGTATTATTTTTGTTAGTTTTTTACTGTAAAAGAGCTGCCTGCAGCTGCTGCAGAGAGTTGCAGTGTTGATAACTGCGGTGAGAGTGAATCAAAACAGTGAAGCTAAAAGATCCCAAGACTCTCAAAGTCTCATTGTGAAATCTCGCGAGAGGTGAGTTGGTGCAAGAAGACGACAGTGGAAACTTGAGTCAGAGTTGGAGGAACTTCGAGCAAGAATTCATTTCCAAAGTCATGGCTGAATATTTAGCTGTTGAGGTCCACCAATCTTGAGTTTAAAGCATGGATAACAAATAGATGTCACTGTTAAAACTAAACTGAACAAAATCAAAATTCTAAAGCTTTAATCAGGCCATGAAAGCCTGCATCAAGGTTGCTTCTTTGTGTTGTGAGGGTCCAGCCTCCCTGTATTCACACCTTACCATGGGGCTGTAAATCTGACCTTGGATCAGTCATCCATTTCCACCCCAGGGTGCACTGAATGCTCTGGATACTTGAGAGGATTAGTTTGTTTGGGTCTGGGAGCATTCATCAGCTATGTGTCAGGTTTACCTCAGCAACCAACCTGACAGAGTTAATCTTACACTAATGTTTACTGTCAATACATATTCACATGATTACATTCAGAGTGCCATGGTGGTGCAATGGTCAGCGCTGTTGCCTCACAGAAAGAGGGTTCAAAGTGAGAGAAGGAGCACACAAACAGAGATGCGTAGCAACAGCAATAATACCAGAAGTATTGGAACTATAGATAATGATAATGATGAAGTATACAGAAGGTAATATGATGATTATGATAACAATAGTAGTAATAATAATAACAGTAGTAGCTGTACAGAGTAGCAATAGAATTAAAATAGATTATGACTAAAAAGTAGTAATTGCAGTAGGTTTCAAGCAGGACTGCAGCAGGAGGTCCAGTCACGATCCATGGGAACCTGCAAGACGAGAAAGCACAAGGACTCCAGGGAAGAAGTTGAATTAGCAACATGCATTAATGGGACATAAATGTGTGCAGAAGGAGAGGGAGAGGAAAAGAGAGCTCAGTGTGTTGTGGGAGGTCCTCCGACAGTCTAAGTCTATAGCAGCATAACTAGGGGCCGGCCTATGCCAGCCCTAACTATAAGCTTTATCAAAAAGGAAAGTTTTAAATCTATTCTTAAATATAAATAGGGTGTCCTGTAGAGTAGCTTGATAACTAAAGGCTCTGGCAACTAAAGGTTACCAGAGATAACTAAAGTCTAAAGGCTCTCCAATCTACTTTTGAAGACTCTAGGAACCACAAATAACCCTGCATCTTGGTGACATAAAGCTCTGGTGGGATAATAGGGAACTCAACTCAAATCAACTCTTCAAGATATGATGGTGCCTGGCCGTTCAGGGCTTTATATGTGAGGAGAAGAATCTTAAACTTTATCCTGAATTTTACAGGCAGCCAATGTAGAGAAGCCAGTACAGGAGAAATATGACCTCTAATGCTGGTTCTTGTGAGTAATGGTGCAGCAGCATTCTCCAGCCTGGAAGTAGTAAATGCATGGATTATTTTTCTGCATCTTTCTGACTGAGAATGTTTTTTTTTTGCAATATTGCAGAGGTGAAAGAATGCAGTCTTTGAAATGTGTGTTATGTGTGAGTTAAAGGACACGTCCTGATCAGGGCCCTCTGTTTAGGGCCCAGAACTATAACTTCAGTTTTGTCCAAATTTAGAAGTAGAAAATTGCAAGTCATCCAGGTTTTTATGCCTTTCAGACACGCCTGAAGTTTGGCTAGCTGATTTGTTTCATCTGGTTTCATTGTTAAGTACAATTGTGTGTCATCTGCATAACAGTGAAAATGTATGGAGTGTTTCCTAATAATATCACTAATGGGAAGCGAATAAAGGGTGAACAGTATGGACCCACGTGCAGAACTTTGGGGAACTCCGTGACTAACTTTTGTGAGTATGGACGATGCATCATTAACATGAACAACTTGAGATCAATCTGATAAATAGGACTGAAACCAGCTCAATGCAGTTCCTTTAATGCCAATTAGGTGTTCCAATCTGTACAATAAGATAGAATGGTGTCAAATGCAGCACTACGGTCTAACAATACAAGGACAGAGATAAGTCCCTCATCTGATGCAAGTCATTTGTGACTTTGACCAATGCCGTCTCTGAGCTATGATGAGCTCTAAAGCCAGACTGAAAATCCTCAAATAAACTGTTACTTTGTATGATTGGTGACTGTTCTCTCAGGATCTTGGAGAGAAATGGAGCTACAGTAGATATTGGTCTACAGTTGCTTAACACCTCTTAAGTGTATGCTTTTTAAGAAGAGGTTAGACTACAGCTACTTTAAAGGCCTGGGGTACATGGCCTGTTATTAGGGACAGATTGATCATATCTAATAGGCAGGTGCTAAGCAAGGGTAAAACTTCTCTGAGCAGCTTAGCTGGGATGGAGTATAAGAGGCATGTTGTTGGTCTAGATGAAAATGTGAATGAATTTAAACAATGAAGGTCAATGGGAATCCTGGTCTGAGCCCTTCTTTGCTGAGTTGATTGGCTTCTCTACATTGGTTGTCCGTCTGTGTGTCAGCCCTGTGATCGACTGGCAACCAGTCCAGGGTGTACCCCGCCTCTCGCCCGTAATCAGCTGGGATAGGCAGTATGCTGTTTGCTGACAATGAATGTGATCATGGACGGATGATCACTGAGCTAAAAATTCATATTATGAGAGAAACACAATTTTTAATTTTTATAGTTTTTATTGTGTTCTTTTCTTTATTTTGAATTTACCAGAATAAAACCAAGAAATACAAAATCATATGCAAATAAAATCAGCAGCAGCACAGTGGTTTAATGCTGTCACGCTCTCATCACATTTTCACATCACATCTCAGTGTAGTCTGCGTCACAGCATCATTTCAAATTATAAGCACTGGACAGGTTGTACTCAATAAGCCCTCTGCTTTCACTTTTCCAGGTTTTTAAAATTGTCATACTGTCCCTCAAAACTCAACAGCGTTTGCAATTATTTCTCCTCCGTAGAAACGAGGTAGCAACCTGTTTCTGTTGTGTGCTAGTGTTACAGGCTACATCTGTACAGTGCAAGGTCTGAGGGCAATGTGATTCAGAGGCCTTGGCATTCCAAATTTATTCAGCTGTGGCCTATAAACAGGAACAGAAGAAGGGTGCAAGAATTTCCTGCAAGATTGAGTGTTTGATAGAAACTGGAGTACCAGAGGAGGACGAGTGTGTAAAGAGCATGTGAAGACAGAATACGGCCTGGCAAAGATCAGAAAAGCACTTAACGGACACATTTTGCTAAGCAAGCCCTTTGATTCTTCTTTTAAAAATAAAAAGATCACTTAGACACTGATGTCTCCTGTGTGTGCTGCAGAAGCTACAGAGCTAGACACCAGGCAGTTTAACGCAGGTACATTACACCTGTAGGCACAGTGATGGTTAAGACTGGACACTGCAAAAATAGACATTAACACAAGCATTAATTAAAAAAATCATAATTCCACGCAGGAAAAAATAATTTAAAATTTCACTCCAGCATTCATCAAAGCTTTAGAAAAATAAATCTATTCTGTAATTAAGATAAATAAAGTAAGTAAAGAGGTAAGGTTTTTTAGATTAAAACATGCTACTTTGTTTTAGTTTGTTTGTTTGTTTCTTAAGAGGTGTATTCAGACAGACCTCTTTATGCGGCTGTTTTTCAGGGTTTGGGCTCGGCGCCTGACTTCCAGTGAAAGGAAATCTTAATGCTTCAGCATGCCAAGACATTTTGGACAATGCTATGCTTCCAACTTTGTGGCAACAGTTTGTTGAAGGTCCTTTTCTATTCCAGCATGACTGTGTCCCAGTGCACAAAGCAAAGTCCATAAAGACATGGCTGGATGAGTTTGGTGTGGAAGAACTTGACTGGCCCACACAGAGTCCTGACCTCAACCCCATCCAACACGTTTGGGATGAACTGGACCAGAGATTGTGATTCAGGCCTTTTGGTCCAACATCAGTGTCTGACCTCACAAATGCTCTGCTGCATGAATGGGCAAAAAATCCCACATCTTGTGGAAAGCCTTCCCGGAAGAGTGGAAGCTGTTACAGCTGTAAGGCTGTCTGTGTATTTAGAATCAATGTTATTAAAATGTGTGGAGTTTGCATGTTCCCCCTGCGTGGGTTTTCTCCAGGTACTCCAGCTTCCTCCCACAATCCCAAAAACATGCCCATTAGGTTAATCGGCTACTCTGCACTGCCCCTAGGTGCGCATGTGTGAGTGTGTAGTTATCTGTCTTAATGTGTCAGCCCTGTGATTGACTGGCAACCAGTCCAGGATGAGCCCTGCCTCTCCTAGTCAGCTGGGATATGCTCCAGTTCCCCCGTGACCGTGATGAATAAGCGGTATAGAAAATGAATGAACAGTGTAATGGTCAGGTGCCCCCATACTTTTGTCTATATAAGTAATGATCTTTAGCTGGAGAGAGAGCACAGAGAAAAGAGGAAAGAACTCACATAGTAAATCTATTCATACAGCCACATTCTAAAAAGGTTCAAGTAGCACTTGACTAAATAAAATACAGGAACGTGGAGAACAGAAAAAACAAAAGTGCAAAACAGAAGTGCTTGTCATGGGGGCCACAACAAAGTTCAATCAGGACAGTGGAAGATGAAGGAAAGCCTGATTTTACAAATGTCTAGAGCAGAGGTTTTCAAATTGAGAGGCAGAAACATGCTTCCAGTAGCACAGATGACAACATATCCAATCTATTCCTCTGGGACATAAAAAAAAGTGATGAATTTGGCTGGGACACATTTGTAGTTGTAATGTTTTGCAATCTTTTTTGCCTCAAAAAGTTACTGAAGTCAGTCTTAAGAAAAACACAAAGATGGCTGTGTTCTGTCTCTGAGCACCACACATGTTGTCAAATTGCTGAAATTTTTTTATTTAATTTGCTTGTGCTTTCATAAGCTTCAGTGCGGGCTCCATGTCCTTTCAAACTGTGAATCCAACTTCTCCTCACACACTCCTACTGAATAGAATACGCAGGAGTATTAATGTTACACCTTCCAATGTCAAATAAAAGACAAAAGACAGATAATTGAAAGACAACATGATAAAGTGCCCCAGAGGCCAGTCTAAGTAAACAGCTGATGGCTGTTTGGAAGAAGTCCTGCACTGAAGGAAATGTGACTAAGAAGTGATATTGTTGGTCTAGTTAATTTTTAAGTACGGTATGTTGTTTTGGGCATCACTTAAGAGGAAATTCCTTCAAACAGAGAGAGTGTTCCTTTCTTGTGCTGCTGCTTGTGACAATATTTACATGTTAAAGACTTAATGAGACTGTGACAATGTTGTTCAAAGTAAACTGGGTACAAACTTGTTCATTTGACAGCAGTTTTGTACATGTGATCCTATTGTACAGGATGCATCTTGTCTTTCATTGTGCCTATTCAACTCCAGCAGTTTGATTTATAATAAATCATGCAGATTTTCAGAATAAAATATAGTTCACTGGTTGTTACTCTGAGAATTTGCTTATTAAACTGGTTAAATCATAAAGGAGTTGAAGACAAACTGAATTTTAAGCTTGGACAATGCTGTAAAACACTGTGCTATAAAGTCATTGTATTTTAATACTTGTTTTAATCAAATTCACGGTAGACAACAATCTTATCATTATTTTTTGTATGCACTGAAACTGTGAAATCAAGGACAAATTGGAAACAAACTCTCAAATTCTGAAACCTGCATGATTTATTCTGGCCACTAGGGGGACGTGCAACCTGCTCTAAACAGAACACTGGCACTGGTATGATCAACTTGTAGTTGTTATAGCTAAAATATCAGGACATTCTCCTGTTCACACAGCCAACAGACCCAGCATTCATCTGGAGCTGACAACTTGATGTATACAACTCCACTATTAAATCTGCTTTTAGTTCTGTTCCTGAAGGAAATATCTGTCTAAACGTTCAGCTGCCATTTGCTAACTTTGTCTGCTGTTGGGGGGCTGTTCAGGTACTGTGCAGTGGGTTCATCAGCTCTTTTTCACTGTAAACAAGGGCAGTGAGAGCTGCAAGACTGAGCTAAAACAGGCAATAAAGCCACAAGTCAAAGTCAAAACCATCCATGAGTGATTGTGTTGGTATTCAGCCACATTAAAATCATATAAAATAAATGGATAAAAATGAAATAAAAAATTAAAGAAAACAGATTAGATGAAACTCTGACCAAAACAAAACACAACAGAACACAAGAATGGAAAAAAACCTCAAGATTTATTTGTAAAGCACTTTCCATGAAATGCCCTGTAAACAAATTAGAAGGACTAATGACAATAAACAACAAAGTTGTCTAAAAATAAATAAATAAACCTTCTACAGTCCTATTCATGTTAGTTTCCCATCAGCTTTGTGTGATGGCTGGAGTGTTAGAAAGATTCTATGTCTAAAAAAATACACACATTACCCTCTCCTGCATCTGGCGGTGCTGTCTCCATGGTGACAACTCTGCTGGATCTACAGTATTCACATTGTCTCTATGGAAACAACGCTGCCACAGTAACGTGCACTTTTGGTCCGCTGTCAGGAGGAAGGGCGATGTTAATAACGCAGCACTAACAGTCTCTGTGCATGGACAAGTTAAAACAAAACATGAGAATGAGAAATAAAAAGTTACATAAAAGTTCATACTGTGATGTGACAATGTGATGTTCTTCAACCACGTTCAACACAGCCCCACCATAAAACAAAAATAAATCAATTTCCCATTTGCTCTCTCTCCAGACTGAAGCACACAGTTGTTTGTCAACTTGTATTATCTTCTTTGACCTTTCACCAAATACACACACACACACACACACACACTGTGTGATAGAGTATTGTACATGTAATTGTCACAAGCGCCTGTTAGTGTCTGTAAAAGTAAATGATACGAGAAATTGACTGAATCCCTAATACAGACCCACCACCACCTACACACACACACAGTCCCTCTGCTCTACCCTGACACTGTGTGGAAAGTTCATTGGCTTTAGGATACAGACTGAAACATTGTCTCCTAAGCACCCTCAGCACAATGGAGTTTTAATGGCAGAGATATTGATCCACAGTGAAAATGAGATCACTGACCCAAAAAATAACCAGCAGCACAAAAAAACAGACCATACTTTGAAACTATGACCCACTTTTCAGTGACAGTCTAAATACGATTTCATGTTCATGTTAGCAATTAATGTCACAAATCCAGTGAGATGACATCAGCTCACAGTATTATGTTTATGCTTTAGACATTAATATGTAATGTAAGTAGACTTTCAACAAAGACTTAAGAGAAAAATTAACTTCAAAGTAAACTTAACCCACTGACTACCCATGTGCAGGTCTATAATTTGGCTGACTGATGAAAGTAAAACATGACACTAAATAAGAACCCACCAAGCTCAACTTCGCTCACCAGCAGTACAGATGACTTCCTAATGGCAAAGTATCACAAAAACAAGAGAAAGGATGGGCTAACACTCCACAGACACCAGACACTGGTGGTCACATGTGTTACCGTGACAGACATGCTGCACTGTGCAACAACACAGACAACATGAGACTTTTAACTAAAGGAGCTTTGTAATGAGAGCAGGACCAAAAGTATCCTTCATGAACACCTGACAAAACTTGTTAACCCCAACTCTAGGAGATAAAAAACTCCTGGCTTCAAATGGTTTTAACTCGCGAGAGCTCTTTTTCAAGCTGTTCACAGGACAGTGTCTAAGCTGACCACAGTCTTAAACTACCAACTGACAACCCATGCCACAGCTGAAAGGTACACCTTCATTTGTCACATAAGGCACAACTTGCTAAATTACAACAGAGTTCTGATGAGGAGGGTTCCTGTACATGAACATATTCACAAAAAATAAAAACAATTCATTGAAATGCATCATAAAAAACAACAACAACACATAACAACCTAGAACGGATAGTCAGTGACTGAAAACAATCCATACTCAACATAACATCTGCAAAAATGTCAGTAACAAAACAAAAACAGTTGCACACACAGTAGTCTCAAACATATAGATGTTTCTGTCTTCATCAGGTCCTTATCAGCACCAAGCAGACAGGGAGTGTGTATGTGTGGGAGTGAGAGAGAGAGAGAAAGAGAGAGAGAGAGAGACAGAGTGGCGGGTCAACAGAGTTTCATCAGCTGGGTTGTCAGAGCTCAGTGGTCAACCTGAATGGCCACTCGCTTTTAGGACTCCTGAGGCACCACCTCCATCACCTTCTGACAGAAGGCTGTAGTTGAGACTGCAGAGCACACACACACATACACAGTGATGATTACCCACAGTGTCAAGTAAAATACCTTTTTTCAGAAATTCATATGTGAGAAGGGTCAGGCGTTGTACTCACAGATTCCTTGCAACAGCCACTGGGGTTTGGTCTTCCAATACACACCGAGTAAGTAGACAGGGACGCCGGTAGCAATGATGCCGAAGCCGATCGCACACTCCTTCGGAGTCTTCCAGAAGGAGACGATGATGAGGAAGAGACAGGCCAGCACAAAACTTACCGGCAGGAGAATATTCACCTGCAGGGAGATGACAGAAGGATTTTCAGTGAACCAAAACAATACGCTGAAAGGAAATAAAAAAACATGTTGAACTGAAGGGCGGTGAAGTGCTCTCTGGAGAGCCCATTCAGTGGGCGAAACATGATGCAGTGCACTAATGGTGGCAAATTTTAATGCTCTGGTGCCCCACCACATACAGCCAGAGCCCTTTTTATTCTTTCACTCCGGCCCCTCAGACAGTCTGAGTCCACGACTGAGCGCAAGACCTCACCAATGCTTTCGTGGATAAATGGACACAAATTGTTGCTGCCACATCCAAACTCTAGTGCCAAGTCCTTTCAGAACAATAAGAGGCTGTTACAGGAGTAGATTAATATTCCCAACAATGAGTGGAGGACACATACTTTTGGCCATAAAGACTGTGAACTGAAGACTTCATAAATCTACCAAATTGCTGATATACATGTCTATTCAGAAAGGACATTAATTAGTACAAATGATTGTGTGCTCCAAATCTGTTGGACAGCAGGAATGTGACAGACAAGGAAAGGAGAAAGAACGAGTGGGAGAGTGACAGAGAGGGGAGGTCATCAAAGAGACAGCGCCACCACTGTCCCACCACTCAGTGTCTCTCTCTGTCTCTCACACACACACACAAACACACGCGCATGCAGAGTGCTGGACTGACAGATCTCACTTCACTGCCCCAGATCCACAGATTCATAGACTCTGCCTCTAACCAAGACACAAAGGACAGATGAGTAGACTCAGGGGGAGGAGGGGGGGGCATCAGGCTCTAATAAGACACACACACACACACACACACAAAGTCACATGTGAATGGAGTGCAACCCTAGTACAACGGAAGACTAGTACTCTTCTTGTAAGCACATGCACGCATGCACACACATACACACACACACCACTTCCCCAAAGGCCTCAACAGCAGCTGACAAGCATCCAGCTTCTCTTCTCTCTCTTCATCTGCGAACAGCCTCTATTCATTTGAGCTCTGCTGAATGGATCTTTGTTGCTTGCATGAGACAAAAAAGAAACATTTGGTGCAGCCAAAGCTAACTCTAGTGAGAGCTGATGGTGACAAAGACCATATTAGGTTTTCATGTTCACTCGTCTCTAACCTTCTGTGTGTGTCTATCCATGATGGTCATTGGAAAGTCAGGGAGGAAAAAGGAGCCTTATCCATACCACAACTGCTTTTTTCTTATGTTCTGATGACTGCATCAAGTTTGGCTCACCTTGATCGGTCGCTCCAGTTCTGGCTTTTTGTAACGAAGCCACATCATCCCGACGATTGCCATGGCGATGCAGAGCCAGTTGAAGAAGCTGAAGAAGTTTATGACGGAGTAGATGTCGTTGGAGAAGGCGTAGAGCAGTGTCATCAAGCACTGGAGAGAAGGAAAGGGAAACAGTGAAGCGTGCAATACCAGCATGTTTTTATTTTCTGTCTACACGAATAATAAAGCTCTTAATTTACATATGCATCCTAACTGTATCACTGACGATGTCAGTGTGATATATTTTTCAGCGCTACATTACAACACCAAGTTTTTAAAGTAGATGTAACAGTTGTCATGAACTTGGTATGGCCTAAGTTGCTGTGTAAGGGACAACAGCAAAACACTAGTAATATACTGCTGATTGATGCTTTATTTCTATATAGCAGCATTACCCTAACAACCCAATATCACTGTAAATCAGTGTACTGGCTCCCTTCTGATATAAAAACTGAGAAAGATAAAAAAAAGATATTCATAATGTAAGACATGTGGGTTTTAGTGTACAGAGAATTAGAAAATGAGAGTACATACAGTGAACAGAAGCGAAGGCAGTGGGGTGAGCAGGTTAGGGTGGATCATTGACAGCAGACTGGGCAGGTGACCCTCCCGGGAACCCACAAAGAACAACCTGAGAGGGAAGGAGAGAAACGGATACTGAGTATGAACAGATAATGCTTGTGCAGGTGTTTCCCCTAACCCACTTTGATCTACACGTGCATGTTTCTGGGTATGTTTTTCATTTGGTGTGTTTGTTACCTGGATGATGTGAACAAAGAGCCATTGACTGATCCAAAGCAGGACAGACCTACAAACACTGGGATGATCCACGCCATTGGACCCAGGTGTCTGTTACCAAAATCCTGCACGCACACACACACAGTACAGATGTGTTAAGAAGTCAAGTAAAATTAGCCCAGTTACTCCAAAAAACCACAGGGATATTATGACAAAATAGCCAGCGCCAGAGGCTTGGTGGTGTAGGGAATACTCCCAGGGCTAGCTGGTGAACTGGTGCAGCTGGCGAGTTTATGTTAGCAAGCCAGAGACATGCTAGCACTAATCAGCCACAAAATCCCTATGAGCTTTTTTTTTGTTGCTCTACTGGGCCATTTTCTGCTCCTGACATTTTGTTCTGAAGGCTGTATGTAATTCATTTAAATTAGAAGTTAGGAAAGATGGATGAAAAGTCAAAGAGCTAACTAGCTAGCTGTCAGTTACCGCAGAAAGCTCTTTAGCGCGGCTGCTAGCAGAATGATAAGATGTATTTGTACCATCAGTTCCTGTCTGCCTAACTGTGTGCGTACTATTGCTCTACTGTGGAGAGGATGAGAGGGATGAATGAAGGTGGATGGTGTAATAAGCTACTGTGTTCTGAACTCTCACTTTAGCTGTTTCCTCAAAAGGACAGCACAGTTAAATATGCAGTTTCTGTCAATGGGGGTCTCTCAATAAAAACAAATCACATAGTTTTAAGACACAGTGAAGTAATGCAGGATAACTGTTGTCTTCATTATCAAACGGCAATCATTTTCATGAAAATCTACGTGACGTGACTCATAAATGCAGAAATGTTCACCGACGACATAATGTTTTTTATTCACGTTATTCAGGTCATGTCATTTTTAGATATTTTAATGTGGAAATGTTACATACAATATTTTTAAAACATCTTTCCATTGGTGAGCAGCAAAATTTGCTTGTTGAAGCTCACTACATCAGAATTTGACATCACAGGTTTGTGCAGAGTTACATGACCCCTGCCAGCAAATCCACTGTCAGACATACTGACAGCTGTGTCGTCACTTCAAATAATGGTGTGACGAGACCCCAACTCTGTTGTGAAATATCTGAACATATTCAAAATGTAGAGCATATCCAGAAGGAAGCCAAAGAGCTATGATTTAACCAAACTGATCAGTGATGTCCCGGAACACATTATAATCGTTGGGTCTTTGTTTTCATCTTAAGATAAGATAAAATAAGGCAGGTTTTTATTAATCCCACAAAGGGAAAACTCTCAAGGCTAAGTAAATAGTAAAATGTATTCACTGTGTTTGGCACTGTTCATACAAATAAAGTAGCACAGTGTGTGTGAACTCACCACAGCCACAGCCTCTGAGTTGAGCATCTGATCAGTGGAGAGGGTGGTAAAATAAGCCAAGTTGGTCAGTACATACACCGCCGTCACAATGGGCAAAGAGATGATGATGGCACGAGGAAGGTTTCTGAGGAAGATACACAAACGCTCATAGTTGCAACTCTTCACTAGATTACAACCACAGATTATCAATCGCTCCTCTGTAAACGTAAGTCTGTGTTTTAACATACAAAGCATGCAAGTCACTCATTAATACTCACTTGTAAGGCTCAATCATCTCCTCAGTGACAAAATTCAAGTAGTTCCTGTAAGCAAAGTAGGAAACAATCAAAGACAGATTCCAGAGCTGGAGAAACAGAGCCAGCTATGCATAGTGTACAAATAAAAGCATTCCATACTAATCCCTAAATGGACAAAAGAAGCTGGATTTTAAACAAAAACAGAAAGACAAGAAAGACAGTGACTTTATTGATCCCCAGAGGAATAAATTCCCAACAGAGTTAGCTTCTAGGAAGTAGGCTGGGTGGCAAATCAACATTACGGTAAGTGGACATTCAGTTGTATCTTGGCGATAAGGCATATTATGTAATTCATTAAGAACATTTTGTAGTGAGGGGCTGCTGTGGCTCAGGATGTAGAGTGAGATGTCTACTAAACACAAGGTGGTGGTTTCACCCCAACTCCCCCTGTCCACATGCCAACCTGTCCTTGCTCTCCAGACTGTAAAGATGCACAAGGCAGTACATTCCTAAACGGTGGTCGATGGTCCCAAGCCCGGATAAATGGGCAGGGTTTCATCAAAAAGGGCATAAAAACACTAAATGAAATTTCACAAATCATATTTCTCAGGTTGGGTGGGGCCCAGTGTGCCAGCGAGATGGAGGGAAATGATCTGTTCTGGTGACCCTGTATGATTCATGGTTACATATGTTAATTTACATCCTTTAATCATAAGGGGTCAGTAACGAACCATAGAACGTTAATGAATGCATCATGAACAAGAGGCGAAGCTGCTTGCAAAGTGATCACACTGGTTGGGCGACGTGTGAACTTACCAGCCACCGTAGGCGAACAGACCGCTGTAGAGTGCGAGGCCTATGCTACCAAACTCATATTTGGACCCCTTGAAGGAATTTTCTGGAAGAAGCATGTCTGTATCACCTGGAGAACAGGAAGAAAGAGCTGGGTTAAGACAGAAGAAAAAACTCAAATCCACCTGTCTGCAGTATTGCTCTGCAGGCAAGTCAGTCAGCCTGGAGCACCCGAAATGCGGAACAATAAATGAAACCATGAGCTATATTTGCCTAACACAGATTTTAAAAAAGCCTTTAAGGTGGATGGATGGGGGGGGGGCGGCTTAAATCCGTCTCAGTATGCGGATCAGTGAAGGACTGCAGAATGTAATTGAGTTAAGACAGGCTGAGAAGGTCAATAAGTGCCCCTGACTGTGACACAGCTTTCTGGATGGAACTGAGGCATGGACGGATCACTCAGACAAACAGAGGGGGCTACAAGAAGAGAAAGGCAGACAGCGTCAAGTTGGTGGTTTATTGCCTTGCTGAAGGGCAGGACAACAGCAGTTGAGGGTCTAATTTACTTAAATTGACTAGCCACTGCGAGGATTTATGACATTTTGATCACAGCCCCGGTTCTCTGACCTCTGGGCTGCCGCTGGTTCGAGATGATCTGTGCCACATTCCTGATGGAGCTGCTCACTACAGCACGCATGCACATTCTCAGACACAGCGACGGTTGCTAAACCAACAGCCTTAGGCAGTGTTGGTACTGGGTAGGTTAGCACTAAGCCACAGTGCACCGTGGGAAATGAACGATTAATATTCTCCTAACCATTCCAATCCCCTTCCTCCAATCCAATTTGCTCTTACATTCAATTTAAAGCGTTATTCTTTCTTCTGTTACTCCCCATTACTCCCCAAATTCTAATCATAATATCCCACAAACCAAAGCAACATCTTCAAATGATTTTTTTTTGTTTATCCAACAGCAGCAAATTCTTAGATTTAATAGGGAAAGTCGTTGTCCCTGATTCATACTTGCTGTCTTCATGATTGTGTTTGTCAATTTGGATGAGTAATTGTCTTCCTGTGGATGAAACTCAGGCTATCTGGGTGTATGGAGGCAGCAGATCAAGTAAAGACAGAGGCACTACATGGATCAGTCCCACTCTTAAGGCTGAGATGAATGTAGTTCTGCATGCTTTAGACTATTTGTTAATTAAGTCTGTTAAAGAACCTCTCCCAGTGCACAAACACACACCTTTAATTCTCACACCTCAGGAAGAGTTGTGCTGTGTGTGAGCCAGCAGTACAAAAAACAGGTATAACAATGTCAGTGTAACTGTGTTTTATTAAATAATCTATGTAAGAATTGGCTCGATAAAGAATGACAATAGGAACGCATCACAGACAGACTGTAACAAGATGAAAGTAGTGGGTCTATGTGTCCAGTCAACAAGAGTCTCTGTGAGTGTCTCACTGCCAAACAATGTGGACAGGTGTCAGATTGAGGAAGCAGGGGTACACTGCAGCTAATCAGATTATATTGTCCTCTAATCTGAGACACCAGCAGTCTCTGACCTCATGAGCCTTGAGCTTCATGAACACACACACCGAATGAATATGGCGCATGAAACCGCAGTTTAACGACGGGTCAGGATGAGCAGAGTGCACGTGGCGTCACTTTGGTTTGTCTTTGTCAAACTAACATCACCATGGCAACTAGACAGAATCTGCTGACAGATTCAGCATGCCCAGATTTACATACACTATATAAACAAAAGTATTGGAACACCTGGATTTCCACAAGATTTTGTGTTTCTGTGAGAATTTTTGCCCATTCATGCAGTTGAGCATTTGTGAAGTGAGACACTGATGTTGGATCAAAAGACTTGAAACGTAATCTCTGTTCCAGGTCATCTTCCACAAGTTCTTCCACACCAAACTCATCCAGCCATGTCTTTATGGACTTTGCTTTGTGCACTGGGACACAGTCATGCTGGAATAGAAAAGGGCCTTCAACAAACTGTTGCCACAAAGTTGGAAGCATAGCATTGTCCAAAATGTCTTGGTGTGCTGAAGCATTAAGATTTCCCTTCACTGGAAGTCAGGGGTCGAGCCCAACACCGGAAAAACGGCGCATCCTTTTGTCAATATAGTGTATCTTGTACAAGGAATCCTTTTGTGAAGTTTTCTATTACATATGAAGAGTGTCTTTGTAATGGAAAAGTAAATTAGTTCAAAAGCTCCTGGCTTGTTCCTGCGACCCACTGATCCAACTCCCCAGTCTGGAATACTCCTTTCTTTAAATGATTACTTTATTACAGAAATTCAATGACTTGTAAACAGTCTTTGTCATATCTCGGCATCTCAAGTTCCTCCTTGATCAGATGGTTGTTTAAACAGTTAAAGCAGGTACACTAAAACAGAACAACAATTCACTACATAACCTTCACTCCAACTGCCAAACAGCAGCCTGTCAGGCAAGTTTATATATGTAATCAGAGCCATTCTTTGTCTAAATCCAGATAACCACAGACAAATCTTACTTAAAACAGTTATCAACAGTGCTGCAATGGAAAAGACTGGTGTTAAAGATATAAGAGCGCCACGAGGCTACACATCATGTTAGAAAAGCTCCCTTTTGAAATAGCACTGGAATTACAATTGAGTAGAATTACTCTTCACGCTCCTGCTACACACATAAACAGGTATTAGAGAGGCAGTCAACCTATCTGGGATCAGTTAGAGCTTATCCATGTTATTTAGATGACACTGAGAGATCTAGAACAGACAAAAGAACATACAGATTTGGGACAGACAACGGTGGGATTTTACCCCCTCATTTAAAAAAATGATGGATTCAATTTAATTAAAATGAACAAATTTTTTATTTTTATTGTAAAGTGGCTTCAAGCTCTCAACTTTTTCAAGTGATGAACTAACTATTAATATGGCTACAACGGAGACAGAATGTCACCCATATGATGCACACGGGTCATCAATACTAATCCTTATCTTACTGCTCAGTGAGACTGTTTTGTCCAATGTGGTGGTGAGTTAAGGCCTCTGACATGAGCTATGAGGTGCATTTGAACTTTTTGAATAACCCAGCATCAATTTTGGCCTGGATTAATTACATGAAGGTTCACTTGTCGCATTATTATTTGAAGGCTATACGAGATTATGAGTGTATGAAAACATGAAGTCCAAGATCATCATTATTATTATTTGTAAAAATCTACTTAGCCTAACCCTCCCATCTTTAGCCCTTACAAACTGTTTACACTGCTGAATTACTCAACGAGGAAGTACTTCGAGCTTGTTTACCATTGACACACCCATCAGACAACCATGTGGCTTGAATGGGCCTTTCTGTCTAACGTCATGGTAACTTTGACTCTCTGCAGAAACAAACTGGCTTCAGAAAGCTAAGCCAGCCTTACATACACAGCTGCATCATCAGCATGCCTCTATCCAAACTTTATTATGCATATGCTGCAGCAGGTACAGCTAAAAGCTCTGCTTTTTCTCTGTGCTCCCTGGGTTCTCTGCCAGTGAAAAACCAGTTTGCACAAACTTCTTACTGGATCTCACGTGCTGGCCTGCTTCTGAATAATTCCATTGAGTCTTGAGGTTCTGTTTGCCCACCACTCAGCTGATCTGAGACCTGTCACCTTCGACCTCCGCGCAAATATGCAGTGTGTCATTGCACCCACAACGTGTGTGTGTGTGTGTGTGTGTGTGTGTGCGAGTGCGCATGATAAAGCTGAAAAAATTGTCTCAATGCCGTTCTGAATGAATCACAAGTGTGCTGCATACCAAAAACAAAGACTTCTAAATTGTACTTTTATAATTTAGGACGCTTCAAGCTTTAAACTATAGGTTTGGTGTTACCGTTTGAGTTAAACTGAGACTGTCAAGAAAACTGATTTTCAAAGCTGAACCTCACAGCTTTGCTAGAGTTAATGTCAGGTGCAAGGCCAAAGGGGAAGAGGTCATGGGTTCTCAAGGCAGAGGCAAACTTTTTCAGTCAAACGTTATCTGCTTTTGATCTTTTTTGTACCTGAATCTACAAAGAATGACTGTTGGATGCATGGTTTTGCATGTGATTGGACATGTGATTGGACCTCTACTACAGCTAAAACATCAGCTACATACAGCGTGGTAATGGAGTCAAGATTTGTGTTTATCTGACTCTGATGGTGGTAAAGAAAAAAAAGCTACTAATCTGTACCAATGTGGTTAGGGGTTTTCATCATAGACGGGTATTGACGATAACTGTGATTTTTAAAAATAATTAATAACACACATTGTGTAAACAATCAAATTGCAGATGTTAGGCCTCATGGATCTTTTGTTTAGCAGTTCACATGGCTGCCACATGGTCATAAGGTTTTCATATTTTGTGTGCAAATTGTTCCTTTTCTGTGTTCTTCTACAGTTATGGATCCAGACCCTCTCTGTATACCTCACTGCTCTTGTGTAATTCATTTGTCAAAGATGAGCCAAAACACACAGTAAAGAAAGCTGAAGATGAATTTGACTGATAGCATTAATTCTTTTTAATTTTCTATAGATATTGTGGCAATATCGTTATCCTGAATCATTCCGATCACTGTAATCGTGTATTGAAAAGCTCATATCGTGACAGCTACAATTTGAGATTATGTCCAATGCACCCTGACTCATACAAACTAAACACACATGCTTGTTGACTTGCCCTAAAGCCATCTAATGTACCATTGTCTTCTATTTTTCTCTTTGTCTCTCTCAGAAACGTACCACCATCTGACAGCTTCTCGGCAGACAGGAAGAGAGGCAGCCATAGGGGCACAGCAGGGCTTGGCAGCACACACACACTTAGACCACAGGTGGTATATAAGCCTGTAGTTTAAGGGTTTTTGTCATTAGAAGGGAAGTGGAAGAGGTATTATGCCACCTTCTAGGACTGCAAACCATAGGAATCTAATTTCTATGACATGAACCCAGTGAACTCCAAATCCTCAGGCAAGAGTTGCCCTGTCTACCTTTAGAGGGCAGCGTTTGATTGCCTGAGCTCGCTCACTGTCCGTTTTATTCAAGTCAGATAGTT
Source organism: Scatophagus argus (assembly GCF_020382885.2). Taxonomy (NCBI): domain Eukaryota; kingdom Metazoa; phylum Chordata; class Actinopteri; family Scatophagidae; genus Scatophagus; species Scatophagus argus. Next base: position 22,582,246 of record NC_058499.1, on the reverse strand, counting down.
CTTCAGCGCTCTGATAACTAACACAAGCTCTTGTTTGTTCAGAAAGGTGTCTTGTAACTAATGAGTTCCAAATAAAAGCGTTCTACTGTAGCGCCATTGTCAGGTTTCTCCGAGCTGTCCTCGGCCATACTTCACAACATCCTGTGGCTTTAATGAGGATTCGGCCCAAATCCAGAAAGCTAAACAACAGCTACTTCACCTCTATAGATTCACTGCTCCTGTGGCACAAAGACAGAGCTGACTGAAAATAACTTTAACATTACAGTGCTGGAATTTGATCACATTCAACACTAACACTGTGGAATACAAACTTGGGGTTCACAGAGAGAAAAACAGTGTCATCCGTCTCTGGAATTACACAGAATCTTCCCAGTTAATGTAATAAGAAAACTGTCATCTTTTATTTTGAATTTATACTACTTGTATTTTGCATGAAAGATTAGATAAGATTGCCACAGTTAAATTAGCTCCACAGAAAGACACACAAGCCACACATTTTTCTGTATGTGGCAAATAGATGCCTTTAAAAAATCATTTGAGATCATCCAAGTGCCTGTTTAAGTCATGGGAGGAAACAAGAACACATCACCAGTGAAGACGTTATAGAAAGAAACAGCAGCTCAAGTCAAATCAGCCACTTCCTGTTTGTCAGTGTTCCTGTCATGTGGCACACACTACAACCACGCTATGCAGTACACTCCCTGAACAAATTACTAAATGCGAGAAGTTAGTTGCATCAGCATATCCAAACAACACTGAGCCTTGAACCTTAAGGTGTGTGTTTATGTTTCCAAATGAAGAATTTCCAAAATTCTAATGTCAAATCTGAAGTTTTGATCATGCTAATTTGTACAAACTGCTGTCAAGGACAATTCTTTGATTCCTGGAACATGTAACATGCCATTAACGCTTGAGGGTTTTCAGGATTAAAATAGTAAACTATGTTCTGCTTTTAAAGGAATTTTATGTTTAGCTTGTCCTGTTTCACTTTATTTCACATTAAGTATCATACATTCAATTAAATGCAATATGAGACCCTGGGTATACAGACTTTAATGATAAAATTCTGATAACTGATGGATTAATCACATTGCAAGTGTATAGGAAACAAACTGCAGGTGCAATATTAATAATTGCCTACATTGATATATTACAGATGCAAAGGTAAGTGTATGCTGAGTTACATATATGATAACCAAACTGATTCCCAAAACAGGGAACTTTGTTGTGTTGTTATGGATTATATAAAACTAAGCTCATCATGTAAATGAGCTTCCAGAGAGGTGACGTGGTTGATCATCAAAGAGAACAAAGAGGAAATGGTTGAAACTTATCATATGGTTGACACCAGCCACATATTTAACAAGGACTACCACAGCCTTCACTTCCTGTGGCAGCTCAAACAATCTGTTGTGACTGGGGAAGCAATCTGTACTTCTACAGAGCTACCGTGGTGTGTCCTTGCCTTCTCAGACACAGTGTGCTATGGCAACACAACTCCCCTTGAAAGAGGACGGCTAGAAAGAATTATATGCCCATGCAATGAGCTTCCCTCTGTCTCCTCCTCCATATGTGTCCCACTTATCAGATGCAAGACGCAGGAGGTGATTACCCGCCTCTCTCACCATGCTAGCCCCCCCTCTTCCAGCCCCTTCCCTCCAAAAGGAGAGTCCAGAGCTTTGGGTGTAGGGCATCTCACCTCAGAAACACCGACACACTGAGTTTTTTATGCTGTCTGCTGTGATTATGGTTGTGATGCTGTGATTCTGTAGATCATACACTCTTACCATTAACTGTCAGAAGGAGCCATTAAAGATGTTCATGGGTGGGGAAAACACCCGCACTAACAGGAACTCTGTGAGCATGTGTGTGTGTTTGTGCTTCTGAGAAGTACCTTGGCCAATCTTGACAAAGCCGATGATGATGATCAGTCCAAGTGCCAGCAGCTTTGCTGCAGCAAAGAAGTCCTGTACTCTGGTGGCTGCCTTCACACTGTAGCAGTTTACAAACGTCAACAAGACTGCAGGGAAAGAGAAACAGAGAATAAGAGAAGAGACAGACACTGTAAGTGACACCTTAGTGAGCTGACATCAGGAACAACAGGAAAAAGGTCCCATCTTACTCAAAACGCACACACTGAATTAGATTACACCTGTGAATTAGGCAATATGCAACAAAGTCTTTCACCGGGACCACATGGAGAATTAACTTTCCTGTGTGTGTGTGTGTGTGTGTGTGTGTGTGTGTGTGTGTGTGTACCTGCAGCTCTGAAAGCACACTGTTAGCTGTAGAACAATTCACAAAGATGGTAAACAAATTCTTCAGGGAATAATAAGAACATTTCCACTAACTCTGCTCTCTTTTACAAACACATGTACATTGATACACTGATGGTAACGAACCCCCTCCTACACACACAGACAGACTAATAGGTTTGTTGAAGTGGCCCCTAACCCTGGACCCCATTAAAAGCGATTAACCAAAGCAGCAGGTCCCCTCAGAACTCCTAAATCAGGTCGCGGCCACAACAGAAAGACGAGACAGAGCACAATGAGGCTCTGTGTTAACGAGACCAAGACAAAGCGAGAGGGAGACTGAATACAGTAGAGGACTGGGCACACACTCACACGCGCACACACACACACACACACACACACACATACACGATGGCATCCAGATTCACACAAACATGTGCACACACGTCATTCACAAATACTTGGACATATATGTGTGTAGGTGGCATTTATGTTCAAACTGATGACATGACATGTAAACACAAGAGAAACAGATCAAATGGTAGAATAACTTGCACCAACATAAACCTATGGACCTATGGGTGGATGTGTGAGTGTGCGTGTGTGTGTGTGTGTGTGCAGATCTGGCTCTCAGCCCCACAGTGACCCTGACCACCCCAATGCCTACACCACACACACACACACACACACACACACACACACACACACTGAGCCTCTCAGTTCATGGCATTGTCATGTGATCTCAGTCAGGACTTAGCTTTAAGTCAATCTGAAGATTAGTTATGAGGGTTACTAGTTGGTGCCACATACACTCACACAAACATATATTAATAAAAATGCACACACAATGTCAGATAGAGATGGAGTGCATGAGGCAAAGTGGGGGAGTGTAGTGGTCAAAGAAAACAACCTGAGATTGGTGCTGAGAGGCTAAAGCAGCTAGTAATCCAGAGTTAATCTTGTTAAGACTCTGCACAAAACAGACAATGTGTTTGTGAGACACGCTGAAGTTAACCAAACTTCACGGTTAGACAACGTCTACATGCTAAAATACACACACACAACGAGCTTTAAATGACTGCTTTGAGTGAAGTGAAAAGTGTGAGCCTACCTGTTTGCTCGTCACATTTATTCTGGTCACCACATTCTCTATATATGCCACCTCAACTGTATATATTTTTCAAGGCACAACCTTTTCTAACTTTATTTATTTATTCATTTATTGTTATGTGGCACTGTTACACCAGGTCAAATTCCCGTGTACATTGTACATTTGGTGAATAAAGAGATTCTGACCTTCTGACAAACCACACATTATTTTTATTCTTGTAAATGTATCCTCAACCTTAGAGCTAAGAGGGATTTAGTATGATATTTTAGTAGCCTACAATGGGTGGTTACAGGCAGCAGGAACTGCCACATGCTGATATTAACACAAAAATGATTAATAAGCTACAGGCTTTTCTTTGTTGGACTTGAAGTTTTCACTGAATAAACTCAACGGACGATTCATTTTTGAATACCATAATATATCGCATCTCATATTGACAACACTGTGGCCTTTCTATTCTGTCAAATCCAAGATGTTTTTCATATAAACATTTGAAGCCTCGTTCAAACTTGAAAGACACACACAGTTGAATAAATTACAAAGGAGAAAATTAAAACTAAACATCTAAACGTCTAAATCTAACCGAATGACTAAACACTGCTTCCATCGGGGTGAGATTAAATGAGACAACCATCAAGGTCTACCCACGCTGGTTTTGTAGCATATCTGATGTAATAACGCGGTATTTTTGCGTATGAGGCTGCGCGTGTGAATGAGTGTGTGTTTACGTATGCGCGTGTCTCTCGTCTTTATCGCGCGTGCTCCGTATCGCATCTCACCAACGCCACTTGAGTCAACTGTTAAGTGTGAGTGCTGGGTCAGCTATCTCAAATGTCCGTGTCCCTTCAGGTGTGTGTGTGTGCGCGCGCGCATCTTGACACACAAACAGGGTTACGTGTTTCTACTTTCACCACTCACAACAACAATGCCTAAAGTTGCATCATACTGAGCAGCATGGCTCGGCTCGGCTCGGCACGGTTAACTTACGTATGCACAGGCAGGCCACAAGCTTGGCCCCATTCTCCGGCACCGCACACACGGGGAACAGGGGCTTGATGAGGTAGGTGGCGAAAACGTAGGCGACGATGTACTGCGAGGACGGCCGAATGATGAGCAACTCGATCCAGAGTTTGAGGAAAGCCGGTAGGGAGCCGTACACCTCCAGGATGTAGGCATAGTCTCCGCCAGACTTTGAGATGGTGGTCCCCAGCTCCGCGTAGCAAAGGGCTCCCACCGTGGAGAACACCCCACACACTGTCCACACTACCAGCGATAGACCCACCGAGCCGGCTTCTTTCACCACGCCGGTGGGTGTGATGAAGATGCCCGAGCCTATGATGGTGCCCACGATGATGGCCACGCCGTTCACCAGGGTGATTGTTCTCTTCAGGGCGACCCCTTCCTTTTCTTCGGAGGCGTTGTTGGGGCTCTTGGCGTCGCTTCCCGGTGCTCCACCCTGGTTGGAGTTCACCTTATCCCCGCCGCTGTCCAGCATCTTTTCCATGACCTGCTTGTCCTCCTCCCTGTCTGCCGAGGAATTTGAATTTCTCTTTTTCAACCCCGACATCGCTGATTTTGTTCTCTATTTCTTCTTCCTCACTCGGGAGACACACGCGTCCCACTTTGCCGCCTTATTCCCCTCTGTCGCCTGTGTGTGCTTCCCCTCAGTTAGGCTTGTAGTCAAATTGCCGGTCGGTTTCAGCCACGAGGAGTTCACGTCGTCTCTGTCTGAGTGACTCAGTGTAACGTGTCTCCTCTTCGCTCTACTACCCGTGCACAAAGGATCATGAGAAATTGTCATGACTGCCCTCCTCAGTCAAGTCCAGCCCCTGCTTTTAGATCTGCATCTCATCAGCAAGGCCTGCATTAGTTTTGTCTTTTCCACCCTCTAGCGGTGATATGTGATACTACATAAGGGACCAAATGCCCCTACATGCTGTGGCGCACTCGGAAAATCTTCATGGGGTGGCCGGATGGGGCCACTGAAAACCTTGGGGTGGCACACCAAAACCATTCCTGAATGTCAGGAAGTATTTTCTGCTGATGTTATTTTAAGACTAATGGAAAACTATGTCAGTTTGAGAGTTTAAGAATATGTGTGCAGATACACATTGGTTTCTAATCACACAAAAAGCTGACCTTTATAATCATAAAAAAATATCAAGGAAAAAAAAATACCAAGGAAATACCAGTAATACAACACTGGAGCAAGTGTGCCAGTCAAGTTACAGTCTACATCCATGTCTGTTCACACTCATTTATTTAGTTCTAATATACTGTATGCACTGAAGACTTTTGAGGAATATAACAAAAGAGAATAAACGTAGTTCTTGGCAAGATGAAAGATGTCGCCGCGTTGACATGTCTGAAGCAGATCTGTTCAGTCAGCACAGTTTGAAGGTTGACACCCAAGATTAGAGTCACCAATTCAGTATGTAACCAAATGTGAAATACGGTCACAATCTGCCCTTCTGTTCCTGAGTCATGGTGGTGAATTATGGACAGAAAACATTATGATGTCACAGTGAAGTTGACCTCTGACCTTTGGGATATAAAATGCCATCACTTCATCATTTATCTAATTAGATATGTGCATGAATTTTGGAGTTATGACCAAAACATGTTTTGTGAGCTCAAAGTGACCTTTGACCACTAAATTTAATCAGTTCATTACTCAGTCAAAGTGAACATTTCTCCCAGATTTTAAGATGTTTCCCCAAGGTGTTACTGAGATATCAAGAATGGGATGAATGGACAACGTGAAAACATAATGCCACCCACCACAGCTGTCACAAAAACATCAGTTTTTAAAAAGTAAAAAAAAAATTAAAAAATAGAGAAACACAGTTCTACGGTGCCCCTTAAGGACAAACACACACAAGATAAAACACAAAGAAAAAAACTTATTCCACTTATTCCATTCTTGGACAGCATATTTCTGCATTCTCTAAGTTAGAGGACACTGGACAGGACAGCCAGGTGTGTTCACACTCCTGCCTACAGGTAAACTGGGTCACCAGTTCATCCAGTCTGCACGACTTGTAACTAAAGGACAGAAACAAAGAGAAAGTGCAAACCTCACACATCCCGATTCCCTGAAGCTTGCATGTTCATACTCGAGGACGTCGTAGGCGTCAGCCAAAAGGCTGGTGAGTCATGTCACCGTCATACGGGCGTGCTTCTGTCAGCTACAGGTCCTTAGCAGTTTGATTTTGATTTCAGACCGCAGCAGAACACTCCCCTGTGTTTGAACTTCACAAACGCTGCTGCTCTCCTGAGACAACAGTGACACTGCTACAACCACCACCACCACCACCACCACCACTACTACTGCTATGGGATAATGTAGTAAAATTCGTAATGCTACTACTTGTCACGGTACTCCTCAACACTGGTAATAATGATATTTATGTCAGGCCACATTCTTCCCCAAGGAGTGGCAGAGTAATTAACAAAATTCTGAGGGTTTTTTTTTCTGGCATCCAGTGCTTCAGATTTTACTTTGAGACGAGGAGCTGGTGGATTGGACCTTTTGGTGTTGGTCATGTGAGAGCAGTGGGTGACTGGGGTCAGTGTTCTGAATGATATTAAAAGAATGTACCAGATGTACGTCCAGGATGAACACATGCCAGGCAATGCATTCGCTGCAATTTGACTCTGACAGCTGACTCTAGAACCATCTTTGTGCCAGTCCCACAAGCTCAACGACAGACAAACACAAACGCCAAACATTATATAACCACCACGGACCCTAAGGTTTCTAAAAGAAGAAGTACCACCTGTCTCACCCACACATACACAGCATTCATATACATGAATGTAGAATAGACTGATGGCTCTGCAGAGGTGGACTATGAAAGACAAACACACAAGTCTGAGCCATGTTCTTAATACTTCTGATATATACAAACACATCCACTGACACACACACACACACAACAAGCAGACAATTTCCTTTGCGTGGACCAACAGGACAACATTTATTGGCCAAATCCAGCCTAAAGGTGGTATTGTCTCTGTCTGTCTGCACAAAGCCCAAAGAATGCAGGACCTTCATCTCAGGTCCATCCACAGACCAGGAGACACAAATATACCATAATCCATGTCTGTCTGTCTGTCTGTCTCTTTTACAAGAGCTGCCACAGGCCCCCAAGAGACATGCAAACGAATGTAGCAGTTTGTGTGTGTGTGTGTGTGTCTGTAAGAGAGAGGCCGACTGCAAAATATATTATATAAAAAAAATATATTATCAAAAACAGCAGAGCATAGAAATAACGTTTATAGTTCTCAGACACGGACATGTGGATGTTTGCCGTTTAAACCCAAAATCAAAAATACATATTTTCCCAAAATGCTCACAACAAGGCATGTGAATGATCTTGAGTAATACCATGTGTCAGTTTTACACCAATTACACACGCACCAGTCCTGGTTTGCGGAGTAACATTACGCAAATCTTTTCCCATCAATCTCTTTCATTACTATAACTTTTGGAAGACGACTAGCATCATTGTGGGAGCACCAGACCATAAAAATCCAGCAGGCTTATGACAGAGTCTGACCCACTGGCACGCTGAGATCTGCTCTCAGAACTGGTCCTCTATGGGGCTAATGTCTCATAATGAATGTGATAAGAATTTATTCATGGCAGAATTCTTCACACGACACCTTTAACAGTGCTGCTTCTTGTCAGTTTGACTTTGTTCAGTACTGACGACACATTATGCTCATGAAAACAAATTCCTAAACCCCCACATCAATGGACGGATTTCTTTTTTTTTTTTTTTTTTTTTAAACCAAAGAGCACAGAGTTGCAGATATGAGAAAGAGTTTTGCACTGATGAGAAAATGTTTGAAGAGAACGTGACTCTGTGGAGTGGGCGTGGGATAGTTCCTGTCCTGGCAGCTGTAGTAACATCCACTGTTTCCAGCTTCTCTCCCAGGGAATGTGGACGTAGGCTGACCATCCACCCATTCAACACTGTCCAAACCGGGCTGCGTGAAGCCTTTTCAGCACTGCTCACAGGTAGATGCCCAGGTGGAAACAGTAGCATCTCCTACACCTGTCATAGTGTAGGTACTGTTTTTTATGAAAGATGATTCCGGTGCTGCTGAGAATAAAGCTTTTGTTTTTGTAAATCTAGTTTTCCATGCCTTTTCTCAGTAAAATCAAAAACCCGAATAAACCCACCTGCCCAGAGCCGAACAGCACACAGACAGAGTTACTAGCTCTTACCTGCTAGAGAGAGACAGACACACTATATAGACAAAAGTATTGGGACATCTGACCATCACACAAACGGGGACTTTAATGACATTGCATTCTAAACACATGGACACTAACATGGAGTCGGTCCCCTCCTTTGCAACTGTAACAGCTTCCACTCTTTGCTGTTTTCTCAATATGACAAGATACATAATCACAAAAAATGAGCTATGTTGTCCTGAGATAACTGCATTAAAAATAATTGCACTTATGGCTGTTTTGGCTTCTGAACTACATTTACAGGTACTTTTAAATAACCCTGATGGCTTAGCACTGACAATAAGCTGCAGCACTGGTGTTTCATGTCCAGCTGGGGACCTTAATGTCTCCATCAGGAGACATCAGGAGTTACTACTAACAGTGCAGCCTGTATTGTGAAATATAGTACAGCCTGAATAAATATGATATTGCGGCATAAGGTGCACTCACAAATGTATTCATACAGTACCACTCTAGACTGAGCATTATAGTGAAAACAGAGATCATGTGGATGGAAGTCCTTTGTCTGGAATATCTGAAGCACCAAACAAATACATCCGAAGGGCTGTAGAGGACAAAGATGAGTGAAAAAGGACAAAGAAGAGGAGGAAGAGCAACTACCTTGGAGTTCAAAAGGAAAAGGGGCCTCTGATTGTATGTTCCTGTTTATATCATAGCCTGTATGGAGAACTGGAGGGGTTGGTGGGTTGTTGATCTATAAACCATTCCCCTCAGAGAACACAAGGGCAGCAGGAAGACGAGGTCTCTAATTAGAACCTGCCATCTTCATCTTCTTTTTTTCATCTTTCTGCATCGTTGGGAACAAGGCCACTACAGCATAAAAGGAACAATTTCTAATTGACTGGTTAACTGTATTGTATTGTATATTTACAGCCAGTTATCAAGGTTTTCCAGCTCTGCATAACACCAGGGAACCATTTACTACTTTAAATGCCAGTTTAGCCCTCAAAATTCTATTACAGCATGCTAAGAGTCAGCACAGCAATCAGAGTGTTGACTAATGGGAAACACTAACTCTCCTAAAAGTAAATGATTATGACTCTTAATAGTCTTGTTTTTATACATATTTTTATATGCTTTTCAGTGAACTGTTGCCAAACCAAATTCCGTTATGTTAGGGTTATCTATCTATCTATTCTTCTTCCATTAGTCTGAGTCAAAACATAGAGACTGTAGTTCTGCTTGTGTCTGTGTTTTGCCTGAGGTTGGTTTGTAAAACAGCCAGCAGAGCTGCCCCACAACACATACCACGACAGTACACTCTGATTAACAAGTCTAGCCTGTTGTGCAGCCCGTCTTTACACAATATGCTAAGATATCTACAAAAGCCAATTAGGTTAATGAGATAAAGCTTTGCAGCTTTCAGTTGAGAATACATTCTGTTTGTCAGTCCCGGCTTTTTGGGAATCAGGGTGTTACTACAAGGACACACATGCCTAGAATCCTACAGTGTACAGTTCAAAGCTTTGGGGTCTCCAGTCAGTCTGTCCATTTATACAATCAGGGGAAGCCCAGCAAAGACCGACTGTGTGTCCCTATAGACTCAAGGTCCTCTCCTCTGCAGCCAAGCACAATAAACACCTCCAGAGGTCAGCTTCAATTGCCAGTTCTTCAGTTTGAATCAGGCAGAGCCCCAAATCACACCCAGCCGTGGTAATAATGTATAAAAGAGTGTAAACAACCCACCCTCAGGACCACAGGCGACTGGGTGGGGATCACCAAACATCCCCTCTCTGTGTCAGGGGGCTTCAAAGGTATCAGTGGGGATGGGGTGGGGGGTTGAGACAGAGAAGCAATGCCCAACAGTTTTTATTCAAACATGTTCCTGCCCTGGATCACACTTGGAGAGCAGCTGGGTTAGGCTGGTCTGCAGGAGGAACAGTGGGGATGTATACATTAGTTAGAGTTTGTATAGGAGCACCTTTGAAGATTTCAAACTTCAATTTGGTGTTTGGTTGTTAAGTTTAAACAGATGATATAAAAAGCCTCTACTCTTACCTCTACTTCTGTCATGGGGACACAAATACAAGACACAGAGATATAGAGACATCCTTCTTATGTCACGCAGTACTTTATTGTTATACATCATTTAGTAATATGTCAGTTTCACCTTTACATGTGCATCATGTGACACTGCAGGGCGGTTTTCAACATTTCTCCCTGAGGAGCAAAACACTTCCTGAGTGCACAGCTGCTCAGGGGCCTATAAAGAGCCATTCAGGTGGAGCCTAGCATACTGGGAGGGGACAGGGGCCCAGTTTAGCCCCGCTGGGCAGGAATGCTTACTGCCCACTGCACAAATAAACAGCTAAAATATGTACTGCATAGAGTGTACAGCATACACATGACACAACATACACCTGCTATAACACGAAAAACACTGAGCTACAGGAGGCAGTCGAAGATGTATCAAGAGTGAAATCATCATGAAGGAAATACAGCATGGTGACAGCATTGTACTGTTGAAAAAGGCAGACACTTAAAATAAGATTTTTGGCAGGAAAAACCCATGTAGAGAAATGACAATCTGAAAGTTAAAAAATGAAAAAAAAAGCATGAAATTGTAACTTCATATGTGAAAAATGTCATGAAACATGGAGGCAGTTCATGGTGCACAATTCAAATACATCAATAAAATACAGCCGTACAAGATGAAGGCAGTAATGGGTCCCTTGTCTCCCTGTTAGTATAACACAATGAAAACAGATTCTATACAGCATCATTTGCAAAGCAAGTAAAGGTAACCATACAACATTCCTAAAGGTCTTATTAACGCGTGACACAAAATTCCACACCAAAGCACACTCCTTCAGCGTCGAGCAAATCAGCAGCTTTCGCTATGAGTTAACATCACATAGTGTCAGAACCTTTCAGTACATACCCTGTTAGCATGTGGCCTCACGCTGGGCCTCAACTGGGGAGCTGATGGAGGACGTGAGCGTGTGTGCTTGAGGGGCGGGAATTCTTGGACAGTTGCATTGTTACCCAGGGATTATGCACACAACCGTGACCTCTCACCCCCTGCCTCAACTCAAATGTAATGTCAGTGGAGTAAACTCACATGTGAGCGTTAGAAGTGTAATGTGGTTTTCTGCTCTGTAGTGCAATTACAGTTTCCTGTTCTGAAATCAGACACATCTGAGACACTTAACTGCTCATTTAATGCTGTGAGCCAAAATCAGAACCTTGCGATAACTTTCCATCGTCCCTACCATCTCTCCCGCCCAGCTTTTCCTCAATCCTCTCTCTCTCTTTATTTTCTAATTCTGCTGCACAGTAAGATATCACCATGCATCACGACTGTTGGACACGAGGCAAAGCAGGCGGGCTGTCAGACTTGTTTAGATGATGCAAGGTTGCATATGTTCCCCCTTAAATACTTAATCCTCTTCGTCAATGGTGTCTGCTTGTTGGATCATGTCAAAAAACACAGAGAAGTTTCTGATTTACTTTAGTGTGAAGCTTTTGAAGCTCTGGATAAAGAACATCTAGTGTGCCATAACTCAAACAGAGAGCCGAAGTCAAACTGAATCTTCCAGGTTCTGTTCCAGAATTGCCATTAATATTTTTGTTTAACTCACCCATAAGAACCAACAGTGACACAATAATGATTTACTATAAACACCCAATGTAACATATGTAACAATCCAGATCTTGGACACTAGGAGGTACTTTTTCTTAACTTCAGAATTAGTTCATTTTATCTGTTTTATATCCCCCACAATTTTCCTATAAAGAAAACAGGGGTCTGGGTTCTTACGGCATCTTTGGGTTTAAATGGCCTTAATGAACACGGTTCCCCATTAGCCCCACAACTTTAAGAGCTAATCATCACTGCTCAGCCAAAGAGGCAAGGCACCACTAGCTCAGACTAACTCAGCTCAACTGTTTGAGTGACAACAGAGACCGTGTTTGTAGTTTTCTTCCATGGGAGCTGTAGTTTTTTTCTGTGGTCACAGCATAATCGCAGTTTAACGATTCTGTCCTGGAATATGGAAAGTAAACCTCAGAAACATGCTTCATTTTTCAGAAAGACCAAAGAAAGATTGGACTGAGTTAGAGAAGTGAACAGAACAGATCCTACACAAGATGTAACTCTCTATAATGAATTTCAATATGGACATATCTGTCTGCGTAGTCGGTTGGTCCCACTTCATAATGACAGTAACAAAGTAAAGCAACAGTATAGATCAGTGCAGAGGCTCTACATTACACTACAACAATATGTGTAAGTCTTTAAGTCCTTTCCCAGCCCAAAACACTATAACTTGTTTAATCACGTGATTAATCTTCAACCCCAAAAATGAATAACTGAAGGAGGAACAGGAAAGTAACTTAACCTCCCGTGTTGCTTACTGACTGAAGCACAGTCGTATGTTAAGGAAGCTGATGCTGATTCCATTTCACTTTTCACTCCATCCCAAAAAAGAAGATAAATGAGGTGAAGATCACCGTAAATGTCACCTGAGCCTTGACTGCTACTGTGAGCACATGTCTAACTGCAGCACTTGAACCAGAGCTTCATGGAAACTCTGCCAACTGCAGTGATTCACACAGAGAACATTTAAGGCACTGTAGTTGTGGTATTTTTAGTACTTGAAGTTATGGAAGAGAACTGCTTATTTTAATTAGAATATTTTCTAAATGCATTCTGTATATGTGCTACGGTAACATGGCAAGTTAGTTTGTGCGTTATCATATTTAATAGTTTGACGAAAAAGAACCAAAGCTCAGAGTTCCTTTAAAACTCTGCTGTATGTGCTGGATGTTTGAAAGTCACATACTGCATTAAACTAAAAGTTTCTGATGTACTGTATAAAGTATAATCTCTTTGTAACAGATGAAGGAAATGTGCATTCTGTCCATCTTATTAATGCATGAATGATAAAATCAAGGTTAAACCCAACAACACACCATACAGGATTTTAAAAAGTGACAAATGTGGTACAAAATCTTTGATGATATGATAGCTTTCTGCTGTAAACTAGCAGCGACTCCAGCCTCCTTATATGGATAAACATCAGAGCAGACTCTGCTGTATTACAGACTGAGGCTAGTGCTGTTGAATACTCACGTACAGTAACTTGAAGGACGGTAAACGTATAATAAATATGATTCATGTTAATAAAAATCAATAAAACTACATATTTTCCCCATGGCAACCATCCCTTATTTGTCATTGGCTGTCAAACCAAAGGAAAAAACTTTAGGAAATTAAAATCTCAGAAATAAAAGTTTCCCTACACCCTCCATGTGAAACAGTTTATGGTCAATGAAGTTACTCTGAGAAAACTTTGTCATACTTGTTTCCTGCTTCAAATGTTGCTGAGACACATTTTGTCGTGTCAGAGCGAATAGAAAGCAGAGTCTGGACAGCTGATTTTGATACGGCCCGTGTGTGTAACGGTGGTCGCTGTGTGTGTTACTGTGTGACAGGATGTGTGTGCTGGGAGCAGGAGAGTTAGTGGGCGTGCTTGTTGTCTTCAGCCGATGGCATTTCTTGTAGAAAGGGAGAAAAGGAAGAGCGGACGGTGCGACCGCAGAGGGGCTGCTGCACGCGGAAGTTGTTCACCATGCTCTTCTGCACTTCTTCCTCAGCTGAGGTGAACAGAAGGCTGCGGAAGACCGCGAGCTACAGTGGGCAAAAGAGAAAGTCAGGAAAAGGGATATCGAGTCTTAAACGGGTTTATGCAAATATGTTCACACACCTATTCACTCATCCTCTGTTTAATACTAATTGGTAACAAATCCAGTCGTGCAAGTTCAGCTCAGTTCTACTGCCTTTATTGTTAAAATAGTTGAACACACCTCGAAAAACTGGATAGTCAGATTGTTGTAATGTGGCCAACCAACAACGTAGCTGGAAAAAAAAATAAACAACTGAAAAGGAAGGGCAGAGTTTTACTCTGAAGGGGAACTGGAGCTCTCTGGTGGTTGGTCCAGAGTTCAGCTCAGCCTAAAGCTGCATGTTTGGGGAAAACATTGGATATGATCCTTAAAATATGTAATGGTGAGTGTGTTACAAGCAGGTCCCTATTAACACCTTCAGCAGAGAGAGGTCACCATTTGGACTTCAGTAATGACACTCACTAATCTCAGTTTTGGTCTCCACCAACTTTTGAGAGAAACATGTATTTTTTAAATGCTCCATTATATGTAGTCACTACGCTTATTTATCTCCTGTAGTAAAGCAGCTCCCTGCTGCATCTGAAAACAAGGCTGAGGAACGAGGAGTCCCACAGAGCTGCACCACCTTCAACATAGTCTTTTGATCCACTGTTAACATAATAAATACATTGATTAGGTGAGGGTGAAAATAAAAGAATAATTTCTCATCTGTGGAGATTCACACTCCATTCACAAATGTCAAAGAGCCATTTTCTAAATGTTACTTAATAATGTGATATTGAAGATGGCAGAACTCAATTGCAAAGGCAGTGCAGCACCCAGACAGTCCACAGCACATTACAAGAGTTATCTTGTAATGCATCTCAACAAAAGGTGGCATTTACAAACAATTAATTACAATTTGTATATACTTCTAACATCATCAAATGAGACCAGCTAACCATCACATGTTGCAGCCTTTAACAACTAACGGCCCTGACACACCAAGCTGACTGCTGACTGTCTGCCAAATCTGAGCTGGCAGTATCTGTGGCCCTAGTTTTTGCATTGTGTCTTCCGCTGTCTGGCACAAGCCACGGCTTGTTGGCGTTATTTTTGCGGACTGAATACAGATTGAATCGGCAGCAGAATCTGTTGGCAAGAGAAAACACTGACTAGCTGTTCGGCTAAGCCAGTGCTTCTCAATTATTTTCTGTTGCGCCCCCCCCCAGCAAGTAGAAAACAATTCGCGCCCCCCCCCCCCCCCACCTCTCCGCCGCGACTATAAATAATAGTAATAATAATATGTAATAATATTTAATAATATGTAATAATAGGATGCTAACAATTCTCGCTGGTTTACTGAAGTAGCATTCACAAAGCGGGATGATTGTTGGCAATATTCGGCACGTTTTGGCTGAAAAATCTCCAGCGGCTTATCAGCATGATTGGGATGTAATGTCTTCAAGTGGCGCCTTAATTTATTTGGCTTCATGCTGTCCGCTGCCAACATTTTTAGACAGTAAACACACCGGTCTGTCGTCTCCCACTGTAGTCACAGTGAAGCCAAGCGCTACATATGCTTCGTCATATTTCCTCGTCTTAGCTTTCGGGTGAGTTACTTTTGTCTCATTATCTTCGTCTCTCTCCGCCTTTCTTCTCATCCCTGTTAAAAATGTCTTCATGTTGTCTCTTAAAGGTTCGTTTACTGCACTTCATATCGCCTGCTCGGTGCAAAAAAGCCGCTACACCATAGAGCTAATACTCCCTGCGCACACTCTGACAATGAGAGCGCCACTGCCAACTACTGTAGTGGATGTGCAATTACACTTTATTCTAGTACGGCAAAAAAAGCATGTTCCCCAGGGTCACACGCGCCCCCCCTGGCATCGCACCGCGCCCCCCCAGGGGGGCGCGCCCCACTATTTGAGAAGCACTGGGCAATCAGCGAACAAGAAGGTAAACAGGAATGAGGAAAGCAAGCAAACAACTAAAATCTAAAGGTGACAGAAGGCTTTAATCATTTTTTTTTTAAATCTATCATTCTATCTATGATCTATCGCTAATATTTTCATAACAACATAGTCACCTTGAATAAAGCAACAGAAGACCAACTGAAACCATCAGTCTTCCAGTTTCCCTTCTTAACTGGTGACTACAGACTGCTGCCACTGAGCACCATCTCCTTCCTCAGTAAGTGCACAACATGCGGGTCGGTTGTAGTCTCTGTGGTGATTTTAAGTGCAAATTCTTGGTCCTGACACGGTTGAATTGAGGTGAAGTGAGGTGAGGTGAGGTGATACACGAGTCGGCCTTTGTGGTTTCTGCGACTTTAGCTTGTGTGTGGGAGGTTTTAAACCGGGTTAAAGAAAACAGCACGACACTCAGTCGGTTTCTGCATCAGCTCAGCATCTTGGACAACGATGTCTTTCCTTCAAGCTAACAGTGCAGCTTGTCATTCACATACATGCACGACAAATGAACTCATTAATTAACTAATGCAGTTACCTTTTCAGAAGGAAAACACTGCTGCTCACTTATCTTCATTGCCAGCTGTGTTTAATATTGTATTTCACTGGACTGGACAAAGAGTATGAAAATAGTGCCCCCTTTTCTGTTTGCTGAGTCAAGAACAGTTTGGAATTGACAACTTATTCTGACCCAAAAATCAGAATTGAACCAAATCATGACACTCACACCCCTAATATTGATTATCAAAGCTTTAAGCTGGAGTAAACCAATAAAATGCAGCCTGATTAAATTAAGGATAGAGCTCAATATGAAAATATAATGAACACTAAAGTCAAATTATAAAGCTTGACAATGACCTGTGTGAAGAAAGAACACGCACACACACACACACACACACACAACACCTGATCATGGCTGACTTCTATGGGCTGCTTCATAACGATCCAGGTGACGGACTCTGTCAGAGGGGGTGTTGTCAGAGAGCCGTGGTACGTCCAGTATTCATCAGTGTTGGCGGGTAACAGACAGGCGGGGTCAAACCTGGTAAACTCTACGACACTGTCCTACAGACGACCAGAAACACACAGGGAAAAAAAAAACCACAAGGTCATTTATGTTGCCTGTTGAATTATTTTGGACGTTAAAGGCCAGAGACAAGAAATCAGTTGTTCTCAAAGTGGAGTCCTTCAGGGGGGTTCAAATGGGTCCCTAACAAAAAGGTGAATAACTTCTTCACACTTTCTGTAATAAAACATCTAAAAGCAAAAGGGGGAATGTGGACTAATTAGTGTCAATTCAGGGGTCCAAGACATGAAAAAGTTTGAGAAAACCCCACCATTTTAATACTACAACTATCATTATCCAACACAGCAATTATTACACAATGAGGGTTTTACAACTGTGACATTTTGTCTCGTTGAACAAACACAAACTTTATCAGACATCATTAATGATAAGAGGTGTAGTGGCAATGTTGTAACAGAAGGGCAAACTATGACCTCCAGTCACTCACCCTACAGATGTACAGCTACTAGCATGTAAGAATGTATAAACATATTTTCATGTCAGAATATATCATAGCTTTTTTCCCCATTAAGGACTATATTCATGTAACTACTGGTAACAGGCAAAAGGCTGTGCATTGATTTAGCACTGAAATGTGTAATGTGCATTATACATTTTTATTTTTACATCAGCTTAGTTGCTGGGACTTAAACATTAAGGAGAAGAAACTACAGAAAAAGGACTAAGTACTTTACATTCTCATTTCTTTAAGAGAACAGTCCTGTAATTGCTCTACTGAACCACTAGAGGGTGTCAGTATCTACCTTCTGCTGAGGGATGTATCCACTCAAACCAAGATCTGAAATGGACTTTGTAAGGGTCAATATATCTGGTTGCCTGACTGAAGGGCACCTTTCAGAGTTCAGCATTTAATCTGAAAAAAAGCAAAAATGTGATGTGTGAGCGTGTGCGTGCGCACGTGTGTGTGTGTGCACACATGCACTCACCTTATGTCTGATAGCAGGCAGGGCGTCTACCAGTTTCTGGAGCCCCTCATGTCTCTTTCCCACCTACATAAGCATTAGACATTAATCCAGATTACAGTTACGTGTAAGGCTGCACACACTATTTAATGCACACAGCATTAGCAGCATGTCTACAGCACCAGTGTGCAACGAGATAGACTGAAAGACGTCATCACTGAAGGGTGTGTTGAATACCTTAAGAAAGACTCCAATCACAGCCAGTCCGTTGTCCTCAATCACTGCCTCCTCAAACAAACTGTACTTGTCAGAGTTCCAGTGGACCAAATGGAGCTGAAAACACACACACACATACATCGTGAATCTATGTGTGTGTGTATGTGTGACTATAAACCATAACCTTGATCTTTTGAACCCCTGTGCCCTAATCCCAGGCCCGCCCACTCACTCTGTCCTCCAAATGACCCATTAACTTCTTGTGTTATTTGTCTTTTCAGAATAATAGTTCATTGTTGTGACAGGCTAATTATGAATTCACTGTGATGTGTGAAAGAAAGTGATAACTCCATATTAGGATATTATTTAAATGAGGAGCAACAGGTGTGCATATTCAAGTATCAACAACAGTGAAAGTCAACTGGGGGTGAAAAAACAACTGAAAATACACATTCAAGTCATTGTCCCAAGAAGGGACAATGCAACAGCTCTAATCATTTGCACATCGTCGCTGGTTTGAAAATACACGTGGACAAAAAGTTGTTAGTCAGGACTGTAACATGATCCTCTATGTGTGAACTCACACACATTGACATACACACAAAGACTGCTGAGTGATGCGAACAATGACATGAACACATTCCCAACACCACTAACAAGGGCTTGGCAGAGGACACACGCGGACGCGGACGCGGACACACACACACACACACACACACACACACACACACACACACAGAGTCAATGGAACCTGTTGTTACATAACTGTGCTGAAGTTAATGGAACAACATGAAAACAGACGTTCTGTGGTCAAACGTGAGGCTGGACAACTGTACCCGTTTCAAATCCCACCCACTGGGACACAAATACAGTGGCTATGTTGGAATTTGGATTTATATCAAAGATAGAAAAAAGAAATGGAGAACCACAGCTGGATCAAAGATTCTGGGAGCATACACGATACTGACTGTATGACCATAACATCATACAGCAAGATAAAGATGTGAGTGATACAACACACTTAGTATGTTTCCAAGTATTTCACAGGAGACACACAAACAGAAAAGAAACGAGTAGACAAGGTAAGTCAACATTTGCACTGTTTAAACAGGTGCAGGTTGGTTTTCTTCCACTTTCCCTTTCTCCTTTTAACCCTGAAGAGACCATTTGGTCATGTGGAAAGTAAATGCAGAGGATTAACTGAAGTCTCTCTTGCTTTCTTGAGCACTACATAATTTTTTTCCTCACTCAATGGTCTGGTCACATGAGAACACACACACACACACACACACACACACACACACACACACACCATACATGTGACTGCATTGCCTCTGTACTTAACATGCCCCATTACTCCAGCAGCAGGCATATCAGGATTCTTTTAAAGCAGCAACAGAGGGTGTGTGCAGCAAAGCTAAAGATTTGGAGATGCTGTTGTTACAGGTTAATGAGGTGCTGCACGGCACCATCAGTCTCTACAGTCGCTTCAAAAATCAGTTCACATATTGCTCAGCACAGCATTGTTGCTATGTGACAGAGCACGACACTGCTTTGTGTGTGTCGGGGGGCAGGTGGGTGGGTGGGGTCTGGACAAACATTTTTCAATGGGAAGTGCGAATTTTAAAAGTTTATTTGTAGGTTTTCTTTATTAATACGATTGATAAATCAACTCATCAGTGTTATCTGGTGGACAAACTATGTAATGAAGTTAAAGTTTTTTAATAATAACTTGCACCGTGATTTGTTATTACTTGTCGGCTGACAGTGGTGGAATATAACTGTACTGTGAGTGTTTTTGCATTCTTAAATCTGCACTATTATTTAAATACTCATAGATACTCTGTAAAGGATTTAAATTCTTCCACCACTGTCAGTCAACATGTGCACTGACACTGATATATCTGCAATAAGCTAATATCGGCTGATACGTCCGCCTGTTCCATTTATTTGTCCACCTCTGCAACAGGCTGTGCAGACACACTACAACTCCCAGGAGTGTCGTCTCCCAGGACAGCTAGTGGATTGGACATAATGTTCGTATTTATTGACATCATTTTGATGCCGTGGGAGTTTAGTTTTTGGCCATATTTCATTCAGCCTTAAACCTCAATATAAACATCATAATAAAAAAGTGAAATTCAAAATCCTTTAACTGTATCAAAAGTTGCACCAGATGTATTTTGATGATGTTCTACAGGACTACAATAAAGTGATCTTGTTATTGTATAACCCCCCAGTTCATGCTCATAATATTGTGAGGCAGATATTTCCCAAAGGGTGAATGTTATTTTTCTGATATTCTAAAAAGAAAGGCATATCCGTCTTCCTGTCGTTTTTCGGGGTTTTTTTGGGTTTTTTTTACTGCTTTCATGGCAAATTTCCTCTTCTGTCTCTTCTATATTTATGGCAATATCACAGAAATATGTGCCACCCTGGTGTCCCTGCAGGAATTATTTTAAGTTCATGTCCTCTATAGGAGAGTGTTTGCTGCAGCAGACGCAGTACCTCTGCAGGGAACAGCCTCCTGTCCAACGTGTGCTCCGACCCCCAGGCGTTGCTCTCACCCCAGTGGAAGTGGAACTGGCACAGTCTGAATTTGTCTTGCAGGGGGCCCCCTTTAAGCGCTGCACCAGAAAGTAAAAGGACAGGCAGATCAGTGCATCACATTTCCCAGTCCTTTGAAGAGAATGAAATGCTCATTCTCCATCATATCTTGTACTATTTATTAGTATCTGCTTCCTCTTCCAAAAGGAGATGATGATCCCACACAGGCTCTTGACGAACAGGTTGTTCAGGTACTAATGCTACCCTACAAACGTTCAAGAAGACGTATAGAGACAACAGTCACGTATGAAGCAATTATATTACACCTGCAAGGTGTTCATTGGTTCTGGCAATCGCATTAACAGATAAAGAGGAGATACTGCATACTAAACCTGGAGTCATAGCACCTGTGGTCATGTCTGGGTCACTCCATTGTTTCGTTGTTTATTTTCCTGGGAATAAAACACCGTTCTCAACTTTCCATTTTCATAAACCTGTTTTTGTTCCCTCAGCACCACACTAAGCTCATAATACAAAGACTGAGAGCGTGCTAAAACCATTAAGTAGTTTATTTTAAAGCAGCGGCATTTGAACATTTGTAATTTTACCAAAATAAAGTTTATTCGATGGTTTGGAAACTTATATAGTGTTTTGGTGCAGCCCAGTAATTATACCAAAATGACCAGAGCTTTAAAGATAGGCTATACAGAAGTCTCTGAGGTCAAGGCAAACACACGAGTCACATGACTGTCACAGAGCCACATGACAATTGTGGGTTTTATCTGCTGCTCGAAGTGTAGCATAGATGGTGAATTTTCTTACAGACAGCGGTCTCTTTAAGGGGCAGGGGGTTAACTAGGGGATAATCCTCTTGCATAGATCAAAACATGCATACCCCATGCTGAAATTTCCTTTAAATCCAGTCAGATTTAAAGGGAAACTACCGACGTTCTCACAGTCTAGCAGTTCATAAAGAGGAACTTAGATGGAAAGTTACATTATTTTACTTTGTACATTCTTTAGGGCAACTTAGAGTAAGACTGAGCAGATTTAAACACATCTTCAGACAGAGCGTATATATGAGAAAGAGTACTTACTGGACTTGTCTGTGGTGTCATCATACTCGACCAGAAAGGAGTAACCGTTGTTCCAGATCTGCTGGCAGGTCTGCGGGTCGTAATCGGCGACCAGAGGCTTCAGCTCCGAGTCGAAGACGCTCTTCCGAACGACGATGTCGATGGGAGACTGACATTCACCTCCCGGTACCTCGAGGGGTCCCTGCCACATGGGATGCACTGGAGGACAGGAGAGAGGAAGAGAAGAAGAAGAGGAAAGAAATCCAAGTGAAAAAAGTCTGAGAAACTGAAACAGAACTCAGTGTCTGCTGCCATCATGGAAAGAAAAAAAAAAGAAAAATGCTGACACCTACTTTTCATGTTGTACTCAGCTGCTTCCTGATGCATTCTTAGACAGTCCATTTTCAAACAAAAAAAGATGCCTCTTAAAAATCATTCAAAGACTACACAGTGTCAGTACGACCTGGATACACTCAACCCTTTTTCTTTCTCAAGCTGTCTGAAGGAACTGAATGAAAGAGGAGCAAGTGAGCAATAGTACTTCCTCCTAGTCCTCTTACCTTTTTTTCTAAAAGGAAATTACAAAATAAGAGAGAAGTGGGCAGGCTGTACAGAAAGTGACACACGGAATGTCCTGGCTCGCCCCCAGCTCCCCTCCACAGCGGGGGAAATCAGACCAGGACCTTTGGCGGGTCAAACCGCCAGCTTGGCCGACGTCTGTCAAAGGACCTGACTTCTAATTACACAAAACTCAGCTCACTTTCCCTACCTCCTTCCTTCTTATTCTCATGAAATCCACCCCCCCCCCCATCCCCCCAAAAAACCAAACACATTCATCCACTTGCTAATCATCCACCTATAAAGTAATTTTTCTTCATTCTCATGCTCAAGATCTAAAGGAAAAAATTCTGTCGAGTGCTGCTGTCAAAGCATACAAAAGCAGTGCGCTCTTTTGTTTTCCTCTTCATTCATTCAGCACGGAGCTTAAAGTTTCCACTGAGATCCGAGCTGAACAGGTCTGACTGGGAGATGACCTTCATCTTCATCGGATTTCAGCGGCTCCTCTTGGGGGAGTTGGCCGCCGTTCATGCTCATTCGCTGGGTAACTGGAAGATGTGATGTTCTGATTCATGGTGTGTCGGTGCTCCTGAACGTGTCACATGACGGCCAGATGTCTTGAATCAGAAAATCACAAACGTGTATGGAGAGTTCTGAGACGGCAGAGAAGTCTTCCGCATCGACAGCCACAAATGCTAAACATGGACAGATATTATCAAATGGTCGAGTGTGGACACCATGACCTCCTCAGTGTTAACACAGAGAAATAAAGACTTGCTCTGTGGAACGTCCTTGAGCAAACACTGAACGCTGACTCGTGAAGCCTAAAATGCTAACGCAGCTTATTCAACCAGTATCCACTTATTCACCTGTTAAAAACACAGACTAGTTTCTTTTCATATTTACTTCCACATATTTCATATACTCAACACCCATTTTCATAGAACGCTACAGTGTTCTGAGTTTATGATGTTCTTTTTGTACCCGTCACTTAGCCGGCGCTCTTACACTCGGCTCCCTGCAAGACCATTTTCAACCTGGAAGGGCAAACCCGACTGGAAAGTCTGTGCTGCATTACCATGCAACATAAACACAAGTTTAAAAAAAATAACAAACAGACAAAACGTTCACAGTGCAAGACTGCTAGTTTATGAAAGCTGGTTTTCATACTATTTCATCCTGGGAGGTATGATGGCTTAGGATAGAGAGACCAGACAGTAACAGATCAAATGTACTCACAAAAATGCATCTATGATGATTTCCCTAACTGTGGGGAGGAATACGCAGAAAGACTAACTTCTATTGTCTCTTATGGATTAACAATAAAAATGTATCTAATAATAACAAGTCTTTTGAGAAACAGATCTGAATGTCTACCTTTGAACGTAAATGAACGTAAGGACTCCTGTTCACTGATTTAGAAATGAATGTAACAGAAGACTTGGGATCTTCTGCACAGTGTTCACATCCAGATGAAGAGCAGATAACTTGAAAGATAAAACGGAAACTATCTGTATGATCATATAACACAATGAGGAAGGGGAAAAATATGTGCTTGTGTAAACTGGCTTAAATGAGCAATAAAAACTTAATACCAGTTTATGACAATGTCGATATCATTTTTGTACATTTGTCCATCGTTTCCATCAGTCATGATAACACTGACCCTATCACAGTGACGTGGCAACAGCACTTCAGTGACGAAACATGAGCAGTCAGAACCAACAGTTTAGCCTGATTATACCGTATAAACCAGTTTATCTAAGGCAAAAACAAAAGTGAGCACACCTGAAAAGTTGCTAATAATCCTTAGCTGTACAGGAAAACTGTCTGTACTGTCTGTGCTGTCAGTAGTAGTACAGTAGGTCAAAGTTGAACCAGGAAGTCAATCTGTAAACTGGGATGGATGATTACAACACGGTTTGGGTAATAACGTCACAGTTAATCATTCTCATTTAAAATAAGCTTGAATAAACCTGTCTGTACGGTCATCTGACAGCTTTCCTGTCCCAGATCAAACAAAAGGTGCACCCTGTTCAGCTTGTTGTAAAATATGCAACACGTAGCACCCAATGTTAGTGGAGTGAAATAATGTGCTTTTGAACTTTTTGGTCCCTTGTACCAAAGAAAATGTGGATAACACAGGACTGGAGTGTTGAGGGCTGAAATGTGATGTGTCAGTATTTGGGTTGTAAAAACACTGTAAAAGCAAAGCAGGAAAATTTCCATTTTGAATGACTCATTCATTTACTGTTTTTACTGATTTGAGCTTTTAGCATTGTCTCATGTAAGGCAGCTGTATCTGTTTGTACTAAAATTCCAAATACATGAAGTTGCTTACTTATGGTATATATTGTTACCATTATAAATGTAAATACACTGTGATTAGCGATTCTGCCATATTGTCCACTCTTACTTGTGTTCCATTTTTCCTAGTAGGAAATGAGACTATAAATAGTTCAAGAAATAGTTCCCTCTGTTCTTTATTCCATCATGATGCTTTATTAAACTATTCCCTTTCTAGATGCTGACCCTAAAGCCACTGGACTCACAAAGGTCAGTGACAACATAGTAAACATTACTCTTGTTATTTTAGTTGTTTTACTTTAAGGATTTTTTCATTATTTGAAGTATTGGTTGTTATGTTGTTGTGAGCTTGTAGCTCCTGTTAGTTTAATCAAAAACCTAACAGTCACTGATTTTGTGTTATCCTTTTGTAATGAGCTGTAATATTCAACAAAAATAAAGTTTCGATAAAATGAATTTTGTAACAATTTTGTCTTTGCTAGCGAAAACCCACCATGAATCTTGAATACAGCTATTCACATCAAATCCCAGCCTAAAATATGACTTCAGGGGATGTCCTGGCTGAAATTTCCGACTGGGAAACAAACACACCATGAGTCATCAATCTTTCTTCCCCTCACCTGTAGAAATGACGGCCACATGCAGACCTGCCTCAGGGAAGCACAGACTGCCTCACTTATCTGCAAGTCCGATTTTATAAACAGGAATGCCTCATTCTGAATATAAATGGCACCAGGACAATCACAGGGCTGACCAATGCACTGGCAAGAAACTTCATTTCTAGTGGACTACTTCAAAGACAAACCAAAGAGCCTTTCATAAAGTGCCAGACAGACAGTTCAACAAGCTTGTTAAAGTTAAATATGAACTCTGTTTATTATCATGGTTGAAAATAAAGCCTCTGCTGGACTGGACTATTTATCCACTTGTAATTTTTTTTGCTTGCATGTTGACCCTGTGGTTGTAGTTAGCATGAGATGGGAAACAAGACAAGGCTTATGTTATTGGGTGTGGTGAAGGAGCTGTTGCGACCTGTCAGACAAGCTTGGGTGTCTCCAATATTCTGTGGGCACATTGCAATCAAGGCAACTGACTCACACTGAAAGTTTAACATGCAAAGGAGCAGCGACGTTACTGTTATGAGCACAGGTGCATCTTACTATTGTACTATTCGAATTTTAACATTTTATGAAATGTCTATTACATGATCTACAAGCTGTAGACACGGACATGTGGGTGATGAACTTTGTAATATGGATATGATAGAGACAATAAAAGGAACAAAATAGTAAAAGTGTGATTCTGAAAACAACATCGCTGACACTGTGCATATATAACGACTTCGAACACGGACCCTATATAGGTCAAAGGGCTTCAGATGGCCCCTGTATGGAGCAGTGATCAGGGATATCAATACTTCCGTGGAAAACCTGGAGCGTGAAGCCAGTCTCAAACACAGCTGAGTCAACAGAGCCGTGTTTGATCCAGGTCCAGTGATGAGCAAAGTCCCGTCCGAGCTTTCCACCGTTCCCCATGCACGTTTTTCAGATGACAACAAAAGTGACCATTAACTGATGCTGTGTGACCCACAATAAGAACTCAAACCAAACCACTGCAATGCTGACACACACACACACACACACACACACCGTCACAGCTGGCGGTAATGCCCGAGATTAAAATGTTCCCCTTTGAAGCTGTATGATAATGAGCAGCTGTGTCGACACGCTGGAAAAACAATAATCATGGCGTGCAGCTGTTTAACACGAAGTACTTACTCTGCGACAGCACATATTTGCTTGAGCACGCCGTGAGGTTGCATCTCCTGACAGGCGTTATCCGGTGACTCTTGGCGTGTCTGACGAGCCGTCGGTGAAGCTGTGAAGCTAGAGGTCTTATTACGGATGACAAAGTCACCATATTGATCACGCTAACGTTACCAGCTTCACCACGAGCGGTTACACGAGGCGCTTAGCTGCCCTTAAAAGTCTCTCGTCGCGCTGTTTGACCCTTAGCTAAAAGTCAGCTTTGTCTTTTTAACTCCACAAAAGTTAAGCTCTCGGTACAGCGTATGCTCAAAACAAAACTATCGCGGCTGCCTGCTTTTCTCTGGCGCTGCCCTCGTACCGTATGCCTGAGGGCGGGGGAAGGACCAGTCTTTTGCTATACCCACGTTCAAACCGTGACCGCAAAAGTCAACATCCGTTTCTCCTGTAGATACAGCATCAAAATAACCCAGTTAAATAACGTCCTTGACAGTACGGACCCCAGATAACAGATTAGATAGAGGTGTTGTCAGTTAACTGTTAGCTCGGCAGAACGAGTGGAGAAGGGGGGTAAAAACTGACCAATCAGGGGCCGCCACTGAGGGGCGAGGCGATGATGATGAAGGACAGACTTAATGCATCGATGACAGACAGGTGGGATATTTTAAATGATATATACAGTCAGCCAAAATAATGTATACACGCATCAGGAAAAAAGGGTAATGCCATCTGCTGGGGAAACATCGTACAACAGTACACAGTGTTATGGTAATATGATCAAACTATATGGTATCTGCATGTATAGAAGTACTTATACATATTAAATATTTATGCATGTTTTTCTTTCCCTGATCTGTGTATACATTATTTTGGCTGACTCTATATGTATGCACACACACACACACGAACTATGACCAGGGTAGCTGATTTAATCTACACTGATATCCACTCCTGCTGTACAATGAAAGATTTGTTTGATCTATAGTTTTTTTCATCAATATTATTTGACATGCTATACTCTTTTAAGAGTTGCACTTTTTTTTTGTTTTCCTGTAAATCATTAACCCTATGGTATGGATACAAATTTTAAGGCATCTCTGCTTTTATTGAAATAAGAGATCTGACAAATATACATTACAAGTCCTGCATTCTTAAGTTAGTTAGTTAGTCCGTAAGCAGAATAGCCCCTTAGTATATAATTACTATATTATTATAATATAATAGTATATAAGATAGGCCTTTAATGTATGTCTTATTTTATGCCTTTGTTCCTTTATTGTTTCTAATGAAATGTTGCATATAAAGAACATTGAATTCCCTGTTTAAGCGCTACACAACTAAACTAGCTTTGCCTTCTTACTACTGTATGCCAACTCAAAATTTTTGGTCTTTTTCCACAGCCCCAGATGTCTTGGTGTCATTCATTTTTGTTTCCAAATTCATCCTGTGTCCTGACTGCATCATCCACTGGGGAACACTTAAGTATCTGCCAATCAGATTCCATTTCCTTAAGCCTGTTTACAGCAAAGCGCCGTCTCTGTGTACGTGTTTGGTGGGTTGTTAGCGTTGCATCAGTTACTCTTCTCAAGAATGTCACATTCTGTACAGAGCTAATCACATGACTGTCAGACTTTAATCCCTGAACCCAACAGAAAATATTTACCAGGAAACTAAAAGAACACAATCACATGCTGATGATGGCACGCTTTGGCAAAAAATAGACTCTGACAGAGGGGTTTTAGTAGCTGTAGTTGTTTTGTTTTCTGAGCCTTCACTTATTTTCATGTATATTTTATAATTCAAAAAGCCACATACAAAAAAAAAAACAAAAAACCAAAACATCTGTTTGGGTTATTTCTTCCGGTCTTTATAATAGACACTAATACATGGACTTTGTACCAAGAGGAAGGACAGACAAATAAACAAGATAACACAAGAAGCTCTACATTACTTGAGTTTATTGTCTTCACCAAAATTGGTCCAAAGGGCTCTTATATGCATTCAACAAATCAGATCACAATGAAATATGAAATTATGGACATTGAAAGAGATTAGACTTGAGAAGGCAGCAG
This sequence comes from Scatophagus argus, assembly GCF_020382885.2. Taxonomy (NCBI): domain Eukaryota; kingdom Metazoa; phylum Chordata; class Actinopteri; family Scatophagidae; genus Scatophagus; species Scatophagus argus. The sequence continues at coordinate 22,553,506 of NC_058499.1, read as the reverse complement.
GAGCTCAACTGCTACACTTTGTGCCGATGGTGTTTATGTTATTTTAGTGCAGGACTCCACTGCCTTCACCTTGACCTCTGCAGTATGAAAACGAATGACTCCATGTCTGGTCGTCTTTAACCGTATAAACAAACTGCCACATCTTTGCTCAAACAGAACCAAGTCATACTAGTAAAAAGCAACCACAACATGTTTAAACAACTACCAGCCTGAACGTAAGCCACTTATGCTGAACCGGAGCACTTTGGGTACAGAGCAGTTCCACAGGGAGCCATGTTAGTGCCACTGTGCCTGCCCATGGCTGCTTCTCAGTAACTTTGTTTTGATTCTGTAGGAGCTGGACGCAGTGGCGGTGTTACGGAGGGCACGTTTACGCATTTGCAGCCAAAACATGTTAGTTCAAGAAAAGAGGTAGCAAACTAACACCCCATGGCACAACATGGCCAAACTCTCTATCAGTGCCTCTGTGCTTTACCCACCCAATCGCAGACATCACCAGCAACTACAGACAAGCACCCCGGCTGGAGTACAAGCTGCACACTCCTGGCGTCGTCGGTTACCATCCCTTCACAACACGACTGAGCAACATTATGACCCCCCCCCCCAAAAAAAAATGTTTTGGTGTTTTGTTTTGTTTTTTTTTTTTAAATCTTTTGTAACCTGACCACAAAGCACAAAAACACCCTGACTTGTGTAGCATGAGAAATACAGTACGTTTATAAAAAATACAAAAGCACTTTTTTTTTTTAAACCATCAAGAGAAGCATTTTATAGGGGTCGGAAATGAATAAAAATAACAAAAGCAGCTGTATTTATGTATTTCTCAAAACTTCTTAAAATGCAGAATCTATTTACAGCATCATGTCAGAGAGCAGAGGGAGTATGAAAGCACAAACACACAGTTCGGGAGGAGGAAGTGACGACAGATGAACCAGGGCAGTAAACTGTTCTCCATAAAAGAGGTGTTTTATTTAAGCCTACTGTCAGTCTTGAGTCAAAATGACAAACGTTTAAAGAGTTCTCAGTCCTTCAGGAGACCAGGGAGGACGGGTTAGTCCAGAGCGATGATGTCATCATCGTCATTGTCGGTGGGGCCAGCTGTGGCACTTGATTGGTCCGTCCGTGGGCGCTTGGTGGAGGCCTCGCCAGTTTCTGCATCCGAGTGCTTCCTCTTGATGCCGCCGGCGCCTGCTGCTGCAGAGCTCGACGACGCCCCTTCGTCCTCGTCAGAGTCAACAATCATGATGTCATCGTCTTCTGCTGGAGCTGGTGGGGTTCACAGAAACAAAAGAAGACAAAAGAAAAGTAAGTACTAGCACTAATTTGCTTCCACGAATACCCCCCCCCCCCATCCCAAAACAACCAAACTGAATGCAATTAAAGAATTTACAATGTTTTATAATATGCTAAAGGTCAGTTCACATCAAAGACTGACTTCAAGGTGGGTTGACAAAGATGTAAAAAATGATGTGAGCAAAAAAAAGTTCTGTCCTACTGACCTTTAGAAGAGGTGGACGGCTGGGCGGAGTCCTTGTTGCCGTTGGTTATGCTGTTAACCTCTTCCTGGTTTGACTGAGGGGGCGGAGGTTTGTCTGGGGCCTCACCTACTACCTCAAACTCCACATCCCGTTCAAGCTCCTCGCTGCCAATGAATACACACACACACACACACATACACTTGTTCACCTGAGTCACAACCTACAAGAAATTAAACAAGACACATTCAACTGTGTATTTCATTCATACATTTATGTGCACAGAGCTACATACGTGTGCAGGACATTAACGAGGAGTGTGTAGTCTTGGAGGAAGTCATCAGCTTGGAGACGGCTGCCGTTACGGATCCCAAAATCAGAAAGAAATTTGCTGTTGTTGGCTGTGGAGGGACAGATAGGATTGGAGTTACATATTGTGTTTACAGAACTACACGTGAGGACAGAGCAATTATGGATGATCATTTCCTTACTATATACTCCCCAAATGTAAATCACAATAAATCAGGAGTGTAACAATCAATCTGGATCGATACATCGATTCAGTGATCGGGTAGGCAAAGTGAAAATGAGAATCCATACCATCATCTTTAAGATACGCTTTTATTTTGAAATTCTCATGGAATGTCTTGCGAGCACCAGGCAGGTAATGGCAAGCAGGCAAAAAAAAGAGATGAGGACATTTACCTCCCTCTTGGGAATAAATCAGCAGGACAGAAAAGTTTTAGATTTCAGAAAAGGGTCAACCGACAAAGCGCACGCCAAACGAGGCTGTTACGGGATAAACTATTCAGAAACCAGACGAACCCGGCCAGGCATCTCACTAATTTGTCCCTTTTGAAATGGAGCAGCTGATATTGCTATAGTGACTTAAACCAGTGGTGAGCAAGAAAAAAAGATGCAACTGTTGATGCTATTTGATAAGAAATAGTCCAATGGCCCTCAAAATAATCTGTACACTGTAAAACACCAGTCATCATATAATATCATATTGTGATGAAAGTTTGATTTACAAAATATTCATACATTTTTTTTATTTCTTTATATATATTTCTTTACTTTTTGATTTAACAAAGTTAACTCTAGCCCTAATTCTAATTATATACTATTTTCCCATTGCTTCACTCAAAATATCACCTGAGGTCCATAAACAACTCTCCCTGTTGTGTATTTATCTCACCTGTCCTCTAAATGCTGTGACAAAATGTTCCAAACCAAAACTGCTCGTCTCCAATTCTGTAATCACAAACATTGACAAACCAGGAGGCACAGCTCACTCTCACCAACTGTGTCAACAGAGACACTAAAGTGCTCTTTTAATCTCCTCCTGTCTGGCCAGTGAGTGTTTCATCTGATGACTAACAGACAGATGCTTCCACAGCGACCTCTTCTGTCCAGATAAAGAATCACCACACTTCACTTTTCATTCTCACTCCACCACAGATCAGTCACTACTTTTTGGATTACTCCCATCCCTAACATTCTCTTTACCAGTCTTGCACAGCCCCTCAACTTTTTACACTGTGATACATTACTGTCTTTTCCCCCTTCTTTACCTTCCGTTTCTCCTTCTTCTGAGGAGATGAGGATGGTCCCTTTTCCATCCTCTATCTGAACATCTGGAGCCACCATGCCAAATCTCTCCTTCAGGATCTGTTAAAAAAAAATAACATACAAAAACTGTTTCCTGACTGAACAAATGTGCAGTGTGGGAGCTAAAAAAGATGCTGTGTGAACTGAAGCTGCAGTATCCTATCAGGACAGTTTTAATATTTTAAGCAACTCCAACAGGTGTTAAAGTCATATAGTGAATGAACCACTGTCGCGGGTTGCTGTACGTGCAGAAACAAAGCTCATCACATCACCTTGTCCTGCACAGAGAGGACAGTAGTTTTGTGGACGTTGACTTTGACTGTGACTTCAGGTTTGCTGACACAGACATAGCAGTTGGCGCTGGGTGGGTCCAAGATACACGGGACCAGCAGCTTCTTCCTGAGGTTGGGACATTTGTTCAGGAAGATCTGGAGAACAAAGAAGACAAAAGGATTTTACTCTGGGCACTGTTGTTCAGGTGACACACTTCTGGGTCAAAACATCTCAGAAATAATATGAAGAAACCAAATTCAGATGCTCTCAATGGTGCTCAGGAACTTTTACACCTGCACCATTGAGAGCATCTTGAGTGGGAGCATCACCACATGGATGGGCGGTTGCACAAAGCAGGACATTTTGGCCCTTAGGAGGGTAGGCCGCTCAGTTGAGCGGACTACCAGAACAACTCTACATCATTTGGTAGACCAACCAAATGATGCAGGTCGAGAGTTGAGAAGATCCTCAGGCTGCCCCATCAACCCGGACACTCACTCCTCTCCCTGCAGCCATCAGGCCGTTGATTCTGCTGCCTGAGAACCAACACTGAGAGGATGAGGAAAAGCTTCTTCCCCCAGCTCATCTGTCTGCTCAACAGTGAGCATTAATCTGGACAAACCCACTCCCACCTACACTAGATGTAAATACTGTACATTCTTATTTTTGTTTTTCTATTTTATTATATTTAATAATTTAATTTATTCATCTTACCTATTTTTGGTAGCAGGGACAAAGAGAATTTCACTGCACATTGTAAAGTTAAAGTTAAGTTAAAGTTAAGTTAAAGTGACATATTTTGTCATTGGAGGGAACTCACTCCAACGAAATTTGTTCTCTGCATTTAACCCACCCAAGTGACGTGCACACACACACAGCAAACCCGGGGCAGTGGGCGACCGCGTGCAGCGCCCGGGGAGCAGTGGGGGTTAGGTACCTTGCTCAAGGGTACCTCAGCCATGGACACCGGGACGGGGAATCGAACCAGCGATCCACCGGTTACGGGTCCGACACCCTAACCGCTGATCCACGACTGCCCCACTCGTACTGTGTATGATTGTGTGTGTGACACAAAACTATTTTGATCTTGAACTCTTGATGCTTGGTTTATAACCAATGTATCCTAAGAATGGTCAAAAAGTTTAAAATGTTTCATTACCGTTACACAAATCAGAACTAGTGTGGGTGCACTCTGTGTCAGCAAACAACATGGCAGCTACTGTTATTACCATTATTATTATTACAGATGGCTTCTTACAGTTTCTGCTGGTGGACAGATACCACAGTCATATGGACAGTACATATCAGTGTTAATGCTGACACAAGAGTTCTAAGTTCATATAAAAAGTGCAATCTGAATGACATCTTAGGGATGGCTTCACAGTTTTCTAAGTCTGTCTTGAAACAATGGTCAGGTGCCTGTGTGAACACTGATGCAATTCCTCCTCCTGTTCTCCCGTTTAATGTAAGTAATGGGGAACAAAATCCACAGCCCAACTTCTGTGCAAAAATGTATTCAAAAATGTATCTGAGGCCAGACAGAAATCAGGGGTCTTAATAAAGGTTCTGAACCAAACCATCCTTTGTACATATGTGAACACACATATTTATATATATATATATATATATATATATATATATATTTTTTTTTTTTTTAATGAGCACCGGCATTTTTTTCCCCAGTTGCTCCCAGTGAGAAGAGTGTGTTTGTGGCACCATGCAGCCATCTAATACAATCATGGACCCTTGGTACTTTGAACTAACCGTACGACAGGATTCCAGTTGGCCAGAGAGGATCTTCAACGCCTCCAGCACGATGAGTCCAGCGATGACAGCGTTGGTTGTAGCAATAGCTGGGATGATGTTACCTGCCATGGCTGAAACAAACAAACAAACAAAAAAATAAATAAATAAATAAACAGGGAAATTTACCTCAATGTGGGTGTCCACTACTGCTGCAGAAGATATCCTAAACTAATTTAGATCCTGTACACTATGTTTACTAAATAAAACACAGCAAATGATAGTTAGTTTCCAGTGTGAACAACTTACACTTTACGTCAAAGCGACTCTTCATGTTCATGCTAAAGATGTGCATACGTAAGTTGGCTGCTGCAGTAACAAAGTCCATGGCTGGAGGGTCATCCTGACAACAAGAGGAAGGTACACGTGAGCCATTAAATACAACATACATGTATCTGTGTGTCACAAACACTACACTATGGCCATGTCTAGAGCCAGAATCCTGAAATGACAACAAATTTGGACCGAGCGTCTTATCTTTCTGCACGGATAGTTTATTCATCCATACATGTATACAACAAGTGTGCAGACCTTGCTTCCAGCTGGTTGTGTTTGAGCGTTACCTTATCCCACACTAGCTCTGCTCCTTCTCCCTTTTCCTGCAGCTGTGAGCGAAGAGTCTCCACGCTGTGCTGGAACAGCTGGCAGTGACCCCATACACCCAGAACCTGCTGATCCTTCAAACCAGAAACTGGAGAATCCCCCTGAGGACATGCTGCAACACACATAAAGACAGTCAAATAAACACCTGAGATAGCTGGCATACAGGCCCACTATGGCTATGTTTACATGCATGTGATGATATTTTCCATATTAGGGGAGGCAGCCCTTCTCAGTGTACTGCAGCCCTTTGTACTCTTCCTCCCTGAGATACTGTTAAACTGTTTTGCTGACCAAAAAGGGCAGAATATGTCCATATCTGGTTAATCTGTTTTTTACTGAAGCTAATGAAGCTCTGCTAACTGGGTTCCTATAACTTCTTCACAGCAAAACAGTTTACCAGTAGAAAGTATAAAGCTTTTAATGTGAAGTAGAAAGGTTTGGTTTGAATCAGACTTAATTTAAAATAGTTCCAAATACAACTCCAAGCAATCAGAAAACTGTGTAAAATAAGGTGGATATCTGAAAGTACAAATGGGAATGGAGGGGTAAAACTAAACTCCAAACCACAGAGAAACCACAAAAGTACAGAGAGCTGAACAGAGAGAGAGAATCTGACAAAGAAGACCAATATTCGTCATCTTTGGTCAACCCTGCTACCAAACAGGACCACAAGAGTGTGGTGCGGCACAGCAGTAGAAACACATTATCACCGAACAGCTAAAGATGACAGCTGAACCAAACTGGTTTTTGAAGTAACTCATCATGTGACAATTTAAGCAATTCTATTTTTTTTCCACTAGGCACATGTGATAAATGCTCAAATGTTATGCAAAGTATGTGGAAAATGTGTGCACAGTCACTGTGGGTTTTTAAAAAGACAAAAAAAAAGAAAACCATGCATACTTCCACACACTAATTGGTTAAAGTTGTGAATATTTCAGTCAGTCACACCAGTTAGCTTAACTACTAGTTATGTTTCCAACAGCAGCAGAATAAAAACATGAGTAAATCCATGCAGTGTTAGAGTGCAGCACACCATGGCAACCACCTGAAAACAGCTGCTCTAAGACCTGCTACTGTACCAGTTACGCAGTTATTTCTTACTCTGGAGATTAAACTCAAAATGTGTCAAAGCACTTCAGTGACAATCAGACTTACACTTGACTGTTTGCAAGAGTTGCTCAAAATTACTAACTTGCGTTATGAATTGATTTAAATTCATGGAGTTGGATTCCTGATGATCCAACTTTCCTTTACTCAGTGTTTTCACAACAGCTTTTTACTGTGTTACACACTTGGTTCTAACTTTTGTTAGGACATAAACTTAGATCTTCCTCTCAGCCTGAAGCTACACTGGAAGTTTGGTTTTCTGGATAGATGCTCACTTCCTTTCTGACAGAAGAGACATTTTCGATGACTGTTAAGTAAAGCTGTCACACATACTGCTGCAATACAATTCTAAACTTCTTGTCTTGCTGCCATGATTTGTTTTTATCACTCATCATTACAATGACAGATGCTGGAGGCTAGTTTTGTCAAAGATGAGGAAAGTGATGAGGCGGGACAAACAAAGAGCAAACAAGCCACCAAATTCATTTCACCAAAAGCTTTCTGTGACACAAACATTCAAACATACCACTGTTCTCCAGCTGGTGCCAGTCCAGAGGAGTAGGAGCTTTCCTCTTCTTCCACAGCTTGTCCATGGTAAGCAGGTACATGATGTCATCTTTGAAAAGCTGGAACAAGAGCCAATCAGAAGCAAACTTGTTAATGTATGTCTGTGCTGAATATATACACTCACACAGTGCATGATTAAAACACTCCCAACGGTTGTGTGTTCAGTTTTGAACAAAGCATTATTAGAAAAGTAAAGCACACTTTGAAGAAAAAAAATAAAACATGTTTTTCCCCCAACACAACATCAACAAATCACTGTCAGGTCTCATTTCTGCCTGCAGGTTACTGCCATGAATCAGAGTAAAACAAGAAACAAGAGATTTTCACTCTCTAAATAACTAATCCCATTTATGTTTTGTGTTTTTAGTTGCCTGAATCTCCTGCTTGAGCATCACATCAACATTCTATGTACATTAGTTAGGTGAACAGAAAGTCTGTGTATCCCATACATACTTTGTAGCATGTCACAAAGTCTGCATCTGAATTTTTCTGACTGGTACCTTGTTGAAGAGTTTGACAGAGTCGTATCCTGTGGAACGGGCCCACTCCTTGGTGGAGACTCTCTTGATGTCCCCGTCCTTTTCTGAGGCCGTGGCGCGAGCTGCCGTCTCTTCGGGATTCCCTGTTTACAGAGAACACTCACTCACGTTTCACTGTGTAGGACGCTTGTGTGTTTCTAACAGTATCACTAACCATTCTGTTGTGTGAACCAGCAAGCTAGCCATTAACTGCTGTCACAAAATGAGTGAACAGAAGAGCCAAAGAAAAGCAACAGCACAGCGTCACTCACATTCAGCCTCTGGGTCCGCTGTGTCGGGTGACACTTCTTGATCTGCATCCTCTTCTCCAAACAGCTGACTGTAGTGTCAAGACAAGACGACTGGTTTAGCACCTTTGAAACATAATCACATGTATTCTACATTCCTGTTGATTATTCTTAAACATGTGCACGATCAGCCTGGTGAGGGTTTAACTGTGAACTGTAGTCCACATGAACGATGTTAGTGCTAAGCTGGGTTTAGAATGAGCCTTACTTGAAGAGATACTTGGCCCACACGATGCAGTGAATGGGTTCAGACGGCGTGTTTCTTATGGTGCATCCTGGAAATGTCTTCTGGGTGGGCTTAGGTTGGCACTCATAGCACTCCGTCATGCCCTAGGAAACAAAGACAGGGAGGAAAAAGATTGTGACAGATACAGAAACATGGTGAGATAATTCCTGTCTTTCAACCTTTTACTGGATAGGAAATCTATGCAACAGATTTTCTAACAAGTAACGTAACGAAGATGTGCATGTCCTACCTTCTTGATTACTGTGACTTGTCCGAGGTATCCTGCTGTGCCGCTCTCTATCAGAGGAATGTCTGCTGCCAAGCACATCCTGTTCACATGGTTACGGGCCGCTAAGGAGACGGGAAGTGTTTTAGTTTGTTTATCATCTGAATGTATTGTAACAGCAAATGTTTTGAGTAGTATGGTCATGTTAAATACCTCTGTTATCCAGAGCGTTCATTACCAGCACAAACTTTCTGAAGAACTCCACATTGTAGTCAGGGCTGATTAAAGAAGAGGGACACAGTCAGTTCCAAATCAAAAGTGGACAGCCATCAACAAAGCATATTGCAGATATTTTCCTTACTGTCACCTTACCTTACTGACAAAACTGGTATCCAAGTCTGATTAAACTCTTTGATGTATTGATTGAGTAAACGGAACAAAACACAGAAAGGAACTCACTTCATGATGCTGTCATGGTAGGCAGTGATATTTGCAGTAGGACAAAACTGCAAGACGCTCTCTTTGGCCACCTGCAAAACCACAAGGACAAATCGCCTGACTGAGTCAAAAATGTACAAACAGTAGTACAATTTAACAACAAGCCTACAGCCACAAGTGGCAAAGGGTAATCTGCTGTTGTTTCCATACCTGTGCTTTAGACTTGCCGACATGCTTCTTCTGGAAGAGGAACTGACGGTTCAGGTTGCTCACATCAATTGTGTCCAAGTCAATCTGCCAAAATCAAGAAACTCAGTCGTGTACACATGTAAAGTGTGCTATATGACAACAAACTCGAACCAACCTGGCACAAATACAATGTCAACTTTTTGACGTGGTAATTTTAATTAATTATATGACGACAAATAGGAACAAAACCACTTTCTATCAATTTGATTTGTTGTCCGTCGGTTGCCTTGCCTTTGATGCGCTGTTCTTTTCTTGCAGCTTTGCTAGTTGTTTTACTAACAATGTTTCTTGATTTCAGCTCTCTCAAGAAAAAAAGATACTCCTAGATAATATAATGAAGGGAATAATGGTGAATATTAATCTTTTACTTAGGTCACAAGCAGCCTTCAAGGACCTCTAGAGGTCCCTGAACCCTTGTTTGGTATCCAATTAAAGTCACCAACGCTCGGCTCCAAACACCAGATGGCTTATAGGACAAACATATCCACAACTAATAACAAGTGCTATAAAAACCCATATTTCAGATCTGCAGCATAACACAACACAACCGGCTAAACAATGGCGTGTCCAATGATGTTTGTGCAGGCATTTACCCAGCCGACCGGCTAGCTAGCCGTCATGTTACAAAGAAGTTGTCTGGCTAACTTAGCAAGGTAAATGGCGCCAAATTCTCGAGCTACATTGTTGCCGCAGAGCTCATATTTTTAATAATTTATTTCGTGTCCGAGTCTGTTTCTTTGAGTATGCACTATGGGTATCGAGAAACAACCACAAGCACTCATATGTTTTACTTCTTTGAATGCCACGTCTCAGGAATTAGCCTGATCCCGCACACCTCCAGGCGCAGTATGTGAAGCACAAAGACCTAGCATGATAGCTAGCTAGCTAACAGACACACACAAACAAATGCAAGTGTGACGGACCACTTCGATGTTTTTGAAGCCGGTAAGGACGAGGTTCTTCAGCAGCTCGCAGCCGATCCCTCCCGCTCCCACCACCAGCACCCTGCAAGTGGAAAGGGAGTCAGCCAGCTCTTTTCGAAGCGAACCCACCAACTGGACCATGTTGATCGCTAAGAGACAGAACCAGACCCTGCAGCACCGGGAGGCTAACGGCTAGCTTTTTCCTTTTTTGCAGAACCGAAGTCCCGCGTACTTCCGGGTTACGTAACTTCTTCTGTAAAATACTGAGACGCCTGTTGACCATATCGTTGTCACAGCGCCCTCTTATGGGCGGTTTGTTATTGCTTCACCTAACGTTTGAACTTTGATGGCGTCCCACCTATTATGTACTTTTAATTAGGCCACTTAGTTGTCTACAAAATATAATCTACAAATAAATTAAGGCGCAATATTATGATTAAGATAAAATGTTATTGACCCCAGAGGGAAATTCACGTTCAAATTACACCACCTTTACCAGTTTCAATATTAAAGATGATGACACATTAAGGCATCAGTAATAATCCAATGATATGATATTCCAAAATTTGCCATTCTACATAATGTGTACTTCTACTTTTAGGACTAAAAGTATACTTTGATGGTCTTTTTCAGTACTTCTTCCGACTCTTCTTTTTTCTCAAATCATGTCCCGGTTACTTAAAATAATTCATACCTTGAAGGCAGTTTTGTGTAAAGACTGTTAAGGTGGTGTAAAGGTGGTGGTATGATGAGTGCAGAGTTCTAGAACAGGATCAAGGTGGATGTTTGATGAGACAGTCCAAGACAGTATTTGTCTTAAAATTGAAGAAATTTTAAAGTTTTCCTGAGATATCGTGTTGCTGAGAATAGGATGGATGGATGAAAAACATAATACCTCACCAAAGTGAACCTGAGAAATATCAAAAGGAAGTTCCACTTCGCATGAATGTCTGCTGCGGTCTGCCTATATCTGACATCATTGGTAGGTCTACACAGATCACTTTACGATGGCTATTAGCTACCAAGAAAATTACTATTGTAAATATTTACTCATACTATCTACTATTTATAAGCTTTTTATCACGCTGCAGGAATCTACATGTGTCCATTAGGCCCATTATGTGACTAAATATTATTAAGAAAAAAATTCACACTATAATATAAATGATAATGTGGGAATGTTGTTGGTGTGGAGGAAATTCCAAGCAGAGAGAGATGTGTGGCCAAACATGCGGTTCACCACAAGTTAATGCTCTGTGGTAACCTCACATCCTGGGACTACGCACACCACTGAGGAGTACAACAACAGAGTGCATTATAACCAGGATGTCGTGTTGTCACACTCGGCTAACAAAACAAAATAAATGTTCTTATGAGGCTTACTTGAACCGTATTTGCTGTCACTCATGAAACAAACAAGACTCCACGAGAGGAACCAGTTATGTTCTAATGATCGGATTATGATAGGAGAACCTGCTGTGCTGCAGAAGCCTGTAGCTGCTGCTGCTCAGTATCCATGGCAACACCAAGATATGACGACGTCACAACATGACGCCTTTCGGTACTGTGTTAAACTCTGAAACAGAAAGGAGAACAAAAGCCACCACTAGGCTACAGCCTACTAAAGTGGGGTCTATTCGGTGTCAGTATGGAGTACCTTGCCAGTTAAACGCCTCATTCAGAGCATGAAAGCCTTGGCAACAATTCGTGGTTGTAGTCAGTGCATAAAAACTTACTTTTTTCCACTTGGCTAACTCTGGGTCTGCAGAGCAAAAAACAAAAAAACAAAAAAAAACTTTGGCAATCTGTGAAACAAACCGTCAAAATGCAAATTTGTTTTTACATTTATGTGGTTATGTGATAACAGCCTCTTCCACTGGAACTAATTATTGGCATTTTACACACAAAATGTCTTGAGTTTATGTGGAAAATAAACGTCCCATTAGTGATACCAGAGTGCTCTCGCTGTCCAGAGGCGACATTTATTGATAAGATGGCGAAGGTATGAGCCACGCTACCCTGCCTCTGATTAGCTTACCCTGATATTCTAGCCCGAACTCAAACCAATCTCACCGAACACACAAAGAGTACTAACCAATCAAAGGCAGTGTGGGGCGGGTCAAAATTTTGCCATCCTGGGAAAAAAAAAGGTAGTCCAGAGACCGCTGGACTCTGCGAAGAGAGGAGTGGAGGCTTTGTCTTTGCAGTAAGTTGGCGTCATATCGTGAACTTGTTTAGCCACACAACGTAAGTTTAATAACAGCGACTTTAATGAACACAGCGCTGTTCATTTAAAGTCAATAATCACTAGGCCTGGGGGAACAGAAAACATTTAATATCATCATAGTAAATAGTTACATGCCTATCAATTTAAGAAAAATGCAGCCTGCTGTCTGAAAATGATGTTCTTGTCAGCGCTCGTTGTCAATCATTAACATCCCGTTGTGTAAATAAATTGTGATTTGGACGAATCAATAGGACAGCGGGTCACCTGTACACGTTTTGTTTGTCTACGCTCCTGCCCGTGCCTTAAATTGTGTGTTCGCGTGAGTGTGCGCGCGTGGGCCGATGACTGTAACCCAGGTGTCTCAACTCAGAGATTAGAAGAGGCTAAATATGCTGAGAAGTCATTCCAGTCACAGTGGGCCCATAGGGACTAGTTTTTCATAATAAAACCAGTTAATAGCTGTTTGAACTGGTGGTCTGACCTCCGCCCGCAGGAGCGCACAAACCGAGACAACGCTGTCCCGCACCACGGCTGTGTGAAATCAGAGATGGGGTCCACAGGACACGTCTGCTCGGTGCTGCTGACAGTGTTTCTGCTGGGGCTTCATCACTCCTCGGGTTTCTGGATCGTCAACGTCGTCTTCCCGCCGAACGCCAAACCGAGAGCACCAAGTAACAGCACTCCGCCGCTCATTATCGGTAAGTGTGAGGAGTGTTATGGTTATATCTATATATAGAATCTGAACTCTATCTTTAAGGGTCAAGACTTGAATCCAGCCGGGCCACAGTGGCCCTGAATAGCTCCGTAATTTTGTACGAGTTTAACTCAAAATACTATGTGGAGCCTATTCCACTAAAGTACAACACCAACTAATATGAGAAGGGTCTTAGTGGGTCCTGCTTTCTTCTCTGTGTCAAGGTTAATCTGTCTATCCATCTATCTATCTATATATCTATCTATGATTGACTGACCGTCTGTCTGTCTGTGTATTGATGTCTAAGCTATCAGTGAGGTTGGACACTGCACTCTGTACATTTGACCCTGTATTGTACTGTTTGTCTCCTGCTTATCTAGGCCATACTAAGGCATTTTAGACTCAAAGGGCCAAAACGTGATGCAGTGGTCATGCTCCTCACTGGCCTCACTGTTTTATCGAAATATTATTCTGTGCAGTATTAGAGATCGTTGTTACTACAGGCCCCGGCCTCTCAAAATAAGACAGCAAATCGGTTTTCAAATGTAGCTTTGGTCACGGCTTTGGTCTTAGAATCTGTTGGAGGGTCTCGGTATGCACCTTAATGTGAGGATGCTAAAAACCTTGATTGGTATGAGCAAGTTTTTTGTAAAAATCACCCGCCCACACAGAGGAAAAGCTGCCAAGCCACATGAGGCAAGAATAAAAATTCTTTCTTTACTGGCACCACTGGTCAGCACCCTTTCCAAGCTTAAAATAAGTCTTTATTTCTGAGAAACTGTCTCCCTTGTATTAGATTAACCTAGGAGCAAATTTAAGGATTCAGAGCAGTCTTAAATATCCTGAAAATGATCCGGGCTCTCTGGTCCTGGACCTTTAAAGGTCCATTTCAGCCAAACTCCTCTTTAAAGAGTTTGGTTAGACCTGCTCCAACTGGAAAGTGTCATGAGATAACCTTTGTTGTGAATTGGCGTTATATAAATAAACTGAATTGAACTGAACTGAATTGAATTGAATTTAGCAGCATAAAGTGTTCTGTCTGTATCTGAATGGACAAGTGTTCCTTTAAGTTTTACACCAGAATCATATAATCTTACCCAATTTCCCCCAGGGATCAATAAAGTTTTTCTGATTCTGATATAAATGGTCTTAATCTGATTCAGGTGTGTGTTGTAGACTCTTTGGTGATTAATCGATTAGCTGACTGAGAGAAATTCATTTACCAGCTGTTCTGGTAACTGACAGATCATTCGTTTTTGACATTTCATACACTAAATGATTAACAATTAAATGATCAAGAAAATAGCAAATTAATTGTTAATGAAAATGATCGTTAGTGCAACCCCAATATGGATAGACGTTGCCATAGTGTACTGACAACTGATATACATTGTTATGCCAGTGTTTCTGGTCTTCAAATTACTTAATAATTTCAATTCACTCAATATCAGTGTCTGACACGAAAAAAAAATTAGTAATGGAATTTAGTAAAAGCATGTGTATCCATCTCTACCTTCTTTACATATATACAAGACATTATAAAAGGGATTTGGGGCAAATTTGCTATTTTCATTTGCAGATCTTCCTTTGCAGTTATCATGCAACCCACCTGACTTCTATATGCAAAGTATAGTATTGATTACAGATGTGTTATTCAAGACTGTGGGTGTTCTGTTCATTGACCTTATTACGAATCAGATTTAGTCATTTATTTGAAGATTACTGTGCAGGACATTCTCTCCTCCCACCACTTATGCTTCAGTGTTTGTCGTCAAAAAGGTCATTGTCCAAATGTGGATACACGCAGTCTACTGCAGGGGAACTCTAAGTCGAGGACAGACAGTGAGCTGTACAGCTTCTTCGTCTATAATGGCAAAGTAACATTATGACAAATAGGATTGGGTGAAATGACCGTAAAATGATATGACAGTATTTCTCTGTATTTCTTTTGGGTTTAGAAGTCACAATTGCTGCTGAGTGCTCCTTGTTGGAATTTTGGCTCCTCTTGAGCTTAACTGTGTGTTTCTGCTTGAGCTGGTGAAATAAATTTGTTATATGGCTTTCCTTTTGTCGTTACTTATTATCGTTATATTTCTTGCACTTCTTTACTATTACTACAGTTTGTTATACATCTTATATTTTGCAACCACATCACTTCCCCACCACTCAAGCCACTTGAGTAAGACAAACCTTTGATACGACTTGACCACAGGAGATATGTCTGGTCCTCTCAGCTCTGGTTCAGCTGTGAGCTAACTTTATGCTAACAAGATTAAAAGTCGGTAACACTGTGTACAGTTTACAAACAGTAAATATAATGTGATAGTACGGTATGTTTAACAACAACGCTATCTGGCTATCCAGCTGTGGTGTTGTCATTGTGATGCAGTGTAGGCTTCCTGCAGCTTGTATGTTACAGTCGCCACCCTGTGGTGAGGATGAAACACTGTGGGACTACACTTAGTGTTGATATTCAAATTGTTTTCTCATGTTATTTATCTCATGTTTAAGTTTTGAATGGATTTAAATTTATGTAGAGGAACAATGCCTTTTACTGCTCCTGTTTCATTGAACGTCTTGTGACCCCATGTGGGAACCAATGACCTACAGTATAATTAGCATTTCAATGCTTACATTTCAATGTGATTCATTGACACGTGTGTGTGTGCGTGTGTGTGTGTGTGTGTCCAGTGCCAGGGAACTTGGGGAACCGTCTGGAAGCTAAGATAGACAAGCCAACATTAGTCCACTGGCTGTGCTACAAGAAAACTGAACACTGGTTCCCCCTGTGGATTGACCTCAACATGTTCATGCCTATAGGTGTAGACTGCTGGATTGATAACATTAGGTAACGCCGACTGACCTTTAATGTCATCTGTCCTCTTTCTGTCTTACATTTCACCTCCAAGTTCATGATGATATTATCTCTATACCATTGCAATACATTTTTGTCTTTTTGTGGGTGAACGCACATGTTGCTAAACATTTGGTCAAAAGTTGAGGACATTTATACAATGTTTCCTGAGCACAGTCACATTTACATTCTCTCTTCCTGGTGGTCGTCTCTTTACAGATTTCAGTATTACTGTATTTATGAAGGGGCTAGGATTTTGTTACTCTATTGCTGATTAATCTTCCACATTCATCACCAAACAGTTATACTGGAGGAAACACAATTTTTCAGCTGTTCTTCAGATATTATCACAATCACAATATACACTGTGTCTGACCAGCTAGACTGACATGAATGTCTTTGTCCGTGGCCCAGACTTGTTTACAACAGGACGACTCGGCGGTCATCCAACTCACCAGGGGTGCAGGTGCGGGTGCCAGGATTTGGGCAGACATATCCCATCGAGTTTCTTGACTCGAACAAACTGGCTGGTGGGTACTGGTGGATTTGAGGTTTACAATTTTTGGATTATGTAATCTTTACATGTATTTCTTAATTGAATAATACAGAAATATCAAAATGTCTCATGAAAGCAATAATGTATAGGTCTGTTGTTAATTCCTATTCTTCATGTCTCAAATTGGTAGCTTTGCGCTAAGTAAATCCTGCTTCAGGTCCTGACATCTGGTATTGATTCAGAGTGCTGCTGTTCTTTTTGCAGGTTATTTCCACACTATGGTGCAACATTTGGTTAACATGGGCTACACTCGAAATGAGACAGTCAGAGGAGCGCCATACGATTGGAGATTAGCACCCAGTAAGTAGCAAGACTACACATGCACCGTTACATAAACAGTCACAGAGCAAGCTGTAAACACAATACTGACATACTCCTCATCATACTACTCATCACCCCTATAAAGTGCATATAAAGGGGTACAATCATTTCTTATTATATAACACAGAGTAATATTAACATTCAGTTGTGTTTCTGGCCATCTGATAACTATTCACTCTCTTTCTCACTCTGTTTTGACTGGGGAAAATAATATTTACCAGCTGAGTGCTTCATTATGTTCAATAGTTAAGGTTGCAAATGTTGTTTGTTCTTTTGGTGCTAGAAGGGTAATGAAGAGTAGATTTAACAGAAAGCAGATGAATGTTGCAGCTGGAGCAGTGAAAAACGTTGTGGGCTGTAAAATGTATGAGACATTCAGGTGTTCAGGATTCCAAAAACTCCAAATCTTTACAAAGCTTCATGTCAGCCATGTGATAACAGTTTCATTAGGTTGTAATATGTCAGGACTGTGGGTTTGCCCGCTTGCTGTGGGACTCCTCTGACCATATGTGGCCAAAAGAAATGATTTCAGCTAGAACAACACTAATTTAGTCATGCCAAACCGTGTGTCATTATTTATACTAATGATGATGATGAGGAGGAGGATAATGATCATTCCTGACACAGACTGAAATGTGCACTTCTTCAGTGTTCCTGCCATCAGTCTCCAACCTTCCTGTCATGCCTTCTATCACAGATGAGAATGCAGAGTACTTCACAAAGCTTCAGGACCTGGTTGAGGAGATGTACGACCAGTACCAGCAGCCTGTCTACCTGCTGGGACACAGCATGGGCTGCCACTACGTCCTCTACTTCCTCAACCACCAGGCACAGGCCTGGAAGGACAAGTACATCAAGGGCTTCATTTCCCTGGGAGCTCCATGGGGGGGTGCTGTTAAACCACTTAGAGTCATGGCATCAGGTACTGAGAATAGAATACAGTATAACAGAAGAGGCTAATAAAGGGATTTGAACCTGGCCCACTCATAATAACAACTCCACAGGGCAGTGTTACCTATGTGGAATATTGAAACAACAGTATTATTTCACCTTTGATCCAAACATGGGTTGAATATGAAATGTGTCCTGCACGACTGTACAGTCTTGTGTGTCATATTTACAACTGTGATTTATATCCCTCCCAAATTATTGACTTGCAGGTGAAAATGACGGCATCCCAATGATCTCCAACATCAAGATCCGTGAGGAACAGAGGATGGCAACAACTAATCCCTGGATGCTGCCGTCAGATAAAGTCTGGCCAAAGGACCACGTGTTTATCTCCACACCTACCTTTAACTACACAAACCAGGACTACCAGCGCTTCTTCACAGACATCAATTTTGAGGATGGCTGGTAATTCACAGTTTTAATGTTGTTACACAGTCTAGATGGAACATTTACCCACCTGAGCTTAATATGTAGTTGACTCCAATGCTTTGGAAATTTTTATGATCCACAGAACAATGACTACATAGTGAGGGTGGTAATCTAAGATCAATTTTACCTCTTAGTACACATGAGAACCTGCTCCATTATGTAAATTACTTCTTTATAACTAGACAGTCTCTTCATTATGTGTTGCTCCAACGTTTCCACTCTTTCTTCCACAAGTCCTAAGGGTAATATTCTCCTCTTTAGCTGGTAAATGTTCACCAGCTAGACACCATTTGGTGATGCCAGTTTTGAGCTTTTTTCATTCAAAGAGCAACAAGGATTTGATGAGAGTGAACCAGAGTGAATATAACAAGCTTTGAGAGGCAAACCCACCAATTTTACATCAGTTTACCAGCGTTGGGAGGACTACTCCAACACTCGGACTTTATGAAGTCATTTGTGGCTCCAGAGGAAGCTGTGCAAAATCTGATAAACTTGCTCAAGTGGTGTTACTTGAGTTGATGTAATTTGGGGCTTAAGAAACTGAAATGAAATGAAAAAATCTGGCAGAATAGAGTTAGAGACAAGCGAGCTTACCAGATCTCTCTAACCTGCTCCCTACCTCTGCTTAAGGCTGCATCAGCTGCCAGTAGCATAACACACCCGAATTGCATGGTGGGTAATACAGGAGCAGGTTTTAACTCTGCTGCATTGATTTTGACCCCTTTCTTTCGAAACTCATTTAAAAGTTTGCTTTAAAGTTCTATAGAGCTGAGGGGAACTGCAGTCACTTGATAGTTCCTTGAGGGTTCGTCACCTCAGACGAACTCTTTCACAAGTTGTCATGTGATCCATTGCTGATATGAAAATATTGATCATAACTGTTGTGCTCCCCTCGATTTCACAACCTGCTCTATCCTCTTGTTGATTCCAGGTATATGTGGGAGGACACCAAGAATCTCACTATTGATCTACACCCACCTGGTGTTGAGGTGTGGTGTATGTATGGCGTGGGGCTTCCAACTCCGATAACGTACATTTACGACGAGGACTTTCCAAACGTGGACCCAGTGGACTTTGTTTACGCCGATGGGGACGACACAGTGGACAGCTTTAGCATGAGTCTTTGCAAACGTTGGATTGGACAGCAGAAGAAGCCTGTCCACATTACAGAGTACCGAGGGCTGGCCCACCTGGACATGGTGTTCCATGAAAAGGTGCTCAACCAAATCCAGAACGTCCTGGAGGGCAATTCAGACACACCCAGAGAGGTTGATGTCCGATATGAAACTGAAGAAGTAGACAAGAACATTTAAGATGTTAAAAAAACAGAAACACATGGAGTACTGGATTTTTACCTAGTTTATATTTTAGTATGTTCAAGTATAAAAACAAAACAGCACATAAACATAGCTCTAGCATGTATTAGCACCCCTCCCAGCCAAAGTAAGTGCAGCAGGTCCAAACTAATCTAACCTTGATCTAAACCAAAGGCTCAGTACTGGCGGTGTGGGTTTGTCTCTGATTTGTTCATTTCTCTTTCCAAGCTGTGTATTTTGTTTTACTTTCTTTATATTTTATGTTGATTATAATGCAACTTAGAGTGGTAACATTGGTACACTAACAATAATAATGACAACAATAATAATAATGATTATCATAATTATCACCACAATGATTAGAAAGCATACATATTTTTTTGGTGGAGATTTTTTTCTGTTTTGGTTTACTTTGAGGATGAATTGATCATCAGTCATTCATTGTGCACATACACACACACACACCCAATGACACATACTTGTCACATTTATTGGGTAGTTAAGACTGAATAATGAATAGCAGCCTATTTTGTTATGATGTCACCAGTATTTCTGTGTGGATTTATATATTTTTAGGTATATAAATTATTATATGATCACTTTATCCTCAGGCCCTTAGTACCATCTACATGCACAGTAAACCAATAATGTGTGTGTGAAATCAAAGGAATCTTTTATATTTACATGTAATATGTGAAATGTATTTGTATGGTTCGACTTATAATAAAGCACCTACTATCACAAAAGTTAATGTGTTATATGGTGGACTCAAGAATGGTGCAGAGGGGGCAGTTGCCCACATGTTTGAACAAAACAAAACAAAACAAAAAAACATGACCAAGTGCCCTCCGAGATGCCCTTTCTGTGGAGGAAACGTGATGAAGTGCCATATAATAAGTTAGATTCGATGTGTCTCTAAATGGTTAAGTAAATATATTTCCTGTATAGTTGTTTTAACTTTGAATCTGAGTCATATAAAAAAACAATTTTAATCTTAACCACAGATTGTAAATGTCTAACCATAAATGCATCCCAGTATTCTGCAACCTGGTGTCCCACCTCATATACCTGGTGGCTCTTTGATTTATTTTGCCCCTGTCCATCAAACTCCGCCACTGTCGTTAAATGATTAGTTTATCCATCCATCCATCCATTTTCTATACCTGCCTTATCCGTGCAGGGTTGATTAGTTTATATCCGGTACAAATCAAGTCGAACTCTCGGCGTCCGTCGGACTACATCTGCTGTCGATGACTTTTGACTTGATTGCTGGAATTACGTTGCCGGGTGGATCGTTCCGTAATCTAGACCTCGTGATCGCCAGCTTTTTGGCCACTGATCATTGTCAACGTTTACATTGCTTTAAGTAACATCAGAGGGCTTTGGCAGCAACCCCAAACAGCAGCAGATCTACACTCACGAGGAGGCAACCATGGCCGCTTGGCTATGAGATATAAGGAGCCATGGCGGCTTGGCACCGGATAACCGCCTTCTCTTCGCTGCTCCAAGCCGGTTTGTTATTGTTGTTGTTGTCGGCGCGGAGCAGTGGGAGACCGTTGGAGAAATGTGCTGGCGACAAGCCCTGTCAGCCCCTTAGACCTCCCGTGGTCATTAGTAAGTGTTTTCTTCGTGTTTTACAGTCTTTCTAGTCTTGTTCATCTTTCTATGTGTTGCCAAATAACAGCGCAATTCGTAACCCCCGAAGCCAGCTCATTCACAGCTAGCGATGGTGAACGATGCTCAAGACAGGCCAAACTACATTCAAAATGAAACCAATTCATAATCTTTTCGCTTGACGGAAATGCTGTAGGAAACTTACAGTAAGATTCAGCACTTTTCAAATTAGTATTTTGCCAGTCTTAAATTCGGGTATAGCGTATTCATTCAACTTGCACATACGTCGATTAAATTTAAACTTTTACACATGTTTGGCCTGTCGCTCCTTGTCTTTTTTTGTTCCACCTAACAGCTAGCGACTCGTCGTGGAGAGCGGGTTTATCAGATTGTTTGTCGAATTTTATTTGCAGAAATGTCGTTTCGAGTATTAGGTTTGTGCTGTGTCGAAAAGTTGTTTCCATCGGTTCGGAAAATGTGTTGAGTCATCGCTTGTTGAAGATTTACTATCACTGTCAGGGAAGGCGCCTTAATATTACGATGTTTGTGGCCGGAGTTTAGCCGGGCGTATAGAACACGTGTACCGAGGATTATCAAAAATGAGTCACCAAATGACCACAATGTTGACATGTATATATTAGATTTAGTAAACATTTCAGCCTTTTTCCCTCCCCAAACATACTGCAAGTTGGTCTTCCGTCCTTGTGTGCGCCCGCGTTAATGTTTACGGGGTTGTTTGTAGCCTGCAGTCCTCTGGTCATATGACTGAGTTGGAACTTCATACGGCTGTCAAGCACTGCAGGATACTCAGACCTGTTATCTTAGTCTTATTCTAGACTTTGTTTGAACCCACAAAGAAGTGTTTATAGTATAAGTTTTTAATCTGGGTTCAGAGCTTTACATAGACTGCAATTATCCTTCTACTCCATCATTCGAAGGGTCTTGAGTTTAGAGGAATCTTATCTGTGTTTGTCTTAGTTACAACTTACAGCCTCTGTTGTTTTTATGTGTGTGTGATAACACTGTGTGTAAACTGCTTGACCAGCACTGAGCCCTTGCTGTTTGTTTGTGCTTGTGGTTAAACTGTGGAATATGTGCAGTAGTGTGATATGATGTGTTGCTGATTCTTAACTCATAGTTTTACATGAGAAGAGTTATGGCTTCACTTTGTGTTTAATACCACCCCTCCCTCCGACAGCTACATAGCAGTGATGTAATCTATCTTCAGCCAATTTGACTCTTCCTCTCCAAACATAACAACATGAGAGACAGGAAAAAGTGAGCACATATTGCTCACAAACTACATAGGCCTATGAAACAATATATCGCTTTAATTACATTATCACAAAATTCTGCAATATAGTAACTCGTAACCCCTGTATCATGACACGTATCTCAGTGTCAGATTCTTTCCAGTACACGGTGCTATTTTAAATAAAATTCACACTTGGACTAAATGGTGTTCAACCAGTTTTCAGTTTGATAGTGTGTATGTAAATTCTTTAAAATTTTGGATTAGGAGAAATTAGGCCCTTTTCAGCACATGCACATATCAGTGTCACTCTTTTATATCTAATTATGATGTGCAGCAATTCTGCCATTAGAACGTACTATAGAAGTGTCTAAAATGCCTAGTTAGTTTCACTCTTAAAAACACTGATGCACAAAAGTTTTACTAGCTGTCTGCCTTTTTCCAGTTTAAAAGTGTTTAGAAATGTGTGCTTTTGCTAAACGGCGTCCATCATAACAGTTATTTACTTAAGTATCGTATAGACTGAAGAGCAAGGTGTTTCTGCTGTTTGATTTAATTGTAATATGTATTCACAATAATTGTGATAAGTACAATAGCTTTTATGCCATTTTGAACAATCTTACGATGACCGTGGTGTTGCAGATATGTGACCCATTGTTTATGTGATTCGCTGTAGTTCCAGGGGATCTGGGAAACCAGTTGGAGGCGAAGCTCGACAAACCCAGCGTGGTCCATTACATTTGCTATAAGAAGACCGACTCCTTCTTCACTCTGTGGCTCAACCTGGAGCTGCTGGTCCCTGTGGCCATAGACTGCTGGATAGACAACATAAGGTATGACATGACATGGGTCTCCCTCCCTCCTCACCAAATACACAAGATGTATCTTCTCTTGTAGAAGGTTTGTAGATGACTTGTTATCATGTCATTATCAGCGTGGTATGTTTCAGTGACCAAATAGGTCAAACTATTTTGCCTATGCGGTTTTTATTGGGCACACTCTTTACAGAGAAAACTGCATATTCCTGGAAGTGCTGGACATAGGATGAGGGAGTAGGTAGAAGGTAGGTGCGATGACCTTCGTAGGCGTGTTTGACTTTCCATGAACACTTGTTGACCTCCACTGGATAAACTGACCCTTGAACCGTCCATTTATCAAAAAAGCAGTACAGGAAACAAAGAGTGAGATAGCATTCCTTTAAAGTTACCTCAGCAGTCAGCTAAAAAAGACTTCCATGTTGGATACTGAGTGAGCCTTTATTTTAGCTATCCCACTAATCATGCTAGTCATCATATGCCTTGTTAGTGGACCTCTAATGATGATGGGAATGACATGAGAATTGTGAGCTACAAAACTCAAAATGAGAACTTTGTCATGATGTAATTAAAAAGAGAAGCATTCTACAATGATGCTGAATTATTGCTCTGGTCCTTGTTCTTAATATGTGCCTTCTCTAATCAAGGCTTCTGACTTCCCCTGCAATGAGAGGACTGACTTTCTGATCTTGGACTAGGTTGTCTTGATTCATGATGGGCTCTTATTTTGAAATGAAGGCATCGTGATTAGGGAGTGGAGGCCATGATCAACACTCATATGACTGGCTGATCATATGATTGCACTTAGATGACTGGTTGGAATGACACTGCGGCTGCAAGCAGCACATTTTTATTGCGGCTGCAAAGTAGCTAAAGCTCACCTTGAACATAATGCAGTTTGAAACCAGGGATTAAATTGCATGACTAATTTTCCGCAAAATGTGTTCAGTGATGATCTATATGATCTAAATATATTTAACATATTTTAGTTTATTCAGTTAATCTTGAAAGGTCTTGGTCAAGATCCAGAGCTGCACAGTAATATCTGTGCTTTTTAATGTGAACCACCATATGCTAACATACCAGTTGTACTAGAAAAGGTGTTTTCAAAGCCAAGTAATTCAGAACCAAGCCCCGTTTTAAGCCAAGTAACTGACATGATCTCACTAGAACTGACATTACTTTGATGACAGACTTAAAGTATGTTAGTGAGACATGAGTCAAGCTACAGGTTTGTACTTGTTTAGGTGCATCGGGCTAAGTGAACTTACTTGAAATGTATCTGTCTGGGTCACAGATTGTAAGTTTAGTGAAATAGTTTACAGATGTTGTGGTAAATTAAGGCAAAATTGTGCTAGTTTTTCTAAGTTCAACAAAAATATTGGTCAATAAAATTTACACAGTTTTAGAAAATGCCCAAGATCCAGTTAGTATATTTATCTAACATTAATTTGTAATTTTTAAAAATCAAAGCTTAATTGTAGTTTGAAAATATTCAAATTTTCAGTTCTGCTTTGCAAACCCAGACATCTTCTTTCACATCTGCATGAAATCAAAAAACAAAAAAACAGCTGGGGAAGTTGTTTCCACACAACTAAGAGTAGTGGTGAATTAAATTGGGAAGTGAAATGTTGCCTACCAACATTGATCAGGTTCTCAATGTGTGTGTGTGTGTGTGTGTGTAGATTGATCTACAACAAGACCACACATGCCACCTCATCCCCACCGGGTGTGGACATCCGTGTCCCAGGTTTCGGACAGACGTATTCGCTGGAGTATCTGGACCCGAGCAAACGCAGTGTGGGTGAGTTGAAGGTCGACAACCAAACAGTTCTTGTGAGAACTGGGCAAAATGTCCATAAAATGTTTCCACTCTTAAGGTCTAAACTGGTCCTCACAAAGATGGAAGAATCAGATTGTTACTTTTGTCACTGTTTTAGTAAGAGACTGAAATGTTTTTTCCCCCCTCTCTTCTCTTTGTGCGTGTTTGTTTGTCTCCTAGGCATGTATTTCTTCACTATAGTGCAGGCATTGGTGGACTGGGGCTACACCAGAGATGATGATGTCAGAGGAGCTCCATATGATTGGAGGAAAGCCCCCAGTAAGCAGAAACACTCACATGAACCTGATGTCTACAGCAAGGGATTCATCTCCTGAACCTTTATTCTGTCTTATGAATGATGAACCCTGAAACGCACTTATGGTTTTCACAAGGCTCGAGAGTTGATCCCACTACAACACGTGAGACACGTCTGGCTCATGTAGCCTGTAGTCCTAGCTCATGTAGGACAGAAGAACAAGGGCATTAGCATACTAGATGCATTTTGAGAACCAAACTGAAGGGGTCATTGTAGCCATGACCTGCGTTTCTGTGCTTAAATCAGCATTGAAGGAATATAAAGAATCATTTTCAGCCCAAGTAAACACCAGCATCGTTCAGTTTTGTGAGTCAGTGTCAGTGACTGTCTGTGGTATGTGGAAATAAAACAAATTAAATAATGCTTGATATAAATGTGAGCATATGCTTTTTAACAGTGTTCCTGCCAAACGTGGAATTGTTTGGCTTTTATTGTGAAGGCGTGGTTTATGCAATGAAGTTGAGAAAAATGGGGTTAAACAACCTGGGGAAGTGTGGGGAGTTTTACCCACCAGGCCACATTTTTCACCTGGTCCACACCTGTCAGAGCTTCTGGTTCCCAACCAGGAAAGAATCAAATATTATGGCTTGGAAGCACTCCAGCATAATAATGGAAATGCAGGGAATTTCACAGGAGGTCCAGTGGGGGAACTTTGTTTCCTCATCTTCTTTGTTTTTCTTTTATCAGATGAGAATAAAGAGTATTTTCTGGCGCTGCAGCGGATGATTGAAGAGATGGCGGAGAAGGCTGGTGGGCCCGTGGTGCTCATTGCTCACAGCATGGGCAACATGTACACCTTGTACTTCCTCAACCAGCAGCCACAGGCCTGGAAAGACAAATACATCAAAGCTTTCATTGCTTTGGGCCCACCGTGGGCGGGGGTGGCCAAGACCCTTCGTGTGCTCACCTCTGGTAAGAAATGGGACCAGTATTATATAAATAGATTTAGTGTAATTCAGATTATGCTTTTTATTAGACATCCCTCTGGCACCCTGGGAAATGTTCAGAATGAGTTGAAGAAAGAAGAAAGCATAATATGCACACCAAAATTACAAATAAATTGTCATAACAAGAAAAACATTATTATTTCTTTATTATTATTATTAATTATACCCTTAGAAATAGAGAAACATGAGATACTTGCATAAATGATTTATGTGAAGATGTAACAGCATTATAGACTCAGTAGTACACGTTTAGCAGTGCAAACCGCACAGCAGCCCTGCACTTTACACTTGATTCAAGTCACTTAATATACTGGGAAAACATTAGCTGTAAATTGCGTGAACAGCAGGCCTAACCTTTCAAGGAAGTCTAGAATGAAAAGGAGAAGTGAAGAAGTGCAATGCATACATTTCCTAATATAAACAAGATGCTCATCTTCCTATGAAGACACAAAGTTTGCCGGAAAGTTGCGATTTCTACATTAGAACACATTTAAATAAAAAGTAAAATATTGTTAGGAAACAGAAAGAAATAGGAAATAAGACCAGATCTTTGAAAGTTCAAAATTAGCTTAATTATGATGCGATCATTAACTCAGTTGGAATTTAGGCACAACTGAATTAAAACAGCTTGTAAAGCTGTAAAAATGTCGAGATTAGCTCTTACTAAATATTTACACTTACTACCTTCAGGCTCTGTCACATAGCTCCTGGAACCACCTGGCTAAACAAATGTTCACTACCTTATATAGTATGGCTGACACATCTGATATGGCATTTGATAAAATATCATTGTATCGTTATCTAAATTAGGAATATCTGAAGTTGCTTTGCAAAAAAATAACCCAAAACACCTCAAACTACCAAATGCCAATAAAGTAAAATTCAACATGCAAACTCCGCACCACCATGCCACCCATAAAGTACAACTAAATAATCAAAATAAATAACCTGCTAACACACAGTATATGAATACTTTAAGTCCTATTCAGAACATACTGTAGTGATGCAGATAAACAAAAATAAATTCTAATAATTAATAATTCTGACCAAAAAGAAAAATCCAAATCATTTCTCCCAACCTGTTTCATTGATGAAATAAAAAGGAACTTTGAAAGTTTATCCTGACGAAACCTTTTATTCCACCTGTTCTTAAGTCATAAACGCAGGAGAGAAAGCAACTTGGGTGAAACTTGGATCACAAATTTTCACTTGCCTCTCGGAGCTTCCATATAAACGCGCTCATTTTAAAAGGATTGGCAGCTAGCATTACATAAATAAATAGTTTGCCCGTCTTAAGCTGTTATCAATGGAAGTTAAGTTACAGCTTGTGTTGTTTAGTGATGGGTTTACAAATAGTAGGTGTGAGCCAATGTACACATTACCTGTACCCTTCAAAATAAAAGTCTGCTAAATCCATTCTAATCCAGTAGTCTGAGATTTTACAGTTTATAAATGTGCAAAAGAACGAGCACTACTGCACATGTGTAAACCTAATACTTAAAGCCAGCGTGTTATTTAGATGTTGCTCTGTCATCAAAACTTCATTCTGGGATGGTAGGACTGTCCATGGCTTAATAAAGAGACACTGTGCATTCATTTATTTATTTATTTTCAAACCCCCTTTGTGATTTGCTCGATGCAGGGAGCAAGACATGAGTACAAAATTCAACAGTTGTTTCTTAGCAGCTGAGACCAAATCCACTAATGCTGGTGCTTAAAAGATGTTTTTAGAAACCTTTAGTTCATTGTTATTTGCCACTGAAGAAAACATAAGACTGCATGGTGCCACCTTAACTCTTTACTGGCTCGTCATCCTTTGCAGTCATCAAAGTGGGAAGCTGACGCGTGATGAGGGCAGCCTGTGTAATAGCCTCAATGATGTACAGGAACTGTTGTCATCCTCCCTGTGTTTCTCTGCTGGACTACTTCATATCACAAGCCTGACACGCAATGTCAGTGTCTCTCAGACATAAGCTGTTTTATTTACAGCAGCCACACAGTGAAGCGCCTTGGTTTTGGGTTTGTGGCTGGAAACTCCAAGCTCATTTTCAGTTCTCTGTTACTGGTTTCTTTTCCCTGCCTTCAGGTGACAATGACCGCATCCCAGTGATCAGCCCGTTGAAGATTCGCTCCCAGCAACGTTCTGCTGTCTCAACCACCTGGCTGCTCCCTTACGCCCACACCTGGCCCAAAGATCAGGTGTGTGTGTGCGTGTGTGTTTGTCTTCATCTGTTCCATTTGGTAAAGTAGTGATATTTTCCGTGTCTACAAATGACTGAGAAACTTTTTTACCCCATCCATCACCAGGTTCTGGTGCAGACACCTGCTAGAAACTACACTGTGCTGGACTACAAGCGCCTCTACTCAGACATCGGCTTTGAGGACGGCTGGTTGATGCGGCAGGACACGGAGCCGCTGGTGACCGACCTCACGCCCCCCGGCGTGGCCGTCCACTGCTTGTACGGCAGCGGCGTCCCCACGTCGGAGGCCTTCCACTATTCTGACAAGTTCCCTGATGTGGAGCCCACCGTGGTGTACGGCGACGGGGATGGGACCGTGAACCTGCGAAGTGGAATGCAGTGCAAGCGTTGGGTAGGGAAGCAAAAACAGCCTGTGACGTTAAAAGAGCTTCCAGGGAACGAACATGTGACCATGTTGCTGAACTTCACGACCGTGGCTTACATCAAGACTGTGCTGTTCTCTCCGTGATGCTGGCAGGAAGCCGAGCAGGAAGATGGCTTTAGTCTCTTACACACACACACACACACAGCCACACACTGTATTATTTAAATTCTACGCACAGCCATGTGAAAGACAGACTTGGACTGATTCATCTCGCCTGTCTTTTCAAACAGTGACTGCCAAAATATTCTCCCTGTACATGCCCCAGTTCTCCACAACAAGTATTGACATTTTGTAGTCCAATTGCAGAATCAAAGTTTTAAAACAAATTTTATAGCTGTAATCACACGACGTATGTTAATGTCAGGTTGTTTACTGTTCAGTAAGCCTAAATACAAAGACTTTTATATCAGTCTCAGGTTACAAAGACCCTGAGATTTTACCAGTTAAATTCATGGTATTGTGATAAAGATTATGTGGACGTACAGGTCAAAAACCAGGGATATACTGTTTGTGCCACCTCCTGAGTTATTAATCCAAGTCGGATCTTTATATTAATGTTGTGAAAGAGATTTCTGAACTCCTTCAACTCTAATGTTGTTTGGCTAAAACGCACACTGCATTCGCATCTTTGTCTGTGCATAATTTCTCTATTTCATTTCTAGTGTTTTTGTTTGTTTGTTTGCATGCAGCTGAGCTGACTTTTTGTTGTGTGCTGAGAGACTAAAAGCGTACCTTGGATACGGAAGTTGATTTTAGTCACGTTGAAGCAACTCAACGGTCAAACAAAAAGCTTTTTCAACAGCTGTACAAAACTGACAAAGGTCCATAAAACGTGAACTCAGAGTTCACTAATTAGCATTTTCAGGAGCTTTGAACGGCATCTCACCATCTTGATCGAGTGAAGGTGAGGTGAGTCGGATCCTTCTTTTGAGTTTGTTTCACTCAACAGTGGAACTTACAAATTGATCAAAAATTTCAACTCAAATGAGATGTAGGTCAAAGTGCCAGAAAATCTAGTAGGCGGACCTTTGAAATCAAATTATTTTAAGAGTTTGAACAAATTCATTTGAAACTCTGCTCACGATTGTTTGCTGCATCCAAAAACATGGAGCTCATATAGTGGCATGATGTTTTTAAGTGTCCAAATGATCTTTTTAGCATTCATGTTGTAATTTTCAACTATGTTAAGCTCTTTCTCATCACTTTTTTGGTTCTATACTTATTTTTCCCCCAATTTCGGTTTGGATCAGGTGCAGAGACAGGATGGATTTAGATGAGGATAAATGAGGAGACTTTTATTGTTTTATGGTATATAATTTTCTTGCCTGTTTGTTGTATCCTCTTTCTGTTCAGATAGACTTGAAAAGTTCTGAACGCAGAGTTTAAAATCCGACTTCCTGTCCTCGTCAGCGTGCATCCAGAATCTCTCTGACCTGAGTGATTGTACTGTGCCATCAAGCCTGCTCTGGGCCAGACCAAGATGATATACTCATATCTGCTGTGAACTATCAGATGTGTGTGTCAAACATGTGATGCCTTCAGTAGAGTAAATATTTCAAATATTCCATATATTCAGCCATTTATTTTTCTTTATGCCATAAGTTCACCTGGTATATTCTACATTCATGCTGTGTTAAAAATATATTTTATTTTTTGGGCTATAGTTTACCTCTAAAGCTGATGATGATAATAATCTGTCATGTTTTAATTCAGTAAAGTGCACAGACGCTGAAAGTGGTGTTGACCTTCCAGAGCCTCAGGATCTGATAGTGCAAGTCATTTTAACTGCCTCTTCTTTGTACATGTCAGTGAGGTAAATGGAAAATATGACTGCGCGTTGAAACCACATGGTGACAAAATTAAATCCACAGCTTCTTTTCAAATGTACAGCTTCTCACACATGCATCTTAATTGTAAAAATACTAGGGCTGCTGGGCAAGTTAACGCATCAATTAATCAACGCCGACAGTCACTGTATCGCGCATCAAACGCAGTTTTCTTTAGTGAGCAACACTTTAAAAATAATTCATAAAAAAACAAAACAATTGTCGGCGCCAACCAACCAATGTGTTAACACGACAATAATACTGAGCCCTATAAAAACACTTAATACAGAAACAGTAACAGCTTTATTTCTATACAGTATTAAAAATAACATAAAAAAATACAGTAACATCATATATTTTTCCTTATTTTTGCCAGTTAGCCTTGACTGTCTTTGTTGGGACATGCTGCATATCTGTTAGCAGTGATTATGATGATTACAGTGATTACATCCTCTCTGCCAACACTTTAATAGCAGCTGCATTGGATTGGATTAGTCCTGCATGGCTCCTGTACTTGACACAGATGTGATACTCTGAAAATGTTATTGTTTTGGCCTTAATCGTATCATTCAGTTCTCTCCCTAGCCCTATCACATTTATTGTCGGCCAGCTGTAAATGTACGTGTCAAGTGTCAGGGCTCCAGAGGGAAGTGAAAGGTTTTATTTCCTGTCTTGCAGCGCAGCTCCACACAGTCCAACCTTAGCACAAATGGTCCTTCTTCATGTTCATCAATTAGTCCCTTAACAGTGAAAAACAGAGAAAAAAAAACATTTGGTAGATTCTATGCAGGTCATTCAGTCAAAACTGTTGTTACTGAAGCCAACTGATGTCTTCTGTGTCCAACATTAATTTAGCTGCTGTCACATGAGTCCTCACAACACTCATGGAATCTAAATCCTAATTACAGCCTAACTGAATAGTCAGTATAGTCATTTTTTTTAACAATAACATACAGATTTAATTTTTTTGGTTATTCAATAAGTAGGACCTGAACAGGGCATCATGTATTAACGGTGCCCTCTGGTGGACAGACTATGTAACTTCATAAATTACCTCACTCATATCTTTGGCATTTATATGCTGCAGTTTCAACAACTATGCTTAAAACGATATGGCTGCAATAAACTAATATCCAATACACTGCACTGCCAGTATATGATTTAGACTTGATAGTCAATTAGAGTGAAGCTGATAGGATGGATAGACAGCAGACTTCTCAGTACCTGCAGCTCCTTAATGCACTCCTTCATCTGTTCTGTCATGTCTCCAACACACCAAGCCAGACTCACGTGGAAAGACGGATCCTAAAACACACCAGAGGGAACATTGTGGAAGTAGACATTAATGTGTGCACTCCATATTCTTTGGAATGATGTTTTCATAATTTTAAAGGCAAAACAATGACTCACTCTCAGTTAATCACTGATAATCCTTTCAGCAACAAATTATACCACACTGCTAAACATATCAGATTCTATATATCTGCCACTATATCAACACTTCGATAAGAGGAAAAGGCTAATTTAAAATCAAGAGGGACACACAAACTTGTCCAGCTGCAGACACCAGCAGATAAAATCAATTAGTCTGTTCAAATGTGTTGCACCCTGACCTTATAGAAGGTGTCCAGGTGGAACTCTGTCATTGTTCTGTCCACTACTTGGACCAGGTCCAACAACTGAGCATGTCCAGTAGACACTTCTATCCCCAAAAATGTCCTGCAGAGGACAACAGACAAACACGTACAGGCAGTTGGACCACGAAGACGTGATGCGAAGAGAAGCAAAACAGACGCATCAGGAGAGCACCACGAGTCAGACACATAAAAATGGCTCTGACAGATACACTTTGGCAGCAGTAACAACTGAACAGCATGTGCCACATGGAGAGTTTTTAGTTTATGACACTTTGGCCAATGACCAAGTCAGAAGAAGAAGAATCACTTTATTGACAGTATATATATTTTTACATACACACACTGAATTCGTCTTCTGCATTTGACCCATCCTTAGTTGAACACACACATGCAACACCCGGCAAATTACATGCAGTGAAACACACACAGGAGCAGTGGGCAGCATCAAGCGCCCGGGGAGCATATTGGGGGGGTTAAGTGCCTTGCTCAAGGGCACATCAGTCGGCTAATGGGGGGGGGGGGGGGGGGGTATTTTTCTCATTAATCACTCCACCACACCCAAAAGTCATATATCATATATCTGGACTATGACAAGGAGACAATTAATGACTGTACCTGGTTCTCTCAGCATTGCAGTAGACCTTCAGTCTCTCTGCTGAGCACACAAACCTGGCAAAAGGAAACACAGAATGAAAATTCCACTATAGACAGCTTCTCATGAAATTTTCATATTTTCTCCTAATTTACTTTACCATTCCACCTACTCTAGTGTCGGAGAGCTTTATTTGTCTTGCCTTGAGTTGGTTATGGTAGAGTTACATTTATGGTAATACACTGATAAGTACACTTTTTTCATCTGTTTACTTTCCTTTTGACGTGGCACCTTGTCTTCTGTGATACGGGTTGTTTAATTTCATCAGCATATGTACTTTGAGTACATACTGTAACTAACCAACTACATTTTTCCATGGACCAAAATTTTACAAAACATTTATTAACGTTATGTGAACCAGACGGGAAGCTTCGGGCCACCAGCTGATGATCATCGGTACACACCCTGGAAATAGCTTGCAAACTCAACTCATCCTGTGTATGTGTATTCAGTATTAGCAAACCTCTTGCAGTGCACCAGGCCTGCTCTGAGGCTCTGTGTGAAGTGCTGGATCCAGTGGTGTCTCAGCACCACAGTCTGAGACAGGCTGAGGTGGAACTCCTCCTGAGCGCTCAAAACCACACCATGAGCCTTTGCTACTGAGAGCAGCTCCTCCAACAGCTCCCTGAACTCCTCCTCAGGATGGTCTGATGTGGAGACGAGACAGGCAGAGAAATATCCCCACAAGAAAGGCATCAGGTTAAAGAAATGATCCAAAATCATACTTGGATAACACGCATAGTGATGTGACTCTAAATCACCAACAGTTAAAGCGTGTCGGTCTTACATGGTAAATAAACATAGGTGGCCCAGTTGCCTCTCTCGTGTTTGAAGGAGCGTATGCGTCCACCATGAAGAGCACTGTCGTCAGTCTGTGGGTCCGCTTCCTCTGGAAACATGGCCAACAGGCAACCAGGAAGGGGCAGCCTGCAGGAAACAGCCCAGTACCGAGGTGCTCACATCATCTCATTTCTTATTGAAGCCAGTAGCTGCATAGCTTGAAAATTCAACTAACTTTTACCTTAAAATGCCGTCTCAGTACGTTTATCATGCAGGGCGGTGGCCATTACCAATTAGTAAATTACATCTAAAGTTTGGTCTATTTGTCATCTTAATGAGATCTCTTAGTCATACAATTAAAGTTGAGAAAAGTTTATTTTTTCTGTGTCAGTAAATAAGACAGAGAGGCACCTCACAACTCCTCCCACACCTTGTTTTCGGAACCTGTTCTCCAGTTTTGGGTTTCTTTCCCGCCGGGCAGCCATCGTTACCATCATCTTCCTCTAGGCACTTTCGAGAGCAGTTTCTATTTTGAGCGGTAGCTGCGACCGTCTCGCTTTCCTCCTCCGAGCTGCTGCTGTAGCCGACCAACATCCTGCTGTGCGTGGTGTGTCAGAACATATCGAACATATATGCGTTAATTAGCTAAAAAAGCCGACTTATTAACATAGTTAATAAACACAGGGAAAGCAAACATTTTCGCTCGGCTTTTAAACGCATTTTCATGCGACTTCGTCAATCAATCGCCATATCTTCAACACAGCTCTGCGCTTCTGATGTAAACAGCGGATTGTAATAATGATTTAGGTCCCAGTGAAACACAACCCCGCCTCTGATGAGTTCCCCTTTGCAGTTGGTTGCTACAATACGTGAACGGCACATAAACGATTAACCTGTGTACAGGTGATTTATGTATACTGTGGCCTGCTCGTCTTAAAAGGTTCTCTTAAATGTCTTAATTTGTCCAAAAAGAAAATTAATGTCACATTTAAAATGTGTTGGGTTCACCTGAAACTAGAAAACAATGTCATTACTTATTTATGCTCATATTTTGGATTTAGAAGCAGTCACCAAAACATTTTACTCGTGATTAGATGTGGTAAATGACAGTACTATTGCATGACTGTTTCATTAAAGCCGGGGGGCGTGCATGTGTGTGTGTGTGTATGTGTGTGTGGCGTGTGTCTGTGTGTTGTGAGCATGCCAATTAACTCTTGGTATATTCATGTTCCCGTGCGCGGGCAGAGGCTCAGAGGCTAGCCGAAAGCTAGCTAGCAATTTATAACAAAATGCATATCTTTTCGCGAGCCGAGCGGGTGCCCTAGGAGCCAGTGAATGTATATGTGAAACGACAGCGTTTATGGGGTGATTTGGGAGATCGCGGGAGTATTTTTGCCCGTTTTAATGAACCGCAGAACCCATATTTTGGCCCACAACAACAGAGCATCCGAGCACCGTTTGTGGATGAGAAGAAGGGACCCAACGTTACTAGGGGAGCAGCTAACATACTACAGACTGGCATTTTATCGGGAGTCCTTGGTGGGCTTGAATGGACACTCCAGGTATGAAATTGTGGAATTTCTCACCACAGTTTACACGCACTGCTCACTAACAAACGTATCGCTATAGCGGTTGCTTCTATGATATTTATTCCCGTGGCTAAGCTGCTAACGTTAGCTCTTTCCTGTGCCTCTGTGGCTGTGTTAGCAAGCGGCTAGGCTAGCTAGCTAACCAGTCCTGATTACAGTAAAATTTGGTTGGAGACGAAAACGTTATGATGCGCAGACGCTGCCTTCCAGTTTTTTTTTTCTTTTTTTTTTTTTTTTTAGCAGCGAATCGTTGAGCATTTGGATTTTTGCATAGGCGGGGTGGGACTACATAACCAGTGTATTAAAGACTTTAATATACAACTTAGCGTTTGTGTCCCAGTGTGTATGTTAATGAGTGCTCACTTGCTGTTTGTTTCTGCGTTCATGGATGCTGCAAATTTTCAAGTTTTTAACGATTACATTTCATTGCCGTTGGGTGCTTTCA
Source organism: Scatophagus argus (assembly GCF_020382885.2). Taxonomy (NCBI): domain Eukaryota; kingdom Metazoa; phylum Chordata; class Actinopteri; family Scatophagidae; genus Scatophagus; species Scatophagus argus. Next base: position 22,517,508 of record NC_058499.1, on the reverse strand, counting down.
GCATGTAAAACGCAGCGTAAACTATGGGAAGACTGTTCAGATTACTCCTGTTCTTATGCATGATGAATTTGTCCCTTATGGATAATAGTCGTGCCTTTTAATCACTACAGCTTTTGTTACCTGGAGAGGCAGACTACATATCCTGGCGTCCAGGAGCTGTAAACATTGCAACATGTCCTACAATATTATGAGTTTTTTTTAGTGTCTTTCTGCTGAATTTACACGGGGAGAGTATAACTGACTCCTAAAGTTGATGGAGCAGGATTTCAAAACCAAATCTGTAGTCTTTATATATTTTTAGAAAGCATTTTGGTATATAAATATTATTTTCAATCTTGGTCTAATACTGGAGCCCATGGCGTAACCCTAAAAACACTGTTGTTGCTGACTGTTCTCTTCATATTTTGATTTACATTTATTCTCTTCTTCATACAGATACCACTTGAAGACCAAGAATTTTCACCAGTCTCTCCACACAGGTCTGATCCCCACACAGCTGTTCTCCTCTGTGCGACACTGCTCCTGTCATTAAATCATCCGTCACAGCCCCTTCACCAAGCACACTTGGCTGTTCTTCAGTGGTATTTGTTGAAATGGAGTGAGTTTCTTGTTCTGTTTTCTCAACACACTTGGAAGCCTTAAGTGCATTGTTTAAAATATAGTCAAATAACAAATATGTCTTCCTTTCTTACTGTAGTTGGGCCACACCGGCTGCCAAACTGAATCCCTACACCAGAGCCCGCATGACAGAGGCCTGGCAGCAGCATGCAGTCGCTCCACCTCAAGTTGTCCACACCATCCCTCCAGGAGCTGAGAACGCGCTGGGCTGTGCTGTGTACGGCATTGTCCTGCAGCCGGATGCTACATCTTTACAGCAGCAGCAACAGACCCAGCATGGACAGCACAGCCAGCATGGCCAACAACACAGCGGGAGTCAGCAGCATGGAGGCGGGCAGCATGGTCAGCAGCAGCACCCCACCCAGGCCCAGCAGACCTCCCTACAGGTAGGGACAGAGGGGGGACACAAGTGTGGGGCCTGTGGACATGATATCTCCCACCTGGCCAACCCACATGAGCACCAGTGCATGGTGAACCAGGACAGGTCTTTCCAGTGCACCCAGTGCATGAAGATTTTTCACCAGGCGACAGACTTGTTGGAACATCAGTGTGTTCAGGTGGAGCAGAAACCGTTTGTGTGTGGGGTGTGTAAGATGGGATTCTCCCTACTCACATCTTTAGCCCAGCACCATACATCCCATAACAGCACCAACCCAATGAAGTGTTCAATATGTGAGAAGACCTATCGTCCTGGTTCTTCTGGAAACGTCACACCAAACTCAAATAATCCTCAGCAGTCCAGCAGTGATGGGGCGTCAGCTAGCAGTAGCTCATCTATTCTGCCTTTTCCCTCAGCCCGGGACCGGCCATACAAATGCTCTGTTTGCCAGAAGGGATTCAAACACCTGTCAGAACTCACGCGACATGAGAGGGTGCACACAGGAGAGAAGCCCTTCAAATGTGACACGTGTGACAAGGCCTTCAGCCAGTCGTCACACCTACAGCACCACCAGCGCACACACAGCAGTGAACGCCCATTCAAGTGTGCTGTTTGTGAAAAAAGTTTCAAGCACCGCTCCCACCTCGTGCGCCACATGTATGTGCACTCTGGTGAGCACTTGTTCAAATGCAACTTATGTGAGTTGCACTTCAAAGAGTCATCAGAGCTCCTTCACCACCCCTGCCACCCGCAGGGTTCTCGCCCGTTCCGCTGTGCCGCATGTGGTAAGGGTTTCAAGCGGCCGTCTGACCTTCGTCAGCATGAGCGCACACACTCAGAGGAGCGTCCCTTCCACTGTGACGAGTGTCAGATGAGCTTCAAACAGCAATATGCACTGGTGCGTCATAGACGCACGCACAAAGATCCTACTGATAGGCCATTCAAATGCAATCTGTGCGACAAGGGCTTCATGCAGCCCTCTCATCTTCTTTACCACCAGCATGTTCACGGCATGGACAACCTGTTCAAGTGTGCCTCATGCCAGAAAGAGTTCAGCCAGTCAGGAGAGCTTCTCAGACACAAGTGTGGCGAGACATCTAATACCTCGCCCGACAAGCCGTACAAGTGTGACGTCTGTGGCAAGGGCTACAAGAAGAGCTCCACATTACAACGTCATCAAAACTCTCACTGCCAAGAGAAGCCCCTCAAATGCTCGCTCTGTGACCGGCGCTTCCTGTCCTCTTCGGAATTTGTCCAGCACCGTTGCGACCCGTCACGGGAAAAACCGCTGAAGTGCCCTGACTGTGAGAAACGTTTCAAGTATTCGTCAGACCTGAACCGACACCGACGTGTGCACACGGGGGAAAAACCATATAAATGCGACCACTGCAACAAGGGCTTCAAACAGCGCGAGCATCTGGCCAAACACCAGAGCACGCACTCTAGAGAGGGTCAGTTCAAATGTGTTTGGTGTGGTGAGCGTTTCAGTGACTTGGGCTCTTTGCAGGATCACACAGTGCAACACACCGCTGATGGAGGGGGTTACGCTGTGCCCCAGTGCATATAAACCCATGGAGACTTTATCCCATCTACAGACACTTCCCTAAACTTCTGTTTTCTTGTTTATCCTTTGTAGGCTGTTTATTCAGCCTAACTGTCACCACATTTGCAGGACAGTCTAGGCTATTGTAGATGCATCAATTCCCCCAAGTCATACATAAGGTTTTTGTTGCTTTACTAAGCTGCCTAAAGACCATCAGTTCTCTGTTATTCCTTAAAATCCAGAGGAGGCCTTTTCTCTCCACACACTTTTCTTTTTGTTCCACCTCTTCTCCTTCGTCATGCCTATCCTTCCCCCCTCTTTCTCAGAGGCAGCAGTGAAGAGGGCACAACCACTTTACAGAGAGGCCATGTATGAAGTCAGTGTAAGTCTGAAGGGAAAAAAAAGTTAGGGGTGTTATGGGTTTTAGAGGTCATGCTACCAGCTGATGGGAATCTGAATTGTGAAGGCATAGAATCTTATTGAATTTAGGCTTGCTTGCGATCTATAGACAGAGTGCATCATTGCTCATGGTCAGGTTGGTTTTGCCACTGGATGTGCTGTGGATTTATGGCCTTTTTCAGACACCTGTCTCTGTCACCCCTGAACTGGAGCTGTTCCAGGGGTGTGTTTAGAACTTGACTATTGGGCTACAGCCACAAGTTTGTTTGTTTGTTTTTTTTGTCACAGTTCTTATTTACTGCCAAAATATTTAACACAAATATGACATATGAGCCCATACAATCACTGAAACTTTTGTGCTAAAAGAAGCTATTCGTGCTGCCTCCCTCAGTTGTGGGCATCTGACAACACAGTGTTGCCAACATAGTGACTTTTCAGACCCTCTCAGACCCCCCCACCCCGTTCCTCCCTCACTCCAATGACATTCCCTTCATTTCAGTTCCTCCCCCTATCACTTTTTGCCTCCTCTCTGCTTCCTTTTGTGTCCTCTTGTTGCTCTCTCAGCCATCACTGTTTGGTATCAGAAGACTGCAGAGTTTTATTCACGCATCCATTCCAATATATTTGTCTTTGGTTAGTTGAAGGATAACTTTTTGGTTTTCATCTCCAGTAATACACTATCAACCCTTCTGGTCCTGACAGGTCTCGTATAGCCAGAGCTATTTCCACACTTTCTTTTAGCTCTGTGTCAGAGTTGGAGAAAGGTCTGGCTGCACCCATTGTCACTCTGATATAGGGGAAATAAAATACTCTGCCTTGCTTGTATTCCTTTAAACCAATCAAGATCATCTTGGGCAGCACTCAGGTCAGGATACAACGATGGTGCTTCTGCAAAATAGTGTTGGGGGAGGCAAGCCCTGGCGTAACAGCGAAGTAGGCCTGTCTTATTGCATCCACATTTTCTTCAAAACTCGCCATTTTCAGCATGTAGGTTTCCCTCTCTGAGCTGGTTGTTGTGTCAAATGGTGACAGCAGTTTGGAAATGTAACAGTAAAGGGGAGGAGAATGATGACTGAAATGGTCAGCCAATGGCAGGATTATACCAGCAGTCTACTTGTTAGTCAGACTAGTCCCAAACCAACTCCCTGCATCCACATCCTGCTGGGTTTTAATATTTTTATTACATTTATTAATTATGAAGCAGCCAGTAAGCTCCTCAACATATGTGAAGGGAAACTGTGTGGGGAGAGTTTCAGGATTTGTCCTATAGTGAAATAATTCTGGAAATAAAATATCTGTGGGTGTATGCCAGGGCCCTGTTTTTCACGGCTGCACCTGTTTGTACCGAAGCACCATTATGAAGCAGAACCTGATCCTTAAAGTGTGTAGACTTACCAACCAGTGGACAATAACCAATAAAAGCCCTGATCATCGATACCAGTCTGACCCTTCAGTTCAGACACATAGAACTATATATTTGAATATACTTGTCATGCTCCTCCAGAGATCACTGTCCTTAGTGTCCCGAAAACGTCCTTGTTTCAACGTTATACTTCCTCTCTCAGCCTGTACATACTGTGGACGTGTGAGTGTGCTACGCCAGGTGAGCTGGAAATGTCCGAACTCGTCTTTCTTAAAATCAATATGTAAAAACTGTTTTTGTATTCTTGCTACTTTTTACCATGTGAACTGTTTTGACAAATGCTCTTTTGTTGTTCAGTGATTGTATCAGTATGTTGCAGGGGGTCTCAAAGAGAACCCTTAATGTGTGTGTGTGTGTGTGTGCGCGTGTGTGTTTGAGCGTGTGAATGTACAAACAGTATTCTGTCAAACAGGGACATTCAGACTGTAGAGAATTGTATTAGAAATGTTTCAACAGACCTACGCCTTTTTTTTTAATGTACTAACCTTACTGGTCTGTCTGAGCTGTTTTTGTGTTTTCCAAGTGTTTTCCATGTTTCGAAAGGAAATATTAATGCTGTTTTTCAAGATACATGTTGCATTAAGGTTGACGTTGTGTTTGTCAGAATGGGTTCGTACCACAGTGAATGACACCCTCCTCTTCTTGGAATGCTATGAGATTCTACTTGAGTTTAGGAAGCCTGGAACACAAGTAGGTTTACACGTCAGCTGTGGTCGCCATTGTTCCTTTTTCGGATCATAAGGGAACCACCCCCCATCCACCCCTGACCCCCACCCCCCCACCCCCCCCTCCTTTTCACTGTTCATTCATGGTTTGAGTACAGTATTGAAAAGTTTTGAGTACAAATGGAGGAGGTCAAGTAACATTTTTCTCTGGCTTGTAATTTTAGTTTAGCCTTTAAATGAGGGCACAGTGCCTCTGTGTCTCTTCTTCCTCTTCTGCTGTCTGTTTCTATCCATCATCATCACCATGCAAGGTCAGAGCGGTGGTTTCATCAGCTTTTGTATTTTTTTATTTTCTAAATCTGGCATTATAAGACTTTGAGAACTTGGACTTAAAGTAAAGAAGTACTGTATGTTTTTTCCCACATTTGTTTCTATTTTTTATGATTACTCTTTAAATTGATATGAATATCTATATTCCTCAAGGGATAGAGAGAGAGAGAGACCAGGGCCTTGGGAGCTAGGTCTGGTATAGAGCTTTGACAATGTACAGTTGTTTCTAATGCCAAATCTACACAAAGAACTCTGTAGGGTGGAGGTGGTGTAAAAGTTGAATAAGTACAACAAAAACACATCAGGAATCTGTGAAGGTTGGATTATCTATGCCAAGATTCTACAAAATGCTTGAGGACTTTTGATTTGTAAATCGATGCTGACACATCGCCAGACTAGTCTAAACTAGTCATTCCAGTCACTAGTCACTGGAAAACCAGTCACTCTAGGTGCAGGATAAGGACCTTGCATAACGTGTAGTGTTAACATGTGTGAAGAACAATTCCAGCCCAGCAGCACTGGTTCAGTTGTTAGTATTCATGTCTGGTCATGCATTTGTCCTGTGTGTTCTGTTCAGCTGTGTCAAACATTAATGGACCAATCTGAGACCACAGTTAAGAATACTGCAAAGTGAAATAGAGAACTGTGCTCTTTACCTCTTCATAGGTTCTGTGTTTAAAAAGCATATCCAATAAGCAGTCAGGGAAAGGAGAGGAAAATCTCCTGTATAAGCACAGATTAAGTAAATCCACACTTGTGTGTTTTAACTGATGGTTTTTATGAATAAAAAGTCAGTTTAGGCACCAGTTCACCCACCAGTCCACCATCCCTGCTCTTTTTTCAGTTCCAGTGAATAAAGCTGTCAGACCCTGGTGTCTCTTGCTCTCTGCATGCTTGCTGTGTTAGTTCCTGTGTTCTGTCCTTGGGAACTGGTGCCCCCCCCCCTCCTTGTCCTCACAGCCCTGTTCCCTCCTATAGCTTTTCAAATTGTACTGTAGTTTATGTGAATGATGTTGAAAAAAAGAAATGAAACTTGTGGCAACGTACAGTACATGTAAATTCATGCTAAGATTAACTGTATGTATGTATGTATGTAGCATTCAATTACACACAGCACTAACAAATTAAACTTTTTTTTTCATTTATTAACTTAAATTAGTCATGATATTATTTAAGTGGGGAAAAAACAACATTCAAAGGTCAGTTTTTCATCAGAGTCAGTACTTCCATGAAGCTCATTTACAAATAACTTGTTAAATGGTACAACCACAAAATGAGACATTATATGATTATTATTACTAGTAATAATTGAAATTCTTTAAATGTCTTGCTTGCAAATGTTTCATGAAGGAAATGCTTTTAGCATGTGTGTTAGACCACAAGAGTAAATGCCGTGTTGTGGTGAGAAATAATGAATGTAAACATAAAAGTGTTTGTTTACAAAAAACTCCACAGGGTACCTTTAAATGATATATCAAAACAAATGTAAAAATTAGTTGATTTTCATTCATTTTCCATCAGAATTTATGTCGTATGTAAAGAAATACATCGTATTTATAAGACCACCTATTATTTTGTATATGAAAATCCATTTAATCTCTAAAAAAAACACTAACTACCGTTTTTGAATAGATTTGTATTTCCCTCTGAAATGTATTAGAATTGGAATTACTCAAGCAAAGCGTTCTCAATTACAGTACCTGACTAAATCTACTTAGCTACTTTTCACTACTGTGATTTATATCAAGTGCAGGTGCTTACCTCACATAACCACAATCTGCTGTCCACTCAATGTCCTGCATGGACAGGAGGAACTAAGAGACAAACATATACTACAAAGTCACATAATTCTATTGCTAATATGGCAATTATCCCATTATATATGAAATAATGATTAAGACAATTAAGTGATGGGTTATAGGCTGATTGTATTAATAGTAATAAAGGTGTATTCATGAAAAATCATTGTAAAATTTGATCTAGGATTAATGGATAGATCTGCTGTGACAGTATGTAGGTGATATTTGATGCTTTTATTATCTAAGGAGAAATTAGCATTTAAGTCATGGACAAGTTTATTATTTTGTGAGTACAAGATAAATATAAATCACCTTACGGGACATGGGCCAATATTATTTTCAGCTGTCTCCAATTGGACACTGACCAGCATAAGATTGACTTGCTGTCGTTTATCAGGCTACAGACACCATCTAATCTAAGATAACCTGCTGTTACTTAGGCTAGTTATTGTAATTCGACATGCAGTGAAATATATCGCGGTGCTGTGTGCTTGTTAGGCCGGCGCCTCGCCAACTGACACTACGGAAATCGTAGCTGTGGTTTCGGGATAACATGTCTCACTCGAAAAACACCATCAGATCAGGTCAGTGGAGTTTCTGTCTCCATAACATCTTTGGTCACTGTCACATCCTCCCCACTAGAGGGCGCTCTTTCCCGACTGCTCAGTCGAAAATCACATTCCTCATCTTCACCCCGGCAGCCAGCTGCGTTCACATCCGGGCGGCTCTCTCGCTCGCCTTCAATCGCAATCCGCTTCCCTTCCCTGCGCTCTCCACCGGGGAGGTCTGTGGCTGCAGAAGAAACTCCCGAATTCCGGGCCGTCCGTCGGCGTCTGGTATCGGTCCATTTAGGCGTTGCTTCCCCGCACAGCCGGTTGCACATGACGCGGGCTCCGCCGATGGTGGTGCACGGCGCCGAGCGCTCCCAGTCGGTGCGACATCTTCGCGCTGAAGTAGCATCGCTGGTTAACGTTAGCTAACAACATCGATCTCTCTGCTGCTCCACCCCCCTCTCCCTCCGGTCGACCCCCACTACCGATCCGTCACATCAACAGCTGATTTATAGCTAACACTGGACCACCGAGGGCCACCCACCTCCCCGACCGTCCATCGGCTAGTGCAGGAAGCCCACCCGTTTCCTCCCCTGACGTTTCGGATTTAGGGCCCGCAGAGAGTAGCTTCGGAATTTCATCCCGTGATATTTAGATCACCGACCCTCTGTCCTCCTCCTCTGTGGCCTTTTAGGGGTCCGATTCCTCTCTACCTCAACACCCTGCTGCCTCCCCATCTGTGTGTGTAACCTCTGCTGCACTATCACCCCGACTCTCATCAGCCCCCCTCCCCTTTCCGAGCACCACAGACACCGGCTCTGCTGCTTCTGACAATCCGACTAAGGAGCGCTGCTCGGCGCGCACTGACTGCGGCGAACCTCCGGCGGACATCTCCGGTTCTCTCCCCAAAGCCCCCACCCCCATCCCCTTCTCTCAATCTGGCTGAAGAGGGAAGCTAGCAGGCTGGCCGGTTCCACTTGACACCCACACAGACAACAAATCCAGTTACCGATCTACCCATACACCCCCCACCCTCTCCCGTTCCTGTTGGATCCCCACCCCAGCAGATCCGTGACACATACTCCAGAGCACCCGAGCCTCGGGTCTCGTCATGCCGGGTCCGGTGGCCGGTAGCAAGTCCCGTGTGTACGCTGATGTCAACACGCTGAAGAGCCGGGAGTACTGGGACTACGAGGCCCACGTACCTAACTGGAAGTGAGAACATTTCTGTTTACTGCAGATTGCATGTGTCATGTGATATCTAACCCCAGCAGATGATGAGTTTCTGTGTGCATGTGTGTTGGTGGATGAGGGAAAGTGTGGCAGATGGCTGTCTATTATTATACATATAGCTGTGAGGGTGTGATGACACCACGGTAGTACAGTCTCTCAGTCTCCCATTCCGTTACCCTGCTGTTTTGCACTAACACTTTCCTTGGCCTTACCTGCATCTGTGTTCCCCAGTTCACCTTTGTCTTTTGACTTAAATAACATCTGCCATGAGATCAGGACCAGAAATCCCTTCATTCCCTGAGCCAGAGCTTCATCACTCATCATTAATGTCCTAATTACGATCTGAAGATTAAAATATTTTTCTTTCTCGCATAGTAAGACAAGCTGTGCACTGTTTCCCTGTCTGTCCCTATAGCAACCAGGAGGACTACCAGCTGGTTCGAAAGCTGGGCAGAGGGAAGTACAGCGAAGTGTTCGAGGCAATCAACATCACCAACAATGAGAAGGTGGTGGTCAAGATCCTGAAGGTGAGCAGTTGGATGTCCTTGAGCTAAATGCTGAATGTCTCAGCTGACTGTGGTGTGGAGCCCTTTGCTTGAAATGGAGTGAAATATTGATTTCGATGGCTGCAATGAGTACTGTGGTTCCTGAATAGTTAGAATTCCTGAAAAAAATCTGAATTTTAATTCTTTGAGTAAGTCATGCAAAAATAGCAAACATTCTTCAGTAAATTGAATATCTTTGGGTTTTGGACAGACAGAATGAGCACATGGAGATGTTGCTTTGGGCTTTAGGAAACTGGGATGGACATTTTTCACTGTTGCCTGACATTTTACAGATAATTACCAGTTTAATAGCGAATGAAAATCGTTATTTGCAACCTTAATAGTTTTCTGTGTTTGTATCAGACTCGCGCTTGTCTCACACCCTGCAGTGACTTATAGGAACAGTAGAGGCTTGAAGGTGGTGCCTCAGGGTTTTCTTGCAGATGTTATTGGTAGACTGATAAATGTTTAGGTTAGCTTAATGCTAAAACATTAATTGGTTGACATACTTATTTAGTAAGTAATTTTGCTGGCCATCATGTCAATCATTCTTGACTTCAAGCTTCTCAGTTGTGAGCCTTTCCAGCTTGTCTTTGTTTCATGTGATAAAATAAATTATATGCTTACTCTGCTATGCCTAGATCCTTTGATGCCTACAACATATTTTAACAAAGTGGCATGTTTACCATTGTGTCCCATCATCCTCTGTCTTAACAGCACTCGGGTAGAGTTTTAGAACTGAGGGCACAAAGTGTGGAGGAGCGTAATTCATTCTTGCTTGATATACGACTTAATTCGCTCAGCAGTCTGGGGTCTCTGTTGTTGTATTTTGTGCTTAATAATGTGCTGGGAGACAGGTTGGAACTGCAGGCAGGCCAGTCCTGTACCCACACTCTACACTTTACTTTGAAGCCACACTGAGGTTAACACGTGCAGAATGTGGCTTCAGGACATCCCTGAAAAAGACACAGTTTGGATGACAGCATATGTGGCTCCAAACCTGTAATGCTTGTTCAGCAGTAATGGTGCCTTCAGAGACATGCGAGTTACCCATGCCATGGACACTAACACACCCCCATACCATCGCATATGCTGACTTTTTACCCCTATGCTGGACTGTTGGTAGCAGTTCAGATGGTTCTTTCCTCTTGAGGACACAATGTCCATGATGTCCAGAAACAATTTGAAATCTGGACTTGTCAGACCACAGAACACTTCTACTCTTTGCTTCAGTCCACCTCAGATGAGCTCAGGCCCAGAGACGTCAGCAGCATTTATGGATGTTGTCTGTGGCTTTAGCTTTGCAGGGTAATGTTCGGAGCTCGTGTTGGGGTGATGCAGGTGACAGAGGAGGATGCAAGTGACAGAGTTACAGGCAATGTCAGGTTATTTCTCATTTAATTGTAAACATCAACATCCTTCCCACAGTAAATGTCTTTGTACAAAGACTGACAGGCTGATTCTGAAGAATGCAGCAGCAGCAGGTTCGGCAGGATCAGCAGGTTCAAGATCAATATTCAGAAAAGACATACAGGCAAACATGTCTACTCTTTACATCTTGGTGTGATTTTTCTTCTCCCCCATAATTTCAAGACCTTTCTTTTAATTCTCTGCCTTTGTTTGCTTTGTTTGTTTTTCCGTGGAATTAGCCGGTCAAGAAGAAGAAGATCAAGCGAGAGATCAAAATCTTGGAGAACCTGCGAGGAGGAACCAACATCATCCGACTGGTGGACACAGTCAAGGACCCAGTGGTAGGCTCACTAGCAGCATGTCTGTCTTGTTAAATTAAAAGACCAATGGAGACTTTTGGCCTGAAAATGTTGTGAGATGTTTGGTGCCATGTTTTATTAGGTGTCCTGATTTCACAGAAGGATGGCCACAACTCAGAATTACAGCTGCTGAGTGTGTGCTTTAGTTACTCCTATAAGGACAATACAAATAGGCATGCGCTGATCTTTTAACAACATTGATCTATAGCGCCTCTAGTGGTGAGAAACTCCACAGGGTACCTTTAACTATAAGTGGAAACTATGAGTTACTATTAGATAGTGGCTTTAGATCACTCCAACAAACAAATGGAGCTGAGCAGAAAACAGGGGCCGAAATGAAACAGTTTTTAATGGAACTGACTTGCCACTTAATAGGGGCAGAACTGGCATTAGCACTGGCGCATATTGTATCTGCATATCCATAATTAATTAATATATTATTCACACTGTCTATTGTTGCATGTTAATGTATGTCTCTATAATGTGGACTACACCTTAGGTTACGGGTGACACGGGAGTTAATTTGAGAAAATAAAGTAGCAACTGTATTTATTTACTTTTCTGTTACCTCTTATCAGTCACAAAAAATCACTCTTCTTGCAGCATGTGACCAAAGAGCTACCTTACGTCTGTCTCACGTATGGTTTTTTAAAGCACAAGTAAGCAACTGCCAACATTGTAATGATGGGTTTAGGGAAATCAAGGATTTCAGGAGTGATTACAGGTGTTGCAAATGATACAATCACTTTTGGGAGGCTCTGACATTGCAGCTTTTTTGTTATTCATCTTGTGGTTATTTGAGTTTACGAGGGCAGGGCAGCATTCCCACCACTGTCACGGGATGAAAGAATTTAGAAGTGTAATCCAAAGAAATAACTTGATAAATTATCTGGAAAGGGTAAAGATCACACAGTGGATTTGTCAAATTTCCAATGAATCAGGGGACTAAATCACAAAAGCTACATCCTGCTCTGTTTTCACTGATTTCAACTCCCCGACACCCCCTCTCACTCTCTGTCTCTCTGCTTCGACTGTACAGTCCAGAACTCCAGCGCTCGTCTTTGAATGCATCAATAACACAGACTTCAAGGTACAACAATCACCTGTCTTCTGCATGCATCTGGGGTCTGCTGTTCAGTCTTTGAGGTCACTTTGAATGATTCTTGTTTATCTCATCTCCATGTTGTATTGTCTTAGTCAGTGGGGGTTGAATGGTGCAGGGGGCATCATTTTTTTTCTGGAACAAATTAAGGTTCAAATCCTCATGTAAATTTGTTTTCCCCCATAGGAATTGTATCAGAAGTTGACAGATTATGATATCCGTTTCTATATGTATGAACTACTGAAGGTGAGACTTTTCAAAATTCAATAAATCACAAATTCTTCAGATGACTGTGTACACATATTCATATTTTGTCTGCTTTGTGTTTATTTGTCTGCCAGGCTCTGGACTACTGTCACAGTATGGGAATCATGCACCGTGACGTCAAACCCCACAATGTGATGATCGACCACCAGTTGAGAAAGGTAGGTGGTGCCCTATATAGTTCTTTTTTTCTTCACACATCCACACATACTCTTAATATTACCTCTCACCTGCTGTTTCAGCCCATCTTTCTCTCTCACTGTTTACTTTCTCTCTGGCTCTCTACTTCCTTTCATTGCGTTTTTTTTTTTTTTTTTTTTAAATCTTGAAAAGGGGTTAGATTGTTGTTTGTTGGTAATGCATTAGCACTGGCCTCTGTGCACTTGAGATCCTTAACCTATTAATGTCCTCAGTGGGATTTTATAATTTCCTTTACAGCTCTTAAAGTACTAGCCGAGCGAAGCTCAAATCCATTGCCGTACTGTAACACAATTCTGTCCATACCCATTTCATGAAAGCATTTATTGTGATTTTTCTGAACATTAGATCAAAGAAATATCATCTCTTGATGAGTGAGCATGTGCAAGCAAGCCAAGCTAGGATGGTAGTCATAGCCACTGGCTACAGCGCTAATGGGCAGTGTTATCTTGTTATGGCTAATGGCTAATGTAGTCTTAGCTATGTCTATGATTGGATGTCTTTTTCTACAGCACAGAGACAGTTACATTTGCCAAGAAAGTATTGTGAAGCCGGACATGATCAGAAGAACCTGGCAAGCTGGCAGAATCTGGTGTTTGTGCTAGCTTAACTAGTAGCTTTACTGTGGCTTGCATAAACGTTTGCGTCAGAGCCTTACTCATTGTAACCACCCCAGAACTGGATACGATAGCCATAATCGCAGCTACAGCCATGTCCACAGGAAAAGCCATGGCCACAGTCTAATCACAGCTACAATCACAATCTGTCACAACTGCGGCTTTAGCACTGTTCAGTCATAATAATAAGCCTGTGCTAGCTATTTCAACTTTAGCGGCAGAGCCAAGTTACCTACAGCGACCATCAGACTAAAGTATCAATGAACAATGGAAAATAGACCAACCTAGATAATGTTAACTAACAAAAGCAAGCCGACCGCAGAGCTTTACATAGAGTAAACATAGAGTATAATGGACGATAAGCAGGCTATGCTTTAGAGCGTAGCTGCCTTGTAGCTGGCATGGAGTGTCCTTGGGTTCTCAGTACGATCTAATTAGAATAGAGGCATAGCATTGCATATCTTCCCCAGCTCCACTCTCTCATCCAAATATGGTCACTACTGATTCCAAAAAGCCAAGATAGCAATGAACTATAATGTCAGACTCAAGGCTTCAAACCGCAAACCAGTGGGTGATGTCACAGTGGCTCTGTCCACTATTTATTATAACGTCTATGTTTCATACCCACAGCCACTCACGCTTTAGTCACAGCTACTAGCCATGGCCACAGTTGGAACTGGGCCCTGCTTTGATTTATGGGAACTGGAGTTCAGAAAAACACAAAAATGAAATATGAGGAACAAAAATGAGAAAAATAAAATACGGTACATTTTAATCAGGGTATCCCACTCATTGCCTCTTAACATATAGCAGTATTAATGCACTGCTGTCCCTTAAAAAACACTACCAGTGTTGACCAGTAGGGGGCAGCAAGTGCACAAATATGTGAATTGACCCAATATATTCCAAAGAATACATCACACCTGTTAGTGTTGCTTCGTCACATTGTCTATATTCTGTTTCAAAAGTATGAAGCGAAGCTGAGTGAGGATAAATTGTGTTTTTCCACAGCTACGCCTTATAGACTGGGGTTTGGCAGAGTTCTACCACCCATCCCAGGAGTATAACGTCAGAGTGGCGTCACGATACTTCAAAGGCCCTGAACTCCTGGTAGACTACCAGGTAACACACTCACCTTGAGCAAACAGCCATTAGAGATACGGTTCTTTCTGTGTGACGTATTTATGGGACAGTGTTGTTACCACACATGGATAATTCTAACGTCTCTGTTTTCATCATGTGCAGTGCTGTTTGATGATTTACTTTTTCAGATGTATGACTACAGTCTAGACATGTGGAGCCTGGGCTGTATGCTGGCCAGTATGATTTTTCAGAAAGAGCCCTTCTTCCATGGACAAGACAACTATGACCAGGTACCGCTGTCATACATGTGTAACTCCCACATGCAGCTACACTAGAAACACTTTCATATCGAATGAGACAGACAAATAAGACACACACACACACACACACACACACACACACACACACTGAAAGAACACAAGCTTGCTTCTCTGCACACAGAGGGCTGTGTCACAGGAAGTACCAAAAATAAAATGACATTGAGATTACTTATATTTGTATCCTGGACTTTTATCAGATGTAATCTGTAGGGACTCGCTCTGAAGTTTCAATGGTGGTAACAGGAAGAGGGCGCTGTTGTTCAGCACAATTTGTGTTAGAACTCTGAACGTCTCTCACAAGAGACTAGAAAAGCTGAGACAGGGAAAAATAAATACATGTTGATCAGGGACAAGTAAAACTAACAACATAGATTAAGCACAGAGGCTAACAATCCACCTGACTGTTGTTTTATTTGTGAATAGTCAGCGAGTGAAAGTACACAGTGTTTGAACCCCGGTGTGTTGTGTTTTCTAGTTGGTGCGAATTGCCAAGGTCCTGGGGACAGACGAGTTGTTTGGCTACCTGCGAAAATACCACATTGAACTGGACCCACGCTTCAAAGACCTGCTGGGACAGTAAGTCCACTCTGTCACTGGGATTCCCATCATACTTTTTGTGAAATGCATTAGGTGTTCTGGAGCTGAATGTAGAGTTGGCTCAAATCAGATTACAGACTAAAAATGTCATGAGGGGCAACAAAGTGACTTCGTACAAATATTAGAAGAATGTCTTTCCCGCTAAGGAACACAATGAACCCGCTAATTTGATACTTTCAAAGTTTTAGTGCTGCATATGCTCTCTTCTGAAACATACTCAGCCCCTGTTGTAGTCAGGAACTATTGAACACCCCCCCCCCACGAAGTAAAGATTTATTTGAAATTAAAAGAAAGTAAAACAATGTAAGTTTGATTTTCACTTTTCAGCACACAAAGAAGTTAAGAATTGTGCTATGTTGAAACTGCATCACAGTGGTAGTTACAAAGATGAGTTCATGTTTTCCACTGCAGCTCCTTGTTGTGGCTCCTCTTATGTAATGTGCAAGCCACTCATAAAGGTACCCTGTTAAGTTTTCTTGTAAACATACAGTGTTTCACCAGAACAACACAGTGTGTAACCTTGAAGTCTTTCTTAAATCAATTAACGTTCATATCAAGTAGCTCTTCTAAGGATGCCCTGAGAGGCAAGTGAAAAAAAGATTCTGGTGATCCATTTTCCAAGTCTGATTTTGAAAAGGTTTTGGTAGGCTAATCTAGCTCCCTAGCGTCACAGGGCATCTTTAAGTTTGGCGGCAGCTCTGGTAAGAAAAACTTCACTGCTGCTTTATTTCCCACTGCTCATCTGAATACATGTAAATCCTCAAGTTTTTTTTTTGTTGTTTTCTGAACATGACACCTTTTGAATTCTTTTTGTGATACAACTATTGCTTGCCACTTCCAGGGTTCCTGTTCTATAGCTATCCCTGACCTATGGCTTCTCTGTTGAACAGATGAAGGGAAATTGTATGTGCTAATCAGAGAGGAACATACTTTGCCACAAATGCTTATACTATATGGGCATAATGTAAAAGAGAAAACAGAAACGACCTAGAGTTCAGGAGATGAAAGAATCTGCTCACATTGGATCAGTAATATCATTGTTAGTTATGGCAGCACTATCAGTAGATGTCCCCTCAGCAGTGGTGGTTGTTATGTGTGTCTGTAGGCAGAGCAGGAAGCGCTGGGAACAGTTTGTGCAGACAGAGAACCAGCACTTGGTGAGTCCTGAGGCTCTGGACCTGCTGGACAAGCTGCTACGCTATGACCACCAACAGAGACTGACCGCCACAGAGGCCATGGAGCACCCCTACTTCTGTAAGCAAGACACACACCAGATCGCACACCGTACACAGGCAGCACACGCAGTGATACAGTGAGACTTGATGAAGGTTATGTGGCATTTAAACCTAAGATAGGAAAATACTTGCAGTCTGCAGCACAAGCTCAATGTTTAATCGTAATCTGGAGTGAAAAGGCAGTAAAGTTGTGGCAAATTCCTTCTCAGGTGAATACATCCTAAATGAAAATAACGCTCACTGTGCAGCACAATACTGGGTGTTTGTTTCACGGTCCTCATAATTGTAAACAAACAGGAAATGTGCTCCTGGTGAAAATATTAAAATTAATATCTGACCCTTTGTCTATTTATATTTTCAGTGTTTTTCTCAGTTTTAAAATAGTCCTAATGTCTATGAGGCATTAACTAAAGTTTGTAAGGGATTCTTTAAATGTAGTTCCTCTCTCCTCCTGCAGACCCAGTAATAAAGGAACAGTCTCTGTCAAACTCTGACAACAACATGGTTTCCAGTGGCAACACAACAGCGCGATGAAACGCAGGTAACAGCTTGAAAGGTTACTCATCGGTCATTGTGTATACCTTTAACACCAAAATATCTATGCTAACAGTACCATGAAACAAGTCAGTCACAATTTTAAATCCAAGTAATCCGCTCAAACCGTCAGCTGGGTTTCAACCTGTAGAGGACAGTCGCTATGCATATGCTATGCTATGCACAAAACGGAAAATTCAAATACTTTCCACTAAAATGTCAAGATTTGGGCCTGAATCGATCAGTGACACTACTAAATATCTATTTAAATGGATTTTCAGCAGAAAGAAGTAGTTGAATTACTCTTTAATCTTGTGAGCTATATAAAAATTCACCCTTTAAAGTTGTCATGAACAGGGAATTTAGCTTTAGAGACCAAAACTGTTTTTTGTTCTAGGCTATGGACATGTTTATTTCTACTGTAAAGTTGAGCATTTTAACATAGAATCTTCCTGGCATTGGCTCACCTTTGGAGCCACCCTCAAGTGGTCACTCCAGGAACTGCAGTTTTTGGCACTTCATGTTGATGTCATGTTTTGGCTGCAGACTGCCTTTTTGGATCATGAATTTTTATTTTTGAAAGCAACACAAACTGCACCAAATTTTACATTTTCATTGTGATTCACTTTTTCTCAAACAAAGCAGAAACAAGCTGGACCCTGTTCCAAAGGCTCGGTACATCGAAAAAATTAGTAAAATTGGTGAAATCGATCCATATGAGCACATGCAGTGATACTTATCTGGGTTTGCACACTGCACTTCATTTGCAGTGTTATTTATCTGTTTGCACACAGTCTTTTGCTGTTGGCACCTTATTTGCACTGTTACTGGAACTTTAACAGTGTCACTGCACTGTACAAGAATGTTTGTAATAAACTGAAAAGACTTTTAAACAAGAAGTGTTACACATTATTGCATGAGTAAATGGCACATGGTCTCACAGAGGACTTCTTATGGCTTAATTAAAGTAGTTGGAATATAGTTTCATACATTGCTACTGAACTACAATATTTATTATCACCATCAGGCAGTTTGTAAAGTGTAGGCCTGGTGTTTGCCACCATATGAGCAAGTAGCAGTTGAGGACATTTTCCTGCACCTGACATATCAATGACATGTTAATGATAAATAGAAATAAGCAGACCAAGATTAGCAGCCATTCATTTTATTTTCTGAAAATGCCGTGAACACACCAACATGTGTCTGATTTTGGTGATTGCGTTGACAGTGATGTTTGGTCGTCTCACGGCTGCTATCCAGGCCATTCGGCGTCTCCTTGTTAACTCACAGATCTGAGGTCCTTGGCTTTGCTTTCACGTTGGAAATGAGAAAAATCTCACCCCGTTGTTTTTTTGTTTTTTGTTTTTTTTTTAACCAAAGCGATCATGTGAATGTTTGTGGCAGTTAATGAAACAAAACAACAGAACTCAAGAGCAGCTTCACACATTCAGCTGGCGTAAACACACTTTTCAGTAAATCCACTATTACTACCACCTGACTGTGCTGTGAGGGAGATGCATGCCAATATAGTAACAGTCCAGAATGATGGGAGAAGGAAAAACAGCCTTTGACACTGTATAGAAGCATCTGTTCTTGCTACTGTATTTTATACACTCATTTATTCGTTTTCCCTTTAAATTGTCACCCATCTGTACTTGTACTGTGACTGGCTTGTCCAGAGGACTGCATCATTAATGGGTGAAAACATGTTTACCTTTGCTGCTTTCACTGTGTAGTAGACTGGGAATATCAAACACTTCAGTTTGGCTGAAACATTAAGTCATGATTTCTGTAATCATGTCCCTTCTTTTCTTGTTCTTCCTCCTCACACTCTCTCTTTTGTTCTCTTTCTCTCTACAGAAGTGGAAGAAGAACGATGTTTGTTACCTCAACTTTGTACCCAGTTGTGACAGTAACTTTGACAAGTGTACAGTGACAATGGATCAAAGTAACTCTGACCAGTTACACATTCACAGATATGTGCATACAGATACACACATTTACACACACGCACACACACACCAATGCAAGCACATCCACACCTGCGGACATGTATACATACACCCTCCTCCTCTGTATCAGTCTGCGATTGGCTTGCCCTGGTTCCCTGTCCAGCAGCCTGACCAATGAGCTTGAAGCTGCTCCCTCGTCGTCCCCCAACTCATGTTTTTCCTCCCAGCTCAGTGTCATGTAGGCCGACGAGGACAGACTACTTTTTAAGACAATTCAGTCCTTCCTCTTCTCTCTGTCGTCCCTCCTTTATGTCATCCTCTCTTTGTTTGCATCAGCATGGAGAATGAACAGGAGTGTGAGCCTGTACAAGTCCCAACCCCCCTCCCCTCCCAACCTGTTCATTTATCCGTCTGTTTAACCCCCCCATCCTGTACCCCAACAGACAGACAGACGTCTTAGCACTACTCCAGTTCTGAAAGCGGCATGGTGGACTCTCTCTAGATAGAATGATGATGATAATATTAATAATAATAATAATATTAATGAAAAATAAATGATTTTTATTTAGATGAACTGTGCCTGTGGTGAGAGTGAATTTTTTGTTCATTCATTTTTGAGAATGTGTGACATCTTTCGGATTTGAGAAGGTGGTTGAAAAACTAGAGTCGTGGGTTTTGTGTTATATTAACTTTATATGTTAAGATGATGTCAGTTTACTTGTGAGGAGCAGCCATACAGTTGTCTGTCCTGCAGTAAGCCTTTAATAAGGGAGAATTTATTGCAGGATTGTTGTGTTAGGTTACATTCATTTTAGCTATGTGGGCTTGATAAAATGAGGGATGTAGAGAGAGAGATGTAGCGGATGAAAAAAGAAGAATTATCATTTTATGACAAACCACTCTGTAAAAATAGGTCTTAAAAACAGATGGTGCAAGCTGATTGTTGCGTTTTGCCATTTTATTTTCAGTTTTTGTTTTAGTTCCACCTAACCCACTCCCACACAGACGCATGTAATCAGTGGAAACATTCCACTGTCTCTATTTTAAACCCCAACCTGTAACCTCTACCTTGATTCATATGTACTGTAGCCCACACTGAAAACAAAACCTTATGACCAAACTTTCCAAATGACATGTTAACCTCCGCAAAGCTGACACACCTACGCAATACAGACACAGAGCCTTTTTAATGAGAGTGGTGGACACCAATCAGCTGATGAACTCAGTGTGTGAGGGAGTGAGTAACTATGCCAGCTGAGCTTCAGATGTGTAAAGCTGATACAGGTAGTTCACAGCCAGAAATGATGAAAGGATGTCACGCTCTGCTTTTTAATTTCACAAACCTAACCAAATAGCACGATCCTGGTGCACCAACATAGTGATGCAGGTAAAGAGTCACATAGACATTTCGGTGCTTGTGGAAGCTCACCCAGCATTTCACATTTCACTTCATCGCCTTGGATTATTTGTATTTTTCTTATTTATGAATTAGTGGTCCGAAAATTCAGTTTCATGTGGGAGAGCAGTATGGAAATTCTTTTTCGTTGGTACATGTATGTAGGCTACTGTTGTTTATTTACTTATAATGTCAAACTTGCACCTTGTAGTTATGTAGTATGTAATTATGGCGTATTACACAGTAGTCTTTTACAGGTCACAGTTTTTGTTGTGTGTGTTGTGCTGTTATCTGACGTATCAGCTTCCTTCTTGTATAGAAACCAGAGCTTTAGCTCCCTGTTCTACAACCTGACTCCTCGCTCATGTTCAGGTGCACTCACATATAGACGCACACACACACATATATAGAAAGAGACATGTAGACCTGGACGCACAGGAAGTCTGCATTACCCTTTAAAGCATCTTGGCCATGAAACATTCAGTAGAAGACTTGTCTGATCAGCAGTGGCTACTGGTCATAGGTCTCCCAGTGTCAGGTCTCCCAGTCACACACACACACGCACACATATGATAAGCTTTCTGTGTGCAAATGTATAGGTGAGCTGTACTTTCCACGGTTTTTATACAGCAGATAAATAATTCTGTGCAGTAAACAAACTTCTGGACCTCGTGGTCTCTTTTCAGTTAGTACTTTTCCATCTGATTGCCTTTGCTACAGCTCACATGATGCTCACTCTTCTACATGTACAGTAGAACAGACGGTGTTCACTAAACTGGTGTTTTATCTGTGTTTTGTATAACATCAACATTTTAGTGGCTTTTTGTGCAATAATGTACTTGTTTTTTTTTTCGAATGCAAGCAAGTAAAAACAAGTTGCACATTAGATTAGATGGAAAGATGGAAAATCATAGTTGTGGCAGATTTAAACAAGTCTAAAAGTCTACAGCAGCAGCTTCGTGACATTAATGTGCTTGTCACTATGCTAACATGCTAACAATCACAATATCAATGCCCTGTTGTTTAGCAGGTATAATGTTTACCATGCTCACTATCTTACTTTAGCTTGTTAGCGTACTAACATTTAAAAATTGGCACTAAACACAAAGTAAAGCTAGGGCTTGTGGGAAAGTCATTTAGCAGGCATTTGGTCATAAAACAAAATATTGGGCAAAACATTTTTAACCTAATTATGACATGACATTAAAAGATAAAGGATCTGAAGTGAATTCAGTTCAGGAAGTATTTCAAAAACATGAATGCCAATTCATAGTGGGGTAAGGGGGGGAAATCAGGCCATTACTGAAGTCAAAGGTCAGTTCAGATTTTATTTTCTTTGAACTACACCACTTATGATCATTATAGAGATTGCAAAGAAAAAACGGCAGTAACGCACAGGAGCACAGATAGGAATACAGATCACACGCAAGCAAACTAACGACTGAAAAAGAAAACACATGGACTCCATACAGGTTAATCAGGACCAGGTGAAACCAATCAGCTCAATCACAAAGGTAGGAAAAACACAATGAAGCAATTAGTATTTTTACAGAGGTGTATTACTTCTTTCACCCGAGTAAGAGATATGTGTATTTCTTCAAACACTGCTTTTTAGTCACTTTTAGCTTACTATTTTATTTTTATTATGGTTCTCATCCTCTCTGCTCTCACTGTTCATTGCTCAGTGCCAAACTGCAGACAGAGGAAGTTAGCAACTAGCTGGTAAAGAAGCTTCCAGATTAGGGAGCTAAGTAGCTAATGCCAAATATTTTTCACAAGTTTATGAATTTTATTAACTCATATGAACTTAAATTTATCAGTGTTCGGAAATATGATTCTAAAAATACTAACTGCTCCCTGACTGCTGAATTTGTAAATGGGAAAGTTTTGCTAACGTGTTTGCAATAGGAACATTATCTGCCTATATGTCAGGACTGTTTTTCAAATTGTTCATGAATTTTTAATTTTCAAGAAAAATATCAAAAAGTTATATGGTTTGCAATAGCCCTGGTGCACAGAACATTTGATGTGGTCCACATTTAAACGGAATTGAGGAAGCACTTCCAACAATCTATTGTAGTCAAGGGAGGACTGGCATAGTTAACGGTGTTGGGGGAAGGGGGGTTATTATTTTAACTTACATCACTATGCTTCCACAATCTGGCATCTCACTCTCTACTTAATTAACTTAAACTCAGGAATCTAATGTAATAAAATATGAAACCATCTGCTAAACTTCACACAATACGTGCCATATCAACCAAACATTTTAGTATCAAGTTGGAAAGCACTGAATGATCTACAGAGAGTGGACTTGTCAGGAGTGAGAGTGATGATGCAGGTGGGATGACACAATTACAATTTATTACGTTTGACTTCTTAAAATTTTATTGCACATTAAAGAGACAAATCCACAAAACAACACTGCATGCAAAGAACAGAGGGAACAGCTTCATTTATTTTAGTTCAGTTAGTTATTTTGACCAGATTTGGCAGATGTGCTCATAACTTTTCAACACCCACAGTTATGATTAGTATGGGGTTTTAATTTTTTTCTTTAATTTGCAAATAAATAGATTTAAATACACAATAGACAAGGTCTTTGAAACCAGGCCAACAAGCTGCACTGTAGGAAGGAGGAGGCAGCCCGATAGATTTTTACTCCTCAGTTCCTCAAGAGAATCATAGGGAAAAGTGATGTTCATCTTGGATATGGAGACTAAATGGGACCAAAAAATAAAATAAAAAGAAAGTCAGTAATAGTTCCACTCTGCTGAACAATAAAAACAGCAAAAAACACTCAGGAAGCCCTTTTAAAATGGTAGCTTATGTTGTTTTGGTCTTTAAAAAAGAAACATCAAAAGAATGGCTCCACTTTCTAAAGCTCAGGGTATGTCTGAATAACATCATGCCATTCTCCTCTGACGGACTGCAAGTCAAGCCAACATTGTCCTCCAACATTCTCAGTCAAACAGCTAGCTGTCCAAATTGGAATAATCTGAATGAACTCTCCCATTGGAAGACTGGTGATCCCCCGTCTCTGAAAGAGTCATAACTGGGTGGCGCTCCTGGATCAGCCAGCACGTTTTATACTGCGTTTGTTTCTTAGACAGCTCGGTACACATTTCTTCTCCGACTTGGTGCCAGGAGACGCTGGAGCCGGAACTGCAGACCCCTGCTTCCTGTGCACAGAGAGAAACCAGACACGGAGGCAGACAAATGAGAGGAGCAAGTGTGATTGAGTGTTTGTTCTGGCAGTGACACGAGAGGGTTTAATAATTAACCACAGACTCCTGTGGCCTCTGCTGATGGAATCACTGGTGTGATCACAGTCCACTCTGGGGCTGCCAACACCAGCACAGACTGGTTATAATCCTTCCTACAATGTAATAATAGTACACATACCTATCCACACCTGTCAGAGTCATTATCACTGTTAAAAATTTCCATTCAACTTCCACAAAACAGCTGGATGTGAGTGTACTTATGGTTTATAACTAAGGTTTATAACTGAGCTACACAGCCCATCATACAATAATTATTTAGCAACAGTAACATAACATTTATAAATAAAGTAGTTCACAAATGGTTAAAAGGTAGTAAATTTTAATGTTTTATACGATATTACATTTCTTCCTTCTGAGTATTAGTGAAGTACCATTCATAATCGTGAGATCATTAATGACTTTGCCTAAGGCACAAGCAGTAAGTTTTCATTTGACTAATGACAGAACTAATAACATTGACATCAGCCTCAGCTGTTGGGTTTAGTGCTGATAAGTAAATATTAGCATGCTAAATTAGTAAGTAAAGAAGGTAGTTGCCGATGATAGTATTTCACTCAAAGCACCATGTGCATAAGTACTCAGAGAGCTGCTGGCATGGCTGTAGAGTTTAGCCACTATAAAAACGCATGGTTATTAGACACAAAATGGCAGAGAATCAGCAATAAATGACTGTACGGCTAAAAACAGTGGGATTTTCTGATGTCAATAAACTTATAAAGATTAACTGTCTTTGGCCATCACTGCACCAGTCATTGGCTACATGTTACAGCTTTGGGCAGTAGCTCCTCACCTGGCGGCAGCAGCAGGAGTGGCAGCCTCTCTGTTTCTGACCTGCTTCATCACCTTCAGCATGCGACAGATCTGTCTCAGGGTCATCCTCGGAGTGTGGCATGCCAGGCGGGGTCGTGGCGTGGAGCGAGGGCTCCGGTGTGTGAGCAGTGACAGATAGTTGCCCCCTCTGGGTCCTCTCCCAAACAGCTGCAGTGGCTGAACACTGGCATAGCAGGATGCAAACTGGGAGGAAAGAGAGCAAGAGGGAGAAGGTTGTCAGATGTTGTTTTCTGCTGTGTGGATAGATGATACAGACAACAGAGCCAGGGCTATGCCAAATACTATTTAAATTGGAAAAAGATTATAACATTAAAGTTATGATTCTAGAATTGCAAACTCAAAACCTTCATGATTCTGTTTTGCCTTTTAATTTATGTAAAAATTCCACTCCTTGATAGCACATATACATTCAGTTCAACGTCTAAATGCAACTAAAGGACTTCTTTTGAAACAAATAATCCACCATATTGAGTTTGTACATTTCATTCTTCCTAGCACAGTTTAACTGCAGTGTGTAATTGTGCACTGAAATGTGGAGTAGCACACTACTGGACTGGCTGAATATGTGTGTAAGCCTAAGTGAACAATGTGATAAAAACTAAATGTGTGCGCTATGTCGTTCTGTGTGATGTGTGTCCGTCTCACTAGATCTAAGACTCTGTTTTTACGTTATCCACTTGGTGGCCCAAGGAATCATTTGACCACTGATACACCATAAGAAATAATGATTATTATTTAATTACAAATTGCTATTATTGGCTTCCCAACATTTTAATCTTGTGGAGCATAATAGATACTGCAATTCAGACAGCAGAACAGAATAAGGCCATGTGAGCTGCTACGGTCTCAGCTGCGTGCCTCTGTCATTCACACTTCAAATGTAACACACACACACATGGCTCCATTTTAAGTAGCAAGCCACTCTCTTTCTCTTGCAGTCTTTGTCACCCTCCCTTACCCTAACATCAGCTGTTTTACCATTTAGGACAATTTTGTCCCCAGATGTACCAGCCACGCCCAATTAAGTGGTCTGGTCTCTCTCTCTCTCTCTCTCTCTCTCTCTCTCTCACACACACACACACACACACACACACACACACATACACACAGAGGATCGATCACACAAAGACAATTCAGCTGTGCAGATTCATTTACAGGACCGACACTTGATCATGTAGATTTGCCTCTCAGTAGTTGTTTTCTCATTCACACACCCACACACACTTGCACACACGGACAGGACACAATAGCTGACCTGCTACAGTATCTTAAAATTGTCACATACAGAAGAGAGCTTTAATAACAAGACTCATTCTCAGCATTTCCACCTGGTAGGTCCCTTCCACTGTTGGGTTTGCATTTAACGGTGGTGCTGCCTGCTTGAATACAACATTCACTTTAAAACTCAGTTAAAATGCTGCATCAGTCTGCATCAGTGAGACAGCATTTAATCACAACTCTTACTTCTGCTTGGGGCTTTATAAGTGAATAACTCTGAACTGAGCAAGTCTGAGAAGTACATGCGCATGCATTAGCACACACACACACACACACACACACACACACACATACACACCACACAGATACTTACAGGGACGACAGTAGCCATGGAGGAAGAGGAGTGCTGATGCTCTGTTATAAAGGAATAATCATCAGAACAGGACTCTTATACATGCCTTCATGACCAGGCCAGATTATAGGCCAATCATTCTTCAGAAGAGACCAAATAGCCCCGCCTTCTTCTGACATCACCACAGTGAGCAAACATCACACACACACATGCCTGTTGCTTCAGGTTACATATACACAGACACGCAGTCTATTATTGAGGACTCTTTTGTTACACAGAGTATATTTAGAAGTAAGTGTAATTCCTGGAATGAGGGGAAAAAAAACAGAAGAGCATGACAACAAAGAAAAACTGGAGGGAGAGTGGGAGGACAGAGGGATGTCAAGACAGCAGAGAGAGATGAGAAAATGGGGAAGAGAGGAGAAAAAGACAGTGATGGAGAGAGAAAACAGGTGCACAATAGAAGACTGCCAGGGTGAGGAGGGAAGCAGGCGTCTCACACACACGGGCATCCATGGTCACACAGTATAAGGTGACGTGCCTTAACAATGTGATGCATCGGTGCATTAAATATCATCAATCCTTACAATATTGTTCATCACTGATGGGAAGAAACAATAGATGTGAGACACACTCACTTTGATGAGCTGGTAAAGAAGAGAAACAGGAGAAGGGCTGAACTGCCAGCACATCAAACTGCCAAACCATCATTCGAACTAACTGTCTCAACACATGATTCAAATACGCATGTTTAAAATCATGTAAAACATCTCAGTTTGTGAGGCTGACCTGAACGTAAAACAAAGCTGCATCAAGGACCACTGGATGCCCTTCATGACTGGTGATGACCTCAGTGTGGACATGAGCTACTTCAATACTTAAAGAGAAATTTTCTTTTTCAGACCAATGTTTTTGAGGGATGTTCCATATATAACTATATAGTGGCCCTGAAAAATGAATATGGATGTGCCCACAACGTATTTGGTCCATAAATGTGGTGACATGATGACAACTCGCTGAATGAACTGGTGTAACTGACAAGCTAACTGCTGACACACTAGCCAGCCAGTCCAGAGATAAACAGTCACAATAGCCTCTCTGAGTTTCCATTTCTGTTTAGAGTGCTGTTTACTTCCCCCTGTATTTTTTTCACTGTTGTACACAATTTTGGTCAATAAAACATTACTTAAGAGAGAAAATAAAGCTTTCAACAAACTAGCTAACTTACTGTTAGCAAACTTGTTATCTTTTGAGCTTAACTGACCACAGAAACACAAAAAATGTTATTTTATTTTTGTTTCTATTGGACACATTCCATATTTTTTGTTAACACAAACAAATAATTGGAATTAAGTAACTGCAAGGTTAGTCAGATTACTTTGAAATATTGTCAGTCAATGAATAGAAAATGACATGACAGTTTTTATAATTAGCGGATAATAATAATTTTGTAATTAGCAAATAATTGTAACTAATTGAATTAGAAAACAATGTATTCTAATAAACACTTTTGGATTACTTTTTAAACATTAAACCTCGAAAATATTTGTAATATTTCTATTCTTTTTTAACCTTAAATCATTTTCAGTGCACATTCAATGCATTTTGCCTGTTAGTCAAGTCAAATTACCATACTTCACTATAGTTTCTTATTTTTTGTAAGTTGATTACACAGTCCTGGTGACATGTAATCCTCTGCTACCCACCTCTGAGTAACTGGAAGTGTACCGGAACACTATCTTCATTTCCTCTACAAGTACTCTCAAATTACATGGACTTGCATAGGAATTCACAGTTAAACAGTACTTTCTTTGAAGGAAATAATAAGAAATTATGAAACCAGTAAAATAAAGTGCGATGTTCTTACCTTTGGTCAAATAATCCAGTCATACAAATCATATTAGGCATGAGTGTGTCACATGGTGAAACGCTATGGTATGTGGTATAGATGTGATATACCATTGTGTGCTTAAGCTTTCCTGACTTGTCCTAAATTGTCAGGAATCTAAGGGCCCATTAGTCACTTCTTGCATCACGCAGAAGCAATATAGAAAACCAAATCGCAAACCATCTCTGAGGTAAACAGTGCATTTATGTTGAGCTATGTACAAAGACAAGGGAAACTCGCACAGGTCAACTTTCTTTTCTCGTCTTTCCATTTAATTCTAAAGCTATAAGGAGTTGTGACTATTTTTTAATAAATAACTAAGATTTAAAATAAATATGATGTGATGAGGAAACTGATGAAAAAAATAATTTATGTTGAATGAATGTCTTTATGTTGAATGTTATTGAAATACAAGAAGAGACAGACTGCAGGCTTTTTTCACAGCAGCCATTTAACCAAGAAACCAATAAAGTTTTCTGATTTTGTTTTCTGGCATTAAATAGTAGGGTAAATACAATGGCATTTAAGGTCAATGTTGCTGCAGTGAAAAGGGTAATTTAAATACCTTCCTCATGGCAGATATTTTGACTAGTCAAATACAGGTATACCTAATGCCAATTCACAGGATCAGCTGCATTCTCTAAAGGTGTTACAGTGAAATGGTCCTGCTTTTATTCATCACTGATGGTCCTAATATTATGGAGCCGTTGTTAATAACATTGGTTCCAGCTGTACTTCTCCTACAATGTCAAGTCATAATGCCTGCTGCTATTTCAAAGTATGGATTGTGTGGTATAATATTAATCTCTGTTTGAGAGCACCATCAGTACTGCAAACACAAATGTTGATATTGATGTATCATTATTTAACGAACTGTGAGACATTATGAATCACTTGTTTCTATAAATTCAATAATAAATGGGAGGTGTGTGTCAATGTTTTCAATTGAAGTGCTGTTCCTGTCAGTCCTGCCACCTTTAGAATGAGCTCATATAATCACTCAGGTGGCAAATCATCTGTGGAAAAAAGACACTTTAGTGTGGTAGTGTGTCTTGTTGAAGTGGGAAAACTACTAAGAATAGGTGCCTCGTTTCACAGGTTTCATCGCCTCTCAACTCCTCTGCACTGCTGCCTCTCTGTCGCATCACCCACTATAAGTTGGTCCTTTTCTGCCCCCTGCTGTTTTGTACGCCACTCTTCCTCAGACAGATTCAGGAATATTGCATTGCTCTATTCACTTGTAAAGATCAATCACTGTTTTATATGCATTCATCCACTATTTGATTTTCTTGTGGTTGGCTACATAATAGAACAACCTATCACTTTGTATTGTGTTCTAAAGACTCTATTCTATGCATTTTTAAAACTCATACAATACTGTACAGTTTTTGCATTTGAGCAGCTCACACTGCCACGAACGTGTGACATCGATAAGATGGTGATGCGCATGTCTGTCATGGGTACACAGGACCAGTTTCCGGGACAGTTAGGCCTGGATGATCAGTAGATATCTTCAGTTTCATTTTATTTTAGTTTACCCTTCATCATACAGATCTAAAGTTAGACCAGCACGCCCTTTTGTCACTGGCTTGGTTTTTATGACATTCTGCACACCAACTAACTCATGTTAATTGAGTCGTCTTGCTCCACAGAATAGTCGGCCGATGAGTCAAATGTGGAGATATGTGGAGATAACACCCTACCAATGATACTAAACATTCACTGCACTTTGTCCAGGCGCGTCGCATATTCACCAAAACACGCGGGACGGCGCTCGCGGACAAGTGCTGGTTCTCTCGGTGCCTTCATAACCATCTGCGACTTCCCTGATTTTGTCAAATGAAGTTCTAAACGTCCCTCGTTGCGCTTTCCAACGTCTTTCATAACTGCTGCCAAAACCAGAATAACAGAATAGTAATATTTTCTTTACAATTTTACCGGATTCACCTGTAGAAGGGAGTATTTCGACACTACGTGAAGGCAGCAGCTGAGCTCATCTGTTCAGTGAAGATAAAGCTGAGAGGTGTGTAAACAAAAACACGCCCTCGTTGAAGGAAACCGAGACACACGCTCTAGGTCTTAACTTCAAAATATCCACTATTAAACCTGGTCTTAGATTAACATTTTAGTTTTGGAAATGATATATGGACCTGTCGTCAGATTTCTCTTACTGGTTCATTAGTCAAGTGTTGAGAAACAGTTTCACGCCAAGTGCTACGAGCTAGATGTATGTGCCTTTCATTTTAGACACTGAACGCCTCAGAGCTGCCTTTGCGCACAGACCTCATCTTACCCATCAGGAAGTGATGGAAGGCTGTGACAGACTGTTATATCACTCTCTAATTAACGTCCATAATTAAAATTAACTTGAATAATATGCGTTGAGGGATGTTAAATTGTGTATAGGTTGTATTAAAATTAGTCTATAATTGTCAGTTGTCACACAGCGGGCTGGATGCGTTATTTTACTTCCCAACTCGCAAGTTTTTTCAGAGCAACAGGTGCATCTCGACGTGATGCTGCATTCAGGGAACATGTTGCAATCAAGTAACCAAGATAGTGCTACATAAAAAAGGTTTGTGTCAGTTTTAAAGTGGATAATTGTGCCTAAATGTAGCAAAGCACTGTTCATAAAACAATGACAATCCTATAGGGAAGAACAATATTTAGAATTTTCGTGTTGCGAAAGAGCTGCAGACTGCTGTGACTGTCAATCACTCATATCTACGATTTTTCCGAGCGTTTGAACTTCTCACAGACCCCGCCTCTGCCGCTGTCGTCGTCTGGATACTTAAGAGTTTGAGAGCCTCGGGGTGTTAACGGTGAAGTTTAACTTTTAGCGCAGTAATCAGGTTGACCGTCCTGTGGAGAGGTCTTTCTGCTTTCCTCTCAGTTTCTGGTTCAGGTGGACGCTTTACATCTCCTCTGTTAGGATGTCTCCGTCCACGTCCCCCCGGTTCTTTACGGAGAGGGAGGTGGCCTGCCACTGCACCAAGGACTCCTGCTGGGTGCTGCTGGGGACCAGGGTGTACGATGTGACCGCTTTCTTGCGGATGCACCCGGGAGGGGAAGCTCTCATTCTTCGCCGGTCGGGCAAGGATGTGAGCGCAGAGATGGAAGGACCCCCACACCGGCACTCCCAGAACGCCCGGCGGTGGATGGAGCAGTACTACATCGGAGAGCTGAAAAGAGACTGCGCCGACGAGGCACAGGTAGGGCCGGTTGTAACTTAACTACACATGGTTAGCTAGGCTGACATTACTTACCTCAGAGCATACTAACAAGGAAGATAAGAAGAACAACCTCTTGCTAGGTCTGCTTTGGGGGGCTGTGAAGGACATTGTCAGGTGTCTTAATATTTAAACTGAATTATAAATATAATTTTTTTGGTATCTTATCTCAAACAGTTTGCATTCGGGCTACAGAGGTGTAAACACGATGGTCTACAGTCAAAAGGCTGTGGACCTCTAGGTACAACAGTCAAATGAACTAAACCATTTTCCGGCCTAGAGTTATTTGCCATAAATATTCCGCTTTGGCGTTTCTGACATGTTCAACATAGACCTTACAAGTAGCCAACTCTTCCCTTAGCTGTGCCTGAGGAGTGAAATATCCCTCACACTGAGCCAATATTGTGTCACTCAAGATTTTTTCTTAGCGTGTTTCGAAGCGTTCACTGTCTGCATGTGATACCAGACGCAGTGACTTTGCCAAACGCTTAGTGGCCCATAGGGGCTTGTCAGCTCTGTGAGTAACAGGTGTATAATTGTCTCTGACTTGACTTTACTGGGCGTATCTTTGAGCAGTCAGAGAGAGAAGGAACTCCCTCCTCTCCTGTTCCTCCTGGACAGTATTGATTATAGGGGAGAGGATGAGGAGCTAATGGAAAATAACACACAGGGAGGGATGTGGCTCAGTGTTTGTGTAATTCCTGTGAGGAGGAGGAAAGGAGCAGAGCAGGGAGGGGTGTACAGGTGATATGCTAAACCTGTGGCAGTTGGGTGGAGGTAAGGGTGGGGGGTTGTAGTGTTAATGAATGATTCAAGAAGCCTGTGTGTGTGTGTGTGTGTGTGTGTGTGTGAGAGAGAGAGAGAGAGTTAGAGAAGGAAACTGGTTTGTCTTGTCCAAGTAGCAATAGAGAGAACTACTAACAGGGCAAATTTTAGGAAAACTGGGATCTTTCCATCCCTTGTTGCTGGATGAATCCACACCCAATATAGCATTCTTGGTCCCTGTGTGTTTTTCTGTGTGGAGGGAGAAACACATTGAGTTTGCATAAATCTCTTACCAGCAGAGTTCACATTTACATGGCTTGCCCACTCCCATGTGTGTCTGCGTGTGTGTTTCTGCCTGTTGGATAATCACAGCTTACGCAGTTGCAGTCATTAAGGCCTTTTTATTCTCTTCTTTAATCCTCTCCGTAGCTGTATGCTTCAGCCACTCATAAGTCATAACCATAAAACAGTGGACTGTTGGACTCTCAAAGATAGTTTGCAATACTCATTGGATGGGGAAGGTATGTGAGAGTCATGCTGTAAATGTAGTTTAGTATGTGTTCACACATTCAGTTTGAGATGTTTGTGGTTTTTCTTTCTCAGCAGCTGCGGTCACACCATCCACTGTTAAAAGGAAGAGGTGTTGATCACACATGTCCATCTCTTATTAGTCTCCTTGAAATCAATGAGACAGATAACCCATACAAATTTGCAGTGAAAATGAAAATCTAGAGTAACCGGAAAAGGAAACAAAACTCAAGCTCTGTGTTGAGCACAGTTTTGAGGTACTTGTACTTTACTTGAACATTTCCATTTGATGCTACATTATACTTCCACTGAACATCATTTTGGATGCAAATATTTTACGTTTTACTCCCATTTCATTTGTCTGATAATTTTGATTTCTTGTTTATTTGCAGTTGCAGATTATTTAGTGCTGATAAGCTATTACTCGTGACATGTATCCACTCAGGATATTGATTGAGACTTCGGATTTAGCAATGAGAAAAAAAAAAAATTAGTTTATTTAATTAGCTATCAACCCCCCCAAACATTCTGATGAATGAATATCAGATGTGATAATCGGCCAGGGCGACAGTCAACCTATTCCTACTCGGCAGTACTGAGGTCAGTGTTTTGCAGGTTAAACCCAGGGTGTGTGTGTGGTGTCAGTGTGTTGTAGTAAAACTTTGTTGAACTATTTCAGTTCTGCTGAAAGGCGATGAATGATACTCTTACATTCTTACTCAGTCCTTGCGAGGAACTTCCACATCCAGCTGCTAGGTCTGAAACTCTTGGTCAAATGTGACAGTGGAGATCATGAGACAGATTTCAGCCCAGTGACATTCCAGTTGGTAATGAAATATCGCCCCTTCACAATTTGTCCTCCAGGTATGACTGGAGAACAAATAAAACTCACTTTCCCTTCCCTTTCTCGAGGCACTTGGCGCCTCTGTCTAACTGCAAATGTTAAACCTACCCCACATTCTGTTCTTTAATGATTGTCCTCTAAATGGTCTTTTCACCACACAGCCAAATACCAGTGCCGAAATGGGATGGATTAACTTTCGGGTCACACAGGGTGACTTTAAAGAGGTGTTAATTGTGCTGGGATTGCTTCCAACAGGAAGGTCACAGAGGTAATATCAGCGTTAAATGTTGTGGAGTGCAATAGTGCAGCTTTACTTTTTGCTGTTTGGTTTCAGAAAGAAATATATAGAATCATTTAATCATGCTGTTGTTTCCTCATGACATCAGCCTCCTTTATTGAGCATCTGAAAACAGAATTGAGGAAATGACATGACATGACATGACATGATTTGAGCGTGTGAGACATAAATCTCATAAATCTCATAAAACCCACTGAGTCCTACCTGGGAGATGGAAAAGTCAGCCTGTGACATTATTGATCCATTGGCGTCAGCATTATTAAGGTGTTTTCCTCTTTTACTGTGCACAGTTTCTCTGGACTGTTCTGCTTTTTGCTAGTCTATGGCTTTTTGACCTTTTTATGTTGTCATGTGCACATGGTGCTACCAAGAAAATCAGCAGATCTTGTCATTCGAGTAGGTGGGTCTGGGGAAACATTTAGTAATTTTGTTTGAAAATAATTGCCAATCAGTTTTCTTTTGTTAGATAAATGAATTGATCAACATATTGTTTCAACTTTAGTGTCTTTAAAAAAAATCTATGTCTAAGAGAAGTATTTGTTATAGATGAAGCAGAATCACCTGTATGGTGATATCCAAGCTGACATTTGAACAGGAAATTTCAACTTTAACTGGACGACTAGTCTAAAAGTAAGAAGGCACTCAGAAAATAGTAGTTGAAGTTGAGCACAATTCAGTCATCTGTAAGATTAAACATTGTCAGCATAATATAGCAAATACAAGTCATTTGATACTGTTGAGCACATTCTTCAAAACTTTTTTGCATTTTAAATGCCACTACATTGTGTGGTGCTTTGCGCAGTGTATTGTGAACGTTGTACATAATCCTACAAAAATTGATTGAAGACTCACAAAGTAAAATTTAACAAATAGAGTTTATTTAGAACAATATTCAACATAACTAATAATCTCCAGGAGAGGTGCGAAGGTAGCACCGTTTCATGGACGAGTCAACTAATCACGTACATCCCAAGAGATTTTATTGCTTTAATTAGGTTAATAATAATAATAAGGTTTGAGTTGTGTGTTACCTTGAGATTCTCAGCCTTAGAAATTTGCACCATAACAGATCATTTATAAATGGACAACAGACTTCAAATCCTTCTTTTTGCTGCTTCAAGATGTGACTTTTTTTTTTTTTTTTTTAAATCAGTCTATGTTTTGTCTTAATCAAGTTAAGTCTGAGTTTTCACTAGTGCTTTCACGCCCTACTCTACCAGTCTGCAGTGTTCTCGGTCTCAGGGGAGACTGCTGTGCCTGCACTCTGCCACACAGGACATAAGTGTTTGAACCGACTATAGGCAAATGAAAGCTTGGCATACATTACAAGACTTGTATAACATACTGTTTGAGGTTGCTCACAGAACAAACAGGAGGAGATTAAATGGGAGATTAGAAGAGATGATAACCCTCTTGTTTGCAGATGTAGTCAGCATACACATTTTCTTCAGACGAAAAGCGGAATGTGTCATCTTCATGTCCGTCTTTGTTAATGACGTCTTTGTTATGTCTTTTTGGACGATCCTTGTTTTGAGTGTGTCTGTGCCTCAGATTTTTGGCTCCCATTTTCATCCTTTTCTGCCATGTACTGCATTATATACAGCCACAGGAGCCCTTAACGTAAGGTTGTGGTTTCATAGTGATTATTCATTTTCATTTGGAGACGGCAGTAATAATCTGAGGTGTGTTTGCACATACATGTACGTGCTTTTGGAAGCAGGTTTACATTCAAACAGAGGTGCTGTTTACACCATCAACAAATTGACCTGCTTTGTAATAGATTCTGATAGCCTCCATTCAGAACCAGTGTTTGTGCCTTTTCACATTGAAAATGAAGCCAGGAACTGGCACAGTTTGTCCTTTAAATAAACACCTCAGTGTTTTAATATGAACCATTAGGGATGTGCTAATTAAGGTGTTTTTTTGGCCCCAATCCTGATCTGAGTTCTTTAATATTGGGTATCTGTAGATACTGAACCCAATCTAGTACTTAAATTGAGTCTATCTAAATACTGATTACATTATGTATTGGACACACTGAAATATCACACACAGTCTTCTGAATTTGGCACACTTTTTTTCTGAGCTACTTGATCCAAAAACTGAAGGTCCTGATTCAAAACTGGGAAGTTAATTGACATCTTAATGATAAACGTTTAGCTGACAATGTGAAGTGATTAGCTAGAGAGAAGATGTATCACTCTGTTGGATTTGTTGCCGCTTAGTCCAGAGGTGTAAGAAAATGTTGATACATTTTCACTTGAATATCACAATATTATGACTTGAGATACTCTTTCAATACCACTATTTTGATATTAATTAATTAATAGTTTGTATGTAAAAATTTGTGACAGTTACTGCTGATGTGCCCTTGAGCAAGGCTCTCAACCCCCCAAATGCTCCCTGGGCGCTTGATGCTGCCCACTGCTCCTGTGTTTGTTTCACTGCATGTAATTGGCCGGGTGTTGCATGTGTGTGTTCAACAAAGGATGGGTCAAATGCAGAAGACGAATTCAGTGTGTGTATGTAAAAATATATATACTGTCAATAAAGCTGATTCTTCTTCTTCTTGTTGATTACTTCGCTCAGATTTTTTACAAGATGTAGTGAGTGCTATGTTGTTGGATGTTCCAGGGACTGTAAGAAATACAAATTCAGACCTCGATGTTCTAAATTTTACTGAGATTTTATGCATGTTGTGTTGCATTTTTTAATTTGTGACAGTTTTCCTAAAATTAGATTAGACAAATCATAACATATCGCGGTATACTGTGTCAGACCCTCTGTTTTGTGATACGTGTCGTTTGTATGGTATCACCAGACAGTCAGCACAGCTAAAAAGAGTAGCAACTGAACATTTTGTATGCTGATAATCTTAATTAATCTTAAATAAGAGACAGATAGTCCAGAACTCAAAGACTCTTCATTTACCATCGTCAGTGACAAAGAAGAGCAGCAAATCCTTACTTAAAAGAAAAAAAAAGAAAATATTTGACATTTTTTATGCTTAACAAGACACTGAAACAATTAATTAGATCAAAATAGTTCGCAACAAAGTTCCTTTCAGTCAGCTACTCTGCTAATCATTGCAGAGCCAAAGAGAGCCAATCAATCTGAGGTAAGAAAATGAGTCACTTTGTATCTGCACAACAATATTTCTAAGGTAAACCCACACGTGCTGCTGTCAGCTCAAACCTGCATTCCACTTGTAGTAATCTGTTCAGACTGGGGATGAAGAGGGGATTTCCCATTCATATCCCAACCCTCCTGCCAAAACAAATTAATACTAGCTCACTCCACAGGTATTATTCACAGCGCTATGGGACACCATACAAATACAAAGCGAGTACATTGCACCATGGAGATGGACTTTAGCAGTTTATTATGCTCAAGAGACAAGGCGATATATTCAGGCTTTTTGTCCCTAGTATGAATCAAAAATCCTGGATCCCACATTTCCCATATGGTAACTGGACAGCATTTTTCTATTTGATTTTCTCCATCTCTTCACTCCACTTTTTTCAGACTCCACACTCCCATTTGTTCCACTGACGCTCTCTTGTTTTTTCTGACATGACAAAGCCCTTCCAAAGCAAAAGGAAGACATAACGTAACTTTACGTGTGGCAATTAATACTTGTTATTAATGTCCCACACACTCAGAAGAGTATGTGAGCTGTTTGAGTTGTTTGGTAAGATAAACCACAAAGTAGAACTTAGTGTGGAGTCTCAGAGGAAATCTTTTCACAGCCATTAAGTCCAAGCACCATGAATGCATGCATGTTTCATTGCAGGTTGAGTAAAAACAAAAACTTATTGCTTTAACCAGCCTGCCAATCATGGGCGCACCTTTGTTTGCTCTGCTCCTGTTGCTTTGACTTTAAGAAACTGAGCCAGCACAGCCGATCTACCTGTGGACAGGATGTGGAAATTCACCCCTCAACAGTCCTTGATACCCCCCCCCCCCCCCTTTTTCCACTTGGTCATTTGGTGTTACTGTCTCTTTCCATACATGGACATGAAGTGTAAATGGCATAAGCTGAAGATGTACTTATACATAATGTGAAGAAGAATGTAGCACTAGTCGTGAACTTGGGAGGATAGTACACACATTGTTTAACGAACGCAATCACAAATGAGCGAGTGTGCGGGTGAATGAATGAATGAATGAACAACAGGGATAGTATGGACGAGCTCAGCAGAATGAGAACATATGCAGAGGCTGGAAGTGACTGGAAGTCCAAAACTTGTAAGGTGTTGAATCGAGTAGCAGTGAATCCTGTAGAGGAAAAGGCCGGGCAGAAGATCAAAATAAATCCTGTCACAGAAAAATGGAGAATCACAGAAAGTATTAAGGTAGAAACTAGTAGATTATAGCTCAGAGTCTAACATTAAGATCGTGATGGTGGTTGTTGATAAGTGTTGTGGATGGAATGCGGGAGGGCATCGGGTCAGGCTGGTGAAGCGCTGGAATGAAGACTTTCATCTGCATGGATGTTTTTCTGCTCAATGATACGATTGTCTTTCACCAGAGAGCAGGCAGGGGAAGAGGAGTACAAGATAAAGTGAGGGTGGGGGAATGGTTAGTACAATGGTCACATTAAGTTCAATATTAACACTTGCTAATCTAAGAGCCAACTGCTGCTACAATTTATGGTAGCACACAAGAGTAATATGTTGTGGTTATTTATGAAAGGTTTTTCCTGCCCCTCACTAAATATGAGCCAATCACAGCAAAGCAAATTAATAGCACAGTATTCACCATGTTGCTGGTGTTCACCAGTTCAAGCCATTCAGATAAACTGCCTCTGAAGAGCTGCTCTGAGTTTATCACCGTGGTGATACATTACCCGGCACATCGTTTACCTTTGCTGCCATAGAGACTGCCGACACGGCAATTAGCGCTCAGGTGCAGGCCTCAGGTGGCGCCCCTCATCGCCACGGTAACACCTGGGAAAGAGAGAGGCCAAGGTGGAGGGAGGCTGGGTGGATTGCCAGAGGAGATGGAGATGAACATATGCTTGAAAGGTGCAATTGATTTGGGCAAAGGTCTCTGAGGAGCTGTACTAAAGCCCGTCGTTACCCTTTTCTCTCATTGTTTGTATGGGGCGGAGTCCTGAGGTTCTAACCATACGTCATTTCAGTTGCTTTGTTCGTTCTCATTGGTCTGTTGTAAACCTGACTGACTGCTAATTTTTTGTCAGGGGTAATAAAGAAAAAGACAGTGGAGAATATGTAATGCTGGGGTTGAATTTCTGCTCAGCTGTCCTAAAATATTACACTCTTTTACACTCTTTGTCATTCTACTAAAAACTAGATGGAAAAGAGCAAAAGAAATAGTGTGGTGTTTAGTTAGGGCTGGGCAATTAATCCGATTTAATTTTCAATTCTGCCTTAGCCTGGATTCACACATTTGAATCTGCCCATCTTACCAAAATGACAAAAGTTGGCAGTCCTGTCTGACATAAGGGGCATTTTGCTTTCCAGTGATTATGAAAACAAGACATCATGAATGAAATTGATTACTTTACTTTACACTGATGAATTTTTAAAAATCCACCCTTTAGAGCCGTCGGTTTCGCCAATCCTCTCTCATATACACATATTCGTATAATACACATCATACATTAACCTTTCTACTTACATTTGCATGTTATTTTATATTGTTATGATCAAACATTTCTTTTTTTAATCGGTAATTCAATTGAATTTTATTTAAAGTTCATAGGTGTTTTTCTTTTAAAGTTCATGCTTAATGTTACCAAAATCACCAAGTGTTTAATAATAGTGATCTCAGCATCGACCAATAATTGTGTATTATGATTTTTGCTGTAATTAAGTAGCCCTAGTTTAGTTTAAAATGATATGGTAAAGATAGGTTGCATTTTTTTGAATGAAGCCTTGTAGTGGAGAGAGCTGACTGTAGTGGGATAGGGTCCCCTAATTGGTCCCCTTCTTTTTCTTTATTTCATTATGCATCATGCCAGCTTTACATACGAATAGAAAAGTGCTCTTTGTAGCACGCAGGCCTTGTTTGGGCCGTCCGTATACAGTATTTGTGGGACCTGTTGACTCATAGCTCAGGGGGGAACAAACACACAAACGCACTCATGAGGTGTGTTGTCGAAAAACAAACAGTGGGAAGATCTGGGAGAATTTCCCAGACACACCCAGAGAAGGGAGGAGGAGATGGAGAAAAGCAGGTGTGAAGGAGTTGGCATGTGTTGGTATGTACAGGTAGAGAGGGCAGGGCCAGTGTTTCAGCCATGGATATTATGCATAGAGCCCAGCTGGCTGCTCGGAGTGTGCATAAAGGGAACAGCAACGACAAAGCATGAACCTCTGCTAATCTGCTCTTGTGGTGAAACACCTCAGTGTCTGTTGACAGTGGCACACCGTGGTGATTAGGAGCGAGAAGTGTGTGTGTGTGTGTGTGTGTGTGTGTGTGTGTGTGCCCGCACTCCCTTTCCTATTACCACTCAGTCAGTTTCACTTTATATTATTCTCCAATTTGGTGGATTTTACATGTCACCATAACTGTAGACTGATTTTTTTTTTTTTTTTATTAAAAAAGAAAGCTGTGACTGTTGTTGCTAACTGCTCTGTTGTCTTGGGGGAAGCTTAGACTCTAATACACATAAGACTGCTTCAGTACCCCAATGCAATGTGTACATTGAACCAACAGTACTGCAGGTTCATTTTGTGTCACACTGTGAGAAAAGAATCTAAGAAATTTTGACCTTGCAGTCTGTATTAAATTGTATATCAATTTTGACATATGTAAATGTTATATCAAGATGTCAATATTTAAATGCTGTGTGACAAATACCTAGAGGATTTTAGCATTAAGACTTAAGCAGAGAAAAAAGTATTAATGAAAGTATGGATATCCTGTCATGTTTTAGAAATGCAGCAGTGGGAGGGAGAGCTCAAAATGTCACCCAGTGAAATAGAAGACCTTTAAATGGGAGTTTTTAGGTGTGATCCAGTGTGTCTTTTTTATTATCTTTTGTATGTATTTGGGTGTGTCACTCACAGGGGAAGCAGTTTTTCAGACCTGAGTAGAAGAAACAGTTTTGCCGGTGTTGAATTCCTGAGGGTGTGCAAAGACTTCAATAGGATTAATTAATTATTAATGTACCCATTTACATTGAGACTTGATTGATATCTTAAACTTTTTTTTCAAATCAGCAATCTGTTTTACTGCATATCTTGCTTTTATTAATGAGAACAACTTTTAAAAATGCAAAACATAGCAGCGCGTTGAGGCTGGCTGCCGTGTTTGTATGGCACTTAGCACAGTCGTTACTGTGTACGGTAACACGACGCCGTCTACACAAACTGGCTAGCTACACAGAGCCTCTGATTCTTGGACACACACACACACACACACACACACACACACACACACAGGTCCATGCAGAGAGAGAGAGAGAAAGAGCAAGGGTGGAATCTTGAACCCTGGTCATTCAGGTTTGACTGGTTCATTTAGTTAGAGGGAGAAGAGTGATCTTGTTATCTCCACACACACACAGACACACACACACACACACACACACACACACGCTCATTCACACACACACGCTTCTCCGTGTGTGTTTCTCTGTGGAGAAGCTAAGGCTGTGTGGATTCTTTGCATGTCCGCATAGGATTTAAAGCATTAACTGTCTAACCGCAGCACCACCATAACAACAGACTTGCTCTGTGAATGTGTTGCACAGCATTAGACTGTCATGCATTCATTACAACCCTGATGTATTGTTTACATTCTGTCATTCTCTCTTGTGAAAGAGAATGATGACAGAATGGTTTGACCTGGGAGTTACGCAAGATCATCTCTTCTAAATTCGTCCAGAGCAGATGATCAGCGAGCTGTGTCGTTATTATGCAGCTGACAGGATTTGGCCGTGCTTATCCAAATCCAGCCAGGCTGGAGCGGTGAATTGTTTCAGCATTGTCTGATTGCTGTTGTATGTTGGTAAAGTGTGTGTGTTGCTATCTGTCCTTCATCTAGTGTGAACCTTCATACACAATCATATAATATTCCTGCTGACATTGACGTCATCAGCATTATAACTCTGAATAGCAGAACAAAGCCCTATCTTATGATTGAGTCATATTTTAACAAACATCATCGCATTTTTGGCTGCACTTGATTTAAATGTTCTTTTTTTTTAATGCACACATCGTCATTGTTGGATGATTTAATGTGTGTCACCAGTGTATTTTACTATCAGCTTTGCCATCAGTGTTTTACCAAGAGTTGATAAGAGTGAACAGAAACAGGTGCCGAGACTGGTTACAAGTCTTAGTCCTGTTCCCTGATCATGTATATGGCCTAGATGAGATAATAAAGCCCTCTTGCCTGTGTGTATTGAATTCTGGTTTTAAGGATGTGATAATGTGTGAAATAAATCTATAAAGGTCAACAGACTTTTGTTAGTCGCTGCTGCTGGATTTGTAAATAAACCATTTACTCCTACATTTGCTCTCGTCTGTGCGACCGATCGATGTGTCACACAAGTATTCAGAGCTCATGGCCTTTTCGGTGTTACTGAACTTTCCACGGTGTTACTGAACTTTGACCTTGCTCTCTCCACATGCATCCTACCAGGGGACTGCTGTTGACACACCCTGAGAAACACACACACAGACAGGTGTCACAACAGCCAGCTAACGTTCAGCTCAGCTTGTTTCTCTGTTAACTTACAGTAAGATCCAAATGTCCAGCATACAGTGAATACTAAAACCCTTCATGAGTAAATTCTGATTATACAAAGA
Source organism: Scatophagus argus (assembly GCF_020382885.2). Taxonomy (NCBI): domain Eukaryota; kingdom Metazoa; phylum Chordata; class Actinopteri; family Scatophagidae; genus Scatophagus; species Scatophagus argus. Next base: position 22,474,935 of record NC_058499.1, on the reverse strand, counting down.
GACAACTGCTGTAGTTTTCAGCATGACTATCTGAGCATCATCTTTTATTTCAAGGTTCAACAGTCAAAGTTCCTTTATACCACTCAGAAAATGGATGAATAGAATAGCTCTTTCCTGAGGAAACCAGCTGTTGTCTTTTGATATCCTTTGGGATGTGTGCAGGCGCCTCACCTCACTTCACTGACTGATGCTCGGTAGATGGATATCAGTGATGTTCTGGGTGGTTTTAATTAACTCCTGCAGAGCTTTCCTGTCCTGACCAGTACACGGACCCTCCCTGTTTATGGTGTTTGCAGTCAGCATGCTTTTTGTTACTGCTCTTCTACCAAAGTTAACAAGAAAATGGAAAATTAGGCTTCTTATGCTTCCTTAAGAAGTACAGTTGTTCCTGAGCTTTTGTTACCAAGTTGGACATGCGTTATGTCCATGATAGGTTCTCTGACTCCCAGGAACTTAAACCTGGTTGCTCTCTATGCACCAGTGTGCAAGACAGCTGATTTCCTGTTCCAGTATAAACTTTCATCGCTGTTGTTGTAATGCATGGGTTCTTTGTTGTATTGAACACAAGGGGGTTTGACTCCCATTCTGAAAACTCTGAGGTCTGTTTGTGAGAAAGACTGTGAAGTTTTCCTGGTTGTGTTGAATGCTGAGCTGAAATCAAAGAACCTCATTCTGATCTGCATGTTGTTGTTTTTTTTTGAGGTGTGTGATTGGAGGGTGTGCATATGGCATCCTCTGTGGATCTGTTGATTCTGTATGCTAACTGGTGAGGGTCCAGACTGACTGGAATGTTATTTTTGATGTGCTGGAGAACCAGTTTCTCAAAATATTTGAATGTGGGGTGAATGCCACATGGTGGTAGTTGTTGTAGAGTTACTTCAGTTTCATCCAGGTTGCACACCCATGTCCTCTCTCAACATATTTCATCCCATGTTTAGCCCATGTTTATTCTGTCACCCATCCACCAATTACACAGAAAAACTAATTGTTCTCTGTCAGTGGATTTTATTGTACATACATGAATATTTGTGGCATGCTGTACTTAGACCTGGCTAAGTAGAAACATGAAACAAGTTCCCTTCCTGATTGCACAAGTTTGGAGTATCTGACCCTAAATTATGAAAGTGAACATTGTGACGTAACATTTGGTGCATGAGACCAAAGGTCTGGTGGTGAGCTCTGCGAATTGCCAGAATTGTTATTACAAAAGCATTATATCAGTGCAGGAGTGACACCTCAGCCTTCATGAGCTAAACGAATGACCCTTCTCATGTGCTGTGTAACCTGACACCAGAGGGGTTAATAAAGCTGTTTCTAGCGCGAAGGCCATATGTAGACTTGCTACTTTTGATGCTGTCATGTATATTTGCTTTTATTTATTAATCTATATGCATGATCACGCCACTCCTGTCGGGTCATCTACAATATATAATATGTGCAATACATTACTCAGAGTAATTATTATTTTTATGTGTCAGCATCTTTACTACTCTTAATAGTGTTGATCTATTTTATTTAGGAAGTCTGTTTGTAAAAAGTGTCTCTTTTTTGCACTCTTTGAACTTGTTTGCTGTTCTCACTTTTATCTCTTACTTTTTCCCTCTTTACAAAGCTGAGAAATGCACAAAGAATTCCAATTTACCATAAAGTAGCTGTGCAAATAAACTCTGCTCTATCCTATTCTGTCTACTAAAATCCAAGAGGGATCCTCTGGGATGGTATGGATTATTATACAAAAGGTTGCAAGGAGTCAAGTTATTTAGTAGTAGCTGTTAACCAGCAGCGTTGTGTTTGAAGGAAGGAACAGAATTGTTAAGGGAAGAAAATCAGCTGCGTATCAAGGCCCAGCGTTACAGATTGGCTGCTCGCCCAGGGAAACTGAACTGTCACCTCAGGCTACTAAATCAGGCAACTCTCTTACCTGATAGAGCAAATGGTAAAAAAGAATTAAACACTTTGTTTTTTTTCTGTAGCTGATGATAAAAGGATCTAAGGAGTGAGCCTTTATTCTCATCTGTGTTGAGATCTGCACAGTACTGCTCCGGACCTTAAACGGTGGTGGGTGAAGACGTTCATGAGGTGAAGCGGATGTGAACATTTCAGATCTCCTCAAGTTTAGTTGAGTGGTGTTAGCGCTTGTGGGTGGAGCTCCGACTGTTTATTGCTCAGTTTACCGCAAGTTTGACAGCAAGGCGGATAAGATTAAACTATTAATAGATAAATGCAATTGTAGAGGGTCATGTAAAATTGACTTTAGACATGTAGAGTTCTGACCCACTTGCCCAATCAGCAACAGTTTATTTCTTAAGGGAAAAAACTGGGCAAGTGGAAAACACATAAATACTGAACCATGTATGAGAGATGTATTTTGTGGTTACATGTATTGTTTGACTTTCGGGAAACAAAGCAAGTTTAGCAACTGCCTGGCTTCAGAGAGCTGCCACTGCTGTCATGCTTTGATCACAAAATCTCGACCGCACAAACCAACCATGACCAAGTACACTTACATAGTGACTGCTGCGAGAGGTTACAATTGCTCAACTTTTGACCCCCTTCACATTTACACACAGTACTCTTCCTGTCATCAGCCATTAATGGTACAGTAATAAAATGAAATTACAGAAAACAGCACACACACACACCCTGAAGAGAAGGGCATCACAATTTTGCTGGTGACATGAAGCAATCTTTAAATAATTGTTTATATTTCAGCCCCAAATCCATAAAATCCTTTTCAGTTAAAGACAAGAAAAGTTTAATAAATTCCAGCAGGCCTCAGGTGCAACATTTTTTTTTTTTTTGGAAAGTTTTACAGCACGGAGGACAGAAGAGGTGAGAGAGAAGCTGCTGAGAGTAATTTTGAAGTTGGGAATCATCAGTGTGTGTCGTGTTCTAAGTAAGTTAAATGAGTCTTTGCTGGAATCTAAAGGCTGTCGTAGAGGCTCTTCAGTCAGTATAAAGTCGTGTTCCGAATAATAAAAAAATGGTGTAATCTTCACCCTGGAGAAATTTATTGCTGTTTTTATTTGGCCCACTGGTTTAATCTTCAAGCCTTGGTGGCCTTGAAGGAAAAGATCCTGGATAATATACATGCTTAGCAATAAAACACAGGTTCCCGAAGACAGAATGCCCAGTTGTTCGTGTTGTCTTTGCTGACAGAGAGAGATCAGAGTGAATTCACATTATATCACAAAATCAAGTGTTTCCCTTATCAGTTATATTTATTCACTCATAATGCACCGTCAAGTTTCGAAGTGCCTCACGTTACCTTACATACAGATTATATCATGCTGGGAGGTATAAAGATGTTAAATCAAGGGAAGAAGAACAATGGTGTTGGACTGGCAGATACCCCTGAGTTACTGGAACAGTGTTTCCCTACTGAAGACAAACATGTTATTAAATTGACAAAGGGTACTAGAAGGGTTCCTGTTAGATAAAATAAATAACTGGACACATTTCTTCTAAACAGTATTGATTTTACTGTCTGCCCTGTACAGGTCTTCACCCTCTGCATCAGTTCGACCCAAAACTCCATACTGCCATATGCCATATGCCAGCACTTCTCAGACTTTTAGGGATCCCCAGCAAAAAAGGAAATAATTTGTTCTGATAATAGTTCCATTCAACACACTGACAGTATGATCTGTGGTGTCAGTTTAGTGTTTGATAACATGAAATAGTTTGAGCACCTCTGTCCCAGTGCACTAAATTGATTTTATTCCTGTTTAAAACATTCATGTAATTTATCTACACATTTTGCACCCTCATCCCCCTCCACTGCCAGCAGAAGCTGACTATACTTTTTGTGTTCTGATGGTACCAGTCCACGTCGCCACCCCTCTCTATTCATCTCCTTTGTTTTTTGTCTCTCATTCTGTTATATTGCTCCTCCTACTGGGACAGAGCTCTCTGATCTCCTCACTAAGATGAGACTATGGAGCCACACTGCCCTCTTCTCTCTAGGCGTCTCTGAATTGTTGGATACAGAAACACGGCAGCCTGTCATAATTTTAAAGAAGTATTTCACAGTTGGAGAGATGATCTTTTCATGAAACTGTGCTCTCTGTGCAGTGAAAATCTTTTCACTGCACAGAGAGCACATCTTTTCTTTGAGCACTTGAACATTTCTTTGAAATTAGTGCTACATGACCAGGGAGAATAAAGAAAAAAGAGCTCAGTGGAAATGTCACCTCAGTGGAAATGTTATGTCACCGTATTTAACTACACGTCTTTAAACGATACATTTACGGCTGAAAATGACAACAGAAATAAACAAGTTTGTTGATTTCACATATCTCCACAATGCTGGTCGGTGCCACTTGACTCCATGTGGAAGTGAAGTTGTTGTTGGTGCAACGCCACAGTGATTGTGTCTATGCTCTGTGACTGTAGAGGTGAACATACAGGAAATGCAGAATTTGAACAACCACCCACACTGTACTACAAAGCTGGTTGAAAACCCTATATACAGTCAGCTTTAGAATCAGCTTCTATATGTCCATCAATGGGATAATAGTGACTAATTTAATAACTGAGCAGTATTCCTGATTCAGAGTGGTGAGGGTAGCAATGTCTAATTTTCTAGTCAACTATTCATGCACAACTCTAACCTAAATAGCAAATGTCATGTACAAAGGATGGAAAATGTCATTTACGCTCATCAGGTTTGATATATATTATGTGTGTAAGTTCATTGAATGGTTTTAATCACATAATATCAGCTAGGACAGTATAATGAAAGGTCTTAGAAGTATATCTCTTCAGTCCAACGTAGTCAATAGGTGACATTCTCGACATGACAATGGCCTGACATGGGGTGAGATTTAATGTCCACAGGACAGGCATGCCACCCATTGTGTTACCTCAGACCTGAAGAGCGTACACAGGCACTTCTGGTTCGACAGACGAAGGCCGACAATTAGTTACAGAACTGCTTTTACTGTTTACTTAAACTCACCTAGCAAATAACCTGCTATTTCTTCTTTAGCTTTATGTTCGGGCAGTAAGGTAAAATATGTACCAGAAACTGAACTCACAGCAGTATGAGAGGTGGACTGAAAGGGAAAGTGTGAGAAAGATGGAAAGAGATGTGAGTCAGAGAGGAAAGGTGTGCAGAGGGGTTGATTCCTCACCTGCCATTGGACTCTGTTGATATGTTGCCATGGTAGCTTTCACCTGAGGTAACAACAGTGTTTCCTTAAGTGCAATTTGTAGAGGCCTGCATCAGTAAAAAGGAAATCCTATTTGTGACTGCTGTTCCTCTTTGGTTATACAGTTAGCATATGTCAACAAGATTTTTTTTTTCTGTGATGGGTCAGAGTAGCTGCTTGACTCAAAGTTGAAAATTAGGTAAAAGATCTCAAACGTTCTGATTTCCTGCACCCCCACTGTTTGCTGCTGTTGTTCTCTTAACTTTTTGCGAAGTCTGTCTGTCTTTGTCTAGTGAAGTCTTTCTACTCTTTCTAAAATTGCACGGCACATTTTGTGGATTCAGTCTTCTTCATCAGTCTTCATCAGGAAACTATTTGTCTGAACGTGCTCGGCAGATGGAATGTTGTTGGTATAGATATACTGACATTTTTAGTCAACCACAGGTAGCCTTACTTATCATGGTGTTAGAATGAAACAACTGAAACTCAAGGAAAACAAATGAAGTTTAGGTTTGTGAGTACACTTCCTCTGATTCAAATTAATGGCTAAATGTCCAACTAAATTTAAAGGAAAACTAAAAGAAAGTCACATGTCACAGTCGCATGGATTTACCTGGGTTAATTTAAATTGTATTCTACATTTGTGCAACCTTTTTTTTAGTTAGTTAGTTAGTGACCAAAATGAAATCACAAATTTTTTTTATGGTTTGAATATCACTTCCCTGATATTTCACCCCTGAGATTATATGTGGTTTGGTTTGGTGGTTACTGCTATATGGTTCCAAGAAAAGCCAATGAAAAAAATCCATTAGCCGTTGAGAGATTTTTTTGGCAGGTCATTAATCTCTAGAGCTGGCAGCATGACGTGTTTTTTATTACCTACTTCAGATGTAGAAGTCAATTAATAGGTTGAAATTACATGTTAAACTAGTGATAAATCTTGAGGTTGCCTCTAGTGTATGTGTGAAAGAATAGGTTTCTCTTTGTCATGTAAATTTGAAATATTAATCATTAATCCACTGATCTCCTCCTCAGACACTACAGAAACTGTGCTTTTTCCTGTCAAAAGATGACACTTTGGCTGAGGTTGTGTAACTATAAAATGAAAACTTTAATTAAGACTGTTTCGCAATGTCTTATTTATTCACAGAATCTACCACAAAACTTTTATGTCCTAGTGGGTGAATGGGCTAAGGAACACTGTGTACTGTGTACTGAACTGAATTTTCCTAATGAGCGAGCTTATCACTTTTCCATGCTGTACTACAAACTGGAAATAAAAAAAATAAACTGTGTATAGAATATGTAAACCCTAATAAAGGTTATGCAGACCTTCCTATTTTGTGAGGAGGATTTTTTTTTTATGCTTTAGGGGTTGACATATTTCTAATGCCAGTGTTATCTTAATATGTGAATATGACAGCCAGTTTAGTTAATATTTAGCCCCATTTCATCTTTCAGTAGTTAAACTTTTACAGAGCTTAAAACTCATAATGCTTTTAATAGTGAGAAGTTGTTCCAAGCAAGTTATCTGCAGATTCCTGAAGCAACATTTTCCTCCAGCTTCAAAGAGCAGAACCACCTTGTCTGAATGTCATACGTACACAAAAGAACAAACATTAGTGTTGTTCTTTTAGTGAGTGAACAATAAATGGCCCTATTGTTGTAGGTGGGAGCTGCCCTGACAAGTGTAAATAACACTGTGCAGTACCTTTTACAGTTGCAAGAGCTGGTTATTTTCAAAACCGATCCATCCATCATTATGTTCCCATTTGTCTTTTTTCCTCTTCACAGAACCTGCTGTCACTCCACTGGCTTTAGCTAATTCATGCAACACTCGCTCACACACACTCACTCACTACTAGATAAATTCATTCATCCGTCATTTCACAACACAGGATTGCAATGCAAGAAATGTAACTTAAAATCCCTTTGTGCTACACAAGAAAAACTATTTTGTGGAGGATGAGTTGAGAAGTCTCAGCCTGTGGAAAGAAGCTGGCAAAACTGGTTACAAATGATTGGTTGACTTGATTGGTGGATTGCTAAATTTCAGAGGAACCGACAGTGAAAAGGGTGCAAATCAATGAACATCACTATGTGCTCTCGCCGCTTTCTGTTCCTGTCACAAATGGACTAATGTCAGGGCTGTGGTGGCGTTATATCAGCGTTTTGGAGGAAAAACTGTTGAAAATATGAAAGGATTGTGTGGTCAGCTTGAGCCAATAGAATGGTAAATGACAACTGTGATGACTGTGGGTTGACGGGTTTTGTTTGAGGAACATTTAAAAATAGCAACTCTGAGTGGTTTAACTAGAGCAGCATGTCATAGATAGCTTCTGCTTGTACTCCATGTTTTCTTTCAGCTATCTGTGAAAAGGACAGGAATCATCAGTGATCAGAACGGTTGCTAAAAAGCCTGACTGGAGCTTCCCTATTATTATACCACTACGACTAACCTACAACCGCTATGACCGTTATTCATGCTGGTGCTTCGCTAAAACGAAAGCAAAAAATCATTTAAAGGACTGGGCAAATTAAACTGTGTGTACCAATCCCATACTGTTCTGATGGTTTGATTTGAACCACATGATTGCATTTGCTGTTTACTTGTTTGTTTCCATTGTTGACTCTTTGGAGAGTAAGCTTGTGGGTTGCACTGTAGGAATGATTTGCACTGTCACAGTATTATGCAGTAAAAGGTGCTTATGTGAGGTGTCTGTACTCACTTAAAAAAGATACTTGTTCTTTTCAAGTTTCATGTGGAGGTTTGCAAATTGTTCATATTTGTTGAGACAGAATCGTTAGGTGTGTGTTTGCATTGCGTGTTTGGCAAGCAGGCTGACCGTGACTTGAACATACATGAAGTAAATATATTTCGAGTCTTTGCACATAGTGTCACATTTATAGCGAGGATTTGCTGTGCAAGAGCACCACCACACATTAATGAATGACTGTCATCTGCAGGTGCTGAATGTGGACAGTGTAGGGTGTGACACACATGGAAATAAGTTTGCTGGTTTTTGTCCATTTGAGAGGTCAACCACACACACGTTTGCTATTGATGGAGGCTTCGCCAGTCAGAGTTGGAAGTCAAAATGCGAATTTGCTTTGCCACCACAAGTGAATGTTTTATCCAGCCCTTCATTCACATAGAAAGGAAGTGAAGTGAATATTCACCCTCGTTTTTGCGTACATGTGCTGTGCCCCAATCACGGCAGTATTGTTATTTTGACAGAGGCGGTGTGGAGAAAGTGTCAGGTTTTGTCATTACTATTTTGAATTCTGCCGTATTCAGTCTCATACTTTTCTGTTTCATTAAGTAAAACTGTATCCTGGTGGGATATTCACTTTCCCAATACTGGCCACACCACTCAAATATACCACACCTGCAGAATTCATTGATGACACAGAGCTATAGTGACCTTTGTTAATTCAGTAATGTTTGTATAAAGAGGGATGAGGTAGAGAATCACACATTACTCATACCCATGCACGTAGGCTATGGATACTGCTGCTGCTGATAGAAAGGGCGTGTCTGCTTTTTAACCTTTACCAATATAAAGCTATAATACTTCCTGTTTGTGTGTGTGTTGGTAGCTTTCAGCGACTATAACAAAAAGGGGAAATTTGACAAGGACTGAACATGTCATATCTGAAAGGAGAAATCCAAGATAAGATTAAAGAGCATGAAAGAACTACAGAACGGGGCATCACTAGTTTGTGATAATATTAATACTAATACCGCACAGATATGATCAAGTACTTTTTTTGTGTTCATTTAGTTTTTGTGTGTAAATTGCTGCAGTGAACACTACCGTGCTGTGAGGAGACTCCACACACACACCCACACACACACACACACACACACACTCTGCTTTCTAATGTCAACTTACCCAGACCATCTTCAACACTTGTACATATGGATTATGTAAATTCTGAAATTAAAGCTAAGGACAGCTCAGTCATTACGCTCCATATCCTCGTTTGGAGCCCTAATCATACTAAGATCACCAACTAAACTTTAATAAATAAATAATTAATATTCATCACACTTCGCCATGTGATCGGTTTGGTGTGAAGCAACCCAAACTCACTCTCAGCTGGGCTGTGGCAGGTTGACTGCAATCAAGTGAGCCACAGTGAGTTGAATTTTATTTTATATTCAAAAAGGTCGTTCAATATCAATGTGTCCACAGTGAATTAGTAATCATATTAACCCCACAATCTCACTAGTGACCAAAATAGTGGTGACTATGATTTTTTTTTTTCTCTATATTGAGAAACCCTATAATGCAAGTTCGCTGCATTACTGGATTAAAGAAGTTGATCTCATATGTCAGAGCAAGTTACAACATGAATCTTATTCCTCTGAGAAGGGACACGACAGGTTTATGGTCCCTTTTTTTTGTTTTAGCACAGTGTGACAATGTGGGGGGCCTCTGCAGGTGTTGAATTGCCATGTGTGCTTGTGCACGTGTCTGAAACCAACCAGTTGATAAATATTTCACTTGACTGACGGGAACTTGACAGCCATTGGTAAACTTGGAGGATGAGCAGAGACGGTCAGTTGACAGTCAGAGAAGAGATATAGTAGTGAACTTTGTAACACTGAAGTTGTATGTAGATGTTTAGTCACAGACAAAAAGGAAGCGATGTGCTGCAGGGTGATGGCAGCCAATACAAACAAGGGTCTAGTTTCTCTGTGCCACTCAGCTTGGGGCAGATATCAGTGATGGCTGGAACATTATTGGGACCACCACAGCTGACAGGAAGAGTCGTACTTGTATTTGGTCTGCAATGTTCATGTGGTTGGTGCGTGTCAAACATCCATGTGATTGCTAACCCAAGGTTTCTAAACAGAACATTGCATTGCAAGCATATGTTATTCACTTGACCTGTCAGTGGTGTTAATGTTGTGGCTGATTGGTTGCACACTAGTCTTCTTTACAGTGAAATAGTCCACTAAACACCTACTGTTTGTAGGCTTAAAAAGATGACTTTAAGTGGCTCCTTCAGTGGACAGCAGCTGTACTTGGGTTCTTGTCACTTACCAGGCAGTAAGTGACCACCATCAGCTCAGTTTCATGTTTCAAGTATATGACTGTCCACTTTTACAAACTGTGCAGCGTAATCCACTTGTCTGCCTACCCGCTGCTTCTTATAACCTCTAACATAAAGGTTAAATCCACTGCTTTCTTTTGGAACTCCTTTGGAACTAGCTACAAAAGCCTCTGTGTATTTCTATCTTATTGTTTATGTTTTGCATAAAATCTATTTTGAAATCTCGAACGCTGTAGTAGTGGTCACTTCCTTTAGTCATCAGGGTAAATGACTGTATTATTTTCATTCAAATAAGTAATTTCACTGAGACTGGATTTGGAACTCAATCAGTAAATATTTTACATTTGCATTGTGTAGGTCTGGTTTACAGCCCACAGTTGGAGAGTGGAAGCTGTGGATGCAGTCATTGCTGGTGTAATCACGGATTGTGTTATTAGATGCTTTTTGTGTAAGCCATTCTTAGCAAGAAAGACAGTATTACAGAACCACTGGCTGTTGATTATCAGTGACAGAAATGTTCAAAGGTTGAAGGTAGTAAATAAGGTCAGTTGCTGCCATAACCATGAAATATATGACAGGGTGATGAGGCTGTTACACTCAATAGAGAGGAGCAAAGGGCAGCCAATATGGAAATAATGGACTGTGTGACTCACCAGGCACACACAATGTCAGCTCTTTTGAAAGGGGTTTTATAACTGTATAAACAGGCCGTCTATGACTTTTTTTTTTAACATGATGTGAAGTTGGAAAAGATGGCTAAATGACCACCGCTTTGAACACAGTGAGTGTGAGAGAAACAAACGAGGCATCCACTTGTCCCTTCTGTCACAGCTCTGATCGCCAGTCTGACTGTGTTGTTAACTGTTTTTCTCTTGTTTTTCTTCAGACTCTGAGAGAGAGGAGGAAGGCCAGTGAACAGACAGAAGGAAAGACAGAAGAAAAGACGACAGACAAGAACGTGAAAGAGGAAGACGAGAACTCCCCGTTCAACCGCTGCAGCTCTGTGGACCTGGACAAGGTGTGTGTGTGTGTGTGTGTGTGTGTGTGATGGAGATGGGCGAGAGAAGAGGGGTTAACAGTCATCAGGTTATTCACCCTGTCTCATTCCAAAGCTGTCCCTGTTTGTTAGTATACTCTGAAGTCGTCACACAGCTGGACAAGAGCACAGTACACAAACACACACAGGTGTATTAATGGTAGTAACACTGACATGAAAAACTTTGATACCATACAACGATAAACAAAAAAGATACTCTGAACATCTTTTGATTCCATGGGCGAAAAAAAGAAATCACCTATGTGTAAAATAGTGTTTTCATTTTTATTTTCTTAACACAGCACACAGTGGTACAGAAAAGCCACTGAATGCACAACAACACATTTGTGATAATATTATCTGAGCAGTCCAACAACTGTTTTTTTATACCCTTTCTACTGTTTTAAAAATGTGCCACTGAAAATGTATTTGACTGCCTTAAATGGCAATTGATGCCTAATCTTAACCCAAATACTAAAACATTTCCCATGTTTGTCCTTATAGGTAGGCACACATCAATGCATTGATGCGTTGATTGATTCTGACTCATCCCTTCACACTCGTGAGCTATCTGACATGAGTTTTGTACCAGGTCCACGCGCAGCACAGTGTGATAACAGATTCAACCAGTCTGTCTTGTTCCCTGTTGCCAGGTGTCAGTGTGCTGAGTGAGATGCATCACTCTTAACTGTTCACAGTGAAAACTCAACCCAACCCGGACTGGGGCTCATAAGCCATGACACCTCACTGTGGTTTTATCTCCACAGCTCTTTTTATCTTATTTCAGTCTCACTGTAAAAAAAAAAAAAAATAAATAATAAAAATAAAAAATTCCTTCTCAGCTCAGAGTTTCAGTGTAGTTTGATTCAACCAAATCCATGTGCCGAACGGATGAAGCAATCCTTTTTGGCTGCAGTGTTATCATGTGCTGTCTTCTTTGGTAATTATAAAGACGGACATGACCTACAAAGCATCATAAAAATGTTTCTCAGAAACTTTTATCATGCGATTAATATCACAGGACAACTGTTCAAACTGTGGGGACTGTTGATCCCGTCTGGCTCTTAGTGAACTACTGCTGTAGGTTCAGCTTAAAGTAAAAGTGCCTGCCTGTTCAACCTTATTTCATGACCTTGTATTGTTGTCGTAGTTGTCCTGCTGCGCACACATTGTGTATTGGCAAACTGGTAGAGCAGGAATGGCGTTACAGTCAGTCTCACATTATTTAGAGCCTGTTCAGAGCAGCCACTGACATTTGACTTGGGCACTTTAATCCTGAAAATTCACACTCGGCATTAGAATGCACCTCCACATGTGTCTTGAGTGACACTCACGATTCTCCCTTCCTTGCATGGTATGCAAAAGAACACACACATCACTGGGATAACACATCACTGTGTAAAACAAAAAATTCTGGAATGTTTTTTAGACAAAGCAAGAAAGAACGAAATTCACGCATAACATTTGCTATATTTACATTAAGGCACAAATAATAGACAAATAAATGAGTCTGGGGACTTTTTCCACATGTGTCAGTAGCAGCCCATATTATTTACTATTTATTATATTTGTAAATGAACTTGTCATTTACAAATATACTTACCATCAGTAAAATGTTGCCTTCTTTCATAATTTTGGAGTAAATGCTGAAATAAATTGAGACAATGTATTCAAACGGCTGCTTGATGCTGGCGGGTAAGATACACTGTAGACACAGAGCAGACAGGCTGCTACAGCGATGCTGCGACAAACTGACACTTTATACAAGGAAAGAAACAACGCAAAGTATTGCATTTAATGCCCAATTCACAAGAAGGCACAGATGATTTAGAATTTGCTATAGCCATTTCTTCAAGTTTATTGAGTTTCTAACAGCTCTGAAGAATGCGTGATTTTTAAAGGAGTCTGGAGACATTAGTAGTTCAGCAGTGAAATCAGTTGAAACAGACAGTGTGTTCCCAAACACCTGCCTTGGGAGGTAAGACAGCAGGGTGACAGCCCAAACACGTCATTTGCATTTCAGTAAACCAAATGTTAACCAAATCAGACAGTGTTTCATCCATTATGCCTGTTTCGTGACCTCTTTCACAGACAGTGTCAGTTCAGTAGGTGGACCTTCAGTGTGGCCCAGGACATATTTGCGCACACACTGCTAAAAGGATGTGGACGTATGTGGGTCAGACCTCTGTGTGTGGGTGTGACCGTGTGTTTGTGTCTCATGCTCAGGAATGAGAGATATGGTTTCACAAACGGACATGGTCTGGTTTCATTGTTCATTCGTTCATCTTAGATACAGAAACCAGCGTCCTTATCTTTTGTTCTTACGAGCCAACGTTTCCTGTCAATTTGTAGAATACCACCGCAACGACTGGCATTTGCTGATAATAAAAATGCATATTAAATTGTTCATGTTTAGCAGGAATGTCAGCAAATGTCTTGGTTTATGTAGCAGCATGATTCATCGTGCTTTTGTGATTTTTGCAGCTACAGTATAAACAGCATCATGTCCATGTTGTCATAGGAGGTGACAGTGTAAGTTAAGTCTCATTTTCTTGGTGATAGTGGAATTAAATGCGTTCTTCCACCTCGTTTCAAGTGATCATCACTTTTTTGTGGGAAGTTCCTGCCCTTGTCACGAGTGTGCTTATACTCCCCATGTGACAGGCGATTTCACTTCTTTTTTTGAATGCATGAGTCTTGCTGTCTTATAAACATATGAAGTTTTCCCTCTGTCTAATAAACAAGAGGAATACTGACTTTCGGGAAAGCAGCTGAAACGCTTCTGCTTGACAAATGTGAACATGAGTACCAGAGTGTGACATTTGTCAGCAGGCCCAGCAGAGCTTCCTCAACATGAATATCTGGCAGCTCCTAGCATGTGAATTACCAGATGACTTGAGTGCAGCTATTGTAGTTGATTGTTTTTTTTTTTTTTACTTTCTACTGTGCCTCCAAAGGCCTTTCACTGTACAGACTACATATCTTTAGGGAGTGGCAGCAGACTACAGTACCACACCACACCTGTGAGTATTGAAGTCTCCAATTGAAGCTGACATTCAGAGAGTTATGTAAAAACTGAAAATACATTGTTTTTTAGATTAATTCTCTGGATTAATTGTTAAAGTATTTGTTACTCAGTTTTTACACGCAGCTGCCGTTTGTTTCATTTTAACATTAAACATATACTGTACAGTATTACCTCCATCACTACAAAAATAGAATAAGCTGCATTTATTGCTTTGTCCTGACTGAACCGAGGTAATAAAGACCAGAGATGGGTGTTAAGAAGCAACACTTTGAGGGTGATAACTTGTAAGGCCTATAGTGATTTGACAGGAAGCCGACATGCCATTGCTCACTAAAGTGCCCGCAGAAGCTAAACTGTCAGTGTGAGTGAATGCCATTTTTGGATTGTATGTGATAAACACGTTATCGTTCAGGCAGTAAGCTGTAGTTACTTATAATCAGCCGGATACTCAGTAGTTAACCTCACACTTGGTGTGCCTGATGTGAATGTCCTCAGATGGGTGTCGTAAGCAAGACACTGTCACCTGGGCAACAATCAGCTTTTACCAAATGATCCACACCCTTTGTACGCCCCATTTCAAGAAAGTTGATATGCTGCGTAAGACATAAAACAAACAAAAAAAAACAAAAAACAAAATAATTTGCAAACCAACTGAGTTTAGTAACAAAGTGTTCCTGAGCTCATGTAGGGATATCCTTTACACAGTCAGGTATTTGACTAAATGCCTGTGAACACCTGAGCCTTTCGAGGATGCTCCTTTCATATCCAGTCATGATCCTATCAACTGTTACCAATGAACCTGTTTACCTGTGGAAAGTTCCAAACAGGCGTTTAAGAGCAGCATACAACTTACACACTGTTTTGTTGCTCCTGTTCCAAATTGTTTCATATGTGTTGCTGGCATAAAATTCAGAATAAGCATATATTTACAAAAATCAATTGAGTTGATGGGGTAAAACATTAAATGTTGGCCTTATACTGTTTTCTTCTGAGTGTATGTCAAAAACGATGAGCAGATGATCACATTGTGATGTTTTACACAGCATCATTCATTTTTTTGGGTTGGGACATGTGAGTGGACTGCCTGTTTTGATGTGATATATTTAATGTAGTGTCTTCTGCTGCAGTCATGGTTTTACTGCGATCATCCTCCTTAATAAGTTTTGTTGCAGGTTCTGACTTGAGATAAACTTTTCCACCCAGTTTCCTAACCTCAGGCAACTTCAGGTCAGCGTGAAAGTTCACTATCGTCATTGTTGGCCTCGCCACAGGGACGTGTCTCATGTGAGGAGCATGAGGAGGTTGTAAAGAGCTTGTAAATGTAGATCAGTGTGTGGTCTTTGAACTTATGAGGAAAGTCTTCACTTAGTACAGACAACAATTCAGTTAAAGTGAAGTAAACCTGCGAAGGCACATGCAGGCACAAATCAACAGACGAGCAGACACTTCCTGGTTGGAACAATAGCACTACAGGTCATCCTTTGCTCTCTGCTGCCACCTGTTGGAGACAAAACAGTAACTCTGCCTTGCTGTTGCAGTGGGTTCTGTGCTTTGTGAAACACAATCACACTGACTCGCTCACATTCGCTAATTTGTTATTGGTTGTACCCCCACAGGATTTGGTGGACTGGCGGAAGCCCCTGGCTTGGCAGGTAGGCCACCTCGGAGAGAAATATGATGCATGGGTTCACGAGCCAGTTGATAGACCTATCAGACTGTTTGGAAACCCCTTCATGGAGGCCATCACCAAGACTTCTTGGTAAGACTGGAGACTCTGTAACTCTAGCTAGCAACCCTAGAGAGGTAAATCTAGCAGCTCACAAAAAAATTAAAGACATGATGATGGATGTAGCTTATTAGTGAGCTTATCTCGATTCCTTTTCCTCTGTTGAGGCTCAGTACTGATTAGGCACTTGTATGGAAATGGCAGTGAAGCACAAGCCAGCATTTCAGTTATCTTGAAAACAGGAGATTAGTTAAGAGAAACCCAACTATGTATTATTGGGTTAAATAAATACTGACATCAGATTAGTGGGTAAAACAAAACCGTTAAACTCTTCTGTGTGAGTTATAACACCTAAGCATCATATGCTGTGATTGACCTCCTGAAAACAATAAACCAAACCTCTGGGATCACTATGTCCTGTAAGAATCTATTGTAATGACATTCTCTGTGTAGGCATACTTGAGCTCACTGGGCTGTGGGTTAGCTGCACTAACACCAAGTGATTTAGAAGTGATTTGTGAGTCTGCTTTAACACTGAAAGCTGCTGTTCCACCCTAATTCACCCAGTCATACGCACGTCGTCAAGTTCAACAAGCAGCTACACTGGGGAAGCTGGTAGCTTCAGTGCTTTGCTTGAGAGCAACTTCAGAGTAGTTAATGATGTATTATATAGACAAAAGCATTGGGAAACCTAAACATTACACCAGCAAGGACTTTAATAACATTGCATTCTTTAATACATAGAAAACTTTGCAGCTGTAGCAGCTTCCACTCTTCCTCTGTCAAGGCTTTCAATTCAGTAGAGCATTTGTGAGGTCAGACTCTGATGTTTGACCAAAAGGCCTGAATCACAATCTCTGGTCCAGTTCATCCCAAATGTGTTGGATGGGGTTGAGGTCAGGACTCTGTGTGGACCAGTCAAGTTCTTCCACACCAAACTCATCCAGTCATGTCTTTACAGACTTTGCTTTGTGCACTGGGGCACAGTCATGCTGGAATAGCAAAGTGCCTTCAACAAACTGCCACAAAGTTGGAAGCATAGCATTGTCCAACATGTCTTGGTGTGCTGAAGCATTAAGATTCCCCTTCTCTGGAAATTAAGGGTCCCAGCCCAACCCCTGAATTCAATAATAAAGAGGTGTGTTTCCCAATACTTTTGTCCTTATAATGTAGATAATGATAGAGACTATAAAACAGACAGCGTATAATGCTCTCTGTTTTCTTTCTACAGGTACTGGGTACCAGTGGTTTGGCTTCCTATTGTGTTTTATTTAAGTTGGCTCTGCTACACCACGCTGGCAGAGGGCACCACCAGGATAGTCCTCACCTCAGGTAACACACACACATCAGCATCAGGAAAATATAAGCGCTCGTGCATGCTTTCATTTTCATTTCCACATTCACATTCTCATTTAAAACCACACAATACAAGTTGTTTTCATCATTTTCATGTCCAGTTTGTGTGTTTATGTCATTATCTGTGTGTGTATGTCTGCGTGTTCCCAGACTTCTCAATTCCGATTCATAAGTACGTCTTCGTGCCACTCTTTTTGGTGGGCTGGTTCTTGTGGTCGTTCATCGAGTACTGCATCCATCGCTTTGTCTTTCACATGAAACCACCAGCCCATAACTACTACCTCATCACGCTTCACTTCCTCCTGCATGGACAACACCACAAGGTACAAACACACAGACGCTGAGGAACAGGCAGCACTCATGATCATAAAACTTTTATTATGTTGTCCGTTATGACACAAAACTGAAGTAATCATTAATGAAGGATTTTGTATTGCTGGTATTGGTGGTTATTTGGTCTGACTGCACTTCACATTTTGATAATTTGAATGAATTTAAGCTTTATAACCTCTCGCCCACATTGGCTCCAGAGCATGACACCAACTTGTTTCTCCACAGTCTCCGTTTGACGGCTCTCGGCTGGTGTTCCCACCCGGCTTGGCCTCTTTAGTGGTGGGAAGTTTCTATATAATCCTCCGCAACATGCTGCCAGATATCCTCGGGATATGCATTTTTGTCGGGGGACTGTGTGGCTACGTCGTGTACGATATGATCCACTACTACCTTCACTACGGTTCGCCAAAGAGAGGCTCGTATATGTACAGCCTGAAGGCCTACCACGTCAAACACCACTTTGAGCACCAGAGAGCAGGTGTGCACCCGAAATCTGACATTTGACAAAGGGAGGAAGATGTGTTAAATTTCAGTTTCAGTGCTCCATGTTCTTCTTTTGATCTGTAATCTTCATGTCTCTCTCCAGGTTTCGGCATCACGACCACATTTTGGGACTACCCTTTCAACACAGTCATCCCTAATGAGGAATTCTAACAGAAAAAATGGGCTGAAGGGCCACAGGACTTATCACCCACCCTCTTAGTAAGCAGCCCTTATGCTATATTCACACCTTTAGTTCAGTCTCAGCAGCCATATCTTTCACAACCTTTCGCAACTCCACTTCTGAAGACTCCTGGGCCACTGCAGCTAGTCCACTCATACATACCTTAGCACATTATCAACCTGCTTTTTGATTACAGCCAGCAATCTTTGCCAGAGCTCGCTCATCTTGGTGTGTATGTGTTTCCCCACTGTGATCATTTCTGCACAGTTGCAAGGCCTTTCTGTGCCATTTTTATAACCAAATCAACATCTGTTGCTGCCGTGTTCTTCACTGCACTGACCTCGCCAGCCAAATCATCACCCGAAAGCCATCCACAACATCCTAATGTACAGCCAGGAGGTGGGCCATGGAGAGAAAGAAAAGGACACACACACACAAACATACACACGTAGAAGCATGTGCACATTTTTTGGAGGAATTCTATGTTTGCTGTATAGATGTATAATACTGTCAAGTATATTCAAAAGAAACATTACATTACGTGAAAAAAACACTAAACATTTATCATCACCATAAGACAAAGGAATGTCTGCACGCACACGCACGCACACACACACACACACACACACACACACACACACACTCAGACTGTGTGGTTTCATCAGAGGGGAACAGGAAGTGATGGATGGTAGGTGAATGTGAAAGATGGAGAAGGAAGGGCACTGACGGTGTGACAGAAAGTGTGTGAGAGTGTGTGTGTAGAGAATGTCAGTGACAAAGGATCCTACAACCTAATGAACCAACTCAGGAAAAAAAAAATATACATATATAAAATTTCTCCACTTCATCTGCAGCTTCCTTGTCACTCTCACAGCTCTTTTTGCTGTTGGCTGCTCAGCTTTGCTGCTTCACACTGCAGGGTTGTAACAACACACAGAAATTCCCTCCACCATATTTGTTCTCACTGTAGTTTTCAGAAGCAGCTGTGAACAGAAAATGTTTGTTTTCAGATATTAGAACATGCAGAAATGCATTTGACAGTTTAGATTTAACTTATTAATTACCAGCAAAGCTGCAGAATACGCTAGTGCAATGTACTGTTAATGTCATGTAAAGCAGCGTTCTTAATGTCTGACACCACTGTGGAGGTTTTGCAGGTCTGTTGTGATAATTCCTCAGTTTTCTTCTTTTTGTTCTACGAAAAAAGACGTAGAAAAAAATATTTTGTTTGATGCTTTGTACAGAAGAGGAAATTGTTTAATTGCATCAGCTTTACATTGTCAGAGGGAGCAGATATTTTTTACGGGTTTGACAATAAGAAAACATATGCATTTAGTTGTGAGATGGATGAATGATAATGTTGTCATGGTGTCAGAGGGACGGACCTGAGGCATGAGGCCGGTCTATCCAGACTTCCTGCTGTGGGGATCTCAAGGTCACAGAGTAATTCATTCATTAATTAATTCCAATTAAAAATCTTTTTGGAAGGTGAATGTGAAAAATGTTTTAGGGTGATTTTTAGGCTCTTTAGAATCCACCTTCAGGTCTCCCTCCACCCTTCTATAGCCAGTGGTTTATGGAGCCATGCAGATCCCTGCAGGATGACGAAGGACGAATCCTCTGACTGGACAGCAGGAGGTCTTGTTAGTGACTGGCAGATCCTCAAAATGCCTCCTCCAAACACTCTACAACAACACAGATAACTAAAGCAGAACAAACAGAACATGATTTTTTTATATAAACTTTTCTAGTTTGAGAAAATACTCCCACACAAGAGTAAAATAATAATATATTGAAATGATTCCATTCGCATAGCTTTTTCTTGCTATTCAGAACAGCAATAATAATTAAATCTTTAGGTAAACCTTAAAAGGGCTGCGTCAGTAAAGTTTCACCACGACTTGCAGGGTCGGGCATGAACTTCTCCAAAATGTTTCTTGTTGTCCACAACAAACATATCAAAACCATAACAAAGTTTGTCTTATGTGCAGTTAATACAAATGTTCAAGGCTTCATAAAGAATTCTGACTAATCACTGTGTACCACACTTCTTCAGAGACAACCAAAAATTATTTTTAATGATGGTGGACATATCGATGACTGTGATAATAATGATTATTATGATTATGATGATAAGTGATAATGTATACTGATTGTGACGACTGCATGACAAAGTGAAAGGATTATGCCTGTTGGAATAAAGTACATACAGATCTTATTTATGTATATTTATATGATAAGGATGAAACAACAGCTTGTAAGCTTTGATTCTGACAAGTGAACTTTTCTTTGTGCTAAATTATGCAGCGTAAAATAATATTTCTTAAATCTGTTTACTATAATATCTTTAAACTTTTATTTTGGAATTTTAAATGTCTATGCAAATGCAAATGTATTTGTAAATAAATGTCTGTATATTTCTGATGTCAGTCTTGTACTTTGTGTTCAGTCACTGTTATTTATATATCTGTTAAGTTTATTGTGAGTACTGCTCAGCCCCTGAAACCAGTTATATAAAGTGCTGTGTGTCATTGAGGACCTTGGTCAAGAGAAAATAGCATAGTTGCATTTAATGGAAGACTACTGCAGTATATTATTGTGTAATAAAGTGTTCTGTTTCTACTTTATGGTCGCCCTTTAAGTACGTAAGGGGAAATGAGGACGACTTTACATGCAGGGTTGTAGTTTGTATTTTACATATACCAATCATTGGCTGATATCATTGGTGATACTGCAAATAACATGCATAGCATTTGTGAAATTCAGCCTTTGGCGACACCTAGTGGTAAAATAAAAGAAGATACTCAAATTAATAGTACTAATTTATCCCTCCACTTCCACCCTCAGATCTGACTCCTTGGCATAAAGCAAACAAGATGCAACATGTCACTGCTAGCAAGGCTAACAGCTCACAGAACGTGTAGTGAGGCACAGTGATACTTTGGCCTACAGCAAATCTCAACATGCTAACAACCTGATATGAAGTAGGTAGAATGCTTACTATGGTCACCATGTTAGTTTTGCATTTTAGCATATGAACAAATTTGCTGATGATCGTTAGTTTTGCGAGTACTTTATCATAAACCAAAGTATATCCAAGTTTGTAACTGACGAATGTGCTATGTAGAATGTGATGGAATTGCCAATGTTATTAGTGCTCTTCTTGAGAAGGCCATGAATGTAAATCCATCCAATCCATCTCAACAAGTATTGGATGAGTCTGTTTTTTTTTTTTTTTAATGTGTCACCATCTTCACGGTTTGTCATTAAATGTGGTAAGCCTGTAGATATGATGTAGATCTATGGTGATCAGAGAATGAATCCCAATCCTTGGTTGTCATTTGTTGACTTCCAAAATTCTAGTTCAAGATTTCATTTTTGCAAAACTCTTGACATTTCCACCAGTCTCAGTTGTACTTTTTAGTGTAGTCAATCCTGGCATGCTAGCCTAAGATTGTGGCCCTGCAGAATTGTTTAAAATACACCGTATGTTAGCAATTTGCTCTAAGCACTGCTGTTCCTGAGTACCGTTTCACTAAACTGCTAGCATACTGTAGACTCATGTTCGCTTGTAGTCTCTTAATACAAAGGCTTTTCTGCAAACCTCTCATGACTCAGTGCATGTCTGCATTGTGAGCAAGCCATTTAGAGTGATTTCCCTTCTCACACTTTAACAAGGATATCTGAAGAATGTATGATATTTAAAAATATATATATAAATCCAAATTAAAGTGTGTGTGTTTTTAACACAGTTAACGTACATTAACATGGTAGCAGAGACAGATAGAGCAGCAGGACCCTGAGCTGCAGCAGCAATAGAATACTGAGCAGGCAGGAGGGAGGAGCTTCAGTATAAACCAAACAACCGTCCACACCCTGCAGTCTCGGGAAGTTCCTCCGCATTCCTGCCATACACACACACAAAGACAGATAGCTGGGAGGAACCACACACTCTGAGGCTGGGTAAGTGTGTTGTTCCTGGTTTCTTTTCAGGAAAACTGTTGTCTTCATGTTTATCTGTGTGTTTGTGTGTGTGTGTGTGTGTGTATGTGTTCAAACAGGAGTTTGGAGGGGGTGTGGGCCTGCTGCTGTGAGACTGCAGACTGGAAGCTCATCATCAACATTCTGACAGGTACTGAATTTCCTGACTCATCCTCTTTCACTGTAAATGTCTCTTGGTCATTGTCTAAACAACGTCTCTCTGTGTATCCCTCAGTCTTCCCCTGACTTCCCTGAGTTTGTCTGCATGTCACTGTAGCTTCAGACTCAGCTGTGATGCAGGCAAACAGAGGAAGCTCTTCTGTACGCTGTTAGTGCCGAAATAACCGCTGTTTCCTCTAGTGAAACTGAAACATGCAGTGTGGGTTCACAGCTGCATGGTGCAGCAAGTAACTCAAATTACAGCCAGAGGGTGAACGATGAAGTACAGTATGTAGAGCCCTGGAAAATTATGCCAGAAAAACTGCCTGTTCAGTTTTGCATGCACACCTTAGAGCTGAGTCTAATGTTGCTTAATGTAATACCTGGTAATGCAAATGCAGTAATGAAAATTCAAATCACAACTGTTAACATAGGATTGCAATCAAATACTTATGTAAATGACTGATTATTAAAAGTCATGTGCAACACATCAGCAAGGACATTACAGGTTGGCTGGTGGAGTCTTCTTTGTAACAGAACTGGTTCATAACTTTTAATCTGATCAATCTGCTGACAGTGAACTACATTCTAGGTTGAACATGTCTCAAATCTTCAACATTAAAATGTTATTCTTTTACAATAATTTTGTCCTATTGAGCTAAATACTAACACTGTGACGAAAATATAATGTTGAATATGTTAATTTAGCATGTTAGTGTGCTAAATAGTTTTTCACATATTGTGAAAACTTTGTAAAGTCTGATCAACAAAGTGATGAGATTCATCCTCCAGGTAGTGTATCGATTTTTTAACTAATATTTTGCTTGAAAAGATTTGTGGAATAGTTTATTTTGTGCTGTGTTTAATAGCTAGATGACACTGTTGTAATCTGTCTTCAGCCTTCCAACTCTCCCAAGAAGAACTTAGTAAGAACATATCGCTAGCATAAACACATTCATCCTCGGGGGACCATGAATGTGTGTACAAAATAGTTGATGAGATATTTAAATATGGATCAAAGTGGTGTAGGAACAGACTGACATTGCCATCTCACTTTCTTATCTTTCTTTTTTTTTTTTTTATTACAGTTTCACCAAACTATGAGTAGTTCTTCAAAGATGAGCTGACTTGCTCTCCTGTTGGGACTTTCCTTTTCAGTCTCACCATGATTAAAGCAGGAGACGATGAAGGTGATGGTGGCAGCAGTACTGAAACATCCCAGCAGTCAGAGGATAAGAATCCAGCAGAGAAGGCCCTGACCAAACTGAGCGCTACCACTATTGGACCAGGTTGGACTAAAGTTAGTTGCCCCTGCTGTGTTTCGAAGCAGGTCGAACCGCTGGTTCTGGTGAAGCTTGGAGAGAAAGTTCGCCCTGAGACAAAAAGGTGGCTCATCAGACTAATTGGAGCTCCTCAGAAAGATGGAGGTGAGGTCTTGAATAACAGATTGAAAAGTCCTGAACGCTGATTGCAACCTTGCAAAGAAAAACATACGCTTCAAACATTTCAGAGCCTCTCTCTGTTTCATTATGGAAGTCTGTTTGACTGGACAGTCATTGCCTGGAAGGCCTCTAGAATTTAGACATTTAATTGCTTTTACATTTACATGCTCGTTGATAATGTAGATAATCGTAGTTTAACGATTCCTATGTAAATGTAGGCCAAGTTCAATATTCAAACCACTTTGTTCGGGTGTGAATGCGTCGTTTATTTTTAGACTAACAACAGTAAAAAGCTAATAGCCATTTGATTATATTTCTTGTGGTTTCTGAGGCACCAGAAGTAGATCCGTTCATCTCTCCTTGGTGGAATTTATTAAGAAGAAGAATCAATTGACAGTATATATATTTTTACATACACACACTGAATTTGTCTTCTGCATTTGACCCATCCTTAGTTGAACACACACATGCAACACCCGGCAAATTACATGCAGTGAAACACACACAGGAGCAGTGGGCAGCATCAAGCGCCCGGGGAGCATATTGGGGGGGGGGTTAAGTGCCTTGCTCAAGGGCACATCAGCCAGCTAATGGAGGGAGGGGGGGGCATTTTTTCGCATTAATCACTCCACCACACCCAAATTTTTCCTGCCCGTCCGGTGGGGGAATCGAACCGGTGACCCTCCGATCACAACCTCTAGGCCACGGCTACGTTTTTCTTAGATCGCATGTTATTAGCTCTGTTTAAAACAATAGTGTAGATTCTGAAGTCTCCAAAGACACCAGATATATCAGGATCAATTCAATTAAAATCATCCAGTGAATGTTTTACTTAACATAACCTTTAAGGAAAATGTCTTCTATTTTTCAGTCTGGGTTTTTCTCATGATTGTGTCTTTTCTCACTGTGGGACATGCTACCTCTGCACTCACCACATCTGTTGTTTAGACATTTCAGAAACTTCACTTTAGAAAAACCATATAGGGAATCCTCAGGCGAAGCTTTGCAAGCCTCCGAAAGCAAAGAATGTTAGCGTTTAAGAAATTGTTTCAGTTGCTTGTCTGAGAGATGACAAATAAAAGTAAACTCCGAAATTAGCCCTCTGGTTTAGCTTCTTTAGCCGTCTATGTCCGTTACAGATGGCTAACAAAGCTAGCTGAGTGCAAGTGGGCATGATAGAAAAGAAACATAAGGGAAAATAAAACGAGGTAATGCTGATGATGGGGGGTTAAATCCTGTTCACTCATCTGCATTTCAAATCACTGTCTATTTTCACCTTTATTTGATTCCTCTTCTTAAAGTGACACACCACTGATTCTTTTCCTTCTTTCCTTCTTCAAATACTCTGACAACAGACAATGATTAGTCTCTCATTATATTTCTCTGAATGAATTTCTCAGCAAACCCTGATCAAATCTTTACTGTCTATATGTTTGAATAATAAATCAACAGCTCAGTACTTGTCACTGCTCCACTGTCTCACTGCAGGTGCTGCATTACTGGCCCACCCGGGGGAGGATGCCAGTGGTGACATCATTGTGGTCTCTGCCCCACGTTGTACGTTACTTAGAGCCACTGAAGAGCTGGGGTTATGTAAGACTTACTTCAACGGGGACATGGAAGCCTTCTCCTACGATGACAGAGACAACTTTAAAGATTCAGGTACAGCAGTGGAGCTTTGAGTGTAACATGCTTTACACAATGAAACTGTCGTCTATCGATAACGATGGATGTAGAAGGGACATGGACCAAATTTAATTTGATACTGTAAAAATGGGGAGAAGCCTCATGACTGACAGTTGAACGCTGCTTGCAAATGGCTCAGAGAGGTGTATGGCAGGAACTCGATACTGCGAGTTCACCACCTGATCACTGCTACACAGACTCTGGCTCCAAATGACGTCAGCAGTGCAAGGTAGCTGCACTTGCACCAGGGATATTTCGGCTTCATTTTTGTACAGTAGGAAGAAGTGGAGACATGTTGTCCATCTTTGTAGATGTTAATGGTTGAAACCATAGCATGAGAGAGGGAGTGTATGTTAGTTCTCTAATACAACATTTATAACACCAAGAGAATCAAAAATGTATGATCATATGGATGTCAACTTAAAAAGGCAATAGGTAAAGTTGTCAGTAATTCTACTGTCTCAGTGTATTATTTGCTCAGATTCTGTTAAATGGCTTGTTTGTGCAATCAGTCAGTGTATAAAGGTTTATCATTTTATTTGGTTCCCCTTATCTAACAGCAGCATCCTGTTGCAAAGCCATAAAACAAAAGCTTTCGTCATAGACAAAAAGTCTGGCAGGCGCACACAATACGAAGTTCAGTTGCATTTTTCCCTTGCTTTATTTTAAAACTGTTAATTTATAAACTCTTTATATTTTTTAAACTGTTTTGCACACTTTTTGCTTTTTGCACTCTATTCTGTTCTTGTGTGACAAGTGAATTTCCCTGCTGTGGGATCAATAAAGTTCATGTTATCTTGTCTTATATTCAAATTTGGTGGAGCTGTTTTTCAGGCGTTGGGCTGGGGAAGGCCCTTTTCTATTCCAGCATGACTGTGTCCCAGTGCACAAAGTGATTCAGGCCTTTTGGTCCAACATCAGTGTCTGACCTCACAAATGCTCTGCTGCATGAATGGGCAAAAATTCCCACAGAAACACTCCAACATCTTGTGGAAAGTCTTCCCATAAGAGTGGAAGCTGTAATAGCTGCAAAGCTGTCTGTGTGTTTAGAATGCAATGTTATTAAAGTCCCTGGTGGTGTAATGGTCAGGTGTTCCAATATTTTTGTCTATATGAGGTATATGGAATAACTCTGTAGCATATTCACAGAGCTGCTAGCATAGCTGTCAGCTCCTCTTTTCAGAAGTGTAGTTGTCATTCCTTGTTTCTTTGTCTATTCATGTGTGAGACAGACAACATGGAGTCGTTCCTGACCCTGGCTGAGCGGCAGTACATAGTCAAGTATGAACTGGATGGTCTGCGGGCTCAGAGAGACCTGAGAATACCCGGCCTGTCTGACAGCTCCACACTACAGCACCGAGACAACATCTGTGAGTGTTGCCATCGTGTGTTCATGTCAGTATGGGGAGACAGGATGCACACACAGGAAAAATATGCACTGAGATAAATGCTAAATTACTGGAGCAATGTGAGGAGAATGAGTGAGTAGGAGGATTTCTCCTTTTTCAATTTGTTACTTAATTTAGTAATTTTAATAAATACATCTGAAGATCACTATTTGTTAAGACATTTTGAAGTGCACTTATGTCAGCACATTGGAGACTCCCATCCGGTCCATATACAGCATTTACAGTATTCTAATCACCAATCAGCCAGTGCTGTAAATATCAGTTGTTGACTGCTGTCCCCACATTCAGCCTGTAACCACAATGTCTCGCTGACATCAGCTGTTCTTCTCTCCCCACATTCAATCAAGAAACTGCTTCCATCAGCGTGTGCAGTGTGTGTATGCATATGTTTGTATGGAACTATAAGTGTGGATTAGCTATTGCTTGCTTGGAAGAATGTCCCTCTTTGAGCCATGTTTCAAAGTCACTGTTGGATGCTGCTTTGATGTCATGTATGTAAAAGTGAATGTTGTTGCAGGGCAGAAGCTCGGGTCAGCTGGTGTCGTTGTGGACTCGTTTCCACTCCACAAACGGGACAAACTGAAGGATCTCAGTGAAGCCTGGTACTCTGGGAATCAGCTGGCTCAGCCACTGGGTGGGTGGAAGTTCAACACACGCACACACAAACACAGACACACAGAAACTGAAACAAATATGGTCAAATATGTAGAGCCATTAGAATTCACAGTAGATGACTTTGTGGGTGACAGTTTTTATTTTCTGCTTGTAAAACGGTTGAACTGTGTGTGCACTTACACCAGATACTTCTGTCTGCTGCTTTCTACAGATTCAGTCAATGGGTATTTTGGAAGCTCTGTGGCTTTCTACTTCAGCTTCCTTGATTTCTACACCTGGTCTCTACTCCCACCAGCCATGCTGGGCCTGTCCATCACATACTTCTCAGGTAGGTGTGAGGGTGTGGCATTTATTTTTGTTTATATTTGCTGTGGGTGTCATTTATGACGCATTTAGCACTTAATCATACCTTGATGAATATATTTTTAATGCTGAAATCATATGTGATAAATAACGATACTGCATGAAATGGAGTGCTTTGCATTTTATAAACTTTGTATTTGCCATTTTCATTGGCTGGTGTCTGATGCTTTGTACCAAAAGATAGCAAAGGGACAAGAGAAGACTGCAACAATATCAGCCTGCAAGGCCAAAGCAAAGAGAAATCCTTTTTTATCTATGAAAACTGAGAGTGGTTTATGTGATACAACCCTGATTACATGACATTATCCTTCAGTAAGTGTGTTATTAGTATTTACTTTATGTTTCTGTGCTAACTGTAGAATGGCGCCAAGCTAACAAGCAATTTAGGCTGGTTGATCTTTGTCCACTGCGCTAAGAGCAGCTGTAAATTGAAAAACAAACTAACTGCTAACTGCTCTTTTTGTCCATCACAGGCGATGTTCAGAAGGAGATAGGGGAGTCATTCTCAGGCTCACGGGGCACAAGTGATGAAGATGACTCAGGATCAGCTGTCAGTGGTCACATGATCCAGGCGGTGTTCAGCATGCTCTGGTCCACTGTGGTTATGGAGCTGTGGAAGCGTCGCAGCGCCTCCCTGTCCTACCGCTGGGGGACTCTGCACATTGCGGAACGCTTTGCAGAGCCCCGACCTGGTTTCTATGGCAACATCGGAGTCAATCCAGTGACTGGTCGTGTGGAGCCACTCTTTCCTGAATGGCAGAGGGACCTGCGTATGGCACTGGTGTCAGTCCCAGTGGTGGGACTATTTCTAGGTACAACTTAAGTTTTAAAATTGAGTTGAATGAATTCTTTAGTAATGTTATTGAGGTGAAAGGTGCCATGATATTCATTAGTAGCTTAATTTGATAACCAAGTAAAGGTGCAAAACCTCTGCTTTCATCCTCATGTGTTATTGTCCTCACCCTGTCACATCTTGTCCTGCAGGGTTGGTGGTTGTGGGTATGGTTTGTTTCTACTGGGGCGAGGCCCAGGTGCAAGAGCTACACAAAGACTGGGGCTCTCTGCTGTCTCAGACTTTGCTCTACATGCCCTCAGTGCTTCACATCGTCTATACAAACGTGCTGGCGACGGTTTACAAGACGGTGGCACAGTCTTTGACTGAGTATGGTGAGTGAGATGGTGGACATGCCGTAATACTTCACAGTAATATTTGTCCGATGACAGTAAGCATAAGGCAAAGATGCAGTCAGGTTAGGAAAATGGTTATGGGAGTGAAACAGAGACACAAGGAGCAAATGAAAAACAGTCATTCAGCTGATCAGGTTATATCTTACCAACAAGACTGTTCATAAATCTTGATGATTAACTATTAATTAACTTTATGTTTCCCTTTAGAGAACCACAGAGAGCAGTCTGCCTTTGAGAACCACCTGACAGGCAAAGTCTTGGTGGTTAGTTCCTTCACCGCTCTCCAACCATTAGCTCTTTCATCCTCTGTACCCAATACGCTCTTTTACTAGGCTGTTTTCTTTCTTCCTCCAGTTCACCTTCTTCAACTACTTTGCAGTCCTCTTCCACATTGCCTTCTTCAAGCAGGATGTGCCTTTGCTTCGTAAGGTAACAGCTGAGCTCTACACATCTTGGTCTCAATAAACTCCCGTTTTTCTGGCACAAAAGCGTTGACAAAGCACTGCGGTGCCTTGGAATGAAGTGCTTCTATGCTGAAAGAAAGAACAAACTTTAATTTAATTCAGCGGGGTAGCTAACTTAATGCCATGTTAACAAAGGGTCAACCACATAGAAGAACAATCTTACAACTCGTAGGGTGCAGCAACTCTCAGCATCTGGCCAATTCCACAAATGTGCTCTTCTGTCTGTGTTTTGAATAACATTTTCTTCTGATCCTCATATATTTAATATGATTGGCTCTCTGGAAAAGAACAACAGTGACGACCCATGAGCCTTTGTGAAAAGTTCAGAGGCAGCTGGCCGCCCACCTAGAGCCAGGGTCTGCTCCAGGGTTTCCGCACTGTTGCCAACTGCTTGCTCATGGGGGTTTTGTTAGGGCTCTTTGTACCAAACATTAAATTAAACAGTTTGGTCCAGGCCTGCTCTATTTGGAAAATGTTATGGGATTACTTTTGTTGTGATTTGGCACTCTACTGTGTAGATAAATTGAACTGAACTGAATTCAGATATTTTCAACTTGAAACGCTTGGAGCAGCTGCACAAAAATTAATAAGTTAATAAAAAGAGTGCTCTGAATAACAGTGACCGCATGCTGCTGCATACACTCTCTTCGCATGAGGAACAATTGAAAAATGACACCAGTGCTCAGAAAAAAAACATGGACAACATGGCTCAAAAGCCGGTAACCTACACCAATGAAATCAGAGGCCATCAGGGTTGCTTTCTCATATTTGACAAAATACCTCCACTGATTGAGCAGCCTGACATTGTGTTCGTGTTAGCTACATGTCTGTTGGAATGGGAGTTATTTGTTTTCTTCAGAAACCTATGGTTGACATCGTGGAGACTATGTCATGTTTATATTGTCTGTGGTGGCAACTTAGCCGTCTGGAAACAGAATAGAGCAGTAAACTGGGCTTGGGGTGTAAAAGCAGTAGAGAACCCCTCTCACAGTGACTCAGTGGAAAACAAAGCCTTTCTGAGTGACAAAAAATTCACATACCGTTATTGTCTTTGTCTGTCTAAAGCGTCTAGCATCTTTGCTGATAATAACCCAGCTGATAAACCAGGTGACAGAGGTGGTCATACCTTTCCTGGTGGACCGGTTCATCAGTGCCCCCCATAGGACAGAGAGTGAAGACGACCCACAGGAGGACAAATTTAGGAACCAAAGCACCCTGCCTGCTTTCCCTGTCAGTGTACAATATTCAGATTAAGAGCATATCAAAACAGGAATTCAAATACACTGGCAGTGTGTGATACAGCTTCTTGTTTTGTCACAGGGCTTGTTTGCTGAATACATCGAACTTCTGGTGCAGTTTGGGTATTTGAGTCTTTTCTCCTGCGTCTACCCTCTGACGGCCGTACTGCTGCTCATCAATAACCTGACGGAGATCCGATCAGACGCTTACAAGATCTGCAAACTCTTCCGCAAACCTTGCTTCCCCCCTGTGGCTAACATGGGCGTGTGGCAGGTCAGCAGAAAACACAGTGCACAATAGCCAGTGTGTCACACTCTGCCAGTTATGAGTGAACAGCTCATGTCCATGTCATGTGTTTCAGATTGCTTTCGAGGCCTTGAGTTTTGTCTCCGTTGTGTCCAACTGCTGGCTACTGCTGCTGTCACCACGGTTACATAAGTTGTTTCAGGAGGGTGGGATGAGCAGCACAAACATTCTGCTGTTGGCTGTTTTTGTGGAGGTAAAGGGGAGGATGGAGAGTCACATTAAAAAAAGATCACATCTGTGTTGGTTCCCCTGACATTTAACCTCTGTGTGTATTTGCAGCATGTGCTGATCTTGGTTAAGGTAATTTTGGCGGTACTGATCCCTGATGAACCGGACTGGCTCCGCAAAAAAAGACAACATATTGAGTACAAATCCATGCAGGCTTTGAGAGAGCAGGTAAACACCCATACATTTAATTATTGTTACATTATGTTTTGGTTCTCCTTAAACTTTTCTCTTTTTTTTTCTTCCAGAAGCTGCAGGTTGAAGAGTCCTGATTGTGTTTCAAAGTGTTGGGGTGATGCTTTATGCTTTCCTGTGCTGAGCTGCTAAAACAGGAAGAGTACCGGTACCAGCCTGAGTGTTATGGAGGCCCAGACAGGACACAAGTCTGGGATCTCCAGCAGGGCCCACAATACATACCGATGTGCCCCTAATGCTCCCCTGTATACTCGTCCAGTGTTTTTGCTGCTCTCACTAATTAACATGGTGCTTCTGCAATGTACACCTTTTGAAATGCACACTCATGTTACGTGTACACTGCAAGTGCAATTGGAACAGCAGCTAAATTTTTTTTTTTCAAATATTAGACAGCAAATGGAATGTGTTGGTTGTGTGTGTCCTTTAAAAAGACTCTTATAAAAGAGGTCTTCAAAAGGTTTAATCAGATTTAATGAGCTGAAGAGCTCTTGTAAAATCACTGTGGCTACAGTAAGTACAGAAGATATTTGCAGTTGTGAGGGACAGACAGAACACAGTATTTGAAGTCACTGGGAGGGTTTGAAAAGTGAAAAAAAAGGTAGAATACTTGACAAAATGTTCCCTGTTTCTCTTCTGGAGAACTCTTTCAGGAGTGTTTTTGCTCAGTGCTATAACCTAGTGATAAGCTACAGTTTGTGTTCAGGAGGACAGTATCATCACTGGAGTGATTATCATAAGACACAAAGCTAGAAATATAATTGGCAGTCTGTGTTTAAAGCTGATCTAATCAATATTTTAAAGAAAGGGTTGGCTCACAACAGCATCATCATCACCAGTGCAGATCTGCTCAATCCAGCACAGCATTTAAGCATCTTTTAGCTCTTTTCTGGCCTGCAACTTTAACAATTTGATCAACTCTCTCAACCTGTTTTCAGTAAAAATGAAACCCACCTTACACGTTACACAGCATCAGGCAGCAGACAAAGTATGTGTTGAGCAGGTGAGCACAGGTAAACAGCTTAGCAGCTAAAGAGTGAGATATCTCTGTAGGACATGGTAGAGACAGACAAACTAAAGGAGAGTAAATATTTATTTTTGTCAGGTGGATAGAAACCAGAGGTGGAAGAAGTACTCATGTTTTGCACTTAAGTAAAAGTTCAATACCACAGTGTAGAAATACTCTGTTACTTTAAGTAAAAAAGTCATACATTTAAATTTTTACTATAGTAAAAGTCCAAAAGTATTAGCACCAAAAAAATACTTAATATACCAAAAGTAAAAGTACTTATTGTACAAAATGTCATATTTCAGATTGATGTATATCACTGGATTACTCAAATGAATGCTAATGTTGAACTGTCTCTGTTGGATGTGTAAGCTATAATTAGCTATGCCCACTTTGGAAAGAGATAATATGCTAATTGAAATTACAGGTCGATGTAGTGCCTCCAAGCCACCAAAAATATCTTGGATCATAATCCTTCAACTAAACTTTCAGTCTTTATTTTGGATAGAAGTATTGTGTCAGGTGACTTTAGCTTTCAGTCAGTACTGACAGCGAAAAAAGTGAAATGCTGAGAGGGAATTTAGTACCACAGTTAAGAATTTTGCACATTGGTCTATAACTGTTCTGCAGTAATAGGTATATTATCTGTTGTTGTACCAAATTAACTTGTTGTCTGAATTGACAGGTGCTTCTGGTTGAGCAGTTGCACTTGCACACTCTCTTGATGATGCTGTCCATTTCTCATGGCTAGAGGACTATGTGACATGTGCAACAATAAACTACATGCCATGATTTGACTTGCAGTGAAAGTGATGAGGGGCTACCAAAGAACCATTATGTGCTTTGCTTTTAGAAATGTATTATATTTTTATGGTTGGATTTCACTCTTCACTCAATTATTCATCTGCTCTGTGCCTTTAGGAATGATTGCTTGAGTTTACTGCTGCAGCAACTAATTCACCTTATAGTCTAATACTTTAAATTCATACTACGACGTTACTCTTCACTGATGGCATATTTGATTTAATATAATAAGTGTGCAGATTAATCCAGTGAGATGGTTCACTTACTGTTTATTCTGCTTCACAGAAGTGTGTTGTTCACTTTGAAAGTTAATGCTTTTAGGCATTAGTACTCTTTCCAGCCACCAGGAGGCACTATAGACCGAACATTTTACCCAGCGTGTTCTTTTCACAAGCTGTGTTGGATGACTGGATATGTGTGTGTGTGTGTGTGTGTGTGTGTGTATACGTGTATTCCTGTAGTTGTAGGGACAAAACTCTGTTTCCACAGTCACGTTGTAAGGACTCACCTTATCCCCTTCTGGGGACAAAATGCAAGTCCCACAACATAAATCATTAAATATTAGGGTGAAGGCTATAAGGTCAGGTTGAGGTTAGGGTTTGGTTAAGGTCAGGGTTAGGATTAGGCAGGTAATGTTTATTGTTATGGTTAGGAGGTGGTAGGGTTAGGGTTAGGAAATGAATGTATGTCTGTGTGATGTCCCCAGAAGTGATGGAAACACGACTTTGTGTGAGTGTGTGTGTGTGTGTGTGTGTGTGTTGAAGTTAGACAATCTGGTCCCAGGATCAGGATTTCAGTTTGAAAACAGAGATGATGATGTTTGCTGGTTGTCCTACAATAAACTCACAGAAAGAAAATGGTTGGTTGTTGTGTTTCTGAGCAAAGAACTTCTGCATTTTATTCCACTACATTTGACTGCTTTAGTTTACTTGAGCTGAGATGATTGGTTGTTTAATTGTCAATTTGCAATTTGATAATTGATTAAGTAAGTCATTTTTTGACCAAAAATACCAAACGTTCCTTGTGTCAAGCCTGTCAGTAGAAAAAATATTGTGCTTTTCTTTGTCTTTTTTTTTATAGTAAATTGAATCTCTTTTGAATTTGAACTCTTGGTTGAACGAACAAAACAGCTGAAGACGTCACTTCAGGCTATAGGAAATATTAAACAGTAGATTAATTGATGACAAAAATACCGCAGTATAAGATTTTACATGTAAATGCAGTACAGTGAACTTAAAATGTTTTAGTATCTAATTAATATTGATGAAGTATATTTTGTTGATAACCTCTGTACTTTTAATTTAAGGTCAGTGTGTAGGATTTAGTGGCCTCTAGTGGTGAGATTGTAGATTACAACCAAGTAAACACCCCTTTTCTCACCCTTCCTTACAGTGATCATGAAATTGTGAAAGTCCCTCACTAGAGGCAGTGGTTGTTTTGTTCATTCTGGGTTACTGTAGAAACATTGCATTTTTTCCTGCCAGTCTGGGGGAATCAAACTGGCTTCTCCAACCTCTTGGCCACGGCTGCCAAAACTTTATGCCTCCCCGTCGGGGAATCGAACCCCGGTCTTCCGCGTGACAGGCGGAGATACTGTCCACTATACTAACGAGGATTAGCATACTGAGGAATCAGTATAACGTCCCTACATCTCTTTCCTGTATTAAACAGAAAAATAGGAACATACGACTTCTGCCTTGTTGAGAAGAAGGTGTCTATCTTCTGGTGTGTCGAACTTCACTGTACCATATGCTTGTCCACATTCTCTTTGAAATACGCACACTACACACATTCATCCTGTTGATTGAATCCACTTTAATAAATACAGAAAAATAAGTTCATGGCTCCATAGAGACGTGGTCCTAGTTACAATGCAGGTCAGTAGACACAGACACACCAAAGAGAGACAGCCTACAGTCACACAGGAACAAATAATGGGATTTTATCCCTCATCCGATTTTATGCTTCCATGGCTGCTGAAATATGAGTGATAATCAGATTTTTCACGTGACATCCGCTCCTTATATAGGCAGGGACCGTCTGATCCCAGGTCGCATGTTAAAAACCCAGTTTGTTGTACCCATGCAGCTGCAGACACTGATAGGAATAAGCTGTGTTTACTCAACTACAGGAGGAAGATGTAGCTTATTGTACAGCTTTGGCCTTCTTTAACTTTACAGAATTTTACACTTCTTGTTCCTCCTTTAAAAAGAATGAAAATACAGTGTGTGTGAGAGAAAGAAATATAGAAACACACATCGGCATTATATGGTAAGATAATACCATAGAGAGGGACCCATTTACACAATAACATATCTCACGAGGGTCATCTGGTCTAAACGACCAACAAATCTATCCATCAGTTCCAGTATGCTACTTGTACAAAGCTACCAGTAGTCGTCCTGTGTGCAATTCAACATTCAGAGGGTTACGTCAAGGTACTTACAGTTACGCAAGAACAATGTCCTGTCAGATCCAAGACACATGGAGGTATATTACAATAATATAACAGAAATAACATGCACAAAGTCACATATCTCTTCATTAATATCTTTGTTATTTTATAAAAAAAAAAAAAAGATCAAGGAACTTCATATATGCACATCCAAAATAAAATGTTAATGTTATGTTCAAATATTATCAACTGTTCCATATGGCTAAAAAGAGTAAATTCAAAATACAATGGAAGACCTGCATCCCAATCAATAATCCTGTCAACAGTATTGTAAGACATGTTAGGACAAGTTATCATAAAATAAGACTTTAGGATTAAGAGAATCATATCATATCATATCATATCATATCATATCATATCATATCATATCATGTAACAGTCTCAGTCTTTCTTTAAAGAGCTTATATCAAGAGCTTTTAAACCAATGAGAAAAACAGGTTGTGCAAAGGGAACTGGAAATGAGTGCTACTCTGTAGCAGAAGCTGGTTCAAGGTTTATTCTTATTCATATATTATAAAATATGAACTCATAGATTCACTGAGAGCTGACTCTGACTTTTACAGCCTTTTACAGTCGGGACCCAAATGACACAGTGGCCATGTACAATATGAAACCCATTTTAACGATGTAGGCACCTTTTAAACAAATAAAACAGACTATAGCTTATTCAATAAAAACCGTTGCAGTCTTATTTCTTCAGTCTCCTTCCTTCCTGTAGGTCCAGTATTGTTTATAAGCTACAGATTGAACACAGTCTAGTAACTGCAATTCTATGGTGGCTCCTGTACACAGCAGCAAATGCATGAGGTTCTACTACGTCTGACTACTGTGCTGTACACCATGTCTAGCTTAACACAATGTTTATTACATGAGCACGATGCTAGAACTGAGTGTTTGTAGGTTTGAAGCTTAACACGTCTCATCCTGTACACTCGGTGTTGACATGATGAGGACCTTTGCTCTTGTGCCTTGAAGTCTCTGCAGCAGAAAGGCTCAGCAGGGAGCTCGGCGGTTTTCCACTTCACAAGGTTTGTGCTCTGTAGCCAGCCGCCTGCTCATTGCTAAACAGCCCTGCATGTCCCAGGTGAGTAGCACATCACAGGAAACAGTACCCAGACTTGTTTCACTTACAGCACATGGCAGCAGTTGTACTGAGCCAGCGGCAGGATCTTGGGCTTGTTGTGTGTCGGTATGTTGAAGGCCAGAGCTTTCTCACACAGAGGGAACTGAAAAAGTCTCTCACGCAGCTTTATGCTATGCCGTTTCCCCTGCTCCGCCTTGGGGGTTGCTTCATCCCGGGTCCCCAATGCATTGTGGGGATGAGATCTGTCTGTTGGGAGGTCATCTCTTCCTCCATCCTCTGTTTTCTCATCTTGTTCTCCTTCTCTCCTTTGAGTCTCCTTCTCATTCAGGATGAGCCTGGCTGAGGATGCAGGAATGGAAGGAACAGAGGACTCGGGGAGCAGAAGAGGAGGTTTGTTGGTATTGTTGTTGGGTTCTGTCTCTTCGTCCTTTCCTTCCTCTGTACTTACAGTGTCAGCCTGCCCCTGACAGCACGGTACCCCCAAACCAGGCAGAGACGATGGTGGGACTTCAGGTGTCTGACTGACCGGCTTGTTTCCATGACTGACTGGCTGGTCTGAAATCACACACTCACTGTCTTCTATGTTCATCTCTGCCATCTCTTCCTGCTCCTCTTCTTCCTCCTCCATCATCTCCACCGAGCTTCCTAATTCTTCTTTCTGTTTCTCGTCCTTGAGCTCTGGATGATCTGCTCCATCGAGCATCTCCTCAGCTTCTCTCTCTGGATCCTCTAATAACACGGATGCCAAACCATCCTCTTTCGCCAACCTCTCCTCTTCCTCATCGTCTTCCTCCTCTTCTTCTTCTTCCTCACAGATCTGCTGTAGTGCAGGAAGGTTCTTGGGGACCGGAGGCTCTTCAGCTGGAGGTGGACGGAGTGTGAAGCTGAGGCTGGGCTGCAAAGGTCCAGGGAAAGCCTGCTGAGCAGTGGGCCTTGCGGCGAGCAAGTCCCCACACTCAGGCACCCCTGAGCGAGGAGAGCTGGGAGAGAGGGCCCCTGAGAGCCAGTGTGGTGGGGCCTCTGGGCTGAGCAGGGCACTGTCCAGGCCCTGTAACCAGTGATGAGCCTCGATCTCCTCCAATGAGGCACGGCGAGACGGATCCTTCTGAAGCATCCTGGAGATGAGACTGACATGGAAAAGACAGACAGGTATTTAGTATTATTTCATGGAAAAGGCATAAGCTGAGTTTGCTTTATTTTTGCATCACCTTATTGTGATCGGTCACTACAGCAACTAAGCTGACACAGAGATTGACCTGATTTAGATCTGATATCCACACATCTTGCCAGCATGTGATCGAGAAACTAACTCATATGACAAGTGCTTGGTCAGATGTTCCAGGACATGTTTGTAGCCACAGAGTTTATAAAGGCGTTCATTCAAGGAGTTTCAGAGCAGACAAAGCTGGTGTTTCACAGCTAACCTGTTCTGCTCTTGGTCTTTATGTTGGCATCTGAACCACACTAGCCCTGACATGTACCTTTTAAACTGCCAATTTCACCATCCTGGGTGTACAACCTACATAAGTTGTGATGCTGTGTAAAGCATGAATGGGACAGTATGTGATCATTTGCTAATCCTTTTTGATATATACTCAATTGGAAACAATGCAACATATTTTTACCTCATTGACTTCAGTGATGAAGTAAAAATATGATAAATATATGCTTGAATTTGATGCCAGCCATACAAATTTCTGCACTTAAACAGATTTTTTTTTATGGATTACACGGCGTCCTAACTTGTGTGTAATCGAGCGCAACAGCGCGGCTCATTGGTATACCAGATTCTCAGACCTTCTTAAACATTAAATTCAGGGACTTTCCAGGCCCAAGTCCCTCAAACTCAAGGACCAAAAGA
The DNA here is from genome assembly GCF_020382885.2 of Scatophagus argus. Classification (NCBI taxonomy): domain Eukaryota; kingdom Metazoa; phylum Chordata; class Actinopteri; family Scatophagidae; genus Scatophagus; species Scatophagus argus. Next base: position 22,436,093 of record NC_058499.1, on the reverse strand, counting down.
GACACTGTTTGGCACAGAGCCAAAGGTTAGTTACAACACTGAGAATTTTTAGCATGAGACATAAATTATAAATTCAAGCACTTTGAATAACTCATGTGTGTTTAAATTCAAGGCCTTGATTTTCTTCTATCAAATTCACAAACTTTCACAGATTTCAAGAACCAATGGGACCCCTGATCATGAATACTGGACAACAATGGAGCTCTAATGCACAGGGAATGAGATTAATCACACTTTGAATACACAGTCAGTACCTGTGCGAAGGTTTTGGTCTGTTCTAAACCTTTAGATTTCTTATTTTACCTCCAGTGTATCTGCAGGGTTCAACGAGGGAAATGTAAGATTTTTTAAATACTACACAGAATGTGGTTCAATAGCTGCTTCACTGTCACAGTTGTCAAATACGTTTGAAAACTAATAAAAGACAATGTGACCTAGAATTATCAAGATTTTTTTCCCAGTATTATATAAGAATAATTCCTGCTGATTAATTAATTCATTAAATGAACGTGACCTGAATAAGCAGTAGTAAATGGATGGATTAACCAATTAAACATGATTAATTCATTTAAGTGCATATAAATTTGACTAAAATCAACACAAGTCTTTGAAGTGTGTCTTTTTCATATGGTCGAATACCTTCTGAAGAGAATTTCCAAAACCTACAGCTACCATGTAATAAATGTGAATGGTTTCAGTGTTTTTTTGAGCGTAGATTTCATTTGGATTTGCCAACCACCGACCTCCTCGATTGATTTTTCCTCTGTTACATCAATACTGAGTTATGAAATTATCTGGAATACTGTGTTTTGAGGTTTTTATCGCATTCGGTCTATTGATATTTACCCTCTAGACTGAGGACATTATGTGTGTTTTGGCTGGTGGAGTGAGGAGTGAAACTGAAGTGAGAAGGCACATGAGTGCATGAGGGTATTTTGTTCCTGGGGGGTTTGTGTGCCACTGACAAGACTGAAACATGGTTTATGTTTGAAAGATCCAAATGTTTGTTTTTAATGAAGTGTTTGATATATGATGCTCACTCACCATGTAAAGCCAAGACAATATTAACTGTTTTACAAAGAACTGTACTTGCAGCAGGGTGGAGAAGCTTTTGAAACAACTAGGACACAAAAATTATCCAGTGAAACGATCGCTAATGAGTTGAGTTTACGGTCAGCAGCTTCTTAAGTCAGGGTGACCAACTACATCTATTTAACAGGAGAAAATCTCTGTGAGAGAATAAGCTTTTAAATCCATTTACAATCAAGAAATAAAACCTGCAAAGACAATTAAATCTTTGTATCTTGCAGATGTGGCGAGAGAGGAAACATTGCTGTGTTCTAACCCGAGTGTCATTCATCATTACTCACTCTCTGCAGTCGTCTGAGACATGTTCAGGGACACAGTAGCGACAGTCCAGAATCATGACCAGAGTTTCACTGTCGTTGGTTTCCTGGAAGGGAGGGACTCCACACACCAACATGTACAGGATCACCCCGAGAGACCAGATATCTGGAACACACACACACACACACAAGAAAGCACAAAAATTTGCCTTGAATAGCAGATCATGTCAGGGCTAAAAATAGCTTATAATCTCTCTGCTTTCAGATCACATTTAAAATTCTGAGCCTCATAACGGATATTTAAAAATATTTGTCCTTTCCGAATTTGACATCGCTTTGTCAAAGTTATTTTCTTCAGATTGTATGCAAAAAGGACCAACTATGGATCAAGTCAAATATAACCAGCATTATTTAGGTTACATGTTTTCACGCCTGGATTGTCCACATTTTCCCTTTCACACATGTAGCACACAGCAGGAGACTGTCTGTGTCGGATGTGTTTTTTTTCACCTACTAGAAATACTCTGGTTTAATACTTTGGTTTAGTGAGAGGTGGCGCCTGGGCCCAGTGTGCAGGAGGAAGAGGACTCATCTATAATGATGACTGGTTTTGCACTGATATCAATGCTAGATGAGATTACAGCAATATACAGACATGTCTATATGCTATCATTGAGGGCAAGGTGTTTATGACCTGTACTGGAGCCAGCCAGCAGGGGGCGATCAAGACGTTTTGGGGTTTTTTTTCTTCCCTTTAGGGGAGTTTATCTGTTGTTCCTTTTGAAATATGGTAATTTGTCAATAGAGTGAAAAAATATAAGAGGAAAGTGGATGACAGCTGGATGTCCGGTTTTATGTGTCTAAAATGTGAGGCCTAAGCTGCAGACGGCTGGGCTTGGTGCTCTTGACCCCTCACAGTCTTGCTCTCTTACACACACACACACAGACTTCCTGGTGCAATAGTGCTGACAGTGTGTTCTTTTCCCTTCTCCTCCCTTTCCTTCCTCTCCTCCCCTGTCCTCCCCCTCTCTCGTCCTCATGCAGACATGGTGAGAGGAGATTCATTCAAACTCAGAACAGCCTGACCCAGGCAAACACTGGCCAGTTCAGGGAAGCACACACACACACACACACACACACACACATGCAGAGGAGAGGGAGCTGGGGGCTGAAGGCCACAACAAACAGAGGACTTGTTATGGTGTTGTGCTATTCTGAGAATGATCTTTTTCTTCTTCCTTTTTTTCTGTTTTTCCCAAACACTGGAACAGGAACACCGCACATTCTGTTCACATTGTGTGTTAACCCTGACGTAACACTAGAATTAAAGCCAGGTCATGTATCTCATAAATGCTGCCTCTGCTAATATCAACATCTGTTTTATGTGTCAGTTAAAGGACAATTCCAGTTAGTTTTGAAGTTTTTTGAAACTGCACTCCATTTATAAAAAGTGGTTAAAACAGAGTTACACATAAATCTTAGCAGTCAGTGTGTTCATTTTTAAAAGGGTTCCTTGTATTTTCTGCACACTGTTGACACGTGCATATTTAATATATATTCACCATGTTTAACTATAATGAACAACAGCACAGTTTGTCTTTTTATTTTTAAATTAACCTCACTTTTGCTGTAGCTCGATGTCAGTCAGTCAGTCCACTGCTGTGGCCCACACTGAAGTATCTCAATTCCACAAATATGAATACAATGACAGGTTTGATAAATAAACATCAGTAATGTGGATATAATGACTAAGTGGGTAAAGACAAATATCAGAACAGCCATACAGACAGTTCAGTTCACACTTATGACATAGCTAAATATAACAATGTTCATCTAGTCTCATATCACACTGTCAATATAATGCCTAGTCTCAGCTGTACTATGTTTGGAGCTCATTGCAAATGTTTGTATGCTAACACACTAACCCGAGATGGTAATTTATCAGAACAGTGTGAGAATGACTTTTTTTTGTTTGTTTGTTTATGGGATTGTGGGAGAAAGCCAGAGTACCAGCAAACTTGCAAACTCCACACAGAAGGGCCCAGACTGGGATTCGGGATTGAAACCTGGAACCCTCTTGCTGTGAAGCGACAGTGCTAACCACTACACCCAACCATAAGTTCATACTCTTCAAAATAACACATGTATGTGCAAGATGTTTTAGGATCCAGTTAGTCATTGTATGGCAGAAATCTGGACTGTCTGCAACTTTATGGTACAGGGACATTAAACAGTCTTATCAGCAAATACCTTTTCAAACAGAAACTTTTCAACATCCACTCTATTTCAGAATTTAATTAAAATCCACTGCAGTTCATTCAGATCCACATCTATCCATAGATTCTCACACATAGCAGTCCCATGTGTGAAAAACAGTCAGCTGTTGTCCCACATTATGCTCATGATGGTCCAAACAAAAGCCCTCAGTCCTCATCATACAACGTACACTCACGTGCACGCTCACAGGCACACTCTTTCCAGTCTGGGCAAGTGTTATGCAACAGGGAGGAGAAGTCACTGAGTGCTGGGAGTGTACTTTTCTCTGCTCACTGGGGAATATCGCACATTCGCACCATGCATTAGTGGCCTGCTGACAGCAAAGACATGAACTTTGCACACACACAAACACACACACACACACACACAAGTTTATATACACGAGATGCAGATAGGCTGAATCTTTTTAAGCATTAAAGTGTTGAGATACAAAAGCTTACTTCAGCAGTGCTACAAAGAGGAGAGGAGTGAATGATCATGGATCTACGCTCGACTCGGCTCTTTTTAGGGGCTGAAGTGCGCATTTTCCAAACCAAATGCGTCATAAAGGGTCAACAAAGCTGATCCTGTTCCAAAGGGTCCTCCAAGTTCAGACCAAAAAATGCAACCTTTTTTGCCCATGTCTGAAGGACAAAGAAGGAGTACTCCAACATCCGCTGCACGGCGCTTATTAAATGGTGCATTCAGGTCATCAGTCACTCATAGAAATTACAATAACTGGACTGAATTATAAATATATTTTATCATGATCTTGACAAATCTAATTCTGATTTGATTATCTTGTAACTCGGCTGAAATGACCCCATAAAGCTCGGAAGCAGATTGTTTGAACATTTATTGTGCATGGAGAGGTCAGATTGTTATAACTTTGTGTAGTCACCTTTTAGTAACTTTGGAATAGCTGACATGGAAATCCCACTCAATCTATCTAAAACTGCATCAGTTATTCAGCTGAGATGCTTGAATAATGTCGGGCATGTTGCACATTCTTAAAACACTGGTATACTTTCTTCAAACAGCTATTATAATCTTCTAAGGAGATTGCTTTGTTCAGGTTTAAGTGGTAAAGTGCTCCTGCACATACATGAAGTTGTGTTATATATACTGTAATACTGTACATATATATGTACACACACACACAGAGTAAGTAATTTATCTTTAAGTTTATCATTTAGTGAAATTAAAAGTACCTCTACATTCACATGCTTCGCTCAAAGGACTCATTTTTGCAATTTCCCAAAAAAAGATGTGACTCTTTTTAGATTTTGGTGCCCGGAGGGATAACTTGTTCTCTGCACTGTTTTTATTCATTCCCACACATCTTGTGGTGGTGTGCTGCTGCTGCTGGGCTCTGCAAGCTTTGGAAAAGTCTGTGTTGATATAAACAGACCAGGGGCCCTCAGGTTTATATGAAAACACCGACAAAGCTTTTTTGTCTGCATAACGTCTCCAGTTATCAAACTGTCGCTTCATTTAAAACGGGATGTTTGGGGTGTGGAGCTCTCCATGTTCCAGCTGGCCAACAAGCAACCATCACCCTCCACTGTGGAGAAGTGAGTGGTGTATATGATGTAACTAAGTACATTTACGCAGTCACCTTACTTAAATACAAATTTCTGGTATGATTTGAATATTTTCTTTTCATGCCAGTGTCTACTTCAAAATTAATTTGCAATTATTTCAATAACTTTTTCATATTTTTCATATAAAAACATTTCGTGGTTCAAGCTATTTTTGCTTTTAATTATTTTAATAATCTTAATTTTTTTTTGATGATTCTGAGGTTTGAACTGTTGGTTCGACAAAATGAACAATGTGAAGGTGTCACTTTGGGCTCTGCGTAACTGTGACAGCATTTCTCAGTATTTCCAGAATTTTAACAAACCATCTGTCCATCAATGGAGAAAATAATCCATCCATCCATTTTCTATACGGTTTATACGGAGGGGGCTGGAGCCTATCCCAGCTGACTACGGGTGAGAGGCAAGGTTCACCCTGGACTGGTCACCAGTCAATCACAGGGCTGACACACAAAGACAGACACACACACACACACACACACACACACACACACACACACACACACACACACACACACACACACCTAGGGGCAATGTAGAGTAGCCAATTAACCTGATGTGCATGTTTTGGGGATTGTTTCTGCTGTGCTTCAATGCATTACGCTTTGTGGACACTGAACAACACATCAGAGAGCTCTAACCCAACTTGACCTTAAACGTCACTATTACAGACTTATTTTGGATCATCTTCTTCATTTAATAAAAGCTCTTTAAAGGATGTGACTGACACCATAACTTGCCATTTACTATTTCAGAGGTTTAGTAGGCAGCTTTTCTCCCATTGCTGCACTGAAAAAGTACAGAAGTGATATTACATTGTCTATTAGGTTCAAATGACCAAGTAAAACAAAACAGGCCAACATATGCAAAGTACATCACCATCAGCTGCCATTCTTCAATTAAGGAACTATACTGTAGGACAAATCCTTCTATTGCAACCACATTCAACCCAGCCACATTCAAGGCTATTTACAGCCCAGAGTGTAAATAACTGTGTGTAGCTGACGGTCATAAAGGCTCACAATATCTGCAAAATGCAGAAGTTCCTCTAACACACAGAACAAACATGCTCCACCAATTTAGGTCTTCCTCTCTTCTTGGCATTTCTGCTTTTTTTTTTCTTTCAGATAATGACGGCTGCAGAGAGAGACAGGATGCAGCAAAGGGCCTTGAGCTGGAATCAAACCCTGGCTGCTTTGGTAAGGACTCAGTCTTAACACATGGTGCATACTCTGATCTCCGGGAACCTTGTCTTCCTCTTTCTTATCTAACATTTATTTTATTGCCAAGCCCAACATTTCTCTCATAACCTTTTGCAGGCAGAGCACATTCACATACATAGAAAACATCATTTGTAGAGCTGGGTATCGGTACTTGTGACTAAAACAACACAGTTCTAAGCAATTTGAAACTTGATGAGTAGAAAAGAATGAGGTAGAAAAAAGGGTATCAGATAAAGCGCTCTATTGCTATTGGAAACACTTTAAGGATATTGGTATTGTAGTTTTTATCTACAATATCCAGCCCTAATAATTGGTGGCCTTCTCAGCATATGACAAGCCAGGTTGACAAATGTCGTACATGTAGTACGTCAGAAGTGGCAACCTTCTGCTGCCTTTAAGTCAGTAAGCCTTTTCTCATCTATGAACCTAATGTGGAGCCTAAAACTGTACACAAATGCATAGATATCATGCGACTGTGGTCAGGGTTGTAGATCAGGCAAGAGGTCCCGAGGACCTTCCAGTCTCTCCTCCATGTCATATGACTATCATCAAACACACGCACACACTCTGTCTTCAGAGAGAGCACACACATACTGTAAAGTCTCGCAGCAGTGAAGGATCCACGGTGAGTTAGGCAGGATTCTGTTTATAGACACAAAACTCAAAGAGACACAGAGAGCACTCCATGTGTGTGTGCGTGTGTGTCTGTGTGCATGTGTGTGTGCAGAGATGGGTTTATGAGTCACCTTCCTAAGCTGAGATCACTAAGGGACATCTCTTTCTTTGTGCAGCGCAGGATTATCACACACACACACACACACATATGTATTTACGTGTGTGTGTATGTGGGTGTGGGTGTGGGTGGTCGAAATGTACATTTATATCAAAGCGATGATATAATCGTGATCTCTTAAAACAGAACAGAAAAGTTCACTTGTGTCGAAGTGAAGCAGAAAACGGTGTCGAAGGATCTAATAATAACAAATACGAAAGCCCTTCGTGTGAGCACTGTTAGAAACAGGAACATGAAAGAGAGGAACTAACGTAATGCATGTGAGTAATGTTGAATGTATGGATTCATGTGAGCAGTGTTTCTTCATCGCCACTCCTTTTTATACCAGTGTCATGCCCTAGGTTAAAGGGACAGTTCATTCCAAAATCAAAAATGTAAAAAGGGTAACATGTATTGTACTTTTTACATTTTTGTCCTTTGAGCACCGCAAGTGAAGTACCATCTAGCAACATAATTATTCTAGGGGAGGCAGACAGCAGCTTCCTTCAGCTCATATCTCCAAAACTCTGCAATATACAGCAAAACAATGTAGATGGATAAATAACACTAAAGGTAAGAGGAAAAATATGTATGTTTGATTTTGAGGTGAACTGGCTCCTTAACCAAGGGCACAACACCCATCCCATGGTATTACTAGCAGACAACATCACAATGTAATATGAGAAACATATAACTGAAGACTTTTAGTTGCTTAACTTTGTTGTAACTTTCACTCGTTCTGACCCATCTGTAACTCATCCTTCTTATGGTCAATCCAATGGTAAATCGAAACAAAAACAAATCCCTTTCAACAAGAACAGCTCCTAAATGCAGCTGGGATACATGTTAATACAGTGCAGATGCATTTAGAATCATTAGAATAAATAATGCCAAGATCCTGCCAAAATCCCGCCTAGTCCAGCTTAGCAGATAAGACCACCAATCTCCCTGAAGCAGCCAGGAGATGTGGGACCAAATCCCTCAGTTTTTCTTCTGTTTCTATAATGTCAAATCCCACCGTCTATCAGCCGGCCTCACCTCCAACATCACACAGACCCCAGCGCTACAGAACAACCTTTCCGCTATGGACCCTTGCTGCTATCTGTCTCTGTCTTTCTCACGCACATGTGCATGATGCTTGCTATGCAGTGAGAGAGTCCGGTGGTGAGCTGCAGTGTTTCGTTCTACTGCAAAACGTGCCCAGTTGGCTCATGACTGGCTGGCTTGCTTAGACTGACCCAGATACACACACTAATCCTGGACATACACACACATACAAACACACACACAGGGACAAATGAGTACATAGACATAAATATGGATGGGTATACAGAGCAGGAACACACACACAGAAAATACACCTCTGTGTACCCTCATATATACAGAGAGATGATGAATGTACACACACACACACACACATAAACATACACAGGGACTCTTGCAAACAAGCACAATTACAAACAACAAAGCCCTGCTGCTGAATTTTGTACATGGGCTATTCGTCATGCACGTCATGTTCTGCTGATAGTGTATTTGTGGTGCAGTGGTTAGCACTGTCACCTCACAGCCAGAGGGTTTGCACATCAGGTTAACTGGCTACTCTACATTGTGTGTGTGTGTGGTTGTCTGTCTTTGTGTGTCAGCCCTGAGATTGACTGGCGACCAGTCCAGGGTGGACCCTGCCTCTCGGCCATAGTCAGCTGGGATAGGCTCCAGCCCACTGTGACCCTGACGGATAAGCAGTATAGAAAATGGATGGATGGATGAATAGTGTATTTGATGAAGACTGAAAGCTCCAAAAGTGCTGATAAATTGACCTCGAGGTAAGGCTGCTCTGTTCATGAAAATATATATATGGATTACATCAGTTACACAGTTACACTTCTGTTAAGGTTGTATATTTAGACAGCACACTGTTAACAGCTGCAAAAAATATATATTCAAATGTTTTATAAATATTAAAATTTTAATAATAATATTAAATTAAAATCATAAACGCCCAATGCCTAGCCGATTAATGGATTGAACTAAAGACTACTTGTTGACTGAAAATCTTTGGTCAGGGTCTGCATCTACTTGTTTATCCTGGCCAGCGGTTCACAACCTTGTTAGTTAACCTCTAAAACAAACAAAAACCATAACATTGTTTGTTGTTCTGTTTCTCACCAACAGCTGGAGCATCATACTCGTCTCCCAACAGTATCTCTGGAGCAGAGTAGGCCAGCGATCCACAGCTGGTGGCCAACATTGTCCCGGGTTGGAATAAGTTGCTGAACCCAAAGTCTGTCAGCTTCACTGCCCCCTGCTGGGGAAAGAACACCACATTCTCTGGTTTCAGGTCCCGGTGCACCACATGGAGCTGGTGGCAGTACGCCACAGCACGTACAATCTGGGCAAAATGACGTTTGGCAGTGCTCTCAGCCACGCCTCCCTCGTGCCGGAGAATGTAGTCATAGAGGTCACCTCCCTCGGCCAGCTCCATGACCAGGTAGAGGGTGGTGGGTGTGTCGATGACCTCGTAGAGGCAAACCACATTGGGATGCTGCACCAGCCTCATACACCTGGAAATAATTATCAATTATTTTTTGTTTTGCAAAATTTCTTTTCTTCTCAACTTCTGTCTCTCAGAATCTTCCTCCCACTGTACAAAAGTGAAGCCAAAATATCCCAAATACGAGTACTGGCATTGTGTGCTGATGTCGTCATTCGAGCATAAAGCAACTAATTAAAACCAAATTTATCAGAGAAATGAATTCTTGAACAGGACGACATGATAAGAACTAACTAACATGACAGAAACCATCTCTGAAAAAAAAATTATTTGGTGTGTACTTAGAATTTTTAGTTTTCATATCCTGTCTGCAAACATAGAGGGGGAGGGGTTTATGATCTGTACTGCAGCCAGCCACCAGGGGGCAATCGAGATGCTTTGGCTTCAATTTTGGGGAGCTCTCATATCATCCAACTTTATATGCAGTCAGTGTTCAAACAAATGTATTGTACTTTACCTCACTTCCTGTAAGAGGTGACTAGTTGCCATAACATCAAGTTTTGTCTTGTCAATCATCTTGATGGCAACCAGTTGCCCAGTGTTGACATGACGAGCCAGTTTGACCACAGCAAAGTGCCCCCTGCCCAATGTCCGACCCAGATGGTACAGTCCGCTGAGATCCGAGCGACTGGGACTGCTCCTGAGGTCAGGATGTCCATCCTGGGCGCAGGTGATTTCTTCTCCAGATGAGTCCATGTTTGAAACAAAGAGGGGATTTGGAAGAGAGGAGGCTGGGAGGAGGGCTTCGGGAAGATGGAGCGATAACAGAATAAAAGGGGAAAAGAAATGGAAAATAGTTGTGTCAAGGTGTCAGGGACAGAGATGGGGGGTGGGTATAGAGTTCCTCACTGGTCCAGAGCTGCCTGGCAGGACAAAGAAAAGACGACACAATGAGGCAAAATGATAGCGCTGATGATTTTGGCCTTTGGCCCAAAGGGAAAAGGGCTTAGATGAGGTCAGCTGCTGCTAATGCCTCATCCCTTCAAGCACTGGGCCAGAAATAGACTGATATTTCCCATCTTTTAACAAAGACGGAGAGGACAGAACAAGTTTTAAATTAAGTAGTGACGACTCGATTACAATGTATAAGATTATATTACAATGACAGCAGTAGAGGGTAAACTATTGTTTTATTGTCTGTGATGGGGAAGGGTTGTCTCTGGCTCTATCTCAAATAACACCCATCAGGCACAAATGGCACGCCAAATCAATACTGTAACAGGAAACCATAATGTATGTGTGTGCGCGCGTGTGTGTGTTCGTGAATGTGTGTTTGTGTGCCATTAGTTTGGCTAAGAGGGTCAGAAGATGGCATGAGACCTGATGATGTCATCATCAGATCTTCCCCAGGGTAACAAGTTCAACAGCCATCATCATCTTCATTACCATCGCCTTTATCAATGCAATTATCACCGTTAACTTATCCTATTCACCCTTATCACTATCAACACCTTATCATCATCACTTATTTATCACTACGTAAGAGCAAGAGCGTCATGACTACCATTAAAAACAACCTTTTCCAACATGTTTAAAGCCCCTCTCACAGCTTCACTCGGCCAAGTGCACAGAGGCAGGCCTAACCGTGTTAATACACGCTGATATCCTTGGCTGAACACTTCTGTCCGATCCTATACACTGCGTAATCTTGCCTACATGCTGCTACACTTGCATTAAGGCCAGCTGTTTTCTACTTGGCCTCAACTGCAGTCCCGAGTTGGCACATACGCATGTAGTCACCCTCTTGGCTGCTGCTCAACACCTCCAAACAAACGCTCCCAACAACCTCACTGACACTGACAGCGCCACAGGAATATAATGCCGCTACTCAGCCAGAGGCAGCAATGAAAACACTGTAAGCCCGGTGCCAACTTACCATTGCTGTGCAAATATCCCGTAGCTGCGAGCTGTTCAGCTAACGGTCCTCTCTGTCACTCCACAGACTCACACTTGGTGTCATCGCTGAATTCAGACGGATAAAATGACAGCGCCGCCTTCGCGTTTTCTTTCATAACGCTCCATGTTCGCGGTCCATGCGTACACATACTTTTCTCATACTGCCTGCCTCAGTTCATCCTCGAGTCTCGAGCTGTGTGACCGCGCGCCCGCTCCGCAGAGAGAGAGAGAGAGAGAGGCAAGACAGAGTAGGACGGAACATCTCGTGCGATGGCGTGCACGTTCGTACGCGCGTGTGTCCAGCTTCCTTCTGACGTCAGTACATTCCAACTCGCTCCCGCGGCGCAGCAGCAGCCAGCGGCCGCGAGCCTCTGGTACGCAGTGGAGAGAGAGGAAAACCACTGAATGAATTCTTCAAGTTCAAGGAGTTATGTAACTGTCTTGTGTGCTTTTTCCTTTAAATAACAGGCAGGCACAGTAACCTACACCATAACATACATAATTGTGTGCATTCCTCAGATGCTTCACTTCTATTGTAATGACTTTGGCCGGAATTCACACAGGAGATGAGAAGAAGGCCACAAAGGAAACGAGGGCCTCAACAACAACGCTGATTATATTTCCTGTTTGCTTTTAGAAATGAGAATATCCTGAATAAACTTCACACAACATTCCTGTACAATCTCTGTAGGGAATTAATCGTGTGTCAGGAATTATTTAACGATCACATCATGTAAATGTAAGTTTTGTTTTTCAGTGTGTGCGTTTATTAGTTTTCATGTCGATTTATTTTATCTGATGCCACATGTCACATTCAGATCTCATATTGACAGTCACATTATTGAAATGACTGCATTTAATGTCTCTTTGTTATCTGTAGGTTTTAGATTTCAAGCATTATGTTGAAAAGTGTGCACTGGTCAATTTGATGATCTCATCCCAGCCGCTCTTTGTTTCATCTAACCAGCAAACCTGCATGACAATGGCGCCGTCTAGTGGTCAAACTTTTTGTCTCTCTTTCAGCACTTCCACATTACATTTCCCTGCACTTCACACGCTTTCATTATACATACTGTAGAGTTTAGGCGTACAATCTCTACATCTTTCTCTCTAACACACACACACACACACACACGCGTTTCAGACATACTAAAGAAAGCAGTTCATCAGTAAAATGCAATTACAGTTTAATAGTTGATTTAGATTTATGAAGCCCCTTCCAACTGTCCTTTAAACTGGACTGGCATATTATAGACATCTGACAGTATATCTGCTCCATTCAAGTTCACATATTCTCTTTCAGCGTAAAGTACTTGCAATATTTCGATTCAAGCCGCAGAGAAGTATTCGAAATTTGATTTTGTTGCCACCTGGTGGTAATACTGAGAACAACAACACTGCAGTACATCATACAGTGGTCAATCCCTTGTCTACCATATACGTAAAGTAGTATACACTCACAGTATTGTATGGAGTAAACCTGTCTACATTCATTCTTTACCAAAAAGACATACAGTACTTACACATAACCTACATACTGCTTTGATGTTATGTAACTAGTATGAAGCATCATTAGCCCATCATATTCACCTCAGATGTAAAACAGCTGCATATAAAGTAAGCTCAGTGCACCTCAGCGAAAAGACAACTTTGCAGCTTTTCTGCAAATAAAAAATAGAATAAATTGTTTTTGTTTAATTTCAGCAAATTAATACAGTACAGTGATGACTAAACAACACCCCCCAAAAGGATGAAGTGAAACATAAATAATTTAAAAAAATGGTTGAATACTCTCTAACAACAAACCTAATTTACATATTGGCTTATCCATTTGTAATAATAACATTAGTGCAACCCCTTTACTTTCAGTTTATACTATAACTCAAAAGAATGACAAACTGCAAACTCAAATTACCACGTAGTCTAGCTGACACCTGACAAAATTAGCCAGACCATTAGAATCTTCATAATCACTTAATATAGAAGTGTTCTATTGGCTTGCTTTAGATTTAGTAAAGTGCACCTACCAACCTACCTAACTGGCAAACATTACTTATGTTTTAACATAAAAATATATATATAGATATATATTATACTTGCTAAGAAAACGTAATGAATCAATGTAATAAATTATAGCATAATCATCTTTATAATGTAAACTCTTAAGTCAGTGATTTGAGTTTTTTATCTTGATGTAACCCAGAATAATAATAATCAGGCCCACCCATTCCGTGCACAGATCCACTACATGTTCTTGTCCACCATCAAAGCGAGAATCTTGTCTCTGGTATCAGGGCCTCTGTCAGCCTGTCTCGCATGATCTCCTTAGTCGAGTATAAGGGCAGCTCCAGAATAGAGTGACATGTCAGAGACTCAGGGAAGTGCTGATCGTAAGAACCGCTCTGGACAAGCTTAAGTCGAATGTACATCCTGATCTGATCCATGCCAAGAACAGGAACCTTCCTAAAACCAGTCAGGAACCCTGAGGAACACCAGCGGAAGAGAAAACTTTGCATTAGCATCTGCGTAGCCAGACCAGCTACCATATTGCTTTGTTTATTTATTTGTATGGGTGAATGATAAGCACAGAAAACTTTTGTTAATAATGGCAGACGTATGGCAATGTTATCTGCTCTCTTTAAGCTGTGTTAGGCTAAAAAAACATGCAGACAGGCTGAAATTTAACTGTGTTGTTCTGTCAGGAGATGCAATGACTTAAAGCAACGGTGAGTTAGAAAAAGAATAAATAATGACAAATAATGTATTTTGTTCATTGTTAAGCTCTGAGTTCAGGAAAAGTCTAGGAATTAAACACATCATTATAACAAAATATTTTTAAAGACATATTGAAAAATATTACACATTTGGTTCAATGCCTGTACAGCACAATCAACATCTGTTAACAACAGGTACAATACTTACAAATGAAATCTTTCCGCTGGTCTTCAGTCAGTTCATCAAAAACCTCCCAAAACATCTGTATGGTGGGGTGGTCAACATGGTAGAACCACTCATAAACTGTGTTCTAATTATGGTAAAAAAGAAAAAGAAAAAAAAGACATGTTCAAGAAATGTAAAATCAAGCAGGTGAAGATGTGGTGAGTCATTTGTAGAGAGAAAAAGAGGGGCACTTGTTTCACACTGTACCTGTTTCAGCTTTGTCCAATCATAGACGACTTTACCCACCAACACCCCCTGCAGCTCCTCTGGCCGAAACAACTTCACCAGATCTCGGTCACACACCAGGAAGAAGCCTCGCTTGAACTCCCGAAAGACACCCTCCACGGACGTGTTGAACACATGATTCACGTAGGCATCCACAAACTCCTTCCTGTTCAATAGATTAAACTTTCATTTCAGCAAATACTTTGCAAAGAGAGCGTTAGTCTGGGTGTAGGCTGATTTAAATATTTTTCACGGTCTCACCTATTCTCACTTGTCACTGGTTTTCCGGGATTTTGGGGATCGAGTTCAACTTCTGTCCCGTCCCAGGTTATCTGTTATGAAAGAGAAGAGGTTAGTGATATCACTGCAACACCTTCGGAATACCGTAACAACGATCAACGAGACAGATTACACTGAGTGAAACACTAACCGAAAACCACATGTACATGTCTTCTAGGACCTCATCTTCATAGTCCAAGACATCCTGTAGAGTCCTTAAAAATGAAAGATTTAAGATTAATATTAAGTTTCCTTGGTTACTGTACAGTTTTTACAATCTTTTGTGACCTTTCAGGCATCACCTGAAAATCCACAAATTTATATTGCCAAATTTAGATGAATACTGACTTTCCAACACTGCTGAATTCCTTCATATCCTCCAGAGTCGGCTCTACATCGAGTAGCTTCTTGAACAGAGCGAGTGGGAAGGGTAAGTGTATGATACTCTGATTGTACAAGGCCAACCCACACAGAATCCCAAACAGGAAGAAGTTTGTCATCTCCTCCTCTGTTGCCTGAATTGATAAAAGTAGAAACAAAGAAACCCCCTGCAAATCTTTTAAATGCATGTTGAAGATTTTTCATTGTGTAACTGCATAACTAAAACAGCATATTGTTCTGTAGTTGCTTATCATGACAGAAAATCCTGTTAAACTCAGTGAATCCTGAGTCCATGGTACATCTTCCTGTCAATTCTTACTCTGGAGGGGAACCATGCCAAGGTTTTGGCGTCATTGATCAAGAACATCTTATATTCAGTTGACACCATGGCATGAAACAAGTGGTGGAAAAAGTCTCGTTTGTAGACATCTGTGCACTTTGGGTCTTCATCCAAATAGACCTGAGAGACAAAGAGTTAGAACTCCTCCAGTTAGGTAGACACTGAGATGAGAGCACCTAGAAAGCCAGTTGGCTATGCTTCAACCATCAGCTCAAAACTAAAAATTTACCACAAGGGGCTTCTTGAAGTTGCTGTGATGGGCAGCAGCCAGTTGTGCGAGGGCGTCTTGCAAAAGTGACATTCGACTCAGCCTCAGTTCAAAATAAGGATTAGAGTTGGGAATCCATCCAAAGGGCCACACAAACATTTCTGAAGCTCTCTGGTGTTCATTCTGTAATTTTAAAATGTAATGTAATGCAATACATCACATATATTGCTCTGCATAGATTTTATGGACAGTGTAAGAAGCTGTAAAAAACAAAACACTGACAGAGTCAGTGAATGAATGACAAAACACATCACCTCATGAAGTTGTTAGCAAAAAGTGACCTATTTATACATCTAACAGACACAGAGTAACATAAGCATTCAAATTTATTCACATCAGGCCAGCTGATGAATGTACAATATTCCCCTTCCTTATAGCTCTCTGGTCTGCTCAAATTCCAGAGGGAATAGTTATATGTATCAATATGATATAAATATAAATATTAGCACCTAAATGCTTTGTTATCCAGCTACCAGTTACTAACTTTGCCTGTCGTTTGCTACTGGGCACTTGGCGCTGCTGGGAACAGCTTGCTGCTCTTGCTGGAGCTAAGGCTGGTAGGAGAGGTGACACTGAATCGAACCAGTAAAGCAATGGTTTAGTTCCCATGAGGGAAAGGTTCAGGTTTAAATTACCTGTGTGTATGAAGTACTGATGTCAAAGGCCCGTTTCTTTGATTCTAGATGCATCAAAAATGGGAAGTTACCAAGGAAAAGTGGCTGATCACTTGCATTCTGAAAAAAGAGAAGATATCAGCCCTGTGGTTTTACTGAGAATGTATTTTGCAACGTGTGCAGTTTTTTTTAAACAAAAATTAGTTTTTTATATAAGTATATATAAGTATATGAAAAGCGACAGGATCAGTGAGAGAGAGAAGCGGGGAACAACTTATCTGCCATCTTAAGATGGCTTCAAGCTAATTTAGGATTTTACCACTTTTACCTTTGAATGCCACCGCTTCACATCCTCTTCAAGAAATGTTTGGTTAATCACCAAACAAAAAGTGTTTTCTGGGATTCTCTGATGTCCGGCAATCCTGTTGTTGGCCTTTAAAACAGGTATATTTATGGAGTGTTAATTACGTGAAAGGCTGGTAAGAAAAAGGAAAAAAATGAAGAAAAGGTGACTGTTTGGTGAGGTTTGAAGTTTTAGAGAAAAAGACAACTGGCACTAACATTATACATGTCCTGGAGTACTCGCAGCAGGTTTGTCACTGCGGTGCGATGTACAGGCTTAACGGACAGCATCGCTGAGAGGGCCTCTCTCCACACCTTAACATGGTTAACCATGGTGGAACGCGACAGGGAGGACCACCAGTCCACTAAAGAAGACAACATTGAGATCTGAGTCCATGAATATCAGCTCAGACTCCAGAAAAGAACACAGGTTACTGCAATTAATGTAAAATATCTGATTCAAATGGGAGTTTTTTGTTTTGTTTTGTTTTTTTGTAATTCTTAAGTTACATAATAGCAAACATGATGTCCTGGTTTTTGGAAAATAAGTCTTTATCAGCTTTAATTATCCTCTGACATGCTAAAGAGCAGAACATCCTTCCCTCCTTCATTCAGACTCCATAGTTTTACCGAAATTCACAAAACTTAATTCATTTGCCCCCAGTGGAGATTTTGCTTAGTGAACACAATACATGATCCTATAATTAATGATGATTGATGCCTCTGAAACATTTTCACAGTTGTCTCTTACAGTACCTGTGACCTGGAGGCTTTCAGCAGAGAGTCTTTGTATCGCAGTGGCAACTTTCTCTGCAAGCTCAGTGCTCTGATGCCTGGTGTGTTTCTGGATCACATGCAGAAGCTCAGTGAGAAGCAAGAAGATCCTCAACCCCTCCACTCCCACTGGTTTCTCATCAAGAGAGGGAAGCAACTGTAGAACAGCAGCCTGAACCTGTCGAGAAAATATATAAATTATTAACTGGGTATTACTAAATGGTTTTGAAAGTAAACTACATGCATTTCTTTGTCAAGTACAAATACATTTCAGTGTCATACCTCTGCCACAACATCATTCTTCTTCACTAGTTTCTTAAAAGAAAGTCGTGCATATGACAAGTTCAAGCCAGAGTAGTTTGGTGAGGTCTGGAAATGCTTATCTGTGCTATGAAGACAACAAGTACATGTAAATGTAATATAATAATGCAAATACAAAGACGTGAAGCTCATGCACATAATGTCTTTTACCTTTGGTCAAGGAAACACTGATTTAAATAGGATGCAGAGGAAAATGTCCTGTGGATTTCCCTGTGAAGGTTTCATATGGTAAGCCAATGGTACTGACACACAACACAGTGTTGATAACTTTGGAGTCAAATAACAACAACAAAATACTATCGAAAAAGACAAAAAGTTGCTACTTCATCACACTTACTGTTTTATCTTTTTCCATGACTTTGAATCACATTCAGAGGTCCACTTGTCAATCATGCCATTAAGACAAGGCTGTCTTACATTGTTGGCTTTGTCAACATTTGACTCCTTGTGAACTTCCTGTGAAAGAAGCAAATAAATAAATAAATCAGGTTGAGACTATTAAGAAAATGCTGTATATGTATGAATAAATGGGGTAAAAATTTTACACCTCTTACAGTTATAGTTTGTATTGCACATTTTTTTTTGGTACCTGAAACGATGTGCATGTTGCAAAGGAACAATTTCCTCCTGCGTAGATGTTTCTAATTACAAGACCATCGGTAGAGGCTGGAATAATAACAGGATAAAAGTTATCTCTGTCCTTGAATGGTTAAAATGGCATGTGTGCCACACTATTTTCAATCACGCTACTTTAACCACACCATACATTCAACCATTCCATAACCGTGCATGCAGGTATTCAGGGTCAGGCCTAAGAGTGGCCTTAGATATTAATTTTCATCTTACTCTTGTGGTGTACCCCAAGGTTTTAGTTTGGGCTCCATTTTATTTGAAGTGTCAATGCTGCCACTGTGTTCTGTCTGTAGAACACACAAAATCCCTTGCCAATACCATGTTGACAACATGTAGGTACACCTCGCCTTAAAAATGGGCTCAATGCATGGCCTTCAGTCCCTTCTAGGTGGTCTGGGGGTTATAAATTAAAATTCTCATTGATTTTTTCCTGTGGACAATGTTACATGACTCACAGTGGGAGCTGTTTGACAAGTTGAACCAGCTTGGGGAATTGTTGTGTTTAAAACCACCACCACCTTGCCAAATTAAAACATAATTTAACAGAGACAAAGTTGAAATAGTGGAAACTAGTGGTTGCAAAATAAACCCAGTGTTAGTAAAACTGAGATATCATTTACAGAGTATTTAAAATGTGGAAAAACTCCCCACTGGAACCAGCAGCCCATCTGTCTTAGCAGCTCTGTGGCTGGGTGGCTGAAAATTCAGTGGTTAATGGACAAACTTTTGCTCGATCAAGGAAAAATATATCTCTCATTAATAGCCCCAAAATCTGACTTGAACATGAACTGAATTGAATAATTTTAGAATTGTAGGTACTCTGTGGCAGTTGAACAGGTAGCGGCACAGACGGATGAGTCTCCTCTCCGTGCCCCAGCTGGCCTTGCTCTCCACACCCAAAGGAGTAGACCTTCTTGGAGTCTGTCAGCACTAATGTGTGATGCCTGATTGAAAACAAACAAACAAACAAACAAACAAACAAAACCAGAAACAATATTTTAAAGGCAACAAAGGTGTCTTTTCAGAGATTTTACAGCTTCCAAGCCTTCACTTTACTAGACTATTAATAATGTAATAATTTCACTCCTGTTGATGGAACATGATAAGCAGAAGGGATATAAAGTGGACAAAATGGGAATATATGATATATATGATTGTTGCTCTATTAATGTTTTCTGTGTCGTTTGGAAGTGATCAAATAATCGTAAGCTGGTCTGGCAAACTTATTTAATATTCTTTTTCTTTTGCATTTGTTGGAAAAATAATTAAGATGTAAGAAAAAAATGTACTGTACCGTCCACATGCAGTCTTTGTGACTTTGGCGCCCCAGAGCTCCGCAACAATCCGAGGTCGTAGTTCATCGCTGAATGAGTTGTGCCCAAGCTGTCCATATTGACCAGAGCCAAATGTGAACACTACACCATCCTAAGAAAGCAACCAAGCAAACATGGTTTAAACTCCCACTTGTTGTTTGTTGTCATTTATTTATATCTCTGTAATCTAAGAAGTTAATATATTTCTATATGGAATATATTTCTCTCACAATAAGTGTCAATTACTAATTTAATTAATACTTTGTGTATATGTTATTCTTGGTGTCAATGTACAGTCAATCATTAATGATGGATGAGCTCACAGTAATGACAAATAATTGCTCTCCAGAATCCAGCCATGCCAGCTGAATCTGGGAATCAGCGGTTTGAATAACTAAATGTACATTTTCTTTCATCGGTGCCAAAACAGCAGATTCATCCTATATTAGCAGCGTGAGCATGGAAGTGAAATGATCACACAGTATGTTTAGTAGAGTTAACTGGAGGCAGGTGAAAATGTGAAAATGGCAGCTGCACTTGTGAGGCAACTAATTTATAAACTGGGCTCAAATCTTTAACAAATACAAAAATAAATAGTAAAATAACCAATTTTTTGTTATAAAAAAGTAAAAGTAAAATTTTTGTGTTGCAAAAATCATGTGATTTATTTACTGAACTAACCCTTTCATCAGAGATCATCCAAATTTCAGTGTCCTCAAGGACTGTGTGCTTTTATGCTTTTGTTATTCAGAAACAAAATGTGATACATTATAACCTATGCATTATGTACTACCAGCTTTCTTTGTCTAACCTTTGTCAATGTGACAGTGTGGTCCTTTCCACAGGAAATGTGAACAGTTTTCTTCATGTTCAGGTAATGAACAGAGGTTGGTGTGTGTCGATCTACAGAAAAGAAATGAAAAGTCAGGTTTGCATGTCATGTTAAATGTTCCATATAATGACTGCTTTGGTTTTACCTGTTGTGTCTCCCAGCCCCAGCTGTCCACAGTCGTTTCTGCCCCAGCCAAACACACCTCCAGAGACAGAGAGGGCGAAGCTCTGCTCCCCCCCTGCAGCGACCTGGACCAGAGGGATCGCTGACAGAGAGCGGAGGTGTTGGGGTGAGTTGGCGCCCAGCTTTCTCTTCCCCAGACCCAGCTGGCCCCTGGAGTCCTGGCCCCATGTGTACACCTGACCATCTGTGGAGAAATCATGTCTGTCATGTCTGTCTCCAACACTTTTTGACCATAACCATGACATGTTTGCCTTTTACAAACCACTTTGTGATAAATTATTTAAAAAAAACAAAACAAAACAAAACAAAACAAAAACTATTTATATTACATATATGTATAATTATTAGACTGTAGCATTATAATAAAAAGTTTTAAACTGATCAATAAGTGGACCTTCTTCCCAGGCACACTCTCAACTTTTACAATCCAGTCTCAACAATGGTTGGTGTGTTTCTTCCTGGTCAACTTCCATACATAATAAAAGATTTTTTCAAAACATTTACAGCCATTAAATGACTGTTGGAGCTTCAGATCTTTACTATAGCACTGGTAGTATGTGTTTGTTAATTTCTATGTATTGCTGTTAATTTTCAGTGTATTGACTATAACTCTTGTGTAAGGAACTAGGAAGTCACAAATGTAATAGGAGCACAAAGCATCTTGCTTTCAGTTTGTACATTAGAAGTCTGCTGTACTTTACTGTACCTTTGGTCAGAGCAACTGAATGCTGACTTCCACAAGCAACCTGAGAAACTGGTATGTTATGCAAAGCTTCTGGTGTTCTGAAACAAGAGAAAACAGCACAGCTTAAACACTCGTTCTACCCACAGGTTCGATCCAGTGCTCAGCCTTGGCATATAAGCCTACCCTTAAAGTTGTTTAAAATGGGAAAGTTTGTATTTTTTGTTTATTTTTCCTACTATTTTCCTTTTAAATTTTTAAAAATTCTCTTTAAAAAACTTGTACATCAGGTCCCACCCTTCTCAAGTTGTTTTACTTGAGTTGTTTTTACTCATGAAATAATGAAATCATTCCCAACATGTATTCTTTTGTCCTTACCTTGGATTGAATGGAATGTGGTTTGTGTCCACACAGAGAACATTTCCCCTCTCAGACAGCAGTACGACTGTATTATCACCACAACTCACGGCCTGAATCTTCTCTTCACATTTCACATACTCTGTTAGCACACAAGCCACAGAAACACAGCATGTAACAACAGAACAGCAAAGCGAAAAGAGAACTTCCTGTGACTTGATCTTTGTCAGAAGGAAGTTCAGTTCATGTTACATTAAGACAGGAAGACAAGGCTGATGCTCACTCTGTTTCCCTCTGACTCTTCTGCCATCTTTGCTCTCATTGGTCCGAATGATGAACACGTCTCCTTTGTCTTTGACGAAGGCGAGCACACTGTGAGCCGCAGACAGGTCTGTGATGTGGTAAGTGAGCTTTAAAAAGTGAACTCCATCACCTTCTGAGACACCTTTCAGCCTGAAGCCCTGCTGACAGTCCTCTCCCCATGAAAACATTATGGTAAAGTGACTCAAAGAGAAAGAGAGCTGATTTATATGTCTCAGCTCTGTCAGTCACAAACGAAACTCCGCCCATTAATTATGCCAACTTGAAATGGAAAACAAAACTTACTAAACGTGATGAAATGAAAATAACACACCCAGTGACTCAGAAGCAGGAGGGGCTTATGCAGGGAAAAGACAAATGAAAGTGAAACCGCTATCTGACTTCTGCTGGTTTTGCTTTACTATGGTTGTCTTTAGATTGTTGAATAATTAAATTGTGTCAGTAGTCATGCTGTAACAGTAAAAAGCTGCAAACTCATGGTTGGTTGCATGAAAAAGTTCTGGCACAGTGCAAACTATCTCCTAGAAATCGCTTCTTATCCCCATTGAGTTCTTTTACGAGGTATTCGGTGCTGGAAAGTTGCATGTGGATACTCAGGAGTGCAAAAATCAACAAGCTAGCACTTACAAGTGGAGTTTAATTGAAAGCCATAAGATAAAGGCACCCATGTACAGCAATGTTAATGTTACTTAAACTATTATTTCTGAAGCCCTGAGAGTTCAGGATTCAGTCCAACAACATCTTATTGATTTCATAATTTAACATTGCTCACTATTGCCTGTCATACCAAACTGAGCAACAGAACAGCAAAGCAACATTCTCTTTAACAATTGAACCAGATGAGGACTAGTTTTAAATTATTAAATTTGGGATCTCGCAGTTTAAAACAGGTCCATATCTGCTCCAGTTGTTGGGGGGAATTCTGCCACTCTGTTTTGCTGTGAAGCTCCAGATATGCTTTGTAGACTAGAAACTGACACTTTATACTGTAGTTTTGTTATGTGTAATGACCCATTTAAAAATATTATAGATTCAACTTTCCACAGAACCACAGTGTGCTTTTAATCTATCAGCACTGTTTAAATCCACTCTGCGTTGAAAGCATTGAAAAAGTTGGTGGGACAATCTAATGGGGTTCAAAGTAGATATAATTTTTCATTAATCTGCTGCCTTTTAACAGGTGTTTTGACACATTTATCTGGCTACTCGCAGAACAAATTATGGATAAATTATGGATGCATTTTATAATAATATACAGATGAAACGGTTGGTGCAAGGGCACATATTTTAAGAAATTCAATATCTAAAAATTCTGAAATGTATTCAATCAATAATAAGCAATAACTGCTTAATCTTTATTTAAACTTGAAGATCTTTGTATGTTTGCATGTGAATTGAATTTCTTGAGCAAAATGGAAAAATAAAACTGTACTTAAAGTGTCTCTGTGTTTTCTCCAACAATCATTTCCACTCCTAAGTAGAATCACTGATCCCAAAGCTACATTATGTTGTTAGCCACTGATCTTGGTGGCTTTGTTTACACACACATTTTACACACACAACATAGTTACCAGAAGCACTTCACATCAACAGTAACAACATTTCATGACAAAAGACATCAATACAACAACCATCTGCCATCTTTAATGAAAAGCCACAGTTAGATTCATAAGAGACATGTGTGAGTGAATCTATAAACATAACAGGATAACACTGTAACAGCTTTATGGCACAGGCTCATAATAAATCCTTTTGGCCAAAAATACATATTTACAAACATTTCAAAGCACAAATAACTTAATAATAATCCAACACACTGGACCCAAAATCAAATGTTCTAATGTCCTAGACCTGCTCTAACTGAAAAGTGTCATGAGACAACTTTGGTTGTGATTAGGCGCTATATAAAGAAACTGAACTGCATTGAAATAAATGTTAAACAATAAATCACCAACAATGGCTTTAGAGGGGTGATGCATTTTGGGTTGTTTTTATATAGTACATTTCATAATCTCACACAATTATCAGGGGCCCAGTTAGTTATATCTACTAATTAACACAACACTGCAGTAACAGTCAAATATTTTAAAGATAATAAAAAAATAAAAGCTCACAGCAGCAGCTTCTCATCACAGTTTTCCTTTATTGGTCCCGCCCATCCGTTTTGTTTCCGCTCTCACTTGCCTTGTTCTTCCTTTACCTCTTCATTTCATCCCTTTCTTTCTCTTCTTCTCTTTTCCTCTCATTTCTCAAATTACTAGTTACTACCCCCACACTTAATTCCTTGAGGTGATGGACTGAAAAGAAATATTAATTACAAGTATAAATTACTTTTATCAGTATTTTCACTCTGACGCATGAATGATTTGAGTAAGAATAGGTAGCTAAAAAGGCTTTGTCAGCCATTTGCAAAGTGCTCTCTGTAATGTTAAGTCCTCTGTTCAGTACGTAAACAGTCAATAGTCGCGGTCCAGTCCCACCATCAATTGTGGATCCCTTTACAGTTGCTTAGGGCCTCGGTCAGCTTGGTTCGCATGATCTCAATGGTTGAGTACAAGGGCAGCTCCAAGGCTGAGAAACATGTATGTGTCTCAGGGTAGTACTGGTCAAACGAGCCGTCCTGGACTTGTTTAACGCCGACTGTCATGTTGATCTTTTCCATGCCAAGAATAGGCTCCCTTTCAAAACCTGTCACAAACCCTGGAGGAGGGAAAATGGTTAGCAGTGAGTTTCTTCATTTCTGTATATTTATGTGTGTTTATGTATGTGAGAGACTTTTTAATGAGCAATCTAGGCTGAAATAGCTCCAGATGATAAAACATTATTTGGACCATTGACTTCATTAGATTGCTGTAATTTCAATTTATATGTGAAGTATTTGTTTATATTAAAATCAGGCACAATACTTACAAAGAAAAGCTTTCTTCTGATTCTCATTCAGCTCATCAAAAACCTCCCAAAACATCTGTATGGTGGGGTGGTCAACATCGAACTCCCCCTTATATGTTGTGTTCTAATCACAGTGAAAGAGACTGTTAGAGATAATTCTGTAATAAACAGTTATAATTATTTGTAGCATTAAAACACATGAGGATGTGATAAATCAGGTGAAGAGAAAGCTAGACCATGTGGAGCTCTTGCTTCAGACTGTACCTGTTTCAGTTTTTCCCAGTCATGAAAGTCTTTGCCCACCAACACTCCCTGCAGCTCCTCTGGCCGAAACAACTTCACCAGATCTCGGTCACACACCAGGAAGAAGCCTCGCTTGAACTCCCGAAAGACACCCTCCACGGTCGTGTTGAACACATGATTCACGTAGGCATCCACAAACTCCTTCCTGTTTCATAAATAAAAGCTTTAGCTCAACAAAACATCTATTAAATGATTAATTCCTCTGTCCTATCTTTATTACAAGGAAAAGTGACTGAAATCCCATCTCTCTAACACACATTTTCCTGTGGAACTTGACATCGTCGTTTCCTCATCAACAAAACTTACTTGTGGTGTACATGTTTCCCTATAATCACATAATCAATAGGCATTATGTGTCTTTAAATTTCTGTGCAGATACACATTTATAACTTCCCATCAACCCTATTAGGTAGTAGCAGTGTGGTTGTCTGAAATGATTTCTTTGAGGATATTCAGTGACTTTCTCTTAACAAGGATAAGAAATTGTGATTTTAGAGGTACTCCTTAATTGATAAAAACGCACCAATAAATTGTGATGTATTTAGTTATTCAGCCTTATTATTTTACCATTTAATAAGTATCTTAACTGAACTGTATCATGTATTTTTTTTCTTCAACAAGGTTGTATCTGTTTATTTTCATGTTAAAATGGATCACACGATGTTGGGTATTGTGAATGTCACCTGTTGTCTCAAACACACAGAGATTTAGCACCAGATTCTGCAGTTCCTCTCAGCTCTTTCACTACAACCTACAGCTTACTGTTTTGCTTTTCCAGCCCACAACTTCATGGCTTGCATTTTCTCTCACTGCTCAGCTAGTGTCACAAAGAACTGGCAGACAAATAAACGCTTTCATGCTCCTTACTTATTTTGACTTGTCACTGGCTTTTCAGGATTTTCAGGATCAAGGTCAACCTCCGTCCCATCCCAGCTGATCTGTTGATCAGTTAAAAGAAAAGAAGATAGTCATATGCTTGCTTTGGAAAATGATAATGGGCTGTCAGTCGGAAATCAAAAAGAGGATACCTACTGTAAAAAACATGTCCAAGTTTTTTATGTCATCATCTTTGTAGACTTCCAAAATGTACTGCAGATTCCTGTTAACACACAAAATGAATTATAATTAGGATATCCAAGTACAGTATATTCTGATCAGAAAATCGACACCTAAAACCAAAAATCTATGTGAATTAGATATGCATTCATTTATTCTTACTTGCCAACACATGGACTGAATTCTATCATATCATCCAGTGAAGGCCTCACACCAAGCAGCTTCTTGAACAGAGCCAGTGGGAAGGGTAAGTGTACAATGCAGCGGTTGTATAAAGCCAGTCCACACAGAACCCCAAACTGGAAGTATCTCTGGTCCTCCTGTGCTGCCTGTTAGTTGATGGTAGAGATGTTTTATATGAGAAATCTACTGTACGCTGCATTACCTGAATGTAGAATTAATAATTCATATTTGTTCATGAGGTAAGAGGATCTGAACTCTTACTCTGGAAGTGAACCATGCCAGAGTTTCAGAGTCATTGAACATGAACATCCCGGATGCGGGTGACACCATCTCATGAAACACCTCGTAAAAAAAGTCTTTCATGTAGACATTATCGATTTCGTGGTTGTCATCAAAATAAACCTAGAAGAAGAGCACAAACTAAGTTTTTTTTTCTGAAACAACAGCTTAAACACGAGTAACTAAAACATAATACAATAGTACTTTGGTCGTACTATTACTATCACATCAAAACTACATGTTTACCGCAAGTTCCTTCTTGTAGTCAATGTGATAAGCATCAGCCAGTTGTTCAAAGGTGTCTTCCAAAACCGATGCTCGCCTCAGGTCCAGTTCAAAGAACAGGTCTGCAGGCTGTGGGAATCTACATTCAGAAAGCACACGCCGGTAGATGCACTTTGTTGTTTCCACCTGCAATAAAATTTAAGATGTTAGTTCTCATAACTTTTTTTTGCAATTTTTTTGTGTAATGCCAGCTAACTTCAGTGTGTTTCTCACATGAAAAATATGTATTCAATCACAGTGTACTGACAGTGTTGTGTGTGTTCTCACGAGCTACCATTCAAGGCTTCAATTACCTTGGTGAAGAAAGCATTCATGTCAAAAGCCTTTTTCTTTGACTGCAGATCCATTACTATTGGAAAGCTACAGAAGATAAGTGGCTCAGCATTCGCTTTCTAAAATTAAAAAAAAAAAAAAAAGCAGACGGATTCTTTATATTAGACAGTGCACATATATGACAACTATTGAAAATAGACTTGACAACTTGAATGGCAGAAGATTTAAAACCATGATGCATAGAGGCACATGGCTCCAGCTCACAAACTAATCAACCATATGTTGTTTAGTTCTTACCTTATGTTGTGACCAGGAACGCCAAAGGAGCACATCATCCACAAGAAAAGTTTCATCAAAGAACAGATAAAAATCGCTTTCTGGAATCCTTCGAGGCTCTGCAATCCTCATGTTGGCCTTTCGAATGAGTTCATTATATATTAGGTATAAAGTTAAACAAAATAAAAAGGCTTATTTTGTAGTAAGAGATAGCAGACTTGCTACTCCAGGATCATATCCTGTAACATTTACTATAAATAAAGGTAACAAATGATACTCACATTGTACATGTACTGGAGAACTAGCAGCAGGTTTCTGACTCCAGAGTTACGAGGTACAGGATTGAAGGTCAGGATCACTGAGAGAGCTTGTTTCCACACCTTAACATGTTTAGCCATAGTGGAAGGTGACAGGGTGGACCACCAGTCCCCTGAAGAAGACAACATGGAGATTTGCAGCAAGTCTAAATCTCACAGTTCATATTCAAATCAGAACATAGTGTAAACACTGTGCAGCTTCTCCACTATGGGAGTGACCAAAAAACAAAGTTCCCTTGAGAAGGTAATTACAAAATCAAAACACTGCATTGTTATTGTATTTATTGTCTGCAGAAAAAGGCAGACAATAAATAACATCAAAAATATAATTTGGTTTTATAAAAATCTTAATAATAAAATAATAATAATAACAAAAAAATAATGAATAAAAAATAATCCAGAATCCAAAAACAGTTGGGACACTGTGTAAACTTAACAACTGTGTAAACAACCCATTCTCTCTTGTGAACACCTGAGCCTTTCGAGGATGCTCCTTTCATGTCCAGTCATGATCCTATCAACTGTTACCAATGAACCTGTTTACCTGTTCCAAACAGGTGTTTTCTGAGCCGCACACAGCTTTCCTACTCATTTGATGCTGCTGTCTCAACTTATCTGAATCGTGTTGCTGACAGCAAATTCAGAATCAGCATATATTTATAAAAATCAATGAAGTTGATGAGGTTAAACATTAAATATATCAGCTTTGTGTTGTTTTCAACTGAGAGTATGTCAAAAAGGATTTACAAACTATCACATTCTGTTTTCAATACTGTTTTACACAGCATCACAACTTTTTGAG
Organism: Scatophagus argus; assembly: GCF_020382885.2. Taxonomy (NCBI): domain Eukaryota; kingdom Metazoa; phylum Chordata; class Actinopteri; family Scatophagidae; genus Scatophagus; species Scatophagus argus. Next base: position 22,406,980 of record NC_058499.1, on the reverse strand, counting down.
AATCCGGGTTGTATTCAGCTGATGTTACAGGTGCGGTGGTGACAGTACCTATGACCTTGAGGCTGTCAACGGACAAGCTTAGTACAGCAGAGGCAACTGCCTCGGCGAGCTTGGTGCTCATTTGTTGCCGTTTTTGTCTCTGGATCACGTGTAGGAGCTCATTGAGCAGTGGGTAGATCCTCAACCCCTCCACTCCAACTGGCTTCTTATCAAGGGAAGGAAGCAAGTGCAGGACAGCAGTCTCAACCTGTCAGTGTGAAAAAAAAATGCAAGGGTCAAAGATGTGCACAAGGATGGTGCATTTGCTGTTTTATTTTTGCTGTTGTAACTGCATAAATATAAGTAGACTATAATTGCTGAAGTTGAAACTAATTAAACTGAACTATCATCTAAACGATTAGTACTTTTTGACAGGTATCTCTTCATAGAACACAGGCTTGGGTTGTAAAACAAACAAAGCAAAACTCAAGTCATGCACTATCCCACCCTGTCACGTGATACTGAAGCATCCACACTTGGAATAGTTGTTATTGCGTGAACACTGTGGGGGAGTGTCTTGAAGCTGCAGAGATGATTAATCGCAAATGGGGTGTGAATAAAAGTTTCCACGTTTCCTAACAGTACACAGCCTTGCCACATTTGCATCGCATTGTGAAAGATTGCCTTATATCATGTTGTCACATCAACCAAATAAGATAAGATAAGATAAGATAAGATAGGCTTTTAGTTAGTGCCACAGTGGGGAACTCACAGCAGTCACAGCAGCACAAGGATAGCAAAATAAAGGTGCAGATAAGTAAAAAATATACAAAGCAAAAATAAGGGAAAATGTACACTTTTTTTCTTTCTATTTTACAAAAACGAAACAATAAAAAAAACACACATGATATTTACAGCATTTCACGATTTTTAAATTTAAATTATTTTAAAAAATAAACTATTGCACACGGAGATGGGGGACCCCTGCACAATGATTTATTGAAATCCTACCTAACTAGATAGCTGAATAATCTATTGACAGCAAAGGCTTATTATAAACTGGCTTGTCAACACACCATACCAACAGTAACACAAATATTCAAAAGAGAAGTGTGAGGAGACAAAACCTTTCACACACATTACATATGTCTCTGTTATATACCTCTGTCAAAACATGGTCCTTTTTCACCAGTTTCTTGAAAGCGCATCTTGCATGTGATAATTTCAAGCCAGAGTACTTTGGTGAAGTCTGGAAATGTTTGTCTTTGCTAAAACCATAAAGAAAAATGTATCAGGTGTGTTAGGCACAGAATTGCTTTGAGATGAATGAGGATTGGGGTCGTGTAACTAGCACAAGTACAGCACAGAAGTACTGTGTCTACCTTTGCTCAAGGAAGCTTTTATTCACACAGCATGCAGAGGAAAAGGTCCTGTGAATTTCCCTGTGAACAACATTACGACAGTCATAAAACGTCGTAGCAATAAATCACATACAAAGTGAAAAAAAAAGCATCAGTCACACTTACTGTTTTATCTTTTTCCATGACTTTGAATCACATTCAGAGGTCCACTTGTCAATCATGCCACCGAGACAGTGCTGTTCTACATTGTTGACTGTGTCAGTGTTTGATTCCTCGTGAACTTCCTGTGAAAAAAACAGGTTGAGCTGATGTCCACAGTATCATACCTCCAGATATCATGAGTGTATTGGATGTATTTGCGTCGGTAACCTCATGAGATGTGCATGTTGCAAACGAACAGTTTCCTCCTGCAAAGATGTTTTTGATTTTTGGATCACAGGTGGTGTCTGAAACTGATGGAATAAAAAGAAAATCATTCACACATTCCATTCATTCACGTTTTTCAATTCACTTTTCACAGACATGTATTCACCCTGTGGCAGTTGAACAGGTAGCGGCACAGACGGATGAGTCTCCACTCCGTGGCCCAGCTGGCCTTGCTCACCACACCCAAAGGAGTAGACCTTCTTGGAGTCTGTCAGCACTAATGTGTGATGTCTGAAAAGATAATACATTATAAATAACATTTTTAATGTCATCACAGACTTAAACTTTTTTCTATTATTTCTATTATTTTTCCTTTTAAGAGAATCATTTAGACCTAATCCTAGAGAGACAGAAGTCAAAGGTAAAGTAAACTAAAGATGCCCTTTCAGAATAATGAACATGAACATCGCATCACGAAAGCTGATGTACCGTCCACATGCAGTCTTTGTGACTTTGGCCCCCCAGAGCTCCGCAACAATCCGAGGTCGTAGTTCATTGCTGAATGAGTTGTGCCCAAGCTGTCCATATTGACCAGAGCCAAATGTGAACACTACACCAGTCTGAGGAGGCAAACACCACAGTTTAAAGTCCCATTAATAAATTATTTATTTGCAAATTGGTGGATATCAGATATCAGGATATGTTTTTTTGTTTACTTCCCAGAAAGCAACTAAAGCTACACTGACAAATATTTTTATAGAAACCAATAATCCAAAGACTACTGTTATGTGAAAGGTGTCCCTCAGCTCTGTGGAGGGTTGTGCTGTCTTTCAGCTCGTTGCTTTGGTTTCACAGCCTGTCACTTCACTGTTTTGGCTCAGTCCCACAGCTCTCATTAGCATCATTTTAGACACAGCAGGCAACAAAAAGTTCAGATGAACTACAGTATCTGTACACTACTTACCCAGTACCAATCCTGTGTGTGCATGTGTGTGTGTCAACCTACTTTCAATTTTATATTATTAATAAAAGATATCTGAAAGCAAAAATAAATCTTCTAAACTGATGCATACTGACAAGAGACTGTTTAACATCTATTTATTGTTTCAGTTGCCTTAATATATCGTTGTGAAAAACTAACTGGTATTTAACATTGCTACACTAATATTTTCACCACTAAAAACTTTCAAAAAATTCAGCTCTGCATTCACAAGATGATTTAAAACTGATAATTTATACTGTTAAAACCTATACTCACAGTAAGCAATGAAAATTGGTATGTTAGTAATTATATCATGAGAGTGTTTAAAAACTTTCTAGGTAAGACATTCTATCCAACACTGTATGCAAATGTGAGTAGTTAATGAGGAATGACTCAGTACAAACAACTACTGACGCCAGCTTTCTTTGTCTAACCTTTGTCAATGTGACAGTGTGGTCCTTTCCACAGGAAATGTGAACAGTTTTCTTCATGTTCAGGTAATGAACAGAGGTTGGTGTGTGTCGATCTACAGAAAAGAAATGAAAAGTCAGGTTTGCATGTCATGTTAAATGTTCCATATAATGACTGCTTTGGTTTTACCTGTTGTGTCTCCCAGCCCCAGCTGTCCACAGTCGTTTCTGCCCCAGCCAAACACACCTCCAGAGACAGAGAGGGCGAAGCTCTGCTCCCCCCCTGCAGCGACCTGGACCAGAGGGATCGCTGACAGAGAGCGGAGGTGTTGGGGTGAGTTGGCGCCGAGCTTCCTCTTCCCCAGACCCAGCTGGCCCCTGGAGTCCTGGCCCCATGTGTACACCTGACCATCTGTGGAGAAATCACCATGACTTTTTGAGCTCCACAGCACAGTCTATTATACTCCAATTTGCTTTCTCATACACATTCCTGGCAGTATTCTTCAACACTTAACACCTAAGAGTTTAGGATTTACAGTGTCCACATATGCAGATTCTATGCACTGAAGTTACTATTTGATTTACTTTGATCGTTTTCATCAAGTATTGCTGGAATTGAAATGACAATGACAAATACCTACAAGAGCTTCTTACTGATTATGATACTTCAAATCTTTTTCTAAAATGTTTTTGATGCACAGATATCTTACTCATTACAAATGGCACACAAGGACATATTTCTTAAATTATGTAAAAATAAAATGCATCCATGTATCATGTTTATTTTTTCAGAGAGCTCAAATAAAAAAATTAAAAAATTTTCAAACCATAAAACACCAAAGCACCAAGATGGCCTTACTGTACCTTTGGTCAGAGCAACTGAATGCTGACTTCCACAGGCAACCTGAGACACTGGAGTGTTACTCAAAGCTTCCAGGGGCCTGAGAGAACAAAGAACAGAACTCAAATAAACAGTTATCACACAGCTGACTAGCATCAGTCTTTATTATACCTCCATTAATTTATCATGTGTTTTTGGTTTCCATATTATTTTAGTTGGTTGACAAATTTAGGATGCTGACTGACAGCACAGTCTGTCCTTACCGAGGAATGTAAGTGTGGTTTGTGTCCACACAGAGCACATTTCCCCTCTCAGACAGCAGTGTGACCGTATTATCACCACAACTCACGGCCTGAATCTTCTCTTTGTATTTGACAAACTCTGAAAGTGCACAGAAACACAGCAGGTGTAAGTGGCTGCAACTGCTTACAAGTCATCATTACTGCAGAGGCGGAAGAAGTACTCAGATCTTGTACTTGAGTAAAAACAGCGATACCAGAACAAGTAGAAGTAGAAATACTCTCTTAAAAGTAACATTCATGCATTTGATATTTACTTAAGTGAAAGTGCAAAAGTATTAACACCAAACTACACTTGCAGTAAAAGTTGTCCTTGTGCAGAATGACATATTTCAGAATAATAATGTATTATTGCATTATAATTATTGATACAACATTGTGGTCATTGTTTTAATGTTGACACTAATGTGATTTAACAGCTTACATACCATCTATGGGTATCTTCTGAATGTCTTTCCGGAGATCATTAAAGGTTTATCTTAATATAATTTATTTGTTAATTATTTTTATTCTATTAAACTAAACCTGCAAAGTAACAAGTAACTTAAGCTGTCAAATTATAATAATTATATTTTGTTCTATTAAACTAAATCTGCAAAGTAACTAGTAACTTAAGCTGTCAAATAAATGCAGTGGAGTAGAAGTATAGAATGGCAGAACATGGAAATACTCAAATACAAGTAGCTCAAAACTGTACTTAGCACAGTACTACTTGAGTAAATGTACTACGTTTGCATTCCACCACTTCACTTAAACATGGATGAACAGGACAAGAGCGTTGCTCACTCTGTTTCCCTCTGACTCTTGTGCCATCTTCTCTCTCATTCGTGCGGATGATGAACGCGTTTCCATTAGTTTTGACGAAGGCGAGCACACTGTGAGCCGCGGACAGGTGTGTGACGTGGTAGCCGAGGTCCAGCCTGTGTACGCCACCATCCGCTGTGCAGTCGAGCAGCGAGCCGTCCTTCAGCCGGAAGCCCCGCTGAGCGTCCTCTCCCCATGAGAACATGTTGTCACACTGTCTCCTCACGGCCGTCAGCTGAGGTTTTAAAGACCCAGAAACGAAACTTAAAGTGGGACGTAAGCTGTGAGCTACGAAAAACGAAACCTAAACACTGAAATGAAGAGCAAACGAAACAGCAACACTTGACACAGTCGTGCGGTTGTTTTGTTTGGTCTTTAAAAGCTAAAACGAAAGTGGAGGTGCGCATGTCTGTTTATTTCATAGTTAGACGGCCAAGAAGGACTTTTAACAGAGCAGCTTTGCGTCAAAGTACATTTTATTTGTCATTTTCTCGCGTTAGGAGTGTTCGACTTGAATGTGCGAATCAGTTATGTTTTAGTGATGAGTTGATTTGTTCCGTGTCAGCACTCAGGAGGGCTGACTGTGACTTTTGAGTTACCTCGGAAAACAAATTTCTCTAGAGCTCTACAGGTACAGGCACTGCTGCACTTGTAGATCAGAAGTGATGACTCAGATTGATTATTTTTGTACATAATGTTTACATATTGTTGGGTCCCAGAAGACGGTTCCTGTTTGCTGTTTGCTGCATTTATTCATTTTCATACAGTGTTCAGTATAATTAGCCTAAGTATGTTCCTGTTCTGTTGAGCCATACACAGACAGTGTCAGTGTTCCAAAGACTATGTTGGTTCTGACCGCAGAATGATTGTATGCAGCACTAATATGTGGGTGTGGTGCACAGTTTTCACCACCAGGTGGTAGCTGTGAAGCAGGTAGGGATTAGAAGGGAACTTCAGTTTTCTCACAGCCCAGTGGCTGTAGAGAGGAGGCGGGCTTGAAGGGCAGCAAAGATAAGGTGGAAACGTACCTAAAGTCTGTGTGAGTGAAGCCACGTACCCAGTGCGAAACTCATCTGTCCCTGTCCCCCTGTCTTTCTTCTTCATGGCAACTCATATTTGTTTATATATATAACCTATTTTTATCATGTACATCAAAATGGATGCAAACAGACAGTGTTATTGGAAATGTTATATCTGTTACAACTGTGCATGCGATTATAACCAATACGTGGTTAGCCCTACCATTTTGTTTTTACAGAGAAATAATTTTAGCAATTTTGTCCTTTCATTTGTGTTTCGTTCAGTCAGCATTAAGATGTTCTCTGTTGAGACCCACACATATGATGCAGTATGCCAGTTAATATGTCAGGTCAGTCACCTGAGGTAGCACATGACAACATAATAGTCATATGGGAGAAACTCTTTACAGTAACTGTGAAATATTGTGGTACTACATTGATCATTTCAATTAACTTGATGAAATTATTTAACAGTTTATTGTAGAAGACAGGTGTCTTGAAATCACTATCTTAGCTTTTTTTTTCAAATAAATAAATTACATTACAGCTGAAAGAATAGCAAATTGGTTGAATTTCATGAAGACATATGAGCATCATGACCATAAAAAGTTTGAATCATTATTACAGAATGTCAGAACTCAGCAAAGAAATATAATGTTAAAAATGTGGTACTGATAAATCATTCGTACTTCTCAAATCCTGTTAATGTGCAGAATGAACTTGTGAACTTATCCCTCTTATAGATAATGACACAGGTCAACCACAAGGGGGAGGTAGAGACCGGCCCTTTCTACAGCTGTATGATTGGACTCCATTGTGTGTAGACGAGTGTAGACGAACACTGGCACTGGCCTTGAACTCTCTGAAACTTGAGGAAATTTTTCCTCAAATAATTTCACCATCAAAGTAAAGATTGAAGAGATAAACCTGCAAAGCTGACTAAAAGGTGGTGTTTTGACATAAAAGCTCAGCATTGGTATGCAAGAGCTAAAACTTTCAGAGGTTATCACCAGGACAATCTCTCCTCAGATCATGGAAATGTTTTCCAAAAATAGCCAAAGGAACTAGTGTCACTTGGGTTGTAAACGTAAACTGCCTGAGCTAATATGGCTAGCATGCTAACAGCAGCAGTCACCCTGTCATCCCTGTCAGTGTTCTCTTGGCTTTACTTTAAGAGGATAACCATGTTGGAGGTGATTCTTCCAGCTTTTCACTCCTTTCATCTGCCGCTGCCAGAAACTATTAAAATTTCAGCTCAGGGCTGGAGCAGCTTCTTCCTGTTTGGCTCATACAGCAGTGGAGAACTAAAGAACAACTTGTGATCAGAGGTTGTCAGCTAAACTCCAGAGACTGACAGGGTAAATCCCACCCTCATTATCCCCACCAAGGTGCCCTTGAGCAAATCCCTTATTCCATTCTGCTGCAGTGGAGTTGCTCACTGGCAGTTGGGGCAGCACCTTTCACAGAACCTGTTCAAGGCAGGACTGATGCACTGTTTTTCTGTTCTGCAGAGGTAGCAGCAGCGCCTGCAGTTGTCTGTGACATCTGCACAAAAGGAGCGAGCCAGCAATCTGGCAGAACGGGACAGGGCTGTGACGTGTTGAAAAATGTTTTATGTGTGTGACCCATAATTGGGAGATCATTAAAGCACCTAGCAGCAATTAGTAGCTAACACAAAGAAGAAGCAGAGCAGGTGAAAATGTCTGCAAACTGGGGAGATAATGAGGTCCTTAACCCCCAGGAGAGGACAAGATCATCTGCCGTACAACAGGGACGGTAGGTGATTGTTACTGCCATGTTATTCCACTGATTAGAAAGTGCTACTCAACACATATGTAAAATGTCACATTAGATGCCAGCTCTAGATTTCCCTCCAAATCTAACCCAGAGGCACAAAATGAAAAGCACAAGAGCGGCTGCTGGAGCTAGCATGGCTAACAGGCTAACAACATTAACATTAACAACTCTCAGTGATTTTTATCACTTTTTTACTGTTGCTTGTATAATATTGCCAGGCAGCTATTAAACAAGAATATAAGCAAAAAGAACATCCCGGATGAGAAGTCAGTCTTGATGAACCTGTGTCAAAGTTCTTCCAGTCTGATCTCCGGAGTGGTGTGGAGATAGCAGGTCAATCTGAAATCAGACATGAATGAAATTAATGGGGCAGTGCAGTGGTTAGCACTGTTGCCTCATAGCAAGAGGGTTCCAGGTTCGAATCCCGGTCTGGGCCCTTCTATGTGGAGTTTGCATGTTCTCCCTGTGTCTGCGTGGGTTTTCTCCGGGTACTCCGGCTTCCTCCCACAATACCAAAAACATGCACATTAGGTTGACTGGCTACTCTGCATTGCCCCTAGGTGTGAGTGTGAGTGTGTGTGGTTGTCTGTGTGTTGGCCCTGCGATTGACTGGTGACCAGTTCAGGGTGGACCCCGCCTCTTGCCTGTAGTCAGCTGGGATAGGCTCCAGCGATATGGAAAATGGATGGATGGATGAAATTAATGGGAAGCAAATTTTGCTATGAATAAGTAAGTCATAACTCCTGTGGGCTTATTGTTAATTATAGGGAATTAAAAACCTGTTTGAACCTAACAACTAAATGTGGTTGTAATGTAACCAGCCTATCTGCCAACAGCCAGTACTGAAAATTGTGTACTTTCATATCAATAATGTAGTCATATTCATGATGGTTAGATGCAAATATGTCATTTTCAGAACTGAAACTGGGACATTTATTCAGACATTTTTCACACATTTATTGCTAGTTTATCTCAAAACTTACACCACATTTAAAAATAATAAAAGTCTATTTCTCATACACTCCATTTCTTGTGGTTCCCTTGTTGTTCTCTTGGCTGTACTGAAGAGGATAACCATGTTGGAAGTGATTCTTCCATCAGCCTTTCACTCCTCTCATCTCCCACTGCCAGAAACTGTCAAAGCTTCAGCTCAGTCTGGGCTGGAGGAACATCGGCTTCTTCCTGTTTTGTGCCACAGAGCAATAAAACAGATTCCCCTCCAAATCCAACCCGGAGGCACAAAATGAAAAACACAGAGAGGCTGCTGGTAGAATCTGCCAGCCATTAATTAATAAGTTACTGATGTTAAAATAATAATAATATCGTTAAAATCACCACAGCGAGTGAGGACAAGTAACAATGAAATGAAAAATATTTTGTTGCTATATTTTCTGTTGACTCAGCACTTACTCTGTAGTTAATAGTAATCTATCCTGCTGCGGCTTTGCTGTACTCATGTCAGAATTTTTATCCTCTTGAAACAACTTGAGTCTTTGACAGTGAAGGAATGCAGCCTCTTGAGAAACAAACTCCACTGAGCACTTCCAGCTCTGTGTGTGTGTGTGTGTGTGTGTGGAATGAGTTGTGCTGAGCTGTACCAGGACCTAAACATCACACAGTATCGTCTCTGCTTCCACAGATCCCAGAACAACATGACCGCAGAGGATGTCTCTGTCTTTTTTATTTATTTATTTTTATCCTGTCTTGTACTCTTTCCCTCCGTTTCTTTATTCTCTGCCCCATCATGGACATCTGTATCTGTTTATTTGTTTGTTTATATACTTTTTTCCTTACTTTCTTCTTTGGGAAAATCAAACACCGCTAACACTGTCAGTTTTACTCATCTTCATAAACTTAATTGCTTATTACATTTTTGGAAACCAGGGGAAAGTGATGGAAATATTACAATAAGAGCACTCATAGCTGGGTTATACCACAAGGGGGCATAACTTTACTCTAACCAACTATCAAAACATCATTAAAACCAATAGTCAGCTATATGTTCTACTCTGTCTTCTGTCCCCTTTCAGTCCTTTTGTGTGCACTCTGTCATATAAATACAATATAAATATGTTATATTTTTTTGTTTTTGTACATAGTCTTTTGTTACAGTACATAGTAAATTAAATTAATAAGACATATTCAGATGGGCAGATGATGAAAACACATGATTGTGTTCAAGTTTGCTTACTTTCTCCCAAAAGGCCAGGAAAATAAGGCACAGTGTTTCTCTAATATCATACAGTACGTGGTTAATGTGCTGATAAACCATTTGAATGTGTTTTCTTTATTTTTTGGACTTGTAAAAGTATTGTATACACTCAGCATTCTGGATTTTACACTGTATGAGCTTTCTTTCTTAAGCACATGTGGGTTAGGCGGGACGTAATTATATGCATGATACAAAAATAAACACTTCATTCATTCATTCATAGGTTCAGTGGTTTATTTATACTAGACATTATTGAAAGCTGTAATATGTAGGAGTACAGACAGGTACTCCGAACACTTTGGGGTACAGCAGCTTTCTGTGTCTCCACTCTTGTGTTTCATATTCTGGTCTGGCCATATAAAGCTCTAGCTCATCTGACAAAGCTCCTATGGGCATCCTTACATTAGACCTACACAGTTATTCAGGGTGATTAGAGTTCTGCTAACCTGGGCACAGATAGGCCTGGAATTACATTAAGTGATCAAGTTTAACAAACCAGTCAGAAGTTGTAAGTAATTAAGTAATTAACAGGTGCATGAAAAAAAGGAGGCAGGTGTTAATCACGCAGTCTGTACCAACACACACACACACGCACACACACACACACACAGTCCCCAGGAGGACTCAGGTAACTTAAATTCAAACGCCTGTGTAGATGGACCTGTGGGTGTGGAGGGCCTGCATCACATTGGACGCTTGCTGTCCACAATCAGTCAGTTAAATAAACAGTTCTGCTATGTCATGCAATAAGCACGTATCCTACCTGTCAGCTGTGTGCTGCAGATCACCACAACGGACAACATTAACATTTGTTTTGGGGTTTCCTTGGGTTTGTAAAGGTCTAGTTTGCAGTTTCTGCTGCTAAACAAAGAATGCAATTAGCATGAGATCGTGAGTCGCTGTCTTCGTTGTTAAACACCTATTACTGCTTTTGAAAAACTCAGTAATGTTTACTGACGGGGAAATGTTTCAACATGTTTTTCAAGTTTTAACCACATTCGCCAGCAACCTTCCTCACTCCGTGACTGTTTCCTGGAAGTTATAGTGACACGCAACCAAATGAAATACACTGTTAGCTTGAATGAAATAACAGATTGCTCTGGGCTTGATCATTGTTGGAAACATCTGGGATAATGTAAGAACACAGCTCAACACAATATTCAACAAATAGGTTGTTAATCCTAGTGAACAGTTAATGCTTAGTCTAGTTGTTTCTAGCCATTTTAATGTAGAAATTATTACAACATTAACAACCTTCATAATTGGTACACTTTGTAGTAGCTGAAACACTGTCTGAGACCAGCCTAAGCTAACTGCAAGCGTAACTACAGAAATATTCTGACTAGCTGAGCACCGGGAAGGGTTGATGTACTGGGTTTTTCTCCCAGTACTTCGTCTGGGGCCTAATCCATGTTTTCTATATCTGCTCTAAGTAGACCATTTAGATACAGCGTCTAATATGACTACTCAAAGTGGACAAAACTGCAGTTACACTGACCAGCTATCTCACTTCAAAGGCCTGCAGCGGCATGAGGCTGGGACAGACAAACACCAACACACACACACACACACACACACACACACACACACACAGAACAGAGAGATGAGAGATATAGGCCTTGTCCGACAGCTGAGATATAGCACAAAGAGCCCTGGGGAGTTTCAGGGGATTTCCACTGAGGGAATCGGACACGTTGTCTGATTTACGCTAACACTTTGGCTAAACTTGTGATAAAAGTTCACAAAAGAAACATTGCTGTATCTGTCTCAATCAATCTCTGCCTCCATCTGTCTCTGTCTCGGTTTTCTGCTCTGCTGCCTTCTCTCTCTTTCTCTCTCTCTCCATAAAAATGGTTATGAGTTACTACTTTCATAAATGTGACTGTTGCTGTTTGTCGTCTTATTGATAAAATTTCCTCTCTAAAAAAAAAAAAAAGCACTGTCCTAAGTTAAATCAACAGATTTTTAACGTAGAAAAGAGGATAACGGAGGACATAGAGGGATGAGAGCCACGAGAAGAGTGAAGAAGTTGAGAGAAGCCGAAAGAAAACACGTTCATTTTTATCTGCCTTTACTGCGCCTTTTTTTCACTGAGAGGACAGCCAAGGAATGCAATGAGGAATCTGGTGAGAGATAAAGAGAGGAAAGTGGATGGTACTGTACTGTGTGTATGTGTGTGTGCTGATTGTGCACACAGAGTTTGCTTTTTTTATTTATTATTTTTTTTTAATTTTGAACCACTGTTTCTTTTCTTTGTCACTCACAGATCTGCTCAGTAACAACGTTCTAATTCTGTTTTTAAAAGTAGAAAGGGTGATTTTAGTCACAAAAAGAACAGGATAAAGTGAAGAAGAAAACATTCTCATGTGTGTTATGGGAGGCAACCTCAGTCAAGGTCAGCTGATGTATGGACTGTGTGCACATATTTCATTTCAACATTTTTTTCTTCTTTCTTTCTTCTTTTTTTCGCAAGATATTGCAACTTCAGGACAATGTTATATTTATAAAAAAACAATAACTGGATCCTCCTAATGATAGAATTATACATAATGAGGCCATCAGTATTTCATGGATATTATCTCTTGTGTGTCAAGCGTAGCTGATATTTTAACACCATGGACAGACTGTTAAGTGAAGATGTGAGCTCAAGGACGATGATATTGCTGACTAATAAATAAATGATGACTGAAGTTAAAAAACAACAACAATCTTTTAAATGAATAAATAAAGACCACAGAGACAAACTGTATCAAAACAGTCCCATTACATTTACACAGAGAGAAAGCATCATTTCCAATTATCTCACACACTTGAGTACAAAATGGTTCACTGACATTTGCTGTTTTATGACTCAAATATTAAAACACACGAAAGAAAGAGATCCGAAAGTATGAACAATTCTTGGATCCACCCAAAGAAAAAATCTAAAATATATCAGTTAAGTTACATATTTTCCCCCATGGAAAGAGTTCAGTTCCCATGGTGAAGACGTATTATTTACATCTTGACCGTAATGTCCCAGCCACAGAGCCAGTGTGACCCAGCAGACATACTTTAGAGCTTGCAGTGTTGAAAACACTGCCAAAGTCCAGCAATATTTACACACCACAGAAACAAGAGACGCAGACGATTTAGCTCTAAGAGCACTGCTAGGAAAAAAAAAAATACAATCTTCACATCCTCACATTACTCAAAAACAAAAATAGTTCAGCTGCTTAAAAACAACCATAAAGGCATAGCTGTGTTTGCAATGTATATTTTAAGGTGATAAGAGAACTGCAAACACTGCATGGGATGCAAATGGATCACTTATTTTGATCTCTTTAATTCAAACCCAGCATCGTTTTTTTTTTATGGTATAACTGAGACATTATAAGAAAAGGCAGAGAGACTGAACGACACCTCACTCTCCATCATTCATTCCAGGGAAAGCAATTTATGTCTACTAAAAGATAATAAATAAACCTTCTTAGAGTAGTTCAAAGTAATAGATATTTACAACAGCTGAAGGCGCTAAGCTGTAAGAGCTTGTAGTGTGTAGCTGACCACAACCTTTGACCTGTCTGTACACATGGTGCCGGATGGTGGCAAGAAAACAGACAATAACTGGAGATGAAGACATGTTATAATATGGTTGGAATGGAAACAGTTTTGTCAAGATTATGTTTTGATGTTAAAAAAACATACCAACATTCACTCTGGGCATTAAGGCCTTCTTGGAGCTAAAGTAAATGTAACGTAAATCTAATTGGGTTTGTGCACTATTTTACATTTACACCCGGCTGACACGCATTATTGACAACAGAAAAATGTTACAACAACTGTTGCTCTTTTCAGTTATTTCACATTTTGTGAAATGTGAAAACTGAAAAAATTCAAAATTACAGGACACATTTCTTCAAAGGGTAGGTCGGTTGATAATCTGTATTCTAGCTCGATAGTTGAATCCCATGAAAAGACCAAATCCAACAATTGCTAGATTGTACTGTACTCAATCTGCAGCTGAAAATAGTCCCAAACAAATCCTCTATTTAATTCTGCTTGTATGCCTCTAAACTCAGTGCCCTGTTGTTTTAGGAAATGATTTAGCTTTTTCAAAAAATCTATATGTATGTAAGTACAGATACTTATATTTATACTTATAAGTTTGTGACCAAATCCAGGGAATTTGGGAACAATTTAATCAATCACATCAGAAACAACTGTAAGAAAACCCTCACTATGCCAGTTGGTGTTGGGGAGTAAGTAGTTACATTTAATTTAATTATAAAATAAAGGGAACTCTGACCTGTTGCTGTTGAGGCTGATTTGACCATTATTTATGTGTTCAAAATTTGATTTAGTTCAATATTTTGTTGGTGCCCATCCAACATAACGCCTTCCCAGTGCATAGCTTTAGATAGCATGCTGATGGTGGGCTCTGTTCCTACCTCCTAATGTAGTACGGTAATGATGAGGCAGAATTACAGCACCACATTACCACTTTCAACAGGTTGTGTCAAAGGGGTTGGTGAGATTAAAAGCTTAACAGACAGCAAAATGCTGCACAGCAACTGTGCAACTTTTCTGCCATATGTTGGAACTCCTGCTGTTATCAACAAAGTGGTCCCATTCAACTGAGTGAGGGGTCAGCATTTTTCACACACTGGTGGTTTTGGGCTTTCCATGGGATTCACTGGAAATAGCAGAAATACAAAATATGTCCAATCTTATCCTACAATTTCTATACCCTGAAAGCCACGATAAACTTTCATAGACTATGCAACCCACAGATTTCAGAACTGTTCATGTTCATGTTCAGGAAAAAGTTCATTACTTAATTTGGATTTGTGTAGACAGTTGTATCTAGTTTGTATTAACAAAATGATTCTTAAAGAACCCATTAGAACACTGCTGAGGCTGGTTTCCTGTGCGCAAAGAGGGTCACCAGGTCTGGATTTACTGAAGACAGAAAATATATGCAGATGACAACTCTGGCTGACAAAAGACTCAAATGGCCAGCTGGAGTTTGGTGAGGTTCCTCTGGTGCATGTTGTGATGTCGCACCAACTCGTCGCTCCGGGCAAACTTCTTTTGGCAGTTCGGCCACTGGCAGTTAAATGGCTTCTCACCTGAAAGAGAGGTGGGTTGGATGGACAGGTTGCGAGAGACAGATGATGGATTGAAGAAAAAGTGGAAAGGACGTATGTCGTGGGAGGTGGATAAAGCAGGAGAGGAGGGATTTTGAAAGGTTGGAATAATAATGAACATAAGTGAAAAGGAAAGGGAAAATAAGAGAAATATTAGAATGATATTCAGACCATAACCTGAATAGGAAGGATAAAATGAACTACCGCATTTAGTACATGATTGCACAAGTCAGTAAGAATAAATACATGCCAATATTCCAACACTATTTTATAAAATTACTTTTAATCTCTTGCAACTGTATATATATATATATAAACATCAAATGGATGAAGAAGAAATGGAAAAATAAAAGTTTACGCACTTGTTTTACCTGTATGAGTCCGGGTGTGTGTCTTAAGGTGGTCAGACCGAGAGAATTTTCTCTGACACGTCTCGCATTCGAAGGGTTTAACTCCTAAACACATGTACAGTATGCATGCACACACACGCACAAACACACATACACATACAAGCACACAAACAGGTCCAAGTTCACAAACACACACACACAGAATACACATGTTCAACATCACACACACACACACACAGAAAGAGAGGGAGATAGAAAAATACAGTAGAGCAAAGGCTTGCAGGAAAGCCATTCCAAAGCTTGGCCAGGCTCGAGCAACTTCATCTGAGGTGACTTCAGTGTAGTGCACCACTGTACACAAAATGCAAACTGTGCAATTCAAAAGGCTGTGTCCTCCACAAAATGGCTGTCATGCAAACAGCAGAGGAGAGCAAGTAGAGAGAGCAAATACATCGGACTGAAAGGAAAAAAAAAACAAAACAAAAAAAACAGAAAATAAAGACAGAGAGACAGCTTGAGTAAAACTGATCAAACCTGTGTGCCTCCTCTGGTGTCTTTTGAGCTGGTCGGAGCGGGAGAACCCCCGGCCACAGTCTGTGAACTCACACTGGTAGGGTTTCTCCCCTTAACAAAGAGGACACAGACAGTTGGAGAAAATTCAATTTGATTTTCTTTTTATTAGGTTTAAAGGTCTGATGTTTTAACTTTTGGGAAAACAACACTGCTACTTTTGACTGAACAGACAATAGCAACATATGTAGAGCAGAAACAATCAGGTGACGAATTGATGAACCAATCAACTGAAAATTATTGACCTTCAGTTCTGAATGAATTAATAACAATTTCTTGAAGCGAATACTGGTTTTCTTGATGGTACACTGAGTTGTTTTGAACTCTTACTCCAACACACATCATTATCATCATCTTCAGAAACACAACACTGGTGTGATAACAGTGAATTGGTGCTACAAACCGTGACAGCTGACTGACAAACCAAACTCACAACCAAGCGTAGCTAGTTAGCCAGCTAGCTAGGTAGCAGCTTCTCAAACATAAGTATTTGCTGGTCTTCTATGAAAGGAAACTGAATATTCTTGGTGAGGTTTCTCATATTTTATGTAGATTACACTAATACTACAAAGATATAATTTATCTGCCAGGAATTTTCACATTACGGTGAATATCACATTCTCAACAGTCGGCAAAGTGCAAAGGCCTCGGTTTTATAGGACGAGGGAGGGGTGTGTCGGTGGTGGTGGTGGGCTGGGGTGTGGGGTGCTATGGGGTGGTTGGTGACGTAGGTTGCCTCCAAAATGTCACCTGCCTCCAGCTCAGCCATTCACAGAATTCAGTTGCAATAGCTGGGTTTCAATATGTAGAGGGCAGTTGCTATGCATGTTTATAACACAAAATGGAAAATTCAAATACTTTCCACTTAAGAGCGGGACCTGAATTGATCGGTAACACTACTAAATATCTTTTTAAATGGATTTTCTGCAGAAAAAAAATGGTTTAGGGGTTCAATTACTCTTTAATATTTAACTGTAGATCTCCACAACAACATGGAAATTTGCAACTAAATAAATACAGAAATATTAGGCGAGAGTGGGAAAAAGTGCACATATATGAGGCTGAGTTTCGTTTTGACACACGGGGGAAAATCCCCATGAAGGGCTTTGTACACTGCCACTGCATAAGATTTAACTGGAAATCAAAGGATCTCTTCATTTTTCAAAAAAGGAGGTGTTTTCTGGCTATTGCAGATCGAGAAATTCAGGCCAATGGAAACATCACTTAAAAAGCTTTTAAAAAGTTTGTGTTGCTAATGCCAAACTGAAAACATCTGAGTGAAGAAGGAACATGTTGGTCACAGTATGTTTCTGTGAAATGTGTTACAATACTGCTGTCAGCAGTTATATAATACAGCACATTTTCCTGTTTCTGTAGGTCACCTGTGTGTTTGCGACCGTGCATCTGCAGGTGAGACAGCTTGAAGTAGCGTTTGTTGCATCCTGGGTAGGCACACATGAACCGACGCTTCTCGCTGCTCTCTGACCGCACAATGGTGGGAGCGATGCTGGGCACACGCCGCACATCCTGCACGCACACACACACACGCGCGCACACACATCCAAAACATCCCATTATCCCTGGACATCAATAATTGAACCAGTAAAATGTAAATTTGGAAACAGGCAATTAAATCTGTTATGTGTGTAAATAAGTACATGTGATGTGTCTGGCTCACAGGGATCATTTTAATAAAATGGTCATATATTCATTAAATGGAAATTAGCAGTAAAATGACCCTAGACTGACTGCAGCCCGAGGGGAGCTGTTAGTCACGCCTTTTAGACAGACCCCCTTCCAGAGCGCCCCATTACAGCCCTGCTGCTCACTGCCGACATGCTGTGGAAGCACAACTGGAAAGAACACATGGCAGTAGAAAAAAAAAATCTCCATTTTTTGCATTCATTCTTTTGCATAGTGAGTCTAAGTGTTAGTTTTTACATTTTTTAACATACTCTCCTCCCCCACTGGCCTGCAGTTCCTCTGTTTTGCTACTTGTCAAACCTGTACATGACATTTCAGCATTTTCTTCAACTGTTTCCACTTTACACCACTCTACCTAAACATTTCTGACTTTATTTTCCTTTCACTTTTCTCCCTCTCTCCACGCCCCCTTTTCATCCGCCCTCCCACGGCCATCTGCTCTTAATTTCCTAAATGTCCAGCCTAATGACCAAGAGTAAATTTATAATGGTTTATTATAAACTAATGTATTGAAATAAATAGTCAACCAAATAAAATATATAAATTAACCAATAAGATGTGAAATAATTTAATGGACCAGCATGTAGGATTTAGGGACAGGAAACTACTATAATATTCTCAAGTATATTTTCCTTATTGTATAAGCACCCAAAGATGAGAAAAGTTGCATTTACGTTACCTTAGAGTCTTTTACTGTATATCTACACAAATTGTTAATTTTGACAATAATCAGCAAAACTAACTGAGCTCTTGACAGCAGAGTGATATAATTACCTGTGATGTATTAATTTGTTATGTCAGTCTTATCACAGGATTTCAACGAGCTGTGAAATCATATTTAGTGGTCAGGAACCAGTATTAATGAAGAATGAAATTCCATGGCTGTCAGCGGTATTTCGTTTGGCATTGACCAAGAATTAGCGTAATCTCTGTTATAAAAATGATCACATCACTTATCTCACATTTTAGCAGCTCTTAAATTATACTTTAAAAGGCATACAAGTGAGAGTTTGTTTATTCATTTGCACTGAGCTAGACCCCTTATGTGTTTTTTGGGCAATCCATTTCTGTGAACAGAAGGGAAAAAAGGAGCAGGGTGAATGATGAAACAGGCCCCAAAACGAAAGAAAGAAAGATCTAAAAAAGTCCTGCTGTGGACTGAGAGCAGGTCTGGAGAATCTCTGCTCCCTGTCCTTTAGAGCTGCTGACAGACAATAATTAAAATCTAATGATTTATTAACATGCTGATCCTCGTGTGGAAACTGTATCTTTACCCAGTGTAACCCTATGTGTGTGTGTGTGTGTGTGTGTGTGTGTCTTTCTCCACTGCTAATGGATTTGTGGAAAAAGATTCCTCTTGGCCTTTTGAGTCTCCTTCAAAAAATGTGTGTATGTGTATATGCAGTGTGTTTGTGTGCATGTGTGTGCATGTGCAGGCATTTGTGTGTGTATATATTTGTAAATCTCTGCTCTGCTACATATCACTATTATTTAGTCTTCACATAGCCTGTTCATTGCATCAGGCTCTCCATTACCCCGTTGAAAATATGGTCTTTTTTCTGTCATTAATGTGTTTTTCCTCCAGTGTTTGTTCCTCTGACCTTGGGCTTTCAGCATGTCAAGCGTGTGCACATCCTGATGTTGACACTAAACACATACAGCACAGTCCGTATGTTCAGACCGAAGGTCTGTGTGACCTCATGGTGACATCTTGACAATGACAAAAGGATTTACATGTAGAGACGCTGTAGTAGCAGTAGCAGTAGTGTGAGTCCTACCTGTATACCCCTGAAGACTCCATGTGTGTGTATACGGTACTGCGTGCTGCAGCTGTACACCATTGGGGTGTTGGGGTCACTGTCATAGCCAGTTGCATGGCTGCCAACACAGAAAAAGAGCAGAGTGACGATAGTGACTGATTTATTGAGATTTTCCAGCAAAGTTAACATTAATTTAGTTAAAAGTTAGAAAATCAACACCGCAGTTCAACACTTTCACACAGTTTTGAACAGGTGTCTTAAAACCATACTGGCGCCAGGAGTAGACAACTATTCAAGCAAACATTTTCAGCTCCAAAATATCAAAATTGCAAAGTTGTCTGTGCCACTAAATCATTTTCCAAACACAAATACTCGCAGGTAAAAAGGTTTCCAAATGGACGACTGCCACATACAGTGGAATTAACATAAAGCAGACAGATAACAAGATGCAAGTACATGATTCAGCACCATAAATTCATACACTGTATCAAAGACTGGCAGATATATAGAAGGTGAACTGCTGTTTGGCTGCAGGTAGGGTCATGAAGGTATCATTATTAAAACATGTTCATCCTGTCACATACAAGCCCTAATGCAA
This sequence comes from Scatophagus argus, assembly GCF_020382885.2. Lineage (NCBI taxonomy): Eukaryota > Metazoa > Chordata > Actinopteri > Scatophagidae > Scatophagus > Scatophagus argus. Next base: position 22,386,799 of record NC_058499.1, on the reverse strand, counting down.
AACACAGACCAATCATTTGTAGACTCAGAGTCGTTCACAGAGATGTAAGTCGTGTTGATGTATGTCTTTTGTCAGAGTGCCATATATCCAGCTGAAGCCTGAGGTTGTGTGTGTGGGTGCCTCTGTTTATGCATGTGTATGTGTGTTTTGTATAAAATATCTGGCCCTAGAGGTTAAACTCTGACCTTTTGACACAAAAAACCCTGCAGATTCAAAATGAGCTTGCACACTACAAGAAGGGGCAATAACATTTAAACTGATGCCAGACTTCATAAACCCATGGGGCTGTATGGATGATTGCAGACATTTCTACAGTAGTCCTCTGTGGTGTTGTGAAGTACTTGTTCATATTAGTGTGTATGTATATTTGATAGCAATTTGGCTATAGCCACCCCTTTAGCTCAGACCATAGCAGGACTATGGATAGCTTGAAGCTGGCCTTATGGCTGTTGCCATCTTGTTTTTTTGGAGCCATAAGTGACCAGGTTTGGACGAGATGGTGGAGCTGAGAGGATACTCTTTGCTGCACCTCTATGCTGATTGGATTTGGCTTAGAACCAAATCCACACGCTGTGGTATTGAATTGTTGATCACAAGGCAGCCACGCCCTAAAGCATACTCTGCTTTATTGTCTATTTTACTATAAATGGGACCATAATTTACTAAATGAACTTCATGCTGTATTGAAAGACACTGGAAACTAATGATTCAGACTATGGACCCAATAGGAAACTGCTCACTGATGTTATAAATCAAATGAGGAGTCGGGTCATTTTCTCACAAGCTCACCTACAATCAGACTTCCTTTTGAAACCTCTGCAGTCATCCCCCGCTGGCCATTAAGTCATGAATTTCAATCACTGGTGATTCCTCAATCATCTGGTCATTTCTTTTTGTATACCAGAGAGCTTCAATTCTACTTAATGTAAGTAAAGCAAAATTGCAAATATTAACATGCTAATACACTAATACATATGTTCACACTCGGGGAACTTATATACACCTGCTTAAGTATTAGTATGTTAGTATGTTAGCACTGTCATTGTGAGCATGTTAGCGGGCTAATACAGCTCCACCTCATCTAGCCACTAGGACCTTTCTGACCACCAGTGAATTATGAGTGTAAACTATAACAATACTGAATATAACTTTAGTAAATTATTTTCTGTTGAACTGATAATTGATCAGTTAGACTAAACATTTCATCACCGGCTACAACACAAACACAGCATGATGTATGTCACCAATAGCTTTGAGTATTTTACTGATTTAAAGAGCAGGACAAAACCTGCTCTGTGTAACAGCTTTGCCTCTCGTATCTCCTTATGATAACACACAGAGAAACAGAAAGCTCTTGTGTATAAAATGTGTTATATTTCAGTCTGTCTAACCAAACGAGGAGGATGGGAGTTTGCATCCTGTGCTGCAGCAGTGGGAATGTACCATACGGCTGAGCGGTCATAAGGTGTTCTTTGTCTGCCTTGCTGTTTCCAAGGACAGGAGGCATCGAGACTACGTCAGCGGTAGACAGTGTTAATCATACTGTATGCTGCTTTACTTAAGTTCATTCAGTCATTCATCTCTTTTGATATTTTAGTTTGTAGAAGTAGGCAATGTACAAACCATTAAAATCCAACTCCACTATGATAAAGGGCAGTAGACGTGTAATGGTGAGGGTCAACCCCGATCTCAACTGCCATACTGAATAATGGTATGTTTCATACATGAACCTGAGTGTGGCCCAGCATCAGTGTCCACATCAGGACCACAAGGCAACACAGTAAATGCATATAATTCCAGGTAATCTACTAAAAAATGTAACAAATAAAAATATAATATATAAGCATGTCATTGTCAAGTTTGTCTATATAAGGATACCACCAACAGCCAAACAGTTTAACTGAGCATAAAGAATAGAAGGAAGAGGAAAATGCTGGCCTGGCTCTGTACAAAGGGAAACAAACTCTCATTTTAAACCACACTACTGACTCCCTCCTCTCGTTGTCCTTTCCCTTCCTCCTCATCCTTACTACTCCCTCACACCTCTCCTCCCTTATTCTCCTCCCCCTCATTGACAGAGCAGAGTTTAAGCCATTGAGAGGGAAACGCCAGCACAGTCAGAGCTGAGCAAGGCCAATGAAACTCCATGGTATACCTTTATCCCCCTTCTCAGAAGACCCTTCATTGCTTATGGAAAAAAAAATACAAGTCAGTCGGCCATAAGACTTAAAAAATTATGTCTCTCCTGTCACTCATTTAAATATAATCAGTAAGCTGCAAATCAGCAAATGCCTCACTTACTACCATAGATGCTTTATTACAAACACACACTCTTGCACTACTGAGTCACAACAGAACAACTTCCCCAAAGAACACACATTCCTTCTTGCTACCACCCCTTTATGCACGTACTCATAACTAACACACACACACACACACACACACACACACACACAGACACACAGAAACATTCAGCTGTTTAACTGTGATGAATGCCTGTTGGCTCAGGGTTGATGAATATTTGCGAGTCGACGCAGATGCTGACCTGTGCGCAGCTATGCAGGTCACAATGACATTAAGTACAGTGGACACTATGTTTTTAACTCTGTGTGCACAGCCGTTGTGTGCTTTCTTGGGCCGTGCATTACCCCATATGTAACAAAAAAGCTGGCTCAAAAATGCTCTTGATCTTTCTGGTGCATGTCCTTAACACTAAGTTAAGATAAACAGTTTAGTGTGATTTTTCTTCAGTATAAGACTGTGGGACAATCTGTCAATCCACCCAACACTAAGACATCTCTACAGTTGAAAATGATATTTGCAATTAAGTGTAGTTTGCAGAGTTTAATGGTTCTAGTGCCACTATCAGGTCTATGTGTCCCTTCAACTGACACATCTTAGTCCATGAGGAACAGGTTACGTGGTAGCTATGCACCCTAGTTAAGATAAGTACAATGCATCGGCATTGTCCACTTATAGCAAAATGCCAAAAAATGTACTGTATCTGGGATAGCATAACATTAACTGTATTTACAGTGTCCACAGGGGGAAACCGTTAAGTCAAGCTCAAACTTAATGCAAAGCAAATTTTCAGACGAAACAGCCAACAACCAGGACAGACGTTAGCAGCAGTCTGCTAGCAGCGTCACAGGCTGTTTGTTAAGTGTGTTTGTGTGACAGCTCAGACTGAGCTCTAAATTCCACAAACTCCTGCTGTTTCTTTTATCTTTTTATTCTTATTGTTTCTCTTAAAGCTGAAACATTTTTAACTCACACATAAGCATATTTACCTCACCTTGCATTGTCTAGCACATTTATATCCTTGTATGCCTTATGTTTAGTTTCAACAACTGTCACATTTGAACTTTGATACCTTTTTGACATGCAATGAGCTTTACAGCATCTGGGAACTGCCATGTTGATATTCTGTGTAGATTCATGAGCAATAAGCAGAATATTCATCCACTATGCACTTTGCTCAAGTTTTCAAGTTCTTCATTATTTTTGTATTTGTTTCACATATCTACTGACCAAACCAGAAGTGTTTAGTAGGATTATACTCACAAACCAGGTTATCTACATGCAGCATAAACATGGTTTAGAGGTATGTTGAGTTATCTCATGTACCAGTTTAATGAAAAGTGAGATTACTGTCTTAAAAACCAACGCTGCCATAGCTAGTCCAAAACGATCCATTTGCTCAGATTTGTACCTATGCTTCATGATTCCCACTTTGTTAGGGACCATCCAAAACTATAATCATAACAATAACGACGTGAGCATCCACACTTCTGCAAACAGCGGCACCAAGCACATGCTGCATGCTCCAGCTGTTAACGATCATTAAAAGGATAATGTGCAGAGAAACAAAAAGAAAACGTTCTTCAAAAACAAAAAGAGTTAGGTGAATCCAACACTGTTATGAGAGTTGAAGATTTGAAGACAAAAATCTATTTAATGGTATCCTGACAGGTGACCATGAAAGAGGACATCAGCTAAGGACAAAGCAAACTTCAGAGACCCTATCAGTACCAAAGACCGTCTGGCAGTATGTATCAGGTGAAATGATGTTTTCTGTGTGGAATTTGCAGCATAATATTAAGTTAACCTATGTAAGCTTTTAATAAGTTGTATGTTGCAATAGCCAAGACTGAGGTAAGAGCAGACCACCTAAATCTGTTTATGGTTGTTGTTATAGTTGTCACATGGACTCCACAATCCATTTAGGTTTGAATTTTTAAATTTTAAATCATTATATATATTTTTTAGTAGTTCTTGCTACTGTTCTTGGTATAAACGGTCCTTTATTCAACATAAACTTCACTGACTGCTGCTATTTGAAGTGTGCAATTGATGTTCCTACCTCTTTATGGTGGATGCCAGTGTATTGACAGGGTCCCATGCCACACACTCCAACTGAGAGGTCATTTGATATACATTTTCTCTGCTGTGGAGGAAAGACAAAATGTAGAAGAAAAGCTCATGAGCTTTGCAGTGGACTGTTAGCCAGGGAGAGTGTGTGTATCCATTTGCATATCTGTGTTGCTTTTTGTGGTCCTCAATAGAAGTACTCTAATGAAAAATGCCAACAAACGCTCAGTCACAAGTAGACCAGTAGACAGTAGTAGCCAATGTATAAGAATGTGCCTCAGACAGACACCAAGGAAGCTGAAATTTCCCATAAAATCCATCTTTCATTAAACACAGCAGACTCCAGTCATTATTCAGACCTGCCATATGATTACGCATGAAAACACATACACACACACACACATACACACAGACCACAGCCCCTCTATCACACCACCTGCAGGCTCACACCAGTCAGGATGAGGTACATGTGGTGCCTGGTACCCTGCTCATTACACAGCTATTATTTTACAGTACAGCAGGGGCACGCAGCCAGCAGAACACACATGGTATTTCTGCTGAAATATGGTTGGAATGGAGGCTTACTACAAGATTTAAAGTAATGATCCATGACAGTTTCAAATAAATAAGTGTCTGCTATTGCTGACTGATACAAGCCATCACTGAATCAGGCTACATCCATTTAATAAAAAGTTCTCCGTCCTAATTTTGCCTTAAACAATGAATGTGTGTTGCAATAAGCCTTTCCTGGGAAAACACCTACAGTTCTCAGGAGGCCTGCAGAAGAAACAAGGATGTCTTTGGACAAAACAACAGAAGAAACTGGTCTTTTACCATGAGGAGTGATAGTTGCTATGGATCAACAAAGTTGTGCAACTATTGAAACACTATCAACAGATGGATCAAGGAAAGCATATCATGCAGACATGCAGACATACAGCATGTGAGAAGTGCAGTAAAGCAGCACCACTTTAAAATGTCCATTCACCAAAAATACAGTTATAATTTGCAATCATAAAAAACTGACCATCAGTTTTGGGACATCAGTCAGACAGCATTCAAAATTTTACTTGAGTAAAAATAAAAGTATTAAAATCAAAACATATTAAAGTATTAAAAGTAAAGGACTCAATATGAAGAATGGTTCATAATATTATTGTTTATACTCCAACTCATCACCAGAGTAACTCCTGCTAATTGTAGCTGCCTTTAGCCAGTTAGCTCAGTTAGGCGTGCACCTAGGAGTCACTCTGCCTGACCCAGACTTCCATGGTGATCAATTTAATAGATGTTAAGTCTTTTCACTTAAAAACAAGACAAACGTTTAAATTTTGGTGGCACTAAATGAAAGGTCAGGGAAGCACCAATAAAATACTCATCTGGAATAGTTTCAATGGGATAAATTAGTTCCACTAAAAATTGTTTGAGTTGGGGATGATGGGGGCACTAGAAACAGTAAAAAAATACCTCAGTTGCTTTGTGTTGGAGGCAGATAAATGAGTATCACGTAGTGTTCTTCTCATCTGGAAGAACTACAGCTTTGACAACTTTTTTACAACTTTAAAAGTTGAAGGGCTTATATTGCACCTTTAGAGAATCCCTTTTTACATGCTGTATTTTCTAACTAGAGAAAACACACAGGGTGTGTGTGTGTGTGTGAGTGTGTGTGTGCACGTGTGTGTATCTCAGTATGGATGAATGAGACTTCAGCATGTTTTCATTTCATGTTGTTCCAGCGGACCAAGCCAAGGGCCCACAGAGTAAATACAGTCCTGTTGGTACCAGGGTGCAAGATTAGACAACTGACTCAACTCTTATGAGTCTTCCCAGCCGTGTGTGTGTCTGCATGTACTCTATAAGTGTGTATGCTGAGCAGACATCAGTTATGTTTATGAAAAAGGAGACCCGCAGACTGAGACTTTCAGGACATCCCTCCCTCTCTCTCACACACACACACACATAAACACACGCGTGTACACACACACAACCACACACAACGAAACAATAGCATCCATCCCTGCTGTGGTTTGTACTGAAGATTCCATTTGTTTCTCCATTGTTGGAAAACACAGAATTGGTGGAATGTAGAAGCTTATTACAACCTGTGCAATATTTATTAGTATGTTTAGTATGAAAGGCAGGTGCAGGTAGTTCACTGCAGTGGTTTGCACTGTGGCAACTGTGTGCACATTAATAAGTTTACTGAGCATGAAAAATCAGCACAGGTGAATATTTTGTAGGTAGATTAGTATGCACTATTTTATTTTCATACTAATATGACCAACATCAGCCCTGCGATTGACTGGCGACCAGTCCAGGGTGTACCCCGCCTCTCACCCGTAGTCAGCTGGGATAGGCTCCAGCTCCTCGTGACCCTGATGGATACACCGTATAGAAAATGGATGGATGGATGGATGATTAACAGAGCTTTCAATACAACAATGACTGCAAAATGGACAAGATGTCATTATTTTTTTTAACTTTGTGAACTTTTGGTTCCAGTGTAAGTGAGAGGAGTGTGGTAGATAAGAAGAGATAAAAGGTTAAGGTGTGGCTGGAGGTGAGCTGCTTGAGATCAACAGTATGAGGACATTTTTGGAGACTGTTACCGTTTTCTCTCTCTCTCTCTCTCTCTCTCTGTCTCCCTGTGTGTGTGTGTGGTGTGTGTGTGTGTGTGTGTGTGTGTGTGTGTGTGTGTGTGTCTGTGTGTGGATGCATATTCCTGTAGTTGTGAAGACAAAAAGCTGTTGTGAGGACCAGCCTTACTTATTCAGCCTTATCATTAAATATTAGGGTGAAGGCTTTAAGGTCAGGTTGAGGTTAGGGTTTGGTTAAGGTCAGGGTTAGGATTAGGCAAGCAATGTTTATTGTGATGGTTAGGAGGTGGTTAAGTCTCCAGAAAATGAATGGAAGTCTGTGTAATGTCCCCAGAAGTGATGGAAATACGACTCTGTGTGTGTGTGAGAGAGAGAGAGTGAGAGAGGATGTGTACTATTCATGTTGTGGAGACATAAAGTGACGACATACACATACACACTCACACGCATTGTGGAGACTTTACTTCCTTATGGGGACAAAATGCAAGCCCTCTTAACATAAATCATTCATTTTGAGGGTGAGCACTTGGTTTAAGGCTAAGGTCAAGAATAGGCTTAGGCAATAAGTGTTTATGGTTATGGCTTAGGAAAGTCTCCAGGAAATGAGTCTATGAAAGTCTATGAAATGTCCCCAAAAGTGAAAATAGAAACCCGACTCTGTGTGTGTGTGTCTAAAGATTTTATATATGGGTACATACTGGATTATACCATGTTAATACCTTATTGAAGGTAACAGAAATCAGAAACAGAACAGAAATCAGCCCTGAATCAAAACAATCGGAAAAACATCTTTTCTTTTGAAAAACCTATTGTCTTTTTCAGTTTATTTTTTGCTGTTTATGTTTATGTTTTGTTTGTTTTTTTTCTAATTGCAAACAATAAACTCAATTATGTCTGAATTTCCCTTTGCTGCGTCACTTTCATACTGACATTACTGGAACACTCGTATAGAACAGAGCCTTGTTATGTTATTAATAGCACTTATGTTTCCCCACCATAAGAAGCCAAAATGTTGTCATGAGACATGCCAACAAATAAATGTCGTAAACAACACCAAAAATACATGAATCACTTCTTCACACTTTACATCACTGAAAATAACAGAGCGACCGATCAGTAGAGTGTGGAGTGGAAAAACCTGGTGCAGGAAAACAGTAAAAGAACATTAAAATCCTTAAAATAGCACCTACTCAATCTCCATCATTAAAAATTTCACACTATATAAATATGCAAATATTTTTCATCTCCAAAGTTAAACTGCTAAAGTCCATTCTCAGTGTTTGTGCACTGGAGCCTTCAGGTTTGCGCCTCACACTTGTGTGTGCTGACTATTGGACCAGGACTGGCTTCCAAACAGTTTGTGATGTCACAAATCGTGCTCGTGGGTTCCACCGCTTAAAATCTGACTTTCAATGATCCCAGAGAAAACGTACACTTTCAGCAGCCTTACAGTGTCACACTGCGCACATACATTGTTCTACACGGTGAAGCTCAAACATTCAACTGCAGGAACAAGAATTAAAAGACCAGAAGGGGACTGATTTTGATTTTGACAGCTCTGCTAATCCAAATTCACTGCCATCACAATTATTTGGTGACATATTATCTGGCTGATAATCTCTAAATAATGGGATAATCTCCCTGCATATGTTTAAAACATATGATCAAGGGTTGGCCTTAAGTGTTACTGCACAGCAGCACAGCAAACAAGTTGTTCACTAAAAGCTACAATGGACTTGGTACTAATAATACTTGGTAACACTGTGAAATGTTGCTGAAAGTAAAGTGTCCTACTGATTGTAAAGCCAGAACATCTTATTTTGCTGTTAATAAACCTGAAAATGTTAATCAACTCAAAAATAAAACAAAGTTTTTCCTGGTCAGTCCTCTGTGTTGGGAGAATACATCAGGCCAGCGGTGAATGAAACTACTAAAATAATGATGATTGACCTGCATAGTTTTGTGACTGGCAGCAGAATAACTTGATTTATAATATAGTTTGAATATTTTCCAATCAGTAAATCAACCCACTTTCCTCCAGGACTTCCTGTCTCTGTTAGTTCAATTCCTTCAATGGCACCATGACTTTTTAGAGGCGTCTAATCTACATATAAACAACATATAAAATTAGGAATTTTAAACCACTCGAGGGAGAAATAAACCCTTCTCATGGCAGAGTTAGCATGGAAACAACTGAAACAGCAGAAAAAAGCAGCCAGAGGAAGCAGAACAAAAACAGAAAGGGAGCCGCTGTGGCAGACAGACCTGTCCTGAAGGTGAACATCCTGTTCAGACCTGCATCCTGCTGCCTTTCACTGAATCACAGCTTCTCCATACGAAACAATCAACAATGCATTCTGAAACTTTTCGAGCTTTAATTGTTACACTTTGCTCTAAATATAGATGTGCTACCCACGTACAAGGAGTGTGTCTGTGCAAATGTGTGTGTATGCAAGTGTGAGCGTGTGTTACCTGTTGTATGGGTTTCTCAGCAGCAGGGCCTGGCTGCCTGTACAGGTGTCTGAAGGTGTGTGGCATCCGTAAACAGGAGGAGGTACAGGATACTGCTGCTCAGCTGCAGTGCGCAGACAGACAGGCAGACAGACAAAGGCACACACAGACACACACATGGACACAATATATATAGGTATATATTTATATATATATATATATGGGCAAAAGTTGTATACTCAGAGGAGCTGTTGTGTTTAAACGTCCACCACCCCTCTCTTATTTGTCTCCATTTTTCACCAGTTCATTCCACAAATGAAGACCTTTCCCTTCATATTTCCCTCTCTGAGCTCCTCCAGCGGAGTAGTGAATGGCTCCCTCGACATTTCTCTACATTCCAAAATCCCTCTTGGCTACCATTCTCCCACTTATCTTTGCCGTAACAACTGTCAGAAATTGAAGCCGCGGCTTCATAAAACCAACACATTTAAATATTTACCAATAACATGCACAGAGGAGGGATTAAAGGGAAAGGTGGGTGGATGAAAGAGGGAATGGGAGGAGGAGACGAGGGAGTTCAGGATGTGGCTGATTTATACATCGGACAGTCGAGGTCACCGCGGAGACGTCAGAATAAGGGACAAGACACTCCCTAGGTGAGGACCATGGAGCTGCCATGCAGATGCAGCTGTGCACTCACACAGGGGCTTTAAATACACACAGAGATCTACTTTTGTTCTGACTTAAAGACACTCTGGGGCATCAGGTTTCGTTTTGTTTGCTTTTTTTTTTTTTTTTAAAGAAGTGACTACTGGAAGACAAGAATAGATGCCAAAATTATTCTGGACAAAATGTATCAGTCTTTTCCAGACATGTGCAGAACAAATGAGATAAAACAGGAAACATCCTGATACATCCGGTACACTCAGGATTATTTGTATGTGAAAAATTGTGACTTACGTTTAAGCCTGCTTTAATGTTGGTGTGGACTGAGGGGAGGACAGGAAACAATTTATAACACAACATGGCTAATGCAGTCCCTACACATTTGGTCAAATTGAGGCTGAATTTGACTTTGTGATCTGTTTTACTAATTCAAGTCATAAAGCCATAGAAATGTGTCAATTCTTGGAAAACAGACTTCTAACTACAAATCGTGCATGCTATGCTCTGTTGCATTGAGTAAAATCTAACTGGTGAGAAAACCACAGGCTGGAATTAGCTAAAGCCTTACTAAATGTTTATTTTTCTCTAGTAATAAATATTAATGGTAGTTGGATTCATTTCCAAATTATTAGTGTACATTCTGTTTTCCCCTCATCCAAAGTCAGGTATTAAGTAGGCAGAATTAGTGAAAAAGGACACAGAATGAAGTTGTTACAAACTTTCTATCACAGTTTGCTGGCCAGCTTGAAAACTTTAAATTTCTTTTTCTCACTGCTCCTGTAGTTTCTGCCTTCGCAATGGAAAGCAGCAAAGAATTGTGTTTAAAAAAAAAACCTCTTAAATGAAACTCACAGCAATTTCAAACATCAGGCCAGACATTTCTACAGTTTCCTGTTGCTAAATATGAAGATCCATGTGCTGAACACGCTCGGTGACTGAAACCACACAGGGCTCTCTTACCCATAGTGCTCTGCTGAGTTAAAGCGTCTTCATGTTTGAAGGAGTGGTTAGAGAACTGCGAGCTGTGGTGTGTAGGAGTGTGTCCGTAATTACCAGCTCCGTCGAATGCAACTGTGCTGTAACCTGCGACACAGAGAGAAAGTGCAGTAAATACAGAGTCACTATCAAACATGGTACGTTTTGTTTCATTTCTGCCAGGAAGTGGTATTATAACTCAATACGACCTTTAAAAATGTTCAAGATGGATAAAATGGAAAATTTTTATTTCTAATCTTGTCAAGAGAGAGATACCAGTAATTTTTTAAATAAGTGTAATTACATGCTTTCAGTCTGCTGTGGTAACTGTCAGGTTGCTACAGAAACATGATAAAAATGTTGTTTTACAGTAAAGTGCTGTAGCTGCGGCTGGACACAGAAGATGTGAGCTGAGGGTTCGATCAGGTCAGAGTCATCGTGAAGTACGGTGCTTCTGCACAGAACATCTGAAGAATTTGCTGTTGACCTCATAAATTCCTTGACTCGTCTTCTCAGACAGTTACAGTTTGTGGAGTAAATCCTCAGATTTTAGGTTATGGACAAATATTTCAAAAATTGTCTCCACAAATGTTTTAGAGCCAATTTGAAAGATCTTACTCACCTGACAACCTTTAAAAAGTACTTTAATTTGTTGTCTGATGTTGATTTCTAAGGCTGGATATCTATCTATTAAATTTATGTTGTCTCTTTGCTGCTGGTGTAATGCAACTTTTGTAACTTCATAACCTTTGCACACGGTTATATATTTAGAATTTCCTTTCAAAGTAAAAACAAAGCAATGGATACTGCAGAGAGATAACAGGACTGGGATCAATCTCTCTTTAGATGAAAAAGATTATGTCTTTAATTTGATTTTATTAAAACATTACACCAAAGCTTGTAAATATGTACCACACACACACACACAGACACACACACACACAGACAAAGGAGTCTACATACATCCCTGACATCTCAGACCAGACCTGACTCATGACTTAGACTGACCTAAAGGGCACACACAGGCCCATAAATCACCGACAAGAACACACGCATGTGCTCACGCATTCATGCACACATGCACGCACACACACACACACTCTTTCACTCTCACATACATGCTTCATTAATTAAAAATCAGCACTTTCACTCACTTAACTCAGTGGATCATTGGGTGAGAAGAGAGGAGGGAGCAGAGAAAAAGCTCATTATACATCTCCATTTATCTTCCACTCACCCCTGTCTGACTCCTCAGTGTGTGTGTGTGTGTGTGTTGGGTTATACTTTTGTTGCCTTGAAGTCCAGCACTGAGGTGACGAGCGGTGAAGTCAATTTGTAACTGGAAAACCCAAATACTGGAAATACCCCAAGATTTTGTTTTACTGACTGAAATTCAGTGTTGTTTAAATATATTGAGGTTTCAATTTTTAAATGTGTGGGAAACAACTTTAAAACTCTTACATTAGTTGCATTACCTCATATGTATTTTATTTTCCATTTTTCTGACAGCGTATTTATATTCCTATTATAACACACTGTTATGCAACACTACATGATTATGTTTTTGGGTTCATTTCATGCATTATCTTTAAATATGAGCAGTACTGATGTTAGCACATTATCACCTGCAAACCTCGCTATCCTACTCTTAAAACACGTTGCAAAATGAAATCGTGTCCTTCCTGAACTCTGGATTATTTTGGCTCCGGTCAATGACTAAAACCTGTTTTAGGCCCTTGTGAACAAGCCCACAGTGAAATTCGAAAGGGTAACCGTTTCAGAGGTATTTTGCATAAAAATGAAATCCTTCCTGGAGGGAGTTTATAGTGACAGTCTGTATGACCCTGCTCTGTTATCAGCTCTACTGTGTGACCCCAGTCCTGCTGTTAGTTTGTTTGTCTGTGCTCGTCCAGCCACAGCGGGGAGCAGATAAAACAGGTTAGAGGTCGGCTCAGCTCTTTGATTATAATGTTATTCCTAAATTATCTGCTTGATAAGCATGTTATTACTAATTAATCTGCTTGGTAACCACCAGCAGATCCATTATCATGCATGGAAAACACCAGGGATTAGGTGAGATAGGAAAAAAATTCTTTAATTTTGTTTAGTGTGTGTTTTGTCTTTTTTTTTTTTTTTTGGCCAATAAGTTACACTGAACAAATGTGTGTGGCGAGGTGGAGAAAGACTCTGAAACCATACAGTAACTGTACAGATGAGGCGTACAGAAACGTTGGCTTATTTACAGAATATTATCACGTGTGTATTATTAACATGCTATCAGTTTTTTAGACATATTGTTATCATCAGCGCTGGTATATCACAACACCTGTGATATATATATATTGTTCTCACTGCACTTTCAGCAAGAATCTTTACACTTGATTTCTCGCATACAGTCAGCCTAAATACCACGTAGTGAAACTTGTTCCCACATGTGAGGAGCAGAGGGCAGCCACTGTACGCCACTCCCGGGGCCCAACATCACCCAAACCAGGGCTTCGGTCCAGGGCGCTGACTGGAGAATGAACCTAACGTACACGTTTTGAAGGAAGGGGAAACTGGAGCGCCCAAAGCAAATCCATGTAAGCACAAGGAGAACACGCGGAGAGAAAAGCCCCAGCCGTGGATCGAATACAGTGCGGACCACGCTGCGCGTTTGAATCCCATTGTCGACCTTTGACAGATTCGCTCACTATGTCGCTGACCCTCTATCGTATATTGTTTAGCAAAGCCTAAAAACATTTCTTACACGGATAAGTGAAATTTAATGGCTTTAGTGCATAATGCTGAAGAGTAATGAAGTGAATACAGCAAAGAACCGGGTGAGTCCAATTCGACGGAGCTGAATTATCTCACTTCCACTCACGAGAAATGAATAAAAATTCTTCAGCAGAGGAGTAACATTTCCACTCCGTTTGGGTCTACATGTCCGCATTTCAGATGAGATAACATTGTGAGAATTTTCTCAGAAGCTATTTGTTTTCCTGCAGGTATTTTTCCACTAATGTGGAAAACTCAAAGTGTGAGAAATACCAGACTGTAATAGCCAAAATGACTAAGGATTAAGTCAGCGATGCCTGAACATTCGTAGCTTTTTGCTTTTAATTATGACTGAATGGGAAAAAAAATGATGTTTTGTGTACTGACCCTCACCTTTATCATACCTTTCATTTATATATTAAACATATTTTCTTTATCAGTCAGAGTAGAATAATTAAAGAAGAGAAGTTATATTCCAAAACGTTCTAATTCCATAAGCTGACACATTTTAGACACACTAGTGTTGAATAAAAGCATCAGCACTTCAATCATCTATCGTGTGTTCAGTTCCTTCAAAACACTTGATCGAATATTAGACTTTAAATTCGCAGTTTGTTTAGAACTCCTTTTGTTTCTGTCCAACGTGAAAAAAAATGAACGTAAAAGTCCTGAGTCTAATATTTTTAGGATCTGTGTGGGTGAGCACATCTGGGATCCTGAGCATCAAAACTCAAAATATTGAATCCCCAAACATTCACTTTAAAAACATACATACAACAATATGAATAATAAAAAAAATAAATAACTGAAGACCATCAATGTGTCAAGTACTAAATTTTTTTTAATCTCAACTGTGACTGCACTGAGCTTTAAAGGACAATTTACACAAACAGCACTAAACTACAAGCATAGCATTCTTTGGCTTAAACATTAACACCTGCATGCTAAACTAAAGCAATTCCTCTGTGATGCTTGGATTTAGTTTGGGTTCTCTGTGACTGCTGAAGCTCGATCACATTTCTTCACATGCGTGCAGGGGTCTCTGCTTTTTAATGGCAACTCGCAACAGCCTGCATGGTATATAGAGAACTTGTGGTGAACTAAGGCCTCCACGTTCCTTGCCTGACATATCTATCCAGACACACACACACACACACCTGTCCCCCTCCAGCTCTACCTGTTTGGTTGCGGGCTGCCTGCTGTGTGTCCATGCAGTTGGTCAGGTACGGTGGGTTGCTGAACATCCTGCTGGGGGGCTGGTGGTGGTGCGGGGCGGCCACAGACGGCGGCTGACTTGGTGGTGGTGGGGCTGCTCCGAATGCTGCCCCGTACCTGCAGGCGCCAGTTCCCGTGAACTGCCCTGAGAAGTGGACGGTGAAGGCGCTGAGGCCACAGTGAGGATCTGTGTCCAGGTGATGCGGGTCGCTGGTGGCCCCCCAGCTGGGCTCTTGCTTGATGAAGGAGTGAGGCCCCAGGGAGGTGTGGGGGGCAGCTAGGGAGGAGTAAGGGGATGCGGCGGTGTGGAAGTCCAAGACGGGTGCCCATTGAGGGGCCGTGCTGACGGGCAGGGCTGGGCAGCCGGGGCTGGGTCCCGCCGGGAGGGGGGGCAGCAGGGAGTTCAGGTCACGTACATCTGATCCCATTGTGGTCCAGGGGAGAAAACTGCTACAAAGGTGGGCTATTTTTAATTTGGATCTGTCACCCTGCAGCGTTCTACCTGTCAGCCTCCCTGCCTGAGAGTCTGACTGAGCCAAGCAGTCAGAAAATCAGACACTACCCTCTAAAGAAACCTTTCTTTCACGATAAGAACAGCTTCTTCTCTTCCTCGTCTTTTCTTTGCTTCTTCGTCTTTCAAGCCTTTCCTGGATCAGTTCTTGCCCATCGGTTGTTTACGGCGGCGCACAGCTGCTCTGGAAACTCCTCAAGTCCGGCAGAAGTTCATGGCGACACAGCAAAGTCACAGCACTCAACTTTTCTCAGCAGCAGCACGGGGAGAAGTGAAGAAAAAAAATTCAACGCAGTGATGAGCCGTGATCTTAGCTGTTTCGGTCCCCGACAGCAGCAACAGAGAGTCTGGCTCCAAGATGTGGGAGTCCATTCAAGGAGTTGAGAGGTTTGTGCTCAGAGCTTTCTCAGTGAATGGAGAAGGAGTGGAGGGGTGAGGAGGAGTAGCCCTCTTTTCCCTCCACGCTCCCAGCCTGTGTGTGTGTGTGTGTGTGTGTGTGTGGGTGTCTGAGGAGGGTAGGAGGTGGAGTCAGGAGGTGATGAGGGACAGGAGCCCTCTGACTTCATTCATTTACTGTATGTTGAACAGCACGCGTGCACACACACACACACACACTTTTGAAGGAAAATAAATACCAATTTCAACCTTTTTTTTTTAAACTTGTAACTGAAACAAAAATAATTTGTTAGAATTATTATATCATCTTCATGAACTACTCTTTTTTTTTTTAAAGGTTATTACGCTTTAAATCAACAAAGTAGAGAGGCTGATATTTTTTCAGCGAGCTGATGTTTTCCGGGGTCAGATGCACAGAGCGTTACATAAGCTTATCTGAAGAGGTTTCTAATGGAACAAATTCTCCATCACATCCGGTGACAGCCTCGTATTCGAACCTCAAAATTCACCTGGACAGACACAGACCTGAGAAAAGGAGTCCGGCCTCACGCCCCGATGCGTTTTAAAGAGTAAAATAAGATGAAATACAACGGCCTCTTTGAGCAAAGCTGCTGCAGTTAGTAGACTGTATAGTTCTTTTGAATTCATCTTAATGATTAGAAAAACATTAGGTTTCATCATGTACATGTATATATATATATATATTGTTTTTGGAAGATCGATTTTTAACGCCAGGCGTGACGTTAAATCTTGACGGAGTGACGTTTATTTGTTTTATTCAGTTTACGGGACAGATTTTTGCTACTGAAATTTAGTCATTAGCAGAGATAGTAAAACTTGAGTTAAAAAGACCAGTGACCCTGAGCTGTTTATAATTTATTAGAGCCACGGGATTAAAAAAGAAAGAAAGAAAAACTGTATCTGGAGGCACATGGTGAAGCGGACAGTGGGGGAATTTTCAATTATTTCTATTTTTCCACCACTGCACAGTAATAAAACAGTAGGTCCACGCAATAATTATTAACACTATACATTATTAGAAATTAAACGACATGTTTTTCTTCTTCTTATTGGCATTTTTATGGTGTTATTACAGACACATTCAGCTGTGTGTGTGTTCTTTACCTGCGGTGATGAACGTCCACAGAGCGGCTGCGGCGCTTCCCGTCAGCGTTAGGTGCTCACTGAGCAAGCGCACACACACAGCCTTTAACCTTCTGTTCGTCTTTAACATGACATGAAATGATAATAAGGAAAGGTAATCTGTCATTTGTTCTTAATTCACAGCGAATTTGTGCGCTGGGGACGCTGCGGATTAATGCGCACAAAAGGAAGAAACTTGTGCCGAAATAAGAAAACGTGTTGAACAAAAGGTTTCTGCTGCGTTAATGTCGCTGCGTAAATTCATTTTGTAAATTTGCTAATTAATTTTGCTGACAATTGACTGCTTTTCTAAACGATCAAAGTTGATTTATGCTGTCATTTAAATAGGCCTACATGAAATAAATCTGAAAATATCAATGACAATTCTAAGTTTAAACTATGAAAAATATAACGGCTTCTGTGGTTTGTTTATTTTGTTTTATTTTGTTTTTTTTTGGTTTTGTTTTTTTTTTTTTTTGCTGTTACCGTAAGTACCTCTTCTCCTTTCTTGTGCTTCTATTTCGTTATTTCTTGCTGTGACAACCCCATCATGTCAGCCAGCAGGCTCTGCAGCTTCACAGCTATAACAAACATGCTGTCTGTAAACTCAACATTCACAGATTCTGGACCAAGACAGTTGATTGTTGAGTCTCATTCAGCTCGGAAACCCAAAACGTCATCATTTCACGAGCTGCCAGTGACACTCGATCATCAATTGTCTTTCTTCGGTATTGACGTCCAGAAACACAGCAAAAATAAAAAGAAAATACGAAAACGCAGAGAGAAGGCAAGGCCTCAGCAGAGAGACACTGCTGCACGCTGGAGGAATTGTTTCTATTAAAATGTCTGCAAATCAAAGATGGCCTGAGGACACAAACGGCCGCATGTCCACAACATGACGACACATCTTCACAGCGCAGCAGGAAAACTCACAAACAGCCTACAACACTTTGATACAACCAGGAGAGCAAAATGTCTCCTGGTTGTTGCCAACAAAACACAAGTTAACAAAAGTGGCTCAAAATGAATTTCTTCACGCTATGTTTTTTCAGATAGTTTTCAAATATAGTTTTTTATTTTTCTAATGATTTTTTTTTTCATCAAACAAGAATTATGAATGACACGTCAGGCTCATTTTACAACATACTGATATAAATTATTAAGTACTGTCCCTGATCAATACCGTCCAGCCTGTCGGACTCACTGCGCTTCTGGGTGTACATGCAGAAATCTTTGGTATAACTGACAGGCCTGATAAGCTACATTTGTTTTGGTTTTTTATGGGTTAGTGTGACACGACAATCTGTAGTTTGAGTCGAGATGACTCAGCTTTTTGGACAGAAGAACAATAATGTGGCCTAATGTGTCCGCTGTGGGGCAAGGACATTTAAGCAAAGGAGTTGGATCAATGGAGCTTCGCTGGAGCAAGTGGCATTTGTCTGTGATAGGCTGAGACACCCGTCAATCAAAACCAAACCAACCCAACTTCCTTTACCTGCAGTCTTAGCAGCCTTATTATCTCCTTAGGAGACTTTGGAGTCCTGTCCCACTGACTTCAGTACAGTGTGAAAGTGTATGTCCACACGCCAGATTTGTGTATTAATAAATAAAATGCATTTAAAAAAATACTGTAAATTCAACAAAATTGAAAATATTACAGGCTTTCTTCTTCAATGATGGGCTGTGGTAGAAAAGCTATTATAAATGCAATAAAAATAAATGCAGCAAAGTGCATTGGAAACACATTCAGTGGATAAATCATGACGTACATTAAAGACGTGACTTAAACATCCAAGGAAGCTTCCACTTGGTGAAAGGGCTGGAAAAACTGCAGCTAACCTTGAGGAGACTGTAACCGTTGTCAGATGAATACATGAAACAAACATAAGTATTTCAGTTATGTTTTTAACATCATTTATGTAATCGCACTGTGTGTCCTCTCCTTTTCTTCCCATGACAGGAGTGGATGGAAATGTAAAATAATTTGGACTTCCTTTTGCAGATTTTCAGTTAAAATTTACACTCCGTTTTCTCTGAGTCATCACCTAGTGGCCATCTTGTGAGCTGCAGCTTAAAGGACGTCTCACTTAGACCAAACTGTCCAACCCCTATGCCATACAGAGGTGTGAAAGATTTAAAGACAATATTTGTTTACATTTTAAAAATAACTCACTCCTACTTTATCTTTGTGTGGATACTATGGTGGTTAGAGTTACGGAAAGATCATGGTTACATTAAAAATAACTGGGGTTACAGTGAAGGGACGTGAACTGTGGCCTCGACACACATACTTTCCCTGTTCCTGCAGTAAATAAAGTACATGTCTCCCCACACTGGATGTAAACGTGCACTGAAACAGTCTGCTTTTAAATGTTCTTTCTTGGGATAATGGGCCAAACTGCTAGCTTATAACAAGTCAGTGTCACCAGGTAGCATCATTAGCTCGTCCACAAGCTAACACTGTCCAGTCAGCAGGCTAACCCTCGGATTTAATAACTGCGCTATCTGATGAGAACAGAGAGGTCCATATGAACTGAAAGTTTGTAACCAAACTAACAAGAATCACATTATTGTTTTCTGACCTTTGCCTTCTCTCAGTTCCTGTGTCACTATCTTCCTCTCACACATACTTTGTGTGTGTGTGTGTGTGTGTGTTGTCCTTGAGCGATGCTGCTGCTTCTGATCTAAGACTGTAGGCCTATTTAAGGTTATCTCTCTCTGATTGATGCTCCTGTTATTGCCAGCTGTCTTGTGGCTTTGGCAACCAACACGTAGACACATACACACACACACACACACACACACACACACACACACCTAAATGGTTCAAGAAAGTACAAGTAAATGTCAATGCGAAAAGAACTGGACTGAGGTGGAAACACAATAAAAGCATAAAGCCACTGGGACAGATGTTTCAGTGTCAAACAGCTGGACACAGTTAGTTATCAGAATTATTAACTGAAACGTTCTCAAACATGTCCTCCAGCTTGAACATGATGTCTTGATTTTGGGACACACTTGTATTTTCCTGAGCCTGTGTGCTCTCTAAGACAAATGGGTGTTCAGCAGGCCAAAGTCACTGGCAAACTGCCACTGGTGGACACAAACGCACACACACACACACACACAGTGTATCTGAGGCATTCAAGTATCACAGTCAAAGTGGGTTTTCCCCCTCTTACGGAAGTGTCCACTCAGCGCTTTTCTTCCCATCATGCACTTTTCCTGGAACTAATTACAGCACAGACATCTCAGTTTGTTCTACTCACTACCTGAGAGGAAGCAGGGCAGGTACAATTCAACAGCAGCAGTGTGTGTTGTTGTTTGTGCGTGGGTTAAATTAAACAAATGTTGTGGGCATTTATTCTGTGTGTGTGTGTATGTGTGTGTGTGTGTGTGCATGTGTGCACGGACGTGTGAGTTTGGGTGTATCTGTGTTGAACTGATGAGCAGAGATAGATGTGAATTCACCATCTGGAAATCTAGTCTGGCTCTCTCTGTGCAAAGAACTCCTGACCCATGATTCAACTCTTCAACTCCGCAAGGAACAGAGACAGAAAGAGAGAGAGAGAGAGAGAGAGAGAGACAGAGAGAGAGGGAAGAGGGAGGATGGAGGAGGGAGGAGAAGGGTTGTGTTAAAAGTGCTTGTCATGAGGAGAAGGATCAGTGTGTCAGACTACTTTGTTCAGCCATCACCAAGGGTCCTGGAAATAAGAGTACATAAGCACACATGTATAAACACTCATGTGCACACACACACACACACTGCTTAAACGATGTTTCCTTCAGAACCAGACAGTGGTTGACATGTATGGAACAAAATGGATGTTGTGGTAATGAAGTGTGAGCTTGTATGACAGGCACGATAATTTCTCTGCACAACATGTGTCTGACATTTTATTTAAACTCACACTAATAATCTACACCTTCTCCATTACAATTATCCATTTTGTCTCACTGATGTAAATCATACTGCATATTAGGGAGTCCACCTAAAGCCTAAAGCTTTGACACGTGACACAGTCACACAGGAAGTGACATGCTTGAAGTTCGTATGCTTGTAATAACGATGTATCTGGTAAAGTTTTGGCCATTAATTTATTTTTTCATTTTGTAAGAAGAGAGTTTGAAGTTATGACTTACAAACAAATGCATCAAAGTGAAGAAGTGAATATTTATCATTAGCAACAATGGGCTTTTTTCATGGGCGTATTTTGAAGTCATAGCAGGAAAACCACAGGTGTAACTAACAACTGGCAGAATGGAGCCATTGTTAATCTTACTGTTTTACGGCATAACAGTGTGCTCAGGATGAGAATGAGAATCCTTCAGTAATATATTAAAAGAAGATGAGTGCGTGTTGAACCCAAGGTGCTACCATACTTGTTTTTTTGGACTATACAAACCAAAGATTGAGGCTGGTCTGGCTGATATTCAGCACACCTTGTACCCTGGCAAATACTTTAATGTTCCCACAATCTAATGCTCCTTCCAGTGGGGTTGGTGGGGTTGCCTGTTGAACACAAAGCCACGTTGGTGTCTTTTGTTCTGTGTTTCACTGATAAATGTACACTGATCCATCATGATAAGCCTTGTGATCTCTGATGGGACTCAGGCTGAGAAATAAGCCAGCAGCAATGAGACAGCCACAGGGACATGTCAAAGGGAGACTGCTGCTCCTCTTTCCTCCTTCTCTTTTTCAACTTTTCTTATTTCACATAACACACAAACACATAAAGAAAGACAATCACACACCCCTCCACTTCATTAACATGGCTGCCTTCTGTCTCAGTGGAGTGCTCAGGCATCTGACCAGTCGACCACTCTGGTTTGAAGATTGATGGCCCCGGCGGCCAATGGAACACATTCCTGTTCAATGAACAACAATTATCTTCAAACTTGACTACCTTACCCCCTGTGCTTTCTCTAGAAACACAGAGATCCCAGTGACCTGGGAAATATTTTGTTTTTCCATACATAGCAGACTCATGTTAAGGTGGAGCACCTTTATATTAAAGACTACATCACTGTCACTGCCTCTTCTTACCTGTTTTATTCCTTTTCTTTCTCTATTTCTACACAAACAGACTGACACAAAACATAGCCTGCTCTTAAAACTTTTATCATAACATCTATTGTTCTATGTTGTATTAAGTTTCACAAACTCCATACATGTAAAAAGATGCATTAGTAAGCTTTGAATGAACACTGAATTTCTGAAAACATATAACTATAGGGGCGGCACAGTGACATGGTGGTTAGCACTGTTGTCTCATAGCAAGAGGGTTCCAGGTCTGAATCCCGGTCTGGGCCCTTCTATGTGGAGTTTGCATGTTCTCCCTGTTCATCCGTGTGTTTTCTCCGGGTACTCCGGCTTCCTCCCACAATACCAAAGACATGCACATTAGGTTAACTGGCTACTCTACGCTGCCCCTAGGTGTGTGTGTGTGTGTGGTTGTCTGTCTTTGTGTGTCAGCGCTGTGATTGACTGGCGACTTGTCCAGGGTGAACCCTGCCTTTCACCTGTAGTCAGCTGGGATAGGCTCCAGCACCCCTGCAAGCCTGATGGATAAAGTGGTATAAAAATGGATGGATGGATTACAGACTTGATGACAAAATTATGTGATATAATGGAAATATTTTATGTACACATTTTAATATTATAAATCATGTACTCTACAGTGAGAGATCAGTGAAGCACATGACCTGCAATGCAAGTACATGTACCTTCTATATGTGTGTGATCATTTCAGCCCAGGTGTACCTTCTGTATACAGTATTTTTATGTGTGAAGCCCTCCATTGTTTTAGCAGGTTGTGTCTGGATCAGCTGGGGCCTAGATGGTTCTTCTCAGCTCTTCTGACAGACAAAGCACGTGTGTGTGTCTGTGTGTGTGTTCATCCTGGATCCTCCTGTTTTACTGATATGAAGCAGGAAGGATGAGCTGTTGATCATATGGCAACAAAGAGATTACTTTTTCCGTATTACTTTGTGTTGACCAAACTTACTGGAAAGAAGTACAGTTTTTGACAAGCATTTCAATAAAAAAAGATGAAAATAAAAAAAAATGTGCGAAAGGAAAAAAGAAGTACAAGGAAAAGACAGCAGTTCAAGTTTAAAGTTACTCTCCTCCTCATACTTTAGTGTTTGTCTTGGCCATATGAAACAGTAGCCATAGACAGAACTCCAAACACCCACAGTAACTTCCACAACACCCTATTGTACTATTATTAATGAACACGTGGACATCAGACAGTATAGCAAGAGAAGAACTCAGCTGGTTACACCACAGAAGAGAGTCCATCAGATGGGAATCATCTTGTTTTGCACTTTAACTCTTGTCCTGACACACTAAGCAGACAGTCAGCCATCGGCCAGCGTCAGGCTGTTGGTGAGCATCTGTGGCAATAGTTTTTCTGGTATGTCCTGCACGCTTGGCACTAGTGGGCCCTCGTTAACATCTTTTTGGAAGACAGACTATGTTGACATCACTCCGATTGACTCTACAGCTAAGCAAATCTGTGCACAGTTATTCTAATACACAACTATTTTCACAACAACAACAGGGCCATCTAGAATGAAGCAACTGAACACCAACTGAAACGGTCTAAGTGAGCAAAAGTGGCGTGAAAGGCAAATGCTGCTTTGAATATCAGCTGTTCTAGTCCCTGTCCTCTGGTTTCCCTTTTTCACTGCTGAACGCAGACTACTGCCACGTGCTGGTATGGAGAGATATTTCATCCCATGCAGGCGCTGCAGAGCCCGTTGGCCGTCAGCTATAGTCTTTGCGGTGTGTTCAAGTGCATCTATTTGGCCCTGACACAGACGAGGTGAGGCGGCACACGAGGCAGCCTTTGTCGTCTCTCGTTCTATGATGTTGGTTTGGTGCATCTGAGGCTTGAAAGAGAGGGAAAATCTGTAGACTGTCCAGCAAGGGGGTGTCAGGAGGGAAGTAGGATTATGAAGAAAGATGAGCTACTGGTGTTACGAAACTGAATCAGCAACAAGTTTTTTTAGGCAGTCGTACACTTAGTAAAGTTGGCTCAAAGTTTGCACATTTCCCCTGCAACACTCCCTAGGTCTGATGACTCACAGTCAGATCAGAGGCACAAAGAGTGAGGATGAGGAGGGTTACAGACAGAAAGCGCAAGCTGACAACAGATGCATAATGGTCATTTCAAGCAACGGGCAGCAAACTGGGCAAAAAGCATCTCTCTACAAACATACTGAATCTAAAATTAACACCTTTTAAGCTTTCAGACACTTTCATTTCACTGACAGTGATAATTAATGGTTGTGAGTGAACTAAGCGACCCTCAACCTCTGAATAATGTTTTCTTTGGTCAATGTTGGTTTCAGATTTATGACCTGCAGAGGACAGAGACACTCCCTGAAAAACACAGGTGGTGAGCTGGATTCCACTATCTATCTGAACATGTTGGAGTAAACACCAGCCACCTTGAAAATAATATAAAAGGGAGAATTCAGGGCTTAGTGTTATTCAGAGGATATTGGACTACATCCAAGAAAGAAAGATATTAAAAGAGTGGTACTACCAGCTGCAGTCTTGGTTATTGAAACACTCTGGTATTTAGGCAACCTTGAATGAACTACAAACACACACACATGCACAAACACAAATACTCATAAAACAAAGGAGTTATGGCTTGAAATAACTCTCCCCTGCTGGAACTGAGTGTAATGAAGCATTAACGAATTTTCTCTCAATTTTGCCTTTTTTATGAATTATTGAATCAAAAGCTACACTAAAAACAATGCAACAAAAAGCTAAAACAGAATTTGCTACAACATATACATTGAAAGAACAAATGTAAATTATGTAGCCTTTGAATAGTAGAAGTAATTTGTGTTAGTTGACTCAATTCACAATCACTGGGTTACTGTAATACAAGTTCATTAAGCTAGATGAACTTAACATTTTTGCTTTTAACTAACCTAACCCAATTTTGGGGAATGTGCTTACAAAACAAATTTGAGTTTAATTTTTTTGAGTCACTGAGTGACCCCTTTCACATTTCACATTCACTGTTTACATACTGCCATTTAATACATCTAGCACAAGTTGCGTATTAGAGTGGTTTCTTGAAAAATACCACAGCTTTTGGTGTTGGTCTCTGCACATGCACAAAACCCACAAACTGTTATTTTAAAATTTGCAAATTTACAACACCTGAAATATTTTCAAGATGTTGAAAATATTTTTGAGGCTTTGACGGAGACAGGTTAGCTGTTTCCCTCTGTTTGCAGACTTCACGCACGGCTAGGCTAACCACACCATGGTTTTTTTTTTTGTTGTTTTTTTTTTAACAGCAGAAATTTAGACCCACCAAAGTACGAAAAGTCAGCTGAGCCACTAATAAGTCAAAAGCATTGATTATTGCGAGAACATTAGTTCTTGTATTTTTGATTTGTCCGGTGACCGATATCTCAATTTCTTGTGAAAATGGTATTAGCTGATTTAGCGACTGACCTCCTGCAACAGGCAGCAGTAACTCAGTAATAATCCACATGAAAGAAACTTCCTGTGTTTTTATTTAAGTGTTGATTTCCACAGAAAAAAATGAGACGGCTATACTGATGTCTTTGTCAAGACAGAAGTTGAAAAGAGGACACGGGGTGAAGTAGAAACATACAAAAAGATTCCAAGACACACACACAGATGTGGGCTTGCTATCAGTTTTACCAGGCCGTGTGAAGTAAGTTATGCTCTGGTTGTTGCAGACAATTCTTCAAAGATACTATCTCTGTCTCCCAGTGGACAGTGCTGAAGGAAGATCTTCTAAATCAGTATGTATATATATTTTCAGAGTTGAATAGTGGAGCAGCAAATCACAGCTCTCTCCTTAACATCCAGCCAAATCTACTGACACAATCTGAAGCTGCAGACATGAGTTAATATACATCTGAAAATAGATTCAAACATTTGATCCACTTGAAATGCCTTTGATTTAACTCAACAGACACTTGAAATTGTCCGTTGCTAAAACAGACTGAAAAGAACTGGTAATTCATCAGCCTTTGGTAAAATATTTTGTTAACTAAGGCCTTGTGTTGGTCGTCATCATACCATCCATCAATTAAAACAAGAATGCAGCCTGTGCAGGCCTTATCATCACGTAACTTCCGTCAGATTTGAACCATGTATACAACACGATAACATTTATTTGAGCCTGAAACTGTTGGAGCGACATGTAGGCAGGGTTTGACCTTTGTGCAGGTCATGTTCAGAAGAAGGGCAGATATACTGGGATGGAAAAAAACAAAATAGACTTCATATAAACACACAAAAGCAGAATTGACTCTTGTCTGATAAGGACAGTCTACTGGTAAAACAAAGTTATAAATACAGAAATGAACAGACTGAGATCAAACTCTTTCTGCCTTCAGCCAACAACTGATCCTTCCTGAGTTTCCTCAGGTGATATAACAGATGCTGATAACCTGCATTATGTCCCTGTCCTAAACACATTAAGCTTTAAGAGCAGAAAGAAACGACTTTTTAGGCCCTCGTAAGCACGGAGGATCGGAAATGGTAAAGATAAAAGACAAAAGCGGAATGCGACTAGTGTGTGCAGCGAAAGTAAGTCTGTCAAGGCTACACTATCTAACAGCTGGGTGGTGATGGATGGAGCTAATTTTGTTGCCGTGACTACATTACACACACACACACACACACACACACACACACACACACACACACACACACACACAGTAAGACATTCTAAGCAGGAATGATGATGCAGTGAGAAAAAAAATAGAAGAGTAAGCCACAAGTTCCTGTTCACATTTATTAGGAGTCCAACAACCCCAAATAAATTGAAAATAATTATTTAAAAAAACACAGAAAAATACAAATAGACATGTTAATAAAATATATGATGATAATATAATCATCAGTCTGAGTTAAGGATTCAAAACTCATGCCCATGCAAACAAATTGTAAAGATTAAATGTTGGCATTATTTCACAAAATGATTCTTATTACAACATAAGCAAAATTAGGATCTTTTCCTAACTATAACCAAAGCTCTTTTGTCTCCTAAGCCTAACCAAAAACAGGATTCAGATCTTGGATTCTGGTGTGGGAGTCCTGGAAATGTAAGCCCATCATCTGCCCCAATCACCACTGCAACTCCAGCATGGGAGTGTGTTTCATTCAGTCAAAGAAACATAGTGCAGGCGCAAAGTATTTCATAAACTATGGTGATACTATATTATATATTATAACAGAAATGAAGGCCAAAACCACAGAATTAAGACCTAAATTGTTATAAACCAGAATTATTCTTATTATGCTTAGACCTTGCTGTGAGCAGTTTGATTTAGGAACTATTTTCTTTCTACCGTATCACTGCTCAGAAGGAAACAAGCATTTGTTCATGCATGAGAATTTCGTGCTCGACATGACATGCTCATCAACTGTGCTGAGATGTTAGCTAGCTTAGCCTCTCATCCATCCATAAGATACTCATGAAAACCAGACTCTAGCTGACTCATGGAGAGCTTATCTTAAGTAACCACATCATGATATCTGGAAAGAGACATCGCTGAGTTTTTCAAATGTATTTTTTGGAAATCTGAACACCATAAGCCAAGGCAGACATGTCTACAGCTGACATGTACAAAACTCTGCGACTGACACCAAAACAATCTAGATAGATAAATAGCGCTACATCTAACGGAAAAATACATATAACATATATATATAAAAAACAGAGACTAAGTCAGTTTCCTCCCACTCTTCCACAATGGACTATTACATGACTCTCAGGCTCCAGTGATCTAACATTAACCCTCCATCTTCATCTTGTCCTTGTCACCTGCTCATAATGAGCCAGAGTCAGTCAGCCAACCAGCACAATAAAGTAGCAAACAGGGAGACAGAGCGGGACAGATGACCCTGCTGGCAAGAAAACTGAGAAAAGCACTGAAACAGATATCAGCACACGCAGGAAGGACTGTTTATGTATGTGTGTTGGGTTCACCGGCTGGTCAACTGAAAGTCTTTCACAAAAAAATGCAACATTCTTGGCTTGTCCTCACTTAAAAGAAGGGTTTCACTACAAGAAAATGTTCATACTCCTAAACCGGCTAAACTTCGTCTTTTCCTTTGCTCCCTTCCTTTTCCAAACAAAATTTCAATTATTCTGGTTAATTTAAACAATTGCCATGTTGCTCACATTACTCTAGCATGCTAATGTTTAGTGTTAAGTTACACACACAGCTACGATCGCCTTAATTACTGTGTTTATTTCAATTTACCGTTAGCTCAGTCAAAGTCTCCAGTTAAGCCACTACTGTTTTTACAATATGCTTTAGGACACCCAGGAATCACTTAAAAAAAAGTACAGTGAATGCAGAGAGGTTCATATAGCTGTGTCTTCACCAAACAAAATTACCAAAGTAAAATAGAAGTGTTTTGAGGTATTGACATGCTCTCTTGAGACAGGCAGCGGATGAAACACACTCCTTCTTGGCACCAAGATTGCAGAAAACCACGCCCTCTACCACACCCCTCCTTCCCCAGGGGCACAAGGCAACTCACCAAGATACCAAACCAGTGCAGTTAAGAAAATAACTTCAGTACGTCCATCCCAATTAGCTGGAGCTACATGTATGGCATGAAAACGGGAGTCTAGTTCACTTTAAGCAGATAAGCAGCTGGGACGCAAGTTTGAAAACACAGAAGTGCATTTGACACCCGTCGTCCCCTGCCAGACAAACAACATCGCTGCACTCAGACCATCCATCAGCTTGTATGTATGTGTCTACTTACAGTACGTGTGTGGACTCATTTAATATGTGCTCACTGGACGGAGTGTGTACCTATGTATTTGTTATAGAATGTGTGCGTGTGTGTGTTAAAGGGGGGTAAGCATGTAGCTCAGTCATGCGGCCTCCTGCTGCAGAGTGACTGCTCAGCACTGCTCACCATGATGAAGTGCCAGACACATTCCAGAACTTTAATAACAAATGGACTGACAGGGAATGATGATGGTGGGGTATGGGCTCAGTCATCAAGAGTAATAATAGATTGTTTTAACACTGTGGTTTGGTCCTGTAGTCTGAAAGTATCTCATGCTGAGACAAAGCTTCTGATGGGAAATGATCATATATTTTTACCTCAAAACATTGGGAACATTCGGTGAGCTCAGCAGTCAGTGTGGACTACGGTTCCTTAAATAGTTCTGAGCTCAGAGAAAAAATAGAGCCTTTGCAGCCCACCAGATTGTTCTACTTTGTGCAGTTGTCTCAGCATCTCTATTGTCTGTTTTCTTTTCATCATGACTCCCCTTCAAATCACAACTTTCTATTTCTAGTTCCACATGTTACTCTTGGAGGACAGCCCGACTTCACTTCCGACACGAAGAAGCACACGAAAAATAAACACCGTTTGTCTTTTTCAGAGACACGGAGAGAGATGACCACAGTGGCAGTGGGCAGGAGCACCGCTGATCTGAATCCGATGACCTTTGACCTCATTTTTCCCCACAATCTGACAGGTCATTAAGGACTGCACTGAACGGCATCAATCAACAACTAACAGATTGCTATCAACTTGCATTACTGCCTCCCACCAAATACTTATTTGAAAGAAAAAAACACTTTATCCATCATTTTATTAATTAGTCATCAAAAGGCAGTTTTCAGAAAAAAAAGAAAACTGACCTTCACTTACATGAATAATCAACCTTGTGACCTTTGTCTAACACATTTGTTGTCAAGAATCTTAGTTGTTAGTTACTTGCATATAATTCTCACATCATTTTTTTTAAAGTTGCCAAAATGTATGGTTATCAATCAGCTAAAAGAGGAGAAAGACTTATCTACAATGGAAAATGTTTACCAGTCATGAAAAACCATTAAAAGAGGAAAAAACATGAGAACAAATAACAGACAGGCACTGCAGGAAGTGAGTAAATCAAAGTGCTGACCTCTGTGTATCAGTAAATCAGCCATTGGAGCCGTTTCTAAAATTACTGGTCAACAGAATGTGAATGTTAAGTCTCAAAATAGAAAAATGAACCTTGGCTTTAAAACACAGCCCATAGAGAAAAACATTTTCAACTTTCTACAACAGCAGCACTGTTTAGCACTCAAAGAACACACAGCTACAGACTCCATCTGCAACCAGGCCTCCCACACAGTACTGAACATACGTATACATGTGTAGCCTGGAGGAGGACTTGTGAAGTTAAATACAGCAGGGCACTGAGGAGTGAGATCAACTGAACTATTTTGTTGGATTTGTGGACCCACAGTCTGCTGAGGTAAGTGGAGTGGAAGCAAGTTTGCATTATTTGGTTAAGCTACTGTCATGGCTCCCCTTTGCTAAACATGGAGTGTTGTGCAGGGCAGTATGCAACCATAACAACCTGCAGAGTGAGGCTGAGGGCAAACTAATTAGAGGTAACAATGAAATGAAAAATGACTTCTGCACCGTCAGTAATCATCCACATAACTTTTAACAACATATGAAAAACTACCCATTTCTATTTTCATACTCAGTTCAACTAATGATGTGGATCAAAGGGAATCCACATGGTGGAGGTGGAGGAATGGTGGGCAAGCTGGAGTGAAAGATGCCTTTGTTAGTGGAGATCAACAGGCAGAAAAAACTCAACTTGGGACTCTATGGCATCTTGACTTGTAGTTTGACTTGGGACTTGTCAGTCTTGACTTGAGATTTGACTTGGGATTGTTGGTTTTGGTTGGTTTTGACTTTGTTTTTAACTTGGTACACTGTATCTGGAATCTGAGAGTTAATAGTGATATGCAAACACTACAAGTCATGATTGTTTTTTTTGATTGTGTTGTTAATACAAAACACAAAATTGCAACCACCAGACCATTACTTGGTCAGAATCAGACTCTCATAATTGAAACATTGTCTCAAAGGGCCTACTTTCCTGCCATTTTTATATTTATATCTTTTTCTCTCTTTCTTCTTACTTGTGGAAAGTGAGAACAGAAAATTAATACCCTCCAGTGGGATCGTAAAATTTCCATTTTGATTGTATTTGTTTTGTTCTTCTATTCACTCTTTATCTCCTAGGTCTTGTCCCTCCAACATACCAGGGGGTCATTGAGACGTGTCCCCCTGTTGGGAATGTCCTCTCTAGGGAGAGGGCAGTGGGTCTCTGAGCAGACCAATCCATGGAAAACCACAGAGGCCATGGGCTGTAAAGAGTGGGAAAATGACACTGGCTATGCTAATGGAATCACAATATACACATTCATTTGTGTCCCTGCTGTCTAACTATCAAAACAGACAGACCTGAGATATGTCTGAGTGTTTAATGGGCCAGTGAGTGGGATCACTTGTCCATTTCACCATTTAATCATGACTGCCATCGCTGTCTGCACTCCTGTCTTCTGAATAAAAACTATATGACTCTAAAGACAATAATAGGATATCTTTACTTTAAGTACCATGAAATTTGTGCAGTCTGAGCTGAATTTTTCCTCATGATTCTAATCACAATACTGTATACTAATTTGAACTTGATCATCTGAGGCTAGGTCTGATGACGCAGCATCAAGGATCCATCATCTCCCACCTTCAGAATTCGGTAGTATATGAAATCTGGATGAGGATGTCTGGGGCTGAAGGAAAAGAAAAAAAAAAAAAAAAAAAACTCCTCTGGGGTCATAAAGGTTTTCTTGCTATGACCTACATGAGCAGCAACCAGCTTTCAAAGCTTTCAAAGTGACTTCTGACTGAGTTGTTAATGTTGTAAAGACTTGCCTCTCTTTTCCTTGAAAAATATTCCTTTGCTTTCCCAACACATCCTGGGTGCTTTGTGTTGAAGTGTGTCTGAAGCTTCAATGGTTTTAGTACCTCGTTGGACAAGATTTTACCACCTTCAGCTAAGCATCACTGCCTGCTATAATGAAGTCAAATTTAATGTATTCAGGCTCATATTTCCTCACCACACGCTTTGAAGCTTTTACTGACACAAGATTGTCTCAACATTACTTTTTCGCTTCAAACTCCCCCACCCTTTTTTTGTACTGCATCCAAGGGAACATTAGCTAGCTAACAGTGGAAAAACACGTTTGTCTCTTTGGTACCTGACAGTGGCGGGCTGTGCATTTGGGACCTGGGCCTTCAGTGGTGACATACCTGACTTAGTCCACCTCTTAATACAAGCACTATCACGTCGCAATTATAAGAAAAACTTAGATACCATCCAAAAACGCAATTATGGCAAGGCGTGGCATTAGAGAGAGAGGAACTTCACGTGTTGAGGATAATTACCATTATTAATACAACAAGAAACACAGTTAAGACAACTCCAAACCGCTACACTACAACCGCAACTTTGCCAAGTACATCATCCGGAGCAGTGCAGGACTGCTA
Organism: Scatophagus argus; assembly: GCF_020382885.2. NCBI lineage: Eukaryota > Metazoa > Chordata > Actinopteri > Scatophagidae > Scatophagus > Scatophagus argus. The sequence goes on along the minus strand of NC_058499.1, from coordinate 22,354,329 downwards.
TTCCCTGTGGCTTTTGCTCTGACCGACCAATCAGAGGACGGAAGAATGTCACAGTGAGGATTCTGAAATCTGACTGGTTAAAAAAACAGTCAATGGCTAATATAAAATTAAATTGCGTGGGACAACACTACTGATTCTGAGGGCCCTGGGCAGATTAGACTGACATGGCAACATATAGAGGCTGAAATCTGATTGGACAGAAATCGAACATCCACATACACGTAGTGGAAGTGATGTAGTTGAGAGAAATGCTACGAAATGAAGAGAATAAACTGTTGGGAATAAATTAATACAATTTCATGGAACAAATATTAGAATTTAGGTTGTAAATGTAGGTCAGTGCTTCTGATAGTGTTTAGGCCAGCAGAGAAGGCCTTGCTGGCCCTGACGGCCCACCACTGGTACCTGATGATGTGTCGTGATGATATTCCCTGACTTACCTGACTTTGTGTCCCTCCATCTTTGAAACTTTCCTGACCACACATTCCTCCACACCAACGCCTGGATTCAGTTTGCACTCTTCTGTTCCTTTTGGAAATATCTTGCCTTGTTTTTTGCATATTTTGGATCAATTTACTAATTAAACTGTTAAACCTTTATCTCTGTGTTTAGCATTGTGAGTCCATTGTTTGTTCAGATTGAAAACCTAACAGTGCTGCTGTCTCTGTGGCTCAGTGGCTGGGGTTCTGAGGATCACCAGTGGATCTCCGTGGACAAGAGTTTCCTCACCTGTGCAATGTGAGCTATTTCTAGTATCAGACCCCAGCTGCACCCTCTCTAACTGGCAAAGAATACAATGGATTATCTGGCTCCTAAATGAATACCTGATGTTGCTACAAACCAAGAATTCTGATTTGGTTTGCTACAGACCAAGCTAACTGACCATGAGAAGATTAGCCACCATGACAGGCTGTCCTGTCCCATATGCATGCACAGAACCACCTGCTGAGTCACCTGAGTCGATATATAAAAGGGGAGACACAATGCTATGTTAAAATAAAATCCAGCTACATTAGATCTACGTGAGCCTTTTAACTTCTGCTCAGGATGTTTGAATAGGTTCACCTTTTGCCTTCTCATTCTCTTCTTAATGATTTAAAGTTATTAATGTTATTACTAGTACGCTCACTGTTGAAATTCATTTTAAAACATTTTTCACAGTCAAGTGTATACGCAAATCATGGTACATGACACCCTTGGTTTATTGTTTCAGTCTCACAGGTCCCATCTATTTGAAACAAAATCTAAGAAAACAAGGTCAAACATAGCAGCCGTTATCTGTGAGTTCACTCTATGGTTCAACGTCAAAACAAGAAGAACACAACAGTGTTGTCATGGACTGAAAGAGCTCCAATCTCTGACATTTCGAAACCGGTAAACTACATTTGTAGCATAATAGAGCTTGGCAGGTCATTCTCGGCCCGTGATTTAGAGTGTGTGAGTGTATGTGAGAGAGAGAGAGAGAGAGAGAGAGAGAGAGAGAGAGAGAGAGAGACAGGCTTCTGAGCTCATGTGAGGCATCTTATTGTTGAAATATTTGATATGTAACATTTACCCACAAATGTAAAAGTGCGTCTTGAAAGAAAACAAAGGCAAGCGGAGAAAGATCCAGAGAGAGACACAGAGAGAGATCATGGCTGTGACAGGTTTATAGGATCTCCTGGAGTGAGAAAGAGTTCTCCATCATACCAACTGCGAACAACCCACTGAGAGAGGGACTCGCAGGCCGACACCTCCTCTAGTCTGTGTGTGTGTGCGTGTGTGTCCGTGTGACCCAGACCTGAGCTTTAGGCCCCAACTCCATTAATAATAAAATGGCTTCATCTTCTGGAGTGGAGTGCATGTGCAGAGACAACCACACACACACACACACACACACACACATTCCTGTAGATATATAGGCATCAGTGTTGGTCTGTGGGAGGACCATGTACCCATAAGAAGTTAAAGCCTTCCCAGGAAATCAGAAACGTATGTCTGCTGACACGGTGGTCCTACGTGGAGGATAATTCTGTCACAACCACAGTCCACAGAGTATCACTGAGTCGACAGGCTCCTCTATCTCTCACTTCATCCTATCTTTACTTCTCTTATCCTTTCTGTGCCTGTGTCTCTCACATATTTTTAAGGGTTCACAAAGATTTTTTATGGCACAGAACTCTTCTGTATTAGGTCACAGAGCACTTTTAGGTATGATTTTGTCTCAGGGACTTGCCTTGCTGAGCCAGACTGCTACTTTTGGACTGGAAAACATCTTCTGAAACTTAACTCACCAAAGCACTTGAAAGCTAACTCAATCAGCAAACTATTGGGAGTAGTTCAGGTGATTTAGAAAATGTATTCAGCACCTTTGATTTCATTTTAGTTTAGGTGAAATCTTACAAAATTAGCAAATAGAGCATTTGTCCAATTATGTGAAGAGAGATTCATTTTGTTTGTACCCAAGTTGAGATAATGTTGAGATAATCACTATCACAGGCCAATGATGTTAATGGTCCTTAATAACAAAAGTAATGAGATTCACTTCTCTGTGCCATGTCACAGAGGTGATGCTGCTTCCTTTGGTGACTTTATGGGGAGGATGAACATTATGTAGCACATAATGAAAATGTTGAAAATACTCTACCTTCTGCCTTAATGAAAATCTCTTCACACTTCAGGTTCTTTTATTCAGATCAGCATCATTTTCTGTTTTTCATAATAAAGCATAAAGCTTTTGTGCCATAAAAATGCAATTAGGACAAAGCTCTTGTACACTATAAAGTCTTATTGAAAGGTGTGAAGGATAAAAAGTCTGAACTGAAGAAACCTCAGAATCCTGCATCACTTTTAACATAATGCCATCATCTATTCATTCTATTTAATAAAAGTCTCAGAAATCTCCTTAATAAGAGGGTATAGGTGCAGCAACCCACTGAGACTTGTGCAGGTGCCATAAAGCCATGCAAAGGCACCACAAACTACAGCCAAAGATTTGCTTAGCCTGGGACTTCATAAATTTCCATTAACATTAGACAGAAATAAAGAACTAAAGTACCTGGTGAGTTTTGAACCGGTTGGAGGCTGAGCTGCCATGCACACATTCACATACACGCATTCTATTGGTAGCTTAGAGCCAACCTCTGCACAGTCAGCACTCTGGTTGTTTTGATGGGCTAGTGGTCGAGCAATTAGCACATGTGAAAAACACAAGGCAAAAATGTGCTTCACTTTGTCTGAACTCACTTTAAGAGATGTCAAACAGATCGACTTTGAATATGAAAGCCAAACTACGAGTTGTTGTGGCAATCATAAGCAAACAGCAAACTGTCCGTCAACACAGCACCTCTGACATTGGGAACTGTCACGCACCAAAGTGACTTTGCAAACCAATTTTTACAGTTACACTATTGTTGAAAGTTGGTCACACAGATTTGCCATCGATTTCCACTTATACTAATGTAGGACTAATGGAGCCATTGGAATAGCAGTATTTTTTCATACACACCCTTATTTTGTCTAATTTAGTTGAATGTATTTGAAAAGAGATGATCAGCCCCTGTATCTCCCACTGTTAAACTTGCTTTTTCTTAGCATAATATTTCATTGGGAATGACGTTTTCATTTTCAATTTCATGATGTTGGTCATTTTTAGAGCTTATAATTGCTTAGAATTTATAATATTAACATGTAATTTTATGTAATATTGTTGTATAACAACAGACTGGAACATCAGCCCAGCACACAAAGTCCCAGAGTCCGACGTACAGATGCTGAACAGTTAATAATGAAAAGGTTGGAGGATCGGTTCTAAAAAGCACGAAATGGAAGAACTGTGAGCTTTGATGAACGCTCTTATCACTCATCTCCATCAACATGTCTACTACTGGTTGTTGCCATAGTTACAGCTGCTGGTGGTCAGTGTCTATCATCCATTTACCCCTCTACTTTTAGCTTGGAAAGAACTTGTTCTGTTTATGACATCTGAGTGAATGTCTACAAGCTCAAGTGGTATTGATTTTAGTTATGGTGAGATCCAACAGAGCAGGTGACAGAGAAGAGCCCATTCAAGAAGTCTGGGAGGTCCTCAGTCTTTCGGGAACCATTGGACCGTATCTCCCATCTTTGTCTACTTATTTTGTTGTATTTATTTTTCCTCTTCATCTTCATACAATCCTCTCTTTCACTGATCTCTCAATAAGCAGACGTGCATATCAGGAAGATAATTCATAATGGCTGAGTCTAATAACTGCTTGAAAGGGGAGAGTTGGCTGGAGCATGAGGCCTGGGCTTATTTAAGAGCCTATAAATGATGTAAAGGGCGACCTCTCAACTCTGCTGACCTTTGACAGCAGGGCGACGTTTCAGAGATTATCTTCTTCACACTGCTCTGTTTGCGGGTGAAAGACGAGCAGACTGTGTGTGTGCTCTTGTGAGCGTAGGTGTGTGTTGAACACAAGTGATTCACAGCTGAGGACACACTCTCAGAGAGACTAGGAGTGCAGTCAGTCATGCTGAGCCTCGCTAAGGAAAGGTGAAGCCTGTTATTTATCAGCGTCGTGAGGTTTCACTGCAGTAAAAATGTGCAGTGATACAAACCACAGAAGACAAACAGCACAACGATATTTCAAACTTGAGAATAAGAAATGCTATGTGAAGAAAACAGTAAAACACTAAGAGGTTTTAGTTCAGAGGTCTGTTGTTTTCTTTTCTTTCAATTCCAATGATGTGTTCAACTGTTGGCTAACTGATTTACTGGGTATATAAACTCACACATAGCACATATTCTGTAGCTAAAGGGAGATTTTCACAAATTTAGTTTGGGAAAAATGAATTTAGGTTAGTATTCCATTTGGCATGCTAACATGCTAGTTTGACAGCTGCGAGCACTAATAATAGCCATGTGTGTTATTTACATTCATTTTGATACTGGTGTTTTGTTTTACATGTGAATGAGACATGGGGTAGCTGGATACACTTAGCTATGACAACAAGGTGCTGCGCTTTCACAACCACTTTGAAGCTAGTTTCAGGTTGAATATTGGCCAGACGTTCTTTCTGCGTGAATATCGGACGAATATCAAACCTATAACTAATTTCACTGTGGTGCCTCAACAGTTCTGAGCAGCAAAAAATGAGCGTTGCTTCAGCAGTGACAATATACTCATTCAGCAGCAGACAGAGCTGCTAAAAGCACACACCAACAGCAGTGACCAGTTAGCACCAAGAACACATACACAGTGAACAGTGACTGCCAGGCCAGGTAGTCTTTTTAGACTGAGCAACTCTCATGATGGTTATTTTGCTTGTGTTTAGATGATTATGGCATGTAAAATATTTATTTAAAATATTTAGGCATTTATCAACTTAATAAAGCAAAGAGAGCCTGCTGAACAAGACAAAGTCGCTGTAGGGCAGGCTGTGTATTCAGGCAGTTCACGTTCAAGTGTTCCAGAGGCTTCAGAGGGAGGACTTAAAGCACAGCTGGGATTTTTCTGATTGGATATTTCCACAATCTAGCACCTCTTTCTTGTTTCTCTAATGTTTCCCACCTTAGCTTTGACTATGCTGTCATTTTGAACACTTTTGAATTGGATTAGCAGTACCTTACACTGACTAGTGTATCCTATATTTTATATCAGTGAGGGTGGACGATGGTTGAAATGTTTGTCTGTGTCTAAAAATAGCAGCACGAGTTAACCAGAAAGATATACTGTAGAGTATCTGATGTCAAATAGCACAACAAGGTTATGCTGTTTTGTTTATTTGTTCACATGAAAACTCCTTAAAGAACCGACCCAAGGTTTCATACTCCAAATCACATCAACCTTTTCACTTAAACATTTTATGCAGCTGTGTTTTTAACATTTCAGTGTACCTTTTCTAATACGGTTTTCATTCATTTCCTTAGAGAATTAAATAAACACAGTCACAAAACTTGAGTTGTGTAATCCATCACAGTGAACATCAAGTTTGCATTATTTTTCTTTACAGTTCACCAACGTTTGTTATTTGGTAGAGTAATCTGATCAACAATATTAACTGCAATGGAAGAAATAATTCAAGCAAATTTTGAGAGTCCGGTTTCCCAGAACAATCATAAAAGTATTAAACATTTTTGCTAAAGTCTGAAACAATAAATAATACATTTAAAAATGGTCAGAGGAAAAATGCATACATAATTTAAAAATTAAGCAAATTAGGATTCAAGCAGTTCAAGCAAAGATTAGTAAGACAAGTAAATTTAGACAAAGGACTAATAGGTGATAATGAAAATGATGTGTTTAAGCTGCTAGAAAGTAATCTATCCAACAACAATGTTAACTGTCTTTACCAAACAGGAATTCTTTTAAATGTAAGTGAATTATATGTTGATTTGATATGTAATATGTTAGAAGAGTTGCCCTACAGAGAAAGAGGAAAGAGGTGAGTTAAGAGGAGCAGAATCTCCTCTCTCCATAATAATCTGCTCATTTAAGGATTTTACAGGGCCAAAGGAGCAGCTGCACTTCTTCACTTAAAGACTGCAGAGTACACTCAGAGTGCCAGGATTGCACTCAGCCTCCATCTCAGCAGACGTGTCCTGCACCATTTAATACGACTTCCCGACCAGATTTACTGTGATGGCTTTTGAGGCAAAGAGGTATAATATGACAAAACATGGCCCCATAACCCCGGGATATTCAACAATGTTTAGTGGTGAGACCCATTTAGCTGGAGGATTGGCAAATATATTGCTTTCCTCCCTTCTCGTGTGCAGAATTTCAATAAAATGGAGCAGTAAATCAGGCTTGAATTCAAACTTGTGACTGCTCTTTTACTGTACAGGCCTCTATATTTGAGCTGGGGGCTGGGGGGGTTGTATGTTAGTGTACCATGCACTGTCCATTACTACATTGTGCTGTGTTGTAATTTGAATTTTATCAGAGCAAGAGCTCAACCTCTGCTGAAGCTAACATGAAATTAAGTGTATAGAAGGAGAAGTAAGATACACTTATACTCAACATATTGTACTGATCTGCAGAAATACAGGAAGTGATACTGCAGGTGACATAGACATACAAGATCTCACTGTCTATAAAACCTGCCCTGACTAAAGTGGTTTACTAAAATCTGAGGGGGTTATCTTAACATCAAATAACACACACACAATACAGTGTGTGCTAGGGGACACATTGATGGAATGTGAATGTCAGCGGTCTCTTTATTTACTCTCCATATAAAACACTGAGCAGTAATTAACAGCAGGTATCCTCCCTAGCCAGAGGGTAATTGACTGTTTCAAAGCACCAGCACTTCATAACCCAGGCTGTGTGTGTGTGTGTGTGTGAGAGTAAGAGAGTTAAGAGATAGAAACTGTACGTGAGAGAGCGAAACTGAACGTGTGTGTGTGTTTGTGTATGAGAGTGTATTAAAATGAACTCCTTTATATTCCACGCCTCCCCCACCTCTCCTCCCCTCCCCTCCCATCCTCCCAATAAGGATAAGGGTCAGCGATGGTGGGCAGAGCCACTCAAACGCTCCAGATTTCTTTATGAGCTTATTAACATTCAGGCGTATTCATTATCAGTAAGTGTAGTAAGATGGACCAAGCGGAGACCTTGTGCCACCATCAAAACGCACGCTGTTAATTTTAGCACGTGAGCAGAATATTTGTGTGTGCTCATGAGAGGAGAGGTTTCTTTATCAAGTCAACAGGGACAGTTTTGGATCTTTATCCAGTGACAAAAACTTCCATATGCACATGTCCACCTTGTATCAAAAGCATTTCAGCTGACTTTCATTTTTTTCACAATTCACTTTCATTGCTTGTTCTCATTCCCATCAAAATGAAAACTCAACTCAACAGTACTACTTAGCCCCTTACCTGTATGCACCTTAAGCCTTATGTGTTATGAAAGAGAAGCTAGACTTTAAATTAAGGTGCTTTAACAAATGTCTGTCAGCTTCAGCTGGTGGTGACATTCTGGTGGTAATTCAGTGACAACCATCACGGTTGAGTGGCACACAAAAGGCTGTAAAGTTTTTGCATAGTTAGTCAGAGGGTGACTGATAATTTTTTTGGGGAATGATTCTCATACTGAAATTTGGGAATAAAATATTATAATGTCACTATACACTTTTTTTTTTGCAACGATCAAATGTTATTGACAAAGATATGAAATGGTGTGTGTGTGTGTGTGTGTGGGGGGGGGGTGTTAAACATGCTCCCCTTCATGTTTAGGCACAGGTGAGGAATTTTAAAATGAAAATTTTCAAAGCAGAAACAAAGAAAAAAACAGATCAATTTGATAATTAAAAACAATAGCAGAGGCGATATTGTGGTGCAGTGGTTAGCACTGTCGCCTCATAGCAAGAGGGTTCCAGGTTCGAATCCCCGTCAAGACCCTTCTGTGTGGACTTTGCATGTTCTCCCTGTGCCTGCGTGGGTTTTCTCCGGGTACTCCGGCTTCCTCCCACAATACCAAAGACATGCACATTAGGTTAACTGGCTACTCTACATTGCCCCTAGGTGTGAGTGTGAGAGTGTGTGGTTGTCTGTCTTTGTGTGTCATCCCTGTGATTGACTGGCGACCAGTCCAGGGTGAACCCCGCCTCTCGCCCGTAGTCAGCTGGGATAGGCTCCAGCAACCCCCCCCGCCACCCTGATGGATAAGCTGGTATAGAAAATGGATGGATGAAAAACAACTGCAATTCCATCAAGAAAAAGTCATAAGAAAAAAAAGTGTTTTTCTATTTAAATTTCAGAGTTTAGCCTAAACTTTCTTTTTCGATGATAGAAAAAGTCACCACGCTGGGGGTTTCAGTATCTGACTGGCCTTAGAATATGTATATGTAGGAAGGATAACTCTACTACACACAAGGAATCTGACTGGAGACACCATCTGACCTGCTGACCAGCTCAGAGTTTGCTTGACCAAACCTCTGTTATACCATGTGGTTCCTCCAGCCCACTTTCACAAGCTGTGTCACTTCACAACAGCAGAACAACAGACTACAGTACGAATCTAGCAGTGAAACTGATGAGAAGTCAAGTATCTGGTGAGCTGCTCCATGTTCACATAGGGCCATATGTTCTTTCCTCCATCATCCTCTCAGGGAACATAAAGTTAATGAGAGGCTTTTGTTAGCATGTGTTAATTAGACTGTATGACTGCTAATTGATGTTGTTAATGAGGTTGGGTGGAGGCTGCTAATTGTTATGTCTTAATTTATGTTAACAGATTCGAGCCAGTTGTCTCCCAACTCGTAAATGCTGCAACAACAACAGCAGAAACAACAAGGTGTCGACCAAAGGTGCCTCCACCATTAGAGCTCCTCTGAGACATACAACCCTGATTGGCCCCGATGTTAGTTAATGTTAATTAGTATGCTAACAGTTGCAGGCCTTTTTAACTGACAGTACTTGGCCTTTGTTGTTTATTTGTCTGGCTGTTTGCTGTGACATGCATGAAGTACTATGAATACATGACATTAGGTTTACTGTACCAAATGCCATGTTGTGTTACTCTGGTCAGTGAGGCAGCAGAGGGCTGGTTGTGCTGTCACTGTTGATCAAAATGTACTGGTGAAGAGATGGACATACGATAAGAAAAAAATTCACTGATAAGTGATAACGTCTTTTGCATAAAGTATTGGTAAAACAACTGATACAACAGATAACTTCATAAAGCTATCAAATGACAAGTTAATCCAAATGTATGCCAAAACTTTTATTTTTCGTATAAATGATAATGCACACATTTCAACACTGCTTTATAGACATACAACTGTATGTTTAAAATTTTTATAATCCAGTGTAGTGACACAAATATATTAACTGTTAACACAGGGGCTTTCTAGTCGAGTAAAATGTTGAAAACTTTTACAACAGTCACGTGAAACTACGATTTAAGCTAAAAAGTAGATACTCCTGCACATGCTTTCACAGCTTAAGCTCACAACTTTTGCAAATAAAACCCGCTAAAAGGTAGAAGGAAGGAAATCAGTGAGTCTGATCTAAAAGTGGAAGCTTTCAGAACATTTAAACCTAATGCTTCAGAAGAGGACTTCTGTAATTTAACCAGATACAGTAGCATCCTTCAATACAACAGTAGGTTTTAGTGGTTTAATTATCAGTTCTTCGCCTTTTGGGCAGATGGTGCCTCTCTGTGCTGAGAAACTCTTCGATTTTGGAGATCTGAGCTCTAAATAATGACTGTTGGTCTTCCCTCTCCTGAGAGCAGGATAGTTCCCAGTCTGTCTCTGAACTCAGACCTGCTGCTGAGGAGGGAGCTCTGCTGCACCAGATGTAAGGAGAAACTAATATCAGCTTGTTTGAGTGAGCAGTTTCAATAATCCCAATGATAAAGCTTTTGCAGAAACACATTCAACAAGCAGCATTATGAAAACACCTTTGTGTTTATTTTGTTCTTTTTTTCCAACTTATAGCTTAAAAATGTTTTGTTCCCTATACAATGCAACAGTAAGACTGTTATTCTCTGTCACTGCTCTCACTCTGCATAAATCTTATTACATGTGACAAACAAATCCCATGGTAATTTAGTGTTCAAGTCCATCGTTGTAATAATCAATAATAAAGTATCAAAGATTAAACCTGGCTGGTCAAGGACATTTTTATTCAGGTAAGTAAAAATGAGAACACATCAGCATTGGCGATGATCTAATTCTAATTCTAATAAAGTCTGCATGACCAACAGACACATGGGTAGTTTGAAAATAAAGCAAAGCAGAACATCGATTCTACTTCAAAGAGTCCACTTTATGTACAGTAAATGGACTTACCCCGGGGTGGTCTGCCATGACAGTCTGCTGACTGTGATAGAGGATGTAGAGACTGGAAAAGAACTGATAGACAGAGAAGCTCTGCTCTCCTGTGTAAAAATGATACCCAGAAGCACAAACAGTAGAACCTAAAGATGTACAGTGAAACAGTACATGTTTGTCATTTATTTTGTCTTTAAAAAAGCAGCCTTCTCTAGCCTCAGGACAGACAATAACCAGTGGCAATTGATATAACAGTATCCAGGCCAGAGAAAGTAGCCAGGCTCAGACTGAACTCTGAGTGACGTTCCCAGTGTTCAGAGTCTGGAGAAAATAAGGGCTTTGGCCCTCACTACAATGTGTTAAACTATCAGAGCAGTTTTTTCTCATACCCTGGACATGTTTTGCACTCAATCTCCTTCAATTGCCAACACCTGGATCTTATAAAACTCAGAGTGACAGTTTGTGGTGATGGTGACAAAAGAGAGCATGAGAGTGTGTGAGAGTGAAAAAGTGAAGCAGAGAATGAAAAAGAGAGAAGTAGCGAGAGGATGGAGAAAGAGAGTGAGTGAGAGACAGATGATGAAGTGAGAGAGTGGGGAGATGGATAAAGACTGAGTAAGTGAGAGAGGAGAGGTACCCAAGCATCATTAGGTGGATTTTCTTCCACAGGTCATTCATTCTCTGTCTGTCTGGCTGTCTACGGGACGTCTACGAGTTCAGCATACATCAGCTACGTCCTTTCACTCAACACCTGGCTTTACGTTTGTCAAAGTTTTATATATCTAGAATCTTTCTCAGATATTCTGTGCATGCGTTGGCCTGAGCTACCATTTGCTTGCTCTCACATTCTGAGCTTGCTGGACCACAAAAATGTTGAAAAAGCATTATAATGTCTAGTTCTTATGAGGACATGTCAGGTTGATATAACAGACGTATTCATTAAGCTCCAGCACAAATTTCCCCTGAGGCCCACTCACACATTTTATAAAATGTTGAAGCTCAGAATCTGTGGAACATAAATGACCTCAAACCAATTTATCTGATGGGGAAAATATTTTATAAGGGCCATTTTAACTTCCTCTGAGGCGGCTCATATGTTTCGACGTGGACATCACCCTGTGGTCATTTCCTGCTGTTCAGCATCAAACTGTACTACAGAACAATGTTGCAGCTTTGCTGTGATGAAATTTACTTGGACATGGGCGTTAACAGTTGAACTGACATTTTCCACATAACTGTGAGTTGAGATCATACAGTAAGGCATCATTAATACATCACCAGACACACAAGGGGCATTTAAACGATCAGCGCCGTTGTACCTCTGTTACCTGTTACATTAAGATCAGGTTGATGGTTTATTGTGTGGAGCTTAATGCCATTTTTGAGCATCATTTGTGAGTATGCCACAAAAGAGAAGCTTCTTACTTCGTAACCGGCTCTGTAACTGGCCACGTCTGCTGTTGCTATCTTTCTGCATGTCTCTCCCTGCTGGCGGCTCCTTGAGGAAGCTGCAGTCCCAGAGTCACTAGAGGCGTTCAACAGATCTGACGCCCTGGTATTCACCAAGGGGGCTAGGAAGAATGAGGTGAGAAAGCAAAAAAAACGGCAAGAAGGTAAGAATGAAAGATCATTAGAGATGGTATAAAGTGCAGATGTGCGCTGAGTTCACTATGCAAGAGGTTACCAATGAAGCAACATTGCAGCACTATCTGTGTTCCATAATGGCATAATGCTTTCTAATGGACACCACGGTACTAAGTGCAACCATCACCTTTGTTGTGCTTGTGTCTGAGGAACATGGGTAATACGCTGGAAGGATGTCTGAGGAGCCCACCAGGACTACTTCTGTCTTGCTCAGACGTTGGGAATCCCTGAAAAACACCAACGTTTTATAGAGACCAAGATAGCAACTGTAAAAGGACAATTTCTGTTGTCTGTAATAAATTTTTTTTTTCTTTTACTAGGAAAATCCTTAATTATTTAAACCAAATATTTACCTTTAAGGTTCTTCGAAAGGCCACTAATGGTAATGCTTGCATTTTTAAATTGTAATACCTGAACAAACTGATGCAGGACAGAGACATCTGGCTTAGTTTAAAAGCTTACCTTTTTCTGAGCAAAGTCCCAGTCAAATGCTGACCTGCAAGTCTTGCTGCTGGGCAGAGATGACCCATTAGTAACATCGAGCAACATTTCCTTTGCTGGAAACTGCAAAACTGCATCATTCTCATGACTTGGGTGGGCAGACATGTTCAAAGCAGCTCCGCTGTCAGTCTTCGTTGCATCTCCTGCATCTACTTCTTCATTTTTCGTGCGCTCCTGACAGCTTCCAGTCTCACCCTCAGTTTCAAGGTCCCCAGGATCCATCGTGATATCAATACAGGTTTCCTTTGAGTTAGATTTTTCCACAGGTTCCTGGACAGCCTCACAGGCATAGTTTTCCCATGTGTCAACCTTTGACTGACCTTCTCTCTTCTTCTTATACGTACTACAATCGTCATTACCATCATCTGTTACCACAGACCTCAGCTGTCCACACTCCTCTTCTGAGATCCCCTGACTTTGAGGTTGTGGTTCAACCATTTTTGTTACTAATACCATATCCTCACTAACATGTGCATGATACATTTCATCTGTTTGCTTCATGTTGGAGGTAATATCAGAAGGATTACTAGGTTGTGTTTGTGTTGCAGTGGTCTCTAACTCTTGGATACTGACAATATTATCCAACTGAGCAGGTGATACTGCAGTGTTGGTCTGTGAGCTACAAATACTTGAGTGATTCGGAGGTTGAGAAAGTTCAGTGGGGACGCTGGCCACTGATCTGTCAGGTGGCTTCTCTTCTGTAGTTTTCTCAGAAACCTGAAGCAAGTCCTGAGCAAAGGTGTGGACCTCTTCATGACATAGGTGTTGCATCTCTTGAATGCCAGAGTTTGGCCCATGACTGACACTTTGGTGCTCATCAAAACAGGAGGTCTGTACTTTTCTCCTAATCTCATATTCTTTGTTCACATAGCTGAAGTCTGCAACCTTCTCGCTGACTTCCTGCGAGAGACTTTGTGAGCAGTTTGAGGGCTCACAGGCAGCCAGTGGTGACTCACTGTCCATGAGGTCAATGACCTGCTGTTTGTTGCTCTTCTCTGTAGTCGTATCAGTAGCTGTCTGGGTTGGTATCTGGTTTTGTGGTGTGCATGGCCATGTCCTTTCCCTCTCCTCTGCTCCATCTGTCTCCTCTCCTTCTTTTGTTTCTGTTTCACTGCAGGCTATCCTCTCCTCTCGTCTGTCTGCTCTATCTTTTGTTTGGGCCATGAGCGTTCCTCCGCTTTCTGCAGCACTTCCTCCACCTTCTTCTTGGGCTTCTTCTCTATTCCACTCTTGCTCCACACTTCTTTCCTCCCTTTCTCTGTTGCTTTTTCCTCCTTTCACATCATCATTCCATCTTTGTTCTTCCTCACTTGTTCCTCCATCACTCTTTTCTTTGCTCACTAAATCTACAGATCCATCGATTGATGTGTTGCTCACACAGCTATCTTTGCTCATCAGCAAACCCTCACCAGACACAGAAGAGGAAGTATCTTGAATCAAATGTGAAACTAAAACAGGATCACTCTCACTTGTGTTAGAGTTGTTGCTGTACTTCTTCAGTAGGCTGCTGTCACTGTCTGTTGTTCCAGGAACACCACAGAGGCTGGAAAGGTTGCTGTTGGTAAGCGCGCAAGTAAACACATTTGAAGGATTTAGGGGACGTTCAAAATGAGACTTATTACGTTGGTCTGGGGAGTCTTGATCTGAAAGAAAACAAAACAAAAAAAACACGTACCTGTTCAGAAAAAAGGCTTTCAAAAAATGTTCAAATTGTACTGTTCATAAAAATGCCATAGTTTTTAAATACAAGTAAAATAATCCAAAAATGTCAGTCAATAAATTGATTTTGTGTTTTGAGTAAAACTCTGAATTCTCAGAATGAAACATGTTCGATTCTAATTAGCTGACTGACCTAGCATAGTCGCAGCTCCTGTGTCCTCCAGACAGTCTGGCTTTTTGGTCTGAGTGGAGGCCAAGTGCTGCAAACTGCCAAAGCTAGGTGGCTCAGAGCTGGAGACGGGTTCCACAAGAGTTTGGTCTCCTCTGAATTTTTCCACTAAAGTGGGGAAGAGCTTGGTGGCACCACTGAGGTTCTGACTGCTGTCTCTCCTCTGTGTAGAGAAATACAAAGTCACAATATCCTATATTCTACAATATACTATTATGTCCTCTGTGTGTGTATCAAACTGCAACACAGCAGGGGACAGGAGCAGTGCCTAAAAACGACACCAAAGCACAGTGCTCTCATAGTTTCACCATCTTCTAAGATTTTCCAAACAGGAACAGGAAGTAATAGATGTGTAATGTGCTTTAAAAATGTTTAATCTTTGGGCTTAGGGAAAGGTATCAAGTATCTTCAAGTCAAAAGGCTCAAGTCCAAGTGAAGTCAAGAGTCACTGATGTTTCAAAGTGAAATTTGTGACTTGAGTCTGACTCAAGCCCAAGTCATGTGATTCATGTCCACACCAGAAATATTAACATTTATTCATTTGTGGGGCATATTTCACCATCCCTAATTTTAATAGTTAAAACGTTGTTGAGGGCAAACAAAGGCCAAGAATTGGTTTCCAGTCTCTCTAAGTGGATGCCAATAGCAACACGGAAACTGTGGAGCCCTGATACAGGCCACCACACGTGTTTGTGTTTGTGTTTGTGTCTGTACCTCCAATTCATATAAGAGCTGAGTGTGCACTTTGGCCTGCGAGGTCAGTTCAGTGTGTTTCTGAAGAAGCTCACTGTAAGCCTCATTCACAGCTTGAAGCTCCTGCTGCTTACTCCTGACGCGATCCTGAAACACTGCCTTCTGTTTAACACAAACATACAGGGACACATTTAAAAAGACATCAGCACTCATTTGAGATGTTTCTCAAAACTGCTTTTCTTATTTCTGCCCTCTCTCACACTACAGTTTTTCTTCTACCTCTTTGTCCCAGCTGGTCTTGGAAGCAGCGTAGCTCTCCATCAGTTTGGCCACCTTGTCTTCCGTTGCCTTGCTTTTCTCTCGCATCACCTCGTGTTCCTGCTTAAGGGCCTGCAGTAAAATTAATCACCCATAGGATTTTTAATGCAATACTAAATTTTTATGTGTTTATTTAACGTGAACAGAGGGTCTTAAACAGGGCAGAGAGAGACAGGGCTTCTTGCTAATACAAATCAGTAGGCTTGTGTCATTTTAATAATGATTTTAATAAATTAATGAATAGGGGAATTAAAACTGAGAGGGGGTTGAATACAGAGAGAGATGAATAATAATAAACTCTAAAGCCATAAATGAAGAATAAACACACTATCATTCAGTTGCGGAGGAACCATATTCACGAGTGTATATGTTCTGATATATAACACCACATCCATCATGTTTATGAGAGGGAACGATGGCCATCACTTATTTCTGTCCGTGTGTAAATTCACTCCATAATCATTTAAATAGACCCTGAAAAATTCCTGATCTGCGTGGGACCAATAGGTAGTGCAGTACATTCTCCATCATCCAGATCCATTCTGATTCATTCTTAAGTTTGCTTACATGTGTAAAATACAATATCAAGAAGGTAAAAGTAAGACCACTAAGATTAGTATATTGTTTTTCCAAATTCCCACATTCATCTCAAAAAGGACTAATGGTTGCTCTTCAGTTCATTATTCTCCTGTTTTGCTCCCATCTTGCTCAAAAATATGTATTAGTCTGTGAAATATAACCTACTAAAACTAAAATCATAGCATTTACAATTTCACTCTGGATGCTTTCACATGTCTTTCATCTTCCTCTGTCCTAAAACATAAAAAAAAAAACAGTAGAAGATGGAATTATGTGTCCAAATTCCAGAGGAAATAGAAGGAAAATGTAATCCTATGTTTTCTGTTTGACAGGCCAGTATAATAGAATATTAGTCATTTTAGACAGCTGTATGTGTCTGTGAATTTAACTCCTTCTCTTCTTTGTTTTTCTTGTACTATAAGCTAGATTTCTACTCTTTCATTGTTTGTCATTTTCAAGTCTAAATTTCAGCAATACATTTTACAAATTTGAACTTAACTAGCACATTAAGAAATGGTGTGGTGGCAGACTGGATATCATGACATAAACCTTGAAAAAATATTGAAAATAAGGGAATTCAAGAAAAATATGAGAGTAGCTCTGTGTTCATGTATATGTGTACAATGTAGTTATGTCTATAAACCAGTAAAGCATGAAAGACTTGTACTCTGTACTCTGACCTGGTACTGCTCTCTTTGTGTCTGCAGCTCCAACTCTACTCTGCTTACTGTCTGTGTCTGACAGAACAGAAGCTGCTGGGTGTGCTGCGTAGACCTCATCACCTCCTAAGCACAGACAGACACACAGACACACACACAGTCGTGTTTGCATTACTTTTGGGGACATCACACAGACTTACATTCATTTCCTGGATGCTTAACCACCTCCTAACCATAACAATAAACATTACTTGCCTAATCCTAACCCTGACCTTAACCAAACTCTAACCTCAACCTGACCTTAAAGCAAGTCTCCACCCTAATATTTAATGATTTATGTTGTGGGACTTGCATTTTGTCCCCATAAATAAAGCGGGTCCTCACAATGTGAAAAATACCAAAAAGTATTTTTCAATGTTACTTTTATGCAGCAAAGCGACCTTCAAAACCTACCCACACTCACAAAATATCAGCAGAGAAAGCGCATCAAGGTTAAGGTAGCGGTCACATGGTTTCCCTCTCATCTTCTACTTTCTTACCTGCTTTTCTGCTCTTACAGCTGCATTTTCCTCAGTGAGTTTCTTGTTCATTTCAATTTCCTAAACATGCAAAAATATATAAAAACAATGCACTGTTATTAGTTTCAGGGAAAATTAACAGAACTACAGTTTTATTCTGATAGGATATAGATGTGATATTGATATGATATATTGTCTGGGGGCTAGCATAAACAAATGTGTTCCGGTTTAATTATGTGATGTACCACGTTAAGTTTCTGGTGCAGCTGCTGGATGCTCTGCTCTCCACCCATGGGACTCCGGCTCCTGTCATCTCTAGCTGATGACATCATTGCCTTGATCAGCTTGTTACCAACCTCGTCCAACTCCTAAGGAAGCACCACACATTCAGTTACTGACTGATTCCAGAGGGTTTACTTTTTCTTACTAAATACTTATAATACTTTTAATATTATTTCTTTCATACTATTTCTTGGGCAAGCATGCATTTTTATTGGCTGTGATACAGGATAACAAGTTCACAACACCAACAAGACTTTTGTGCGGCACACAATTGGATAAAATTAAGTGAAGTGTGATAAAATCTTGCATCAAATAATTAAAAACAATAAGGCATTCCACATACCTTCTTCAGTGACGCTATGATTGCCTCTTGTTTTTCATTCACAGAAGTCAGTTTATTATTTCTTTTCATGGCCTCATCCACTGCAACAATTACACATACTAAGACATACTAGCATACATAATACGTTATACTGACATTATACTGTTAATGAGTGACACACACGAGGGCAGACAGGAAGGGTTCCTCACAAAAGCAACACTAACGTTTTGTTATTTTCACTCCGGTTGTCCCGTTTCCCTAAAAGTCAATGATGAGCGTAACACATTCCAGGCACGTCACAGAAAAGTCTTTTCCTTTTAAATTAGCATCAGTCTGAATGGTATCATCTCTTCACATAAGCAGAGATACTGAGGTTCAGGAATTTGAGATAAATGCATTTAAAAAAGGACAGTGGCTGCAGTTTGAGCTTACAGTAATTACCTGATAATGTAAAGCGTTCTACTGTAACAGCTCATTCTCTCATTATCACAGTTGTGTGGACAAGAATAGCAAACTAATGTACTTCAGCAGAGAAGGGACTATTTACTATTGCCACCATTCATGACATGGTATATACACTGTGTAAACATATTAAATCTTAAGTAAACATGATGCTCATCTAATGGGTGATCGTGCATGTGCCTAAAAAAAGGTGCAAAGTTTCATTTACTCTTTGCCATTACAATATGATGGGCGCATGAAAGTCACATGATTTAAGTAGCTGTCAACATGAAAGCTGTGATTTGGCATTGCAGCACCTAGATAAACACTAAAATAAGTTACAAAACTACAGGATACTGGGCAGATTTTCTTCTCAGCGCATATATCACATTGAACAACAGAGCTTCAGGTAAAATAAAACCTGTTTCCTCTGTTGTCAGCTGAGTAAAGTAAGCCACACTAGACTTGCGGTTAATAAAAACCAATGGCTGAAGAGCAGCAAAATGTCTCATTTAGCAGCAGGATGCATATTTGTTGTTATCAGCATGGAGCCGTGCAGCCTTTCCGTATCAATGTCATAGGAATGTTTTATTGGCCTACATAAAGCCCTGTGGTAGCAACTGTCTAACACAACACTTTGTTGCAGACGGGGGGTGCATGCCTTCAGAGCCCCAGTTTACTCTCTATCAAAATATCCTGGAGAAGCATTTAAAGGCATATGACAGTGACCTCTGCTTGTTACCCACATCTCAACCCCAAAATAATACCTTAGAGATGGGCTGAAACTGGATATTTGCCGGAATTAATGTGCTGCTGAAAACTCTGAAAGAGCTGGGTCATAGCAGTGTATTGAGTCAGCACAGACCAGCATCCCTGTGAATTGTTTCTAGCACCTTGTTACATTCATACCCTGAAGAATTCAGGCTGTTCTGGGCTGAAACAGACCCCTTCTGGTAAGATCTAATAAAAAGAGCACTCACACTCCCTCAGTAACAGTCAGTAGCATGTACTGATACACATACTCTGTGTGTCCTGATTTGTGTAGAACGCTCTACAATGTGTCTTTGCAGTGTGACATAATGTGCAAACCCCCAGCCATTAACAAAGGAAGAACATCTATATATCTGTCTTTCTGTGTATCTATCCATTCATTACCATTCTGCTCTAATTTCTCGTGGGCCTGCTTGACCATTGCACACTGCCTGGACAGAACAATGAAACGTTTCTCAACCTCCCCCAGCTGCTTCAAGTGGCTGTCCTTTGACCTGCTCTGCAATGCCAACTTCTGTTCCTGTGGAAGGGGTGCAGGCAAAGAAATGAGTGCTCTCTACCAGACATTAAAATAAAAAATAAATAAATAAATAAAAGTTGCCACAGTACTAGATGCTGTTTGAGCTGTAAAATGTTTCTTTTCTTAAAGCAGCGGTTCAGCATTTTGGGAAATACACATCTTCATTATCTTGCCAATCAATACCACTCTTGTGTGTGTCTGTTAAATAAAAAGCTACAGCCAGAAGCTGGTTAATTAGCACAAAGATTAGGAGCAGAGAAAAACAACTAGCGTCGCTCTGTCCAAAATTAACAAAATCCATCTACTAAAGTGATGACAAGGCTCCAGGAAGTCACCTCTCACAGCCAAGAAATCTCGCACACAACCCCCATGTAAAACCCAAACATGTTGCTTCCACATGCTGGTTTTTGTACTGATTAAACATATGAGCATGTGTGTAACATGTAAATAGTGAGCTTTGCAGGTCCTGGTATAAGCATTTTCGTTTTAATTTCGGTAAGAGTCGTGCTAGCAGTTTCCTACTGCTTTCAGTCTTCAGCTAAGCTAATAGGCTGCTGGCTTGAGATCTGTAGTCATTTTGTCAGACAAAATACTACAGAGGAAACAGCTGTCAAGTGATTGAGAGGATCGTGGTGTAACACAGCTAGCGCCTGTCCCTTTCTGTGGGATGAGGGAATCAACTCAGCGCATGCCTCAGAGCGCTTTATCGCTCTTCAAACTGCCATTATAGTTTGATCGTCTGTATCAAGCTGAGCAGATTCTCTTCTTTTCTCTCGTTGTCCCACGCACTGCCTCCACTCTCATTCTCCCTCCCTCCCATCCCTCTCTTCAACACACCAGCTCGCTTCGACTCCCTCTCACTCTGCCGTTATGTGAAGAAGGTTAAACCGAGCGAGGCTCAGTTATAAAATATTTTAATAGAGATATTTTCTCTGCTGTGCTGGCAGTTCAAAGTGTCACACACTCCCTATCCGTTACTCCTGATGATCCCTTCCCTTCAAACCCATCTCTCCTTAGCACCATTCTCTCATCCTCCTCTTTTAATTTTTCTCACTCCCACCCCTTCTCTGTCATCTATTTGTACAAGTGGAAAATCCTTCCTTACCAGCTCACTTGTTTTCTTCTCCAAGTTGTACTTCAGCAACTGTAAAACAGCAGTAAAAGAAAATCAACTAAAGAAAGGGTGTCAACTCTGATGAGCGGAGTCATGTGTGTTACTGTGTGTGAATTTGAGGTTTTCTGTCCTTCTTCTACAGGATCCAAAAACTTAAAATAATGACATGTTTCCAAGGTCAAGGCTGAACTCTGAATCGGACCCTAAAAGCGTTCACGAAGATCATCTGATATGATCGAAAACTCAAAAAACAGTCAACCTTGAGGTGAGATTTGCTCTGTCAACATTCACTGTACATTGTAACATATTTATATTTAGACATTAGCTACATTTTATAAAACCTGAATACAAATAGTTATTATGTATTTTCATATAAATGTTATGATCTAGTATTTATCACGGTATACCAGTAAATATTTATGTAAAATTTATCACATTCATTTGCATCATTTGATAAACTGTGTTCCCTTTCTATACTGGTGTAGGTTTACTACTAATGATTATCTTCACTATCAATATGATAACTATTATTATTTTTATTTATTAATTGATGAATGATCTAGTCTACTGAACAGTGAACAATGTCTCCCAGCACCCAGGGTGACTTCTAAGGTGACCAAGCCAAAGATATTCAATTAACAACAATTAAAAATCATCAAATTTTCAAATTAGAGAAGTTGGAACCAGAAAAAAAAAATGTTTATAAAATGATCTAAATCATTAATTGATTATGAAAATGTTGCAGATCCATTTTTAGTCAACAGATATTTAAGATATTTAAGATATTTATTTTAAACTATATTTAAACTCTGCAAGAAGTAAGTTAGCTGTCAAGTACACACCAAAATGTACATGATCAGATTTTGGGTGTCATTTATTATGGAGCCTGCACTTTATTAACCAGTAAACCAGTATCATTCTGGGGTTCCCAACTCCCAGAGGGGATGCAAGCTGATTTATGCGTTAGAAGCCAAAAATTAATTTACCTTTTTCTGATTTTTGTCAAATAAGTTTGAATCACCCCTTCTAATCATTAACCAAATAAAATGGTATAAAGAGAAAATATTCTTTCATAATATCAATATGCAGCCAGCGACCACGATTTTGCTGATGTTTTCAAGGGATTAGATTGAGAAGTAGTGTGTACGTCCACCAGCCTTCGACAAACCTGGCAAACCTGGTCAAATGTCACTGTGACCTCAAAACACATTTTTAGCCAGAATGATTTATATGCTAATTATGACAAAATTTCACACAAATGTCTAACAGGATAAAATGAAATACTTATGACGTTAAATACTCAAACGTTCAAAGGTCAGCTTCACTGTGACATCATAATGTTTTCTGTCCATAATTCACCACCATGACTCAGGAACAGAAGGGCGGATTGTGACCGTATTTCACATTTGGTCACATACTGAATTGGTGACTCTAATCTTGGGTGTCCACCCTGAAACTGGGCTGATTGTAAAGATCTTCTGCTGGGTTGAAGATGTGTGTGAAGCTTCCACCTTTTAGAATTTGTAGCTTCTTTGCAGCAACATCCACATTTGAAGCATTGTGGTCTGCCACAAGTTCACTGGTTTTGCTGATGTTGAGCTTCAGGTGATTGTTGTTGCACCATGTGATGAAGCGCCCTGTCAGTCACTACATATGAGTCTGGACAAACATGGAATCTAAAATGCAACTTAACTGGTGCACAGACACATACATCTTCAAGGTATTAATTATAGCTTTAATGCAGGTGCAGGCAGGTATAATATATCATTTGTTTGATTTTGATATTTATAAACACTAAACTATACTAGTAGCTGAAAGCTGTGATTAAAATAACTGCTGTGGTGAATTATTCAGATTTAATTATGGATTAATTGAACCATACTGGTCCAGTGCAGCTCAAATTTATAATTTAACAGATCATCAATGTATGGCAATTAAATCACTTCAATCTCCACTTCCACTGATGTGAAAATGCGTTAAATGGAAGGAATCCACCAGAGCGTGTCCGAGAAATGAACACAACAGAGCCTCACCATAGCAAAAAACGGCAGTCTGTGTCCCCCAGATAGAATATCAAAAACAGCTTCTATTGTCTCTGTAACACGGCTGGGTTGTTAAAGTGCAGCGGACCGTGGGGACGGCTGTATATCACCTCTGTGGTGTCAAGCCTGAAGACGAACACTCTGGGAGCCAGACTGGATAAGGCCAATGCACTACCACCCTTTGCCCTTAACTCTGCTTAGGCACAAACTTTCTTCGTTTACTCCCTGAACGGTTGAAATAGTTATTTTCTAATATTAAAGAAAGAACATCTTAGTACCTGTAGCGACTTCAGCTCTTCTTTCAGGTTGTTAATCTCAATGTCTTTTAACTCAGCACTGACATGGTATTTCCCCTGAAATGTTAGATTATTATTGTGAGTGTCAAAAAAGCAATAAATACAAAAGCACAGCACAAAAGAATCCAGCACATGGGCCAAGACTGTGCAACTGAGATGAGTGAATTTACTACTCCACTAAAAACGTTAATTGAATAAAATACTCTGTGTGTCACGTTGACGTGTTCGGGCATAAGCTCTTCATACCTTCTCCTCCTCGATGCTTCTTATTATGGCCTGAAACTTGAGGGGGGAAAAAGAGTTTTGAAGGGTTTCAGAGTCTTTGTTTAGATATAAAAATGGTAAATGGACAGTGAAAACAGACCTGCTGTTTAACATTGCTGAGTGACTGTGTGTGCTGCTTTGCCATTGTTTCAGTTTGATGCTGCAGGGATTCCTGTCATAAAGGACAAAACAAAATCAGTCAACAATGAATGATCCATACATTATATAATATCCAAATGCAGCATCTGTTCAATAAGAATATCAAAATACAGGTATTAAAGATGCTGATGTGAAGACAGCTTGGGCCGAGTCGTACCTTCTCCCACTCCAGCTCCTGTTTCTCCAACACCAATTTACTGATCTGATCCTCAAAGCGCGTCTCTGCATCCTGAACCATGGAAAGGTATCATTTACACAAAAACTAATGATCAACCAATCTTGCAGAGAACACATATAACACGCGATCAGACAGACAGAATTAAACAAGACAGATGGGGCGATGGCTGCGACAGTGCGATCTCAGCAAGCTCAAAATCTTATCTTTTCCATTCTGTGGGCAAATAACTCTGGAGTTGGGCCAGAAGTTTCCCTGGTTCATTCCTCCGTATCTTTTCACATGCACACAGAGAAAGAGGAGCATTAGAGGGGAGGTGATATTTGTGGAAAGCCATCCCTATCCTCCCTCTTCCCCTGGAGAAGGCAGGTAAAAGTCAATTGCTCTCTATATCCATGGGACTTTTTTATGTGCACGTGGGAGCTGGTTAACTCGCTGAGTTTATTTTATAAGTTCCTATTAAACTATGCTACCAGCAGCGTGGCACTGCACTTGCACTTTGAAAAAAAAAAAAAAAGAAAAAAGGAGTGCACAGGAGATAAAGCTGTTATTTTTCTGCTGAAGAATAATTGTGTGTGTGTGTTTAAAACGACACTAGAAAGCTTTATTAAGCCTGGTAATCCATGCAAGTCAAAACAGATAACTGCAGATCAATTTAGGGCTGAGGGAATTAGAACCTTTTAATTTATGCTTTGCTAAACAGTAACTCCTAATATGTGATTTTACTTTATGTGAAAATTCATGACTGTTAACATTATATATTTGTCACTGCTTTTCATGTCTTTACTGTTTTATTGCTGTTCTGAATGGATGGTTTTTACTGGCCGTTAAGAACAAAAAAAAGTATCTGGGCATGAAAAAGGTTTATTTAATAGTTTAGTTGGAAGAAGTTGGACAGAAAGTTTTCCATTATATGCATCATTGTGGTAAGTCATTTACATCTCACTATGATAAAATGAGTCTTTTTCAGTCTTCTCAGCTCACTCTAAATGTCATAGATAATGCACCTTTAATAACTTTTCTTACATAGTATACCAATATACCACATTCTCACCAACTAAAGCTGCGGCTTGCATTGAATTAAAAAAAGAAAAAGGAAACCCATTGGAATTTGACCTGCTCAGGAATGTCCGGCAACATCATGACATCCTCTCACTTCTCATCCTCTCCACCTCATGTACGACACAACTATGGAGCGCTACTTTGATAGCGCCTGAGGAGGATCGGACTGAAATACAATCTTATGTTAGCGCTCCAGTTAACACGACTATAACAATAAAAACAAAATGGCAACAAATGACCAACATCCCATTTTTGCTCCCCTAACCTTTAAGCACACTCAGAATGAGTTGTCAGTTTGGAAGCACTTGCTGGAGGCTAGAAAGCAATATTTATTTTTGTTACTTTTACACACAAATTTCCTTTCTACTTATTGGTCGAGGGTCAAATGGTTTATGTGTCCCCCTTCTTGACGCAGGGTTCATCGAACTTAGCTGACTCTTATCGTCCATACTACAAAAAGGACCAGCTGGCTTCCTCTGAGGACGTATAATACCAACTCCTCTACCATTTCTATGAAATTCCACATCTCTTCAGCCAAACTGAGAGCCCTAAGTGTCTAAGTTCTACTCAGTAAATAGTGATGTGACACAGAAGAAAAGAGAAAGTAAGTTATGCTGAAAATAATACACATATTTTGTCTTGTCTTTTGACCGTCAATCATTTTAAGCAGGTTAAACTTTAAAACAGAAGTTCACCTGCTGCATTAAAAATGTGAGTTAACTTAGCTTGAACTGAATAATTAGTTTAAATTCATTGCATGAGTTTTGGAAAAGTGAAACCAACTGAGTTCAGTCAGAACAACTTGCGTTTACAAGTTCTGACATAGTCTAATAATTAAAATAAAATAAAAAGTTTAGATTAGTTGATTATATTAAATTTTGATATGATGTTTCATAGTTTACCTTCACTATGGCTCAGTTGCAGTAACTGAGTAAATATGAGTAAATACAATACATCTTATTATTTAGATCAGCGGATCCCAACCTGGAATCAGAACACTGATGAGGAGCTGCGAGGGAAATTTTCACAGTCGTGAGATGATAAAGGGCTTGGAAAATATGAGAAAAATATTCCTCCTACACAGAATGGTGTTAATTTATTCATACATTCCTCTAAACGTAGCTTCTTCTTGTGAATTTGTGGTAAATTTTACCGACTTAGGGCTCTAAAAATAATTCAGTAAAACAAGTGGAAAATTCAGGTTCTGGTTAAGTGGTGACACACAGTGAGAATATGTAATGATGATGGGCCACACATATACACTGCATTGTTTCAAGAGATCACAGGCTTACATAAGTGAGAACCACTGCTTTACATTATGACTATTGTGCAATATGTGGAAACTGAAAATGAATGGCGATTGTTTTCAATCCTACACGAATATAAAAAGCCACAGAATGACAGCAAATGCGACATAACAAATATACCCTCCGAATATGCAGCTCCTCAACAGCCTCAAGGAGGTGGGTTTTAAATTCCAGCAACTGGAGCAAGAGGGTGCCTCCGCTTTCTGTCTGACACTGAGCGCTAGGCAGAGACGGCTCCTGCTCCAACACAGATTCTCCCACCTGCACAAGAAAACATGATGCTTCTAACTTAACTACTCTAACACTGAACCAAGTCCAAAAGAAATACATCAGTTTGCAAATATTAAGACACAAAAATGGACTATTTGCTGGGGCCATATTGCAGAGACAGTACGTGTTCAAATTCATTTCCTCCAGCATACAAAAAGAAAGAGTGATAAGGCTAAAAAGCAAATATTTTTTATTAATATTTTAACTTTATTAAGTGATTTATCAGTTTGGCAGTCTGCTCTAACTGCTGCAGGTGTCCTGCAGCCTTTAATTAATATCAGGAAACATGCTGCAAATATTCTATGTTTTGTTTCTGAGACCAAAAGGGAGCAGTGCAGTACCTAGTGATTATTTCAGCAGAGTATTTTTTGAAATCTAATATTGAAATTAATAAACAAATGGGAAGATGAATGTTCGTCCCTTTGTCTTCCACTGTCAGAAAGAGTAACTTACAGTGGTGTGGGTGGGGAGTGTCCCGGAGTCTGCACTGAGATCCATTGAGTTGTTTCAGGACAGGCCAAGGTCCCGCTGTGCCTGTTAATCAAGGAAAAAAAAAACATTTAGTTGAAAAAGGTTAATAGAATTGGCTGTTTAATAAGCAGTAACACTCTGCTTTTCCACTTATACGCTTATAATTACTTCCTCATCTGCAATTTTTACTGCTAAATGATTTTATTAGAAATAATAGGCTAGCACATTAAAGTCTCGTAATGTTTCTCAATCACTACAGTCTAACCTAATGGCTATGAAATGACCATTAGTTTTTTTTCTGTCTTTGTTTTACACCACTTCCACTGCGGTGAGAAGATAACACCTTGATAAGCCATTGCGGTTCAAATGAAGGAGCCCGTTGACACTAATAGGGGTCATAGCAATAACACTGAACAGACAAATTGCACTGTCAATGCTTTTTAAATTATCGAGGTTATTTAATTTGACCTGTGGACGGTCCAGTGCAACTGTCTCCTGTCCCCTAAACGTAACCAAGACACTGAGTGACACACACACTGCATGCTAACACACCGCTATGGGAAAATATGACTATTTAAGTGGGAGGTCTCCACTAGCCACTGATCTCCTAATAGAACGGACCTTTTTTCTCCCATTTAACCTGCACTGGTATCAATCACGTTGGAGAATTAAATGATCCCTGCTAGAATTGGCTACTATCATAAAACGACAGTGTGACCCCCAGGTACTGAGGGGGGAGAGGGGTGTGTAAACGTGTGTTAGTGTGTCAAAGTGATAGTGTTTGTGTGTCTTATGTGCACGGTGAATGTGACTGTGAGTGAGGGAGTAGACCACAATGTCTTTATTTGCTTCTCCTGTGATTCAGTTGAGCAGGTATTAACCACCATCTCTAAGCCATGAAAAAGACAAATTAAAAGAACTGCCATCCATTAAAGGGGAACATTTCTGTCAAGCAACATGATGTCTGAATTACCTTTGGGTGAGTTACGTTAGTTTCTGTTTTGTAATTCAGAACAGGAAAAGAAAAGAAAGTTAATCTACAGCCCTGAGATTGTAATACAAGTAATCACAATATAGCTAACAGCAATACAACAAGTGAACTATTACAATGTCAGTGTAAACACGCAATTGGCCTTTTTTCTAGAGGACATTTTGTCCGGTCACAGTAGCAAGACACTGACACGGCTTACTGGGACGCTTGAAGATAACAGAGCCATTGTTAATGTTGTCAGTAACACCTCTGCTTTTCCTGCTATGACCAAGTGCAAAAGTCTGCCGGGAATGTGAAAAAAGGTCCACAGTTTTACATGGCACAATGGAGCTGCAGTTTATTGAAAACAGGCTTTTGCTCACAGCAGCCATTTTGAAATGAAATAAGCTCTGTTCTACTTAGATAGATAGATGGATAGATAGATTGATAGATAGATAGATAGATGTTATTGATCCCAGGCTGGGAAATTGCAGTGCAGCAGCAGCAATACACACAACAGGCTAAACAAAATGTTAAAAATAACAAAATAAAAAGTGGCATATATAATATATATATACAAGGCAATATAAAAAAGTATATATATACAACAATAAACAGTGTAATGTAGTAGGTACAGAGCTTCAATTAATGTGAGCAGAAACTGTTGTATTTACCCACTATTTTGTGTCAAAATGACTGCTGTGAAAAAGGTCTATTTATCAATAAATACACTACATGCTAATACTGCTTCATTTCACAACCATATGCCAGCCAAAGGGAAAAGCAAGCTCTTTATAAATCCCCCTTTTAACAACTTGTCTGATATGTTAACTGTAAGCTGTAATATTCTTTAAACACTGAGACTGTTTATTGTAATTGATACATCTTTGACCTCTTTGTCTGGTGAAGTTACTCTCCAACTTATTCCAATTTACCTTATTTGTCAGTGTTTTGCTTTCTTTAATGTTAAGTGTCCCTAGCAGTTTTCCGCAATGAGCCTGCGTTTTAGGAGGGATTCACTACATTTTAAATAACTCTGATATAGCATTACACTTTCCCCTTTGGTTTAAATTATCTGAAGTATGACAAAAATGAAAGAAAAGTTAATGTCAACGATCGGAACAGTTAACAAGAGTCTTAACACTAGCTTAACTTTAGCCTGAACCAAAAGCTAGCTTACAGTAAAATGTTAGCTAGCAGATCGTTTGTTAAGATAAACCAAAAAGACAGCTATAGTTTGTCCATTAATTTTAGAGTATATATATATATATTGATAGGAATTAAACTATTTGTTGCTTTAAGTGAATTCCACTGTGGTTTGTTGATGCAGCTAAACTAACCTTACCTTTGGTAATTAGCCAAAAGGAAGCTGACATGCACTGAATCAGAAGAAGCTCAGCTCTTTTTGACAGGCTGCCCCTGAATAGACCCTGTTAGCCACTGGCAGAAAAGACACTGACAACTCAAAGTGAAAAATTCAGTGCTGAAAATAGTCAACACACACAATAAACGTTGAAGCGATAAAAAGTGGGCGGAACAACTGTCCGATAGAGAAAAGCCAAACTTTATTTACATCGCATATCAACACACAGCCAACAAACAGATGAAAACAAATTCTCAGATGCTCCCTGGGGCTCTCGGTGCCTAAAACAATGTCTTATTTACCAGTATGGATAAAAAATGGATTGCATTTTATCATATCGAGGGTAAAGAAACTTCAGCTTTCGCCAGTATTCTGCCCTATTGTGATATATTTTATCATGCACTATAATACGAGCGAACAGAGCGGGACTGGACAGTAGTTAGTGTAAGTTGGCGATTGGTGCCATCTAGCGGTCGCGGTTTAAAATTGCATATACAATAAAGACGCTTGTGCTAGGATGTGGTTGTGTGTTTGGTTGCTCTCTCCTGCTTGTCTGCTAACCACTATCAACTAAAGGAGTGCTTAACTCGACTACTTTCCCATCATTTGGTGCACATGGCCTCAATTAAAGAAAGAGCTGCGGCGTTGAACCTTGCAGAAAAACTGTCTGTGCGTCCTCATGGTAAGTTAATGAAACGCCTTTCAACGAGGTGTTGGGGTTTCCTGCAGCCCACGGAGGCCTGTTCATGTGTCTGATTATTTTCTTTTATCCTGGTCATTTATGGTCAACTAAACACTCTCAAAATTCTCTCAACTTATTGTAGTCAATCCTCAATTATTAACAAACAATCCCAATTCACTGCTTTAGTGTTTAGAGTTTAGTTCTGCATAAGTTTTCTTCAGCCTGCCCTTCATATTCCTCCATTAGCCCTTCCTCTCCTCCATGCTTTGTCATCCCACAGATTGTCTTATATACACCCTCCTGTATATGTGTACTCCAGCCCTTCACAGCCCTTACAGAGTGTTTTCCGTTGATCGGTTGTCTCTGTGCCTTTGTCTTAGCACATGGAGTGGCCAGTAAATCGGTCCAGTCTTCCTCCATGTGGAGTGGCCTCATCTCTCACCTCAGGTCATCTGTGACAGTGAAGCATCGACGAGTCCACCTCAAGTCTCACAGCGACTGTTTCCTCGGCTCAGAGGCTGTCGATGTGGTGACCGAACATATTCGCACTGTCAGAGGGTTTGAAAGTGTGTGTGGTAGCAGTCTGTGTTCTCACATTTAACAATATAATGAGTGTTTCTTTTCAACCTAGATTTCTTTTCCACCCTGACAATCTTTTCTTCATTATTCCCTGATTTGCCTATTCTGTTTGGCAAAACATTTAAGGTGCCAGTGTGTCAAGGGACAAAGTGGTGTGTGTCTGCCAGGCTCTGTTGGACTGCAGTGTGTTTGAGGCCGTGGGAACCAAAGTGTTTGGCAAAAACCGGAAGCAGGAAGTGTTTCAGGACAGCAAGAGTGCTCTGTATAGGTCAGATACACACTAACAAACTTGTAAAAACCACCTTTTAAATTTGTCCCTTTCTATCCACAGTCTTTGCAAATGTGTTAACATGGTAGCCCGTGATTTGTCTTTTTTTACACAGGTTTGTAAGTGTGTGTACTCCTTCAGTCGATGAGTTGGAAAGAGGTGCGCTTGTGAATGGGATCCAAAAGCTCTTCTGCGGTGCTCCTTCAGACAGGTGTTAAGTCTAAATCATTCAGTTTTTGTAGAAAACCTTACATACCCTGAGCTAACAGTTCATTAGTCATGCATTGGTTTAAAAAGAACATGCAGTCATCAATAATGCAACAGCACCACTTACCACAGCCTGACCACAGAGTTGTGCACCTGTCTCCTTAAACTGAACATTTAAACACTCAATATCCTTAATATTCCTAATGGGTTCTTAAGACACATCCCAAACTGAGTGGTACATCAGTGAAATGATGCTTTTGTTCCAAATAGGTATTTCCTCCTGTTTAAGTGTGTGTGTAGACAGACATGATGAAAAACCAAGGAGGAAGAAACTCTCCGGTTAAAGTCAGGAAGCTAATGCTGCCTGTTAAATAAGGAACGTTAACGGAGGTGTGTTTGCAAAATGAATTTATTCTAGTGTGATTTTATGCAGAAAGTGTATGTTTTAAGTTGTAGTCAGGAGCCCTGTTTGAAATGTCTGAAGAATCTTGTACATACGGGGCACCCTGGTAGCTCACCCTGGTAGCTCACCCTGGTAGCTCACCCTGGTGCATTCCATGTGCCCTAGCACTTGTCCCTCCCCCACTCCTGTTAGTCCCCTATACATCCAACAAAAGCCAAGTGTGTGTAGTCTGCCTGTATCGTCTGTCTAAACTAGAACTTTAGTGGGAAATAGGAATAAAATGGTTCACAACATCGTGTTCGTTGGCTGCTGTCTTTCAGAGGTCGCCACAACAGATCATCTGTCAACATCTCGCTGGCAAACTGGGCCCTGCCAAGCACGGCTTGGAAATCTGATTTGTGATGTTTGATTTGGCACAGGCTTTATTACATGGGATGCTCTTCCTGATGCAACCCTGATAATATTATATCATGATTTAATTTTCTGGAAATTTCTCTTGCTGAAAAGAAAAACTACTCCGTGATCCACCCACTATAGCATCACATTATAATTCTGCTGGATTCATGATGGACAGTTTAAAAAAAAAGAAAAGAATTAAAACAGATGCAGCAGAACTCAAGATATTGCCTTTGTATTGCTTTTGTCAAAACTCGGCTTCACTCAGAGATCTGTGTGTGTTATGCTTGTAACCGCTGGTGTAGCCTGTAGCAGAGATTTTCAGACTGGTAGGCTTCAGTCCCAGTTGAGGTTGTGGCATCACTTGAGGTGGTTTATCAGATTTCCTACACCTCTGGAGCTACAAAAGGATTAATACCTTTTTCACATTACCTGTAAATCAGAATCAGAATTCCTGATTGACATCACACATCAATGAAACAGACATTGATGTGTAAAATCTCTTTTAAACACAGGAATGGCTCTCTGTCATTTAAATGAAATACCTAACAAAGCACAGTCCACACAGCATTCTCAGTTGTCTCTCTTTTCCATTCCAGACAGGACGAACGGAAATATCCCACTGAGTCACATGTTCAGATGTCCATCCCTGTCAAACTTACTCAAACAAGCGTAAAAGCCAAACAGCTGGACACTCCTGCCACTGACAGCCTGTCACTGGAGCCTGTGGTGGACAGTCTGAGTCCCAGCAGAGTGCAGACTGATGCTGTTCTACCACCATCATGTAAGATACTAGTGTGTGTGCTTCATCCTGCTGTGCTGCTTTTCCCTTGTTGAAACACAGCTTTAGATTTTTGGAAAGACAAAGACATGCCTGTGCTTTAATTGTGTTATTTTACTGTAGAGTCTTTGAGAAAAGAAAAGGAAAGTTAGCTCAAATTACATTATACCATTCATAATAACATATTTCAACTGACATAAAAAATCCTGTAGAGGTTTGCTGAAGCACCGACATGGTAACAGTATAGACATGCATCAAAATCCACGCGGTGATTTGCTTGACCTAATTTTATTTTGCTTGTCATCTTTTTGTTTGATTTTAGTTTTGTTTTTTAGTTTTGGAGGGTGACAACCAAACATTTTTTAAAAAATAAATTCACTCATCCCTTTTTGACAACGAAAAAGACGCACCTCGTATTTGTGTTTCAATTTTTGTATTTTAAAATGAAAATGAAATGTAAACAGAATAGAAATGTAGCCACTTGTTGTCTGCTTGACATTATTCGTTTATTATCCAAAACGAAAATTGAAGGACCAATCCGTGCATGGAACAAGAACAGGAACCCTGAGTTGACCATTCGTGACACCACTAGGGCTCTGTTTCTTTTGTCAAATACGTGTTATGATTTAGCTTTGGTCCTGAGCCCTCTTTATTTTGGGTCATCCTGCCAGCAAAATACTGCCATATTTCATATTTTATTTTCCCCTTAGATCAGTTCTTTTACAAAGTATCGACCATATTGCATTTACTAGTTATTCCCATCCTTTCAGAGACAGTATTCTTTTTAAGATAGGTTTATTGAAAAAGCCCCAAATGTTAAATGTTTTACAAAAGATGTGAAAATAAAGTCATAGCTTTGTTTCAATTGGAAAATAAAACTATGCTGATTTTGATTTGGTAATTCATGCTCTGCTCCCCCAGTGGTGGACGAGGTGTGGCAGGAGCAGACTCTGCTCATGCTCTTAAACCTGGTGGAGCTCCCCCTGCTGGAAGGCCTCCTTCAGTGCAGCCAGACCAACTCCTCTCCTCCTCAGTTAAACCTAATGGCCCACAGTAACCCAGACCTGATCTATAGCAGCAACCACCTGGACAGACAGATCCTCAAGGCCTTCAGGGACTCTCAGTGTGTTTGGCTTTGAAAATAATGTGACTGTTGTGTTAGTGAGCTAAGGTGTAATACTCTGGCAGGATAAACCAGCTTGTGATTTGTGACTGCATGTTTTAACTTTATGCACTTCTGTGACTGCTTCCTCAGATGGTAGCTATGAATGCTAACTTTTCTCAGAGCATTGGATTAAAGAAGTATGTCTATGTTCCATTAAAGTAAAATAAGAATACAAAAATTGAATTAAACTAAGTTAGAGCACAGAGGAATTGTTCAACACCACATTACTCTTGAGAATATTAACAATCCTCTCAAATCTAAATTTCTCAAACATATAGTTTATGTAACCATGTTGCAGTTTTAATTTAATGAAAATGTCCTCATTCATTTTCTTGTATTGCTCCTTGTCCCTCAGGGAAGATGAGTGGCTCTGTGCAGGTCTGGACTGTCTGGACTTCCTCCCTGATCAGCCAGTGGTGGAGCTGAGCAGGAAGCTGTCTCACTGTTTTCTGCAGGATCAGGACAGCTGTGAACATGTACCAGCTGCTCGCAGTTTGCAAGATGGAGGCAAGTGCTTGGATGAAGATGAGGGCAGGGGCTTTGTTAGGTTTCAACTGTTTTATAGGATCAGTGTTGTCTTTTTTTCTGGCTCCAGCACAGTCTCTGAGCTCTGAGTCCACCCCAGACAACGGCGGAGACAAGCAGTCTCGTCTCTCTCAGAGTGTTTTGGCCCAGTGTAAGCTGCTGCTGTATGGGACCCTGGTGAAACACTACAGTCACACGGACAGGCCTCCGCTGCTGCCCCAGAACATGAATGACATCTACGCAGCCATCACTGACCTGCTGGGTGAGAGCAAAGATGAGGACACAGAAAAGCAGATTTTTCACTTACATTCACTCTGTGCTAGTATAAGCTGTGCGTCCACCTCACAAACTTCCCCCAGGGACCAGGAATCTTAAGAGGAACTCCATCACATGAACCAGGTTCTGTATTAAGTTCATTTTAACCCAAACAGAGTCCGTGCTCGGGGGTCTTGCTTCACGAACATGTGTGTACATGATTAGAATTTGTAGCTTCTTAATGTTCTGTCAGAATCAGCTTCATTGTCCAAATGTGAACACATACAAGAAATTTCAATCTGTTTTTGGTTCAGGGAACACACTGATAGACATACAGTAGTAGTTCACCACAGGCTCATTGGTTTTGCTGATGCTGAGCTTCAGGTGATTGTTGTTGTTGTTGTTGATTGTTGCACCATGTGATGAAGATCTCTGTCAGTCATTACATATATTATGTCAGTTTGGACACACATGGATATAAACTGTGGCTTCACTGATGCATACAACCACAAGGCGGTAAGTCTAATTCACTGAGCTTCATCAGATAAACATGGAGTCTCAGATGGACCAGTGGTGATACACTGTCATCATAGCTGTAATCAGAAATGATGTGTAAAAACCACTTTTTCATTTAACAGCTGACTGATTGCGTAATCTTTAGACTGTGGTTTAAATACAGACGACAGCAGTCTAAAGGAACCTTTTATATTCATGCAAAGTAGTTGCTTGGGACTAAAGGTGGGATGTTTTTGGTTGAAACGAACCTACAGTCAACCAGGTGTTGGAGTCAAGCTTGTTTCCCTACCCAAGTTGCCCTGCTCTGCTTTTTTCACTAACCTTAATATCAGTCGCAGTTGTGCCACTTTTGCCTTCCCAGTGAATGCTAAGTTTGGCACGGCTCTTGAGGCTCTGCAGCTGTGCCTGAAGCTGCTGCCTGCCGCCTGCAGAGACGAGCTGCGCAGGCTGCTCACATTCATGGCTCTGGCAGCTGACCCCCAGGGGATAAAACTGGACAAGGAGGTGAGAGCTGCTGGCTAAATCTTAAGTTGGATGATGCATTTTTAAAATGTCCAAGAAGAGAGTATCTATACATTTTAAATTCATCACTGTGTACCACCTGTTTTTTATCTGTAATTTGACATTAAAGATGTGCTGTTGACCCTGCAGACAGAAAACAGACTGGCAGTAAAGAGGTCTTTCTCCAGGGCAGTTCTCCACAACAAGGCTTTTTCAAAGGACAAAGAGGACCTGATGCTGGTCTTCATGCTCAGCAACATCAAGGAAGTTTTTAAGGTAAGGGAATGCTGTCAGAATACACTAAATTTGTCAAAAGTTTCCATAATTTTCGGTACTATGTGTTTAAAACAGCGTCATGTCCACCTTTGATTGTATTGAAAGCATCATAGCTCCTTGTATGTGTTCAGTGACTTTTTCTGTACCGACACTGTGCATGGATTGTTAATAACTGAAATTTAAAGAAGGAAATGATCCTATCTTGTGTACTTAGTATTGTATCAAAGTTTAAAATGAAGGCACCCTGATGTCCTTAGAATACATGGTACTTCTCCTGTCCCTTGGCCTTCAAGGTTAAGGTGAACATTTACTTTTGCAGTCGGATGAACAAGCCCGATGGCCGATGGTCTGATATTTCACCCTGTGTACTATGTGGAGCACTACTGAGTGTCTGTATGTGTGTACACTGTATATCGCCTTAAAAATTTCCCACAATGGGACAAAAGAAGTGTGACATGTACACTGCTTTCTGTGAAAAAGCACAGTAGTGTGACTTGTAAGTGGTGATGCAAGGTGATTGTCATTCACAGGCTTTAGAAGTCTCAGTTCACTTCTCACTAAAGTTCAAACTACAGACAGTCTGTTTTGGCAGTAGTGATTAAGCGAATGAGAAAATGATTTCCGTCACAGACTAATAGTCTGCGGTCGTGTTGGCAGCGCTGTGAAGCTGTGTTTGAGCTAATTGCTAACTTCTAATGAAATTATATTATTATAGGTTATTCATCAAAACATGCTGATCTCTTCCTCAAACTACAATCCAAGTCTGGCTCTGACTGTTTGTTAGCCAAAACGTCAACCCAGAATTTGGTTGACTTTTTTTAGGCTGACATTGATTGAACTGTTTGTTTGAGCTTTGCTGCATAATCAAATTGTTGAAATTGAGTTACAAAATATAGTTTGCAACATCCTGTGGCAGACATTTGTGGGTTTTCAGTGTAAAGAAAAGATTGCCAATTTTTTTTGTGTAATGTAATAGACAAGCCATTTTCTGCCATTAAATAATTTTCCACCACGGCTTTACTCTCTTTGCTCCAGATACCAGGGGCTCTTCACAAAGGAGTGAGTGACAAGCTGGCCAGCATCACACAGGGGAAACAGCCCGATGTGACCGGTAAATGACTGTTGATCCAACAGCAGTTTGCAATGCAAAACACTTTGATAAAGGACAGATCAAAACATCTCAACCTTTCCCTGTATTGTTGTTGTACAGCTGCATATTTCACCCCAAGACAGATATGGTGTCCATTAGAAAAGTCCTTTTCACAATAAGGTCTAACACGACACCTTATATTACCTGAAACAGATCAGAGATAAACTAAAACTTCCCATCTGTGCTTTGGTCTTGTGTCTTTACATTTAGGAATGTGTACAATTTAAATTCTCAATGAGATCTGTTAATGAATCATTTCCATGTTATCTCAGCTGATAATAGAAGAAACGACATTTCTTTCATCTAGTTGCAGATGTCGAAAAAACACATTTTTATCTGTCAGAATTTCTTTGTACGCTTTCCAAAAGCCTACAATGATTGAAGCAGAAGAGCACAAATTGCTCCCAAGTGTACAACCTTTTGTTTTTGACTATTTTTGACATTTATCCATTGCAAGTGGATCCATAAAAGCCTCTCCTGCAAGACACAGACTGTCACTGTTACCTCAAGTGAACAGTTACAATAAATTTATCACACATTTTTAGAAATCGCAGACATTAACAAACCTGCAACGTTAAAAATTACGGTATACTATGAAATGCCTGACAGCGACAGGCTTATTCAGCTTTGTGTGAACTCATTTGGCAAGGGCTTAGAGTGTAACGGATGGTCCTTTATATGTAAAAGTCTCGCGCTCCACCTTTAACTTTATACCTGGAAAATGGCCAAGCAGCCATAGACTGAGCTGTGGGCAAGATCAGTCAGAGCTTCAATGTTGGTCATTCAGCGCAGTGTGAGACCTGACTACACATGGGCAAATAATGAGCATTAAAATAAAATGCACAACGATCGTAAATTATGAATATGAAGAAATAATGTATACAACTATCCATGCCATCTCAACTTTTTCTTTATAGCTCCGGTGAGCCACTGCCTACCCTGAGCACACATCGCTAATAACATGTCTGTGTGGTGTTCACAGCTTGTTACGCTGCCCCACAGTGGACAGGACTAATCATATCATGCAGCTTTACAGCTCCTGCTATAACTACTCGTCAGTGTTAGTTAAGTTCCCTCCCTGTTTTTCTCTTCTGTCCTTCAGGATCTACGTTCTGTCAGCAGGTCTCCAGCAAGACTTACCTCGAGTCTACAAAGAATACCACCAACCAGGAACTGTGGGCTCTGCTGAACAGCATCCACCTGGACACCAAGATTTCCACCAAGGAGAGGAAGCGCCTACTCGGACAGTTTTACCAAGCCCACCCAGAGATATTTAACCAGTACT
Organism: Scatophagus argus; assembly: GCF_020382885.2. Taxonomy (NCBI): domain Eukaryota; kingdom Metazoa; phylum Chordata; class Actinopteri; family Scatophagidae; genus Scatophagus; species Scatophagus argus. The sequence continues at coordinate 22,315,965 of NC_058499.1, read as the reverse complement.
TTGGGGAATCAGCTGTTAGTGTGCTGTAGATGTGTGAAGACAGTGACACAGCCCATCAGTCAGTTGGACGCAAGCTGACCGACTGGAAAGAAATGTTTGTGACTGACAATGAGTCTTAGTGGAGATTGTAAATACATGTGGGAAAGATGCCTGTAGCATTTGATTGTGTATTTGCTTTATTCTCGAACTGAATGAATAAAGAGTTGATATACTTACCCCTGTGTTTCTGAAAGTAAATATTATATTCCCACGATTAATCTTGTACATGTATGTATTTTAATGCAGAACAAATGGAATAGAAGACAGGCAGCCCCCTCACTAAATGATTGGCATGATTTTGTGAAATGGTACGATGTTGCACACAACCCTTCCATATGTCTATAAATTTATTTGTGTAGAGAATTTAAAAAATAAAAATGGACTACTGGTCAGCGTGAAGCAAAAAATTGTCTTCTTGCAAAGTTCTCGACTGAACTCCTGTGGATATAGTGGCGATTTTTGACACGTTTACAAAATTTTGAGTGCAACATTGCTAAAATGTAGGTGATTTGTAAACCCAGCTCACTTAAATCACAACCAAATTTAATTTCAATTGGTGTAACTTTTAGATCTCAACATCATATCAGAGAAAAATGTGTAGATATAACTGAAAGAAGTAGTATTAAAATAAACTGCCTAACAAATTTCATACAGGTAACTTTTTATCAACTTGCGCTACACTTTTTCTTTGTCAAAATTGGTGACTATAGAATCCAGTGTCATAACTATTTGAAAATGCTGAGAAGGGCTTTGTCGAAGGGTGATGGAGGAGAAGATGTGTCTGTAGAATATACTGTTCACGAGTAACTGACCACAGCTGCAGTTATTGTGCCGCTGTGCTGTATTTCAGACTTGAGACCTATTGGATGGCTGGTGCAACTGGGGTCAAAACCGGACCGGAGTCAGGTTGCTTGGTGAGTGCACAGGATAAGTCTTTACTTAATCTCCACCAGACACACATAATCAGGCATACAAAAACCCCGTGTCAAACATATTTTTTTAGCTACTCCTTAATCCCTCATTTAAAATTCCAGTATATATGAATGTGCAAATATCTTTTAATACATAAATTTAACTGCAAGTTTTCATACATTTTCAGTTTATGTACTCTAGAGGCTGCAGGTTTCCACCTCAGACTTGTGTGTTATATTAGACCAGGACTGGCTTCCAAACTGTTTGGGGTTTCACAGGTCATGCACACAGGCTCCACATCTTCAAATCAGCTTTTCAGTGATCTCAGAGAAAACATTCACTTTCAGCAATGAATGTGAAAACAGCCTCACACTCTGCACGTACATCATTTTACAAAGTGACGCTCAAACATTCAACTGTAGAAGGAGCGAGAAGAAAAGTGTTTTGAACTGATGGGGGACGAATATAAGAGGTTAGGGATGAGGGTTAATAAATTTGTGAGGCGATATTTTTTCCCAGGACGGTGAAAGCATGACCCGACCTACTCTGCCTCTGATTGGCCAATCTCACTGCTGAAGAATTAACCTGACCAACCCAACAAACGAAGGCAACTAGTACTAGCCAATCAGAGGCAGAGAAAGGCAGTCCATCACTTCTCCATCCTGGAGGAAAAAAACTTGATTTGCGGGAGAGGGCTCGGCTGATACGTCATCTTAGCCCCACCCAATACAGGAAGAGCCGCTTGGTTAGCGGCAATCCGAGGAGGGGTACCTTTAATAAACTGCGACGTTAAAATACTCGAGTTTTCTAGGATGAAACAAAGCCTTCCTTCTTTTGAAGACGGTGTCTGGCGGTGGTGAAGTTCCCAATAAATTTGTAGCAGTGATAGTTTCTCTATGGTTAGGTTATGAAGGAGTAGCTGTGTCATAACGCTTTGTTATTGTTGTTGACGGTAAGTCATGTTCACGCTTACTAAAGCTAACGTTTGATAAGTTGGGTTTCATAGCTAGTCAGTCTCTCTCCTCGGTGCTGCCGACGACAAGGTTAGTAATGTTAGCCCAGACTAGACTGTAATGACAGCCACATTACCACGAGGCTTTGTTCTGTTTACCTCTGTCGTGTTCACCACCTCAGTCAGCCTAGCATCGCGCTGACTCCTCTCCCTCTCCCCTACTGAGATGGGTGATGTCATCATCTGTAGATCACAACAACAAACCTGCATCTCTTCTCCTCCTTCTGCTGTAACGTGAAAATACTGTTCACTGACACAGTATCACTGCGTGTCTAAGTAAAAAAAAAAAATAACTGACACAGCTACACGTAACACATATAACACACGTGATGGAATCACTGGGCATTTAAAGATTCTCAGTTGTTTACAGCATTTTGTTATAACTGCACATTGCGGCTTGAAACAAACAAACATCACCTGTTATCTTGCAGAGTTTAGCATGTCTAAGGAGGCAGACCACCTCGAGGTTGGAGAAGAGAAGGAGTCGAAGGAGGAGAGGACACAGGATGCTTCTGAAGAGACAGTGAGGAAAAGGGTCCGAGCAAATACCCCGAGCCCGCACAGAGGAAACACTCCTCAAGGTGAGGTTGATTTCAGAGTGGAACCCCAGCTACACAGTACACTACTCTTACATTAAAGTAAGAGGACATGTGTGTCTAATCTTACACCAGTTCTATTTGAGAAGGGGAAATGCATAAAAGAGAAAGTCTGATCTGCTTAATAAATTCATTCAGGTTTCCATGGATAAGATCTCCATCTAACCTGACCAACATGTGGGTGTGGGTGGAATCTTATTAAGTACATTGCTACCACTCAGTGTGCTCCCTGGTGCTTCCTTTCTTTGCTGAGCTCTGTTTTTGGTCACAAATAAACCTCTAACTGGTTGTCTGAGAAAGGCAGAACACTTGCTACATGAATATCTGCTCATAGAGATGTTGTCAAGGCGACCAGCGTTGTGGATAAACAAACCATTATTTATGCTGGGCAGCTGTGGTCCACGATGTTCATGTAATCATTGCTAGTGGTATATTTTGCACCTTGACTTGCGGTGAAAGGCTTTTGAAGTTTTTGGCTTCAGTTGCAATCCAATCTTTTCCCTGTCACAGTTCATTGCCTCAGTTGTTCCACAGCAGTTCTTTATTAGCACAAACATGCGAACACAAACAGCTCTCCTTTTGTATGGAGGGAAAGAAACATCCATGTGAGGCAATGCACCCGGCTCACAAGCACCTTCCTTCAGGGGTTGCCAAATAAACTCTTCCTCTCTGTAGTGCTCTCCTGTATTAGCTCTTCAGTGGTACAGCTCCTCTAAATCTCATCACAGTCCAGTCCAGCCTGACAGTTAATGAGGGCAGGTGTGGTGTTTTGGCAATATGTACAGCTAAAGCCTATCACATTAAGCAAATCAGTTTGCATAGTTTATATGTTGTTGTGTGTGTCTTGACATATTCACAAGTGATTATTAGTTTAGGCATGAGTCTGAGAGTAGCTGCTTGATTGTTAGACCTAGACACACCACATTTAATGAATTTTAGATGGCATGTTTGACAGACAAAGTACACACAGTATTTATGAGGTACCCATTGTGGTCCAGGATGTTCAGCTATGAATTTGTCCATTTGCACCATAAAAACACAATATTACATTAAAGATAGTCCTTTCTTTGCACAGGCTCCATGTCCACCTTGCCCCTAGCTATCTCACACCCCAACATTATTTACAATACAAGAAGAGACATGTGAAGTAATTCATCCAGTCTCGCTGGCTACATCACCCTGTTGGTGAGACTCTGTTAGTCACTGAGGTTATATGACGTCTGGAAACAAAAGTAAGAGGACATTAAATACTGCAGTCTCTACTGTTTGCTTGAAGAGCTGATTGTGGAAGCGTTCATCAATCTTGATCAAAAATCGTCAGGTTCTTCACTCCTATTTAGGATCATGATTCACTGCAATTGTTGGCATGTCTGTCTGAGGTTGTTGACCTATGGATTATAGCATGTCAATCTAAAAATTGTTCAGCAAACCAAACAAATAAAACTCAGCTGGGAGCTGTGCCAATTATTTGGACAATTATTAATTATTAATTAAACCCTGATTTAGGCAAATTTTACTTTGTCTGATTGGCCTCACTGTGATTTTTATTGTGTTTTTCAAATATTGCATTTGCCTAGTGACATATGACAGATGAAGACAAGGCAAATGTGAGTAGGAATTTGTGATTTGTTCTTCATGCTCTTACTTATGAACTGCAGTATGTTTTAGGGGCGAGAAAGTTTAGAAACCTTGCTTTAAGGCAGGCATGCTGAGGACAGTGCCTGGAGGGTACACTGACAGCACTCGAGAGGGTGAACTCATCTTGTAGTCAGTGTGTGCTCGGGTAGTTCAAATGCAGTTTGTTGGCAGTGAAATTGTTTGTGTATTGTTCTTTTCTCTTCCCTCTGTGCAGTTTTGGAGAAATAAATTGTTTAAATCATTCATTTTTGTCCCTCACAGCCAGCCCTCCCAGGTTTGTCTCAGTAGAGGAGCTGATGGAGACAGCTAAAGGAGTCACCAACATGGCTTTGGCCCATGAAATAATGGTCAACCATGCTTTTCAAGTCAAACCTGCAGAGCTCCCTGAAGGGAGGTGAGCTTTTGATCAGAAACAGTAACTGTACTTTGAGTGAATTCTTTCTTGCTGTAGAAGTGAGTTCTTCCTGTGCCCCTGTACAGTTTAGAACGCAGAGTGAAGGAGATCATGCACAAAGCATTCTGGGATTGTTTGGAAGCTCAATTGAAGGAGGATCCGCCAACGTATGCACATGCCATCAAACTGCTGGCTGAGATCAAAGAGGTGAGGGAGAGGTTCTCATCAGCCCCGATGACTCCAGAACTTAGTAAATGTGATTTCTCATTGTGGCTGCAACCTCCTCTCTTATGGATCCTGCATTTGTTTGAGACGGTTGTTGCTGCACAGCTCTACCATACAGATACTGCAATTTCTGTATCTTAATTCCATCAATATTGTGTTTCATTTTCCACCTGCTTTCAATCACCCTCTGTTCCACTGCTCGTCCAGACGCTGCTGTCTTTCTTGCTGCCCGGCCACGGTCGTCTGCGCTCCCGTATCGAGGAGGTTCTGGACCTGCCTCTGATCCAGCAGCAGGCGGAGAATGGAGCGCTCGACATCAGTCGGCTGTCCCAGTTTATCGTTGGTATGATGGGCTCTCTGTGCGCCCCCTGTAGAGATGAGGACATCAGTAAGCTAAAAGAGATCACCGAGGTTGTGCCTCTGCTCAAGTAAGCCAAGAGACAAGAGAGAGACTATTATTAGTTTTGTGTGTTCCAGGTCGTAGTTTATTTTTACAAATAATTTCATTCCACTGCATTACAGTGCAGATGTCAGTTTGCTCTAGAGTAATGTTATCATAGAGGATCACAAAAGATGAGCTAGCAGGATGTCCACAAGCTTAATGCAGACTTAATGAAAGTGAATAATAAGTTGAACTTTTTTTTTCTTCTCTGTCCTTCTTCTTAGGGCAATATTCTCTGTGCTGGACCTGATGAAGGTGGACATGGCAAACTTTGCAGTCAGCAGCATCAGGCCTCATCTGATGCAGCAATCAGTTGAGTATGAGAGAAGCAAGTTCCAGGAGTTTCTGGAGAAACAACCCAGTAAGGAATCACTTTTCCATTAACTGACTATTTTTATATCATGCATGTTGAAACATTACATATTGACAAGACAAGACAACTTTATTTGTATAGCCCATTTTTACAAGCAGTTTGTCTCAAAGGGCTTAACATAACATCAGCAACATCCTCTGTCCTTCGACCCTCACACTGACTAAGGAAAAACTCCCAAAAAACCTTTAACAGGAAAAAATGGGAGAAACCTCAGGGTGAGCGACAGAGGAGGGATCCCTCACCCAGGATGGGCAGACGTGCAATGGATGTTGTACAGGCAGGAAAGCAGTTAACAACATGAAAATGACATTACTAAAAAGACAAGTAAAGCAAAATCTCAACCCATAAAAATGTAAAATTTTCATGTCATTCATCCGTTCAGTTTCACTTTTGATACCACCTCAATATGATTTTAACATTTCACAAGACTGAAATTATAATAATGAAATTATAATGAAATGTTTCATCATTCATGTATTTTTCATGTTCTGTAGAAAACCACTATCCTATCAATTCAGTTCAGTTCAAGAGAACCAGGTTTCCACCTCAGACTTCAGTTCAGTTCGGAGAACCACCCCGTCGATAGTCGGTACACAGAAGAATGACAGGCAGATGTCAGCAGTAGACATTGGGTTGGTCATAGAGCCAGATGCAGTTCAACATGAAGATCTGGATGGAGAGATATCTGCAGAAAGATACAGAGAGAGAGAAAGGGAGGGAGGGACTTTTAAATAACCTTTATAGTCTACTCTACTCTATAGTCTATTTAATAGACTTTTAAAGTCTATTCTGAATTTTACCGGAAGCCAGTGAAGAGAAGCTAAGATGGGGGAGATATGATCCCTTTTACTGATTCCTGTTAAAACTGCTGCATTCTGGATATTGGACTGGCATATACAGTTAGATCTTAGTTAGTTAGTTAGATCTGAAACTGCATGCCAGATGTTACAGAAGCTGCTTTGACTTTCTGTATTTTGATGATTGCATCTGGAAAAATGGAGCTGTTTTCTGCTTCTCGAGAAAACAGATTAAATAGATGAATGTTCAGTTTATTTGTACCGGCACACCAGGTGATTGGAAAACAAAGATCTGCTGTATGCAGGGAAAGCTGAAGAATAAAAATGCTTGTTTCTTCTCTAGATGCCTTAGACTACACTGAGAAGTGGCTTGAGGACACAGTGAGATCCCTGAGAGAGGCCGGGGCGGATGGCTCTAATGCTGCGTCCTCTGACCCTCCCTCACTCCTCCCCCTTAATGTCCATAATCATGCCTACCTGCGCCTGCTGAGATGGGACCACGCCTCAGACCCTTTCCCAGAGGTAAAAGACTTCAGTCCTGAAGCCTGTTGCTGCCTGTCTTCTGTTAGTGTATATCTTATGAATCCTGTCCCTCTTGTTCCTGCCACCATAAACCATATTCCTCTTCTTCTCCTCTCTATAGACAGTGTTGATGGACCAGGTTCGGTTCCAGGAGATGCAGCAGGAGGCTGAGAAGTTAGTTCTGCTCTCCTCTGTGCTCCTCGTTGTCTACAGTACTACAGGGGAGGCTATTTCAGGCCTGCCGGGCTTGATGGAGTCTCTTAAGAACACTGTCAATATCATGCTTGCAGACATGCATACACCGTGAGTACCAGTAGTTTAATTGTCACACATATTTGACATCACAGTGGGTGAAGTGACTGGTAAAGGTGAGGGTGTAGTGGTCATTGTTCTGGTCAGGGCTGTCACAATATCAGATTTTTTGGACTGCATGATTATTGTGGCCAAAAGAATACACATGATGAATAATGATGATATTGTTACGATATCAATAGAAAATCTGCTTATCTGCATTTTATGTAGCCTGGGGCATTGACCAGCATCCTGCCTTTTTCACTGAATCCAAACATCTCCCGTATTGCGAGCTAACCTTTTTTTTTTGGTGTGGTTAAAGTGCCTTGCTCTCGTTCATCATCTCCTTTGACATGATTTTGCATGGTAATGGTGGCTACAGGCTTTGTATCACATGTGTACTACTACTAATACAGCTTTAATGTGTGCTGTACTTACATCTTTTGAATGTTAGCACAAGTTTTTCAACTTGTAGCTAGGTTGTGTTGCTATACTTAAATACTTTCTTTTTGTCTGTCCCAAGGTCTTTCATCGTACAGGAGGCCTTAGCGACCATCGGGGAGAAACTGTGTAATGAGCTGAGTCAGTGTTTAAACCAACATGGCTACTCTCCATTCTCAGCTGACCGAAGGAGCACTCTGATGGGACAAATCTCGGCTACCGTCCAGCCAGACAACAGGGTCCGCAAGCTGATGGGTACGAACAGACATTGTGCGCTGTGAAAGTCATCATATGTGTTTATGTACACATTAACTTGGCGGTGACAAAGATCTCCTCTGCCCTTCTCTCAGACGCTCGGGTTCAGAGCTACCTCCTGGCTTTCCTGGAGTCCAGTCAACATAAGACCCCTCCTCCTCTCCCAGGAGGTCTGGTTCCAGTCGGCAGGGAGCTGAAGGAGCTTGCTGTTCATTTCAGTCGCCTTGTCAACTTCAACAAGCTGGTCTTCTCCCCATTCTACCAAAAGATTCTCCACAAAATACTGACAGGAGGGGAAAGCCCCTAAACACTCAAAGTGGAGTGAGAGTGCTGTCTGGTCTCGCCATTTCCCCTCACTTGTAATGGCTAAGATTTAGAGAAAGAAGTTGAGGAAGCTGATCTGTTTTCAGTGGATAAAGCCAACTCTCCAGAGTGTGCACCTTATGCCGACATATTCAGAACACACTGGCTACCATCCCAGCTGCATTATCTCACAGTGTTGCTTATTTGATAAAAATCTCAGACCAAGTCACATTAAGTTGTGCTTAGTATTACTAGCAGGGCTAATACCAAAACAGTACGTAGTTTTACAATACTCTGCAGAGTAAAAACACTTTACAGAAACTCTGGATGCAGTACAACATGACAAAATTAAGATTCTTAATTTGTATCTAATTAAAGATCAAGTTAACAAGACAAAGTCTTTTTTTGTCACTTGCCTCAGAGTAGGAAATCAGTGCTATTTATTTATTCTGTGTTTAGACGGAGAAGTATTTTATCAATGTTCATAACCTAGGACACATTCCTTATCTCTGCCATATTTAGGAGAGCTCCAGAGGTGTCTCAACCTGTCAGGCAAGACATGCAGGCACATTTTTTTTTTTTTTAGTTGAAGTTAGAGTTAGAAGATCAACACCACACTGTCTCTACGTATAATATAAGGCTGCAGTAGTACAAAAGTTACAAAATCAGCCAACCTGCAGCTCTAAATAACATGTTAAATCTTGTTTGTTGTTCTATGGGGCGTTATTTTCCTTTTGTTGGTCAGGAGCAATGGCTTCTCTCATGCTTGTGTCGACAACACTGCAGGTTGTTACTGTATCTGATATTTTCATGCAACTCTGCAAGAAAGTGATTAAGTCTATATCCCCAAAATGTTGAACTATTCCTTTAAAAGAGATGACAGAAATTGAATAACTTAAAACTCATCTTGCACAGGATGCAAAAGAGAACAAATGCTATCCACAGAAGTTGCAATCAGACAGTATTGAATAATTAGATTTGCTCAGCAGCACCGGTAATGCTCAGATCCATCTAATTCCATTTTTCAGGTTACACAGGATCCGAAGGGGGGATTAGCATATAAACATGGTAACTGTCACCAGGTGGGCAAGAACAGAATGTTTGTGGCTCTGCCTTACTAACATATCCTGTTGACTCGTCCTAGCTGCCCTAAATGTTAGTGGAGATGGGAGTTGTTTTTCTCAGATAAAATATTGATAAAATGCTTACAGTCTGATGAAAATAAGGCCAAATGTGCATCAGATATGGAATGTTTGGCTACACTGAGACATTTGATTAATACAAACTTTGGCTAAGTATTTGGGAACAGCTTGCAGTACTTGACAGTTTTCAAGCTCAATGCCACTGACGCAGTTAAATCGATCACTCAAAGCGGTTAATCAGTTCTAAAGAACAACTGAGATGAAAGATGACTGTGTGCTGTCTTTTACACTGCAGTTATGAGGACATATGGTGGGTACAAAGACTCTTTACTCCTTTACATTGGGTGAATTTTTTTCTTTATCTTCAACTCAAGGATCCCTTGTAAATTCCTGAAAGTTAGTAAATTTGAGAGGAAAAAAAATCAAGGCCTTGAAAGTAGACATAAATATACTTGGGTCATGGAAAGTGTGTGAATTTACATGTTCAACTGAAGTTCTTAGGACGATTATGAGTAGGTTGGTAAAGATGCTAATCCTGCTGTCTGCATGTGTGCCTCCTGTGGCACTTTCAAAGACTGGCTTGTTCGTAACAAGGTTTTCACACATTCAGTCCTCTCTCTCTCTTTTTTAATTGTTGTGTGTCAGCTACTGTAAAGCCGGCTGGTTCTCAAACATTAGGGAACTGGGCCTGAAAAATCTTGAAGTCCTTGAATTTGATCTTTAACAAGGTTAGAGAACTCTAAACTAATTCTTTCTACATTTGTGTGTCTGTGTTAATTAGAGAGCTCTAGAGAGGATGCTTCTTTTTTTCCTTAGTGCAGGACTAGGCTAGTTGCTTCCCTTTGCTTCTAATCCTTATGCTACGTGAAGCTAATCAGCTCCTGGCTGTAGCTTGATATTAAGCCTATAGATATGAAAGTGGTATAAATCTTCTCATCTAACTGGGTGATAGGGAATGAGCGCATCTCCCAAAATGTGTAAGGGTCCAATGTGGAGGATTTAGAGGTATGTAGAAGCAGAAATGGAATATAACATTGTTAGAAATGTTTTTCATTTTGTGTATATAATGTGCATAATAACGTATAATCAACTGAATTGTTGTTGCAATTTGCATCCTCTAGATGTCACTAAATCCTGCACACCAGACCTTTTAACCACTCATTTCATAGATCGAAATGGTGGGCCTTAAAGGAACAGTTCACCTCAAAATCAAAAATGCATATTTTTCCTCTAACCTGTGGTTCTGTATATTTATCTAGATTGTTTTGGTTTGAGCTGCACAGTTTTGGAGATAACAGTTGTAGCGATGTCTGTCAGTTCTCTTGAAAACCTTGGTGACTTTAAAAGTCTGCTGCAGGACCTGAATGTCACACTGGCTCATAGGGAATTCAGTTATCTGAAATGTAGCAGGGGGTGAAGCCATGCAGTATGTCACGTAACTAAAATCATAACAACCGTCCTTCCATTAAACCAACCAACCATCCGCTCATTCATTATTTATGACCGTTAATCCTTTGCAGGGTCGTGGGGGGCAGGGGCAGGAGCCTCTCCCAGCTGACACAGGGGCGAGAGGTGGGGCACAGACCGGACAGGTCGCCAGTTCCAAAATCATAACATCCTTTCTGAAAATGAACAGGCTTTAAGTGGGGTCCACTTACTTTTTACTGGTTTTTATCTGCTCAGCAATATGAAAATGAAGGGTATGTAGACTTTTTCTGTCCACTGTATGTGCACAAAAGATGGTTCTTAGGAGATATTTTACGGTTTATTGGATAAAAGAAAAATTTTAATTTACTGAAGGGAAATCCAGACTGGTATTATGGACCAACCTGAAGTGATGCTCTTTTAATCCTTACTTGTATTAAATTATGTTCACTTGGTTATAACATTTCTGATGGTTCATACAATGTTTAGAATATTTTGACACTTGCATACATATTCGACACACTCAAACCTACCACAGAATACTCAGAGTGGTTGTAACATTTCTTCAACTCCTCCAAACAGAATGGCGTCACCAGTTCCCCAAATGAATAACACATGTTCATTCACTGGTCTCATCAATTCCACTGAAATGTCTTTGAATGTTCATCAAACATGCCAATAAAACATTGTTTGTCTCACACAGAGTCATTTCTGTAATCCCTCTACATCTTGTTGGTTTATCTTTTTGCTTGCCTGCTTGTACCAGATTTGTTTATAATAAGGGATCTTGTGGGATTCTCTGTTTTTTTTTTCTTATACCTGAGAGACACTGGATGGTTTACAGTTTTTCTTTTTGAAAACAAATAGCATTCAGCAATCATGTATTGGTAACCAAACATCAGTCTGACATGGTACTCCATCTTTACTGGCTGTTTCTGTGACTAATCTCAATCCATCCATCATGTGAAAACAAGTGAGAGGAGCCCTCAGTATTACTGTGACCAAAATGTATAGTTTACCAATGAAACAGTAGGTGGAGCCAAAACTCCAACTTATAGTCTGATCTAATAGCATTTTATTCCAAAACCACAGTATACAGTGATTGCATAACAGCTCTTAACAATCAAAGAGTGGATTGTTACTTCCACACATGACGGCAAATGTTTAAATTTATTGGCAATAACAAAGCATACAGATGACAGGTTGACTTAAAGTGTTTGATTTGTTGTATGTGATTTGATATCTTAAAAATAGATAAAGAAGTGCAGCAAAAATAATGAGACAGGATGAAGAAAACTTACAGGAAGTAAGAATGACGTAGTATTACATTTTAATAAAGGTCTGTTATTCTGCTGACATAACCATACCAACTACAGCTCTGGGGCTCTGTTAAAAAAATGTCTTTTCTTTCCTCTTGAACTTAAATTTCCGGCACTGGTATGACCAGAACTGTTGTCAAAGTTTACAATGTAAGTATGATGAGTAAGAATGTGTGAAGGAGGAAGTGGTCTTTGGAGGTCTTTGAGGTGATGACGACGAGTTGGAAAACGTTTTAACAAAAAGACATAAAATGGTAATCATATTATTACACAACGTAACTACAGCACACTATAAAGAGAGACGTACAAATCATTGCAAACAAATAAGCAAGATAAATGAATAAACAAAACAAATATCATCATGTCCGGATTAACCTGTTTTTAACTCATTTATAGTTCAACATTTGTCTATACTGTATGTGAAGAAGATCAGTAAATAGATCTTAAATAAAGTTGAACTGGAGCTTAAATAAAGATATCTTAAGGTAGAATTGTAAACACTGAGTGTAAATGTATCTTATGGAGTATTCAATCTAAATGTGTCTAATGGTGTAAAATATTAAAGAAGGCAACTTGTAACTGCGCTGTGGCTGTGACGTTTATAGCCTCTCTCTCTCTCTCTCTCTCTCTCTCTCTCTCTCTCTCTCTCTCTCTCTCTCTCCCCTCCCCAACATTCCACACATGCGGAGAAGCAACAAGCTACCGAACCAGCAGCAACAGCTAACGTTAGCAGTCAGGAGCTATCTCTGTCGGGGACGCGGCGTATTAACATGCAAAAGTTTAGAAACAGAAATCCCTGCCCTGAGTAGAGACCAGAGCAACGCTTGGTGAAAACCGAGGCGGCTGTCAAAACCATGGATCATTGGTGGCTTTCGTAACAGCTAGTAATTTGCGTTATTTGAAGCTTCAAATGTGTGAAAAGTCGCTCGGTGTTTCCTCGTCGTTGAACAAGATGGCAGCAGCATCGTTGCAGGATTTGACTGTGGTGCGGGTCCTCGTCGCTAGCCTGTTCCTTGACGCTTTGGGTGATATGATTTACAGGTCTCAATGAAGGTATGTCACCTTATTTGACCACATCGTCTGTAAAATGCGTTTTCTGTGTGACGATCGTGTTTGTTATTTTAACGTTTAGTGCACTCATAGCTAGCTTGTTTGCTAACTGTTAAGTGCTAGCCAACTTGAGTTTGTACCCTATGGCAGAAAAGTGTTAACGCTAGCAGCTAATTAGAGCTAACGACTAATAGTTGTTATTCTGCAACCACGCACATGTTTGTGTTTCAATTTTGAGAAACTTTAGCGTTAGCTGTGTTTTTATAAGATGTTAACGTTACCTTGGAAAGATACGGGGAAAAAAACATATGGGAAGAGAATTTATTTGGTAAAAAGATAATGAAACAGCAACACTTGCCTCACAGTAACTATAAATGAATTAAGTATGTTGAATTAAATATAACCGAATTATCACCTATCCCAGATAGTATAACACACCCATTATTTTAGTGCCTGTCACTACAACATAAGGTTCAACAGGTGTCTAGGCTGGTTTGGCCCTTCCCCCAAACTCTTTCTCACACACACACACACACCTCCCCTCTCCTCCCCTCCCATATGTTAACTGTCTCCTAGATTGATCAGTAACAAATTGCGTGTGCAGCTGACATTCTTTTACAATGGTGAAATGCACCACTAACACAAACACAGTCGCTTGCGGGCACACACACCTCTGTGTCATGGCTTGTGGGATATCAGGCTACCTAGTTTGGCAGTGAGAGGATAGAGCAGGAGGTATCACAGCTGTGTATGTGCCAGAGCCCTCAAGACTGATGGGTATGGCGCCTTGGCAGGCATACACAGGGTGAAAATTTGCCCCACACCAGTTATATGGTGGTGGTACTTTCACTTAATTTTGTCAGTTGCATCATCAAGCTATTATCAGCATTTGCTGGACTGGTTTTCTACCATGCACACAGTGAACTCTACTTAGAAATTGCACAGTATTACTATCATTCTGTGTAACTTTTAGCTGCAGGAATTTTAATTACATCCTCCAATTTACTGTGTGGAAGTTAAAACAAGAAGTACTCCTATCTGTTCACTTGTTATTACAGTCAGCTTGCACTTCATTGTGACTAAAGTCCTTATGCTTTTCCCATATAAAATTTATTTTTGTTAAAAGAAAACTTGGGTCATAGAAGTGGTGGTTGTATTTGTGATAAAACTCACCAGCCAAACAGGACGTGATAAGTATGGAGTTTTGTATTGTTATGTTGAGCTAACGGCACACCCCTCTGCCTGTCTCAGCCTGTGTTTGATGGCTTCAGTAGATGGGAAGGCCACTGGCTCTCAGCAGGCCTTTCTTGTTGAACAAAACTTTGTACTCAAGAGAACCTTCTTCATGATTGTGTTTGTTTAACGTGTGTGTAGCCTTAAAACTGGAATCAACTGAGTCAGGGTGTAAACCCAGACAGGCACAATCTGTGTCTCTGTTTGGAAACATTCAGGAAGTGTGGCTGACAGGCTTGGCCTCTGCCTGTTATCATGGTATCAGTACTTGCTACAAGCAGAAACTTTAAATACTGTTTCCGTTGGAAAATGGTTTCATATTATAATAGTCAGATATAACAGAAAACTTTTTGATATGCTCTGTCATGTGTGGTACCCATTCTCTGACACATAGTATAATAATTGAACGGAAAATACTTGTTTCTGTGGAAACAAACAAACATGACTGGCATGGAGTGAGGAATGGATAATTCTTGTCTTGTTTGTGCATTCAGATACGGATTTGACTGTGGATTGCTTTGAGAGAGAACTCCGATATGAGTCACTTAAAAGTAGATGTAAAGATAAAGTTGAACATTTTGAGTTCAACTTTGTTTTGCAATATAAATTAGAAGTTCCATTCTGTAGGCTGTTTTAATGTCACGTTGGTCTTCAAGCGCTCACAAATCAAACCGATATAGAGGATACAATCTAGAGGTTGAATAAGACCTGCCTGATTGTATGAACTATTTCTGAATTCTGCCAGTTGACCTGTAGTATTGCACAAGCTGTGCAGCCCGTACCGCTCACAGTGTTACCTTGGATGAATTTGCTTCAGCATTTGATTAAGTCAGATTTGGATTTTGAAGCAGATCAAAACTGAGGGTGCTTGCTTGTAACAGCAGTTAATGCTAACACGCATGGCTCAATTAAACAATAGTTCTGTAGGATTCGTTATAGAAGTTTACGTGTCTTGTTTGTGTGTGTTATCGAGTTACAGAATGCACAGAATGTCATAGTGTTTCGTGGTGTGTCTTTTCCTGGGGCACTGCTAGCTTTGCGGTTCTGCTTTGTGTGAAACTGACCCTCCAGTGTAGCGTGCAGGGACAGGCCAGAGATGAGGTGGGCTTCCCCCATCTCCCATTACAGTTGGCCAGTTCCCCTTTCCATGAAGGGTGACATGGCTTAGATGTGTGTTCACTTTGGCAGTTTTCATAACTTTATTTAGAACGCTATCTTCTGAGGAGGATAGTGATAGAAGAGTGCTGTTTTGTTTTAAACCAGTTTACTTCTCTGTACACAGTATTTGAGTTTAATATTTACAGTTAACAGTGTCTCTTTTAATAGATTGCCTTAGGCTATCTCAGCATGTTCAGTAACCACCATATAGACAAAATCCTAATCTTTAGCTAACAAAAAAAAAGGTGTCATCTTTACCACACCCCTTAACTAAATGTGACCTGTGTTTTATTTAGGTATGGCCTCACAAGTCTTGGTCTACCCATCACACCTGCACTCAGCTCAAACAAGTGCCTTAGGAACCAGCAGCAGTGGTACCAGCAGACACAAAGACGAAGCTCACCACAGTAATAACACCAGCAGAGCCTTTCAGCATCGACCCCCTCCTAAGACCTATGTGATCGGAGTCAACTACGGTATTGCTTATCCCAACAACGTTATCCCATCCTCAACTGGTGCTGATTCAAGAAGACTGCACAGGGGACTACAGCTTGGAGAGAGGGTGGAGTGGGAAGGCGCACAGAGAGAAGAGAGCTGGGAGAGAGGAGAAGACGACCCAGCTGGGATCGAGCACTCTCTTAGCCAGAACAGAGGCCCACAGGAAGTGAGGCTTGGTAGAAACAGCGGTGGAACTCCGTCAGGAGGAAGCCTGGACTGCGGGCTTCTGAGGAGGACCTGCATCAGAGCAGAGGAGGACGAGGGCAGAAGGAGAAGAGTACAAGCACGAGGAGGATACGTCAGCCTTTTAGACACAGGTGCCACACAGAGATGTGAACGGAAGACAGAAGAAGGTGGAGAACATCTGCGGGAGAACAACTGCATTGGTACCATGCAGATAGTGGAGGAGGTATCTGCGTTACCTTCACTTCCTCCCCCTGTGACCATGTTGCAAACCAGCAAAGGGAACAATGCAGACACACTCATAGTAGGAGGTGAAGGGACACTGCCTGCTCAACACAACAGGGTTGAAGCAGTGACTGGCATGGGAGCCAGGGTGGATGGGGCTGAAAATGGGCCAAATGGTAGCACTGAGGCAGTGGCAGGAGCTACAGTGGCCAGAAGTGGATCAGGAGATGGTGACTATCAGTTGGTTCAGCATGAGGTTCTTTGCTCTTTGAAGAACAGCTACGAGGTCTTGGAGTTCCTAGGTCGTGGCACCTTCGGCCAGGTGGTGAAGTGCTGGAAGAGGGGAACGAATGAAGTTGTAGCCATCAAAATACTGAAGAACCACCCATCCTATGCACGTCAGGGACAGATTGAGGTGAGAGTTGTGTTTTTGTTGTGCAAGTAGAGCAAATATATTGTTGCCAGTGTTTTTCTTGATATTGTGGATGAACCTAACAATCTGGTGGTATGGGGATCTAGTTGATTGTGACTACACTTTTGTTGGAAAGTCACACCAGGACATACAAATAGAAATAGAAACACATATGTTGTCATTTTTAATTACTCACAGAGACTGTGTTTTATTTTTCAATGAACCTGTGTTATTCTCTTCCTTGTTCCTAAAACCCCAGGTGGAGATCCTGGCACGGTTGAGCAGTGAGAATGCAGATGAGCACAATGTGGTACGTGCTCTAGAGTGCTTTCAGCACCGCAGTCACACGTGCCTGGTGTTTGAGATGCTGGAGCAAAACCTCTATGACTTCCTCAAGCAGAACAAGTTCAGTCCGCTGCCACTGAAAATCATCAGGCCTATTCTGCAGCAGGTAAAGTGACATCTATTGCAGACACACACAGATAAACCTTTACATGCAGATTCAGTCCACACGTGTGTGTGTATGTACATACATACATATATATTTACATATATACACACACATATCATGGAAAGTAATGTCTTGAACCAACTTTGGGCCACATTGGTTAATTTATTTGTTCTTTATTTATGTAAATCTTTGTAGGTTGCAACAGCTTTAAAGAAGCTGAAGTCACTGGGTTTGATCCATGCAGACTTGAAGCCAGAGAACATCATGCTGGTAGACCCCACCAGGCAGCCCTACAGAGTCAAGGTCATTGACTTTGGCTCAGCCAGTCATGTCTCTAAGGCTGTTTGCTCCACGTACCTGCAGTCCAGATACTACAGGTGATTCAGTCAAATCTATGAGTAATCCATTATTCTCTAAGTCTTTGCCTTTGTTCTAGGATATTTAACACTCTTACATATTGAAAGTACTGCAAGGGAGTCACCCAGCGATGGGCGAGGCTTGACTGACATACCTATTCATACTTTTTAACGTTTCTCTTGTTAGTGTTACTCTCTGTTACTTATCAAAGGTGTTTTTTAATCCTACAAAAATTGAATATCAGTGTAGAAATTAGTACAGATTCAGTGTACAGTGATGTTTTTGCAATCCAAATGTCACTTTTACAATGAGGAATTGCATTTCATTGTATACAAATAAGCAAAGTGACTTTTGGCCAATTATTGTTCTGAAAACTTAGGGTCTGGAGGCATACTTCACATTACTCAACTGACAAAGTAGAAACTGCCCACAGGTTAAAATGAAACATGTTTCATTTTTACTTGTAGTTTGGTTTGTTTTGAGAGGAATCAAAAAAAAGTCTAAATAAAGAAAAAGCTGCACATCTCAGAAGAAGCTTGCCGGTTTCAAATTGTACATGAAGACCAGAAATGAGATCCCCGGGGAAGGATATTTTTAGGAAGCTCAGGAGTGAAATGTCATTTGTCACTGTGATATGCTACCCAGTTGACTTAGTCCCATGGGTAATAGTTGTTTATGCGTGTGTCTCTGTTTGTTTCCCACAAGGCTTAGTAAAGTCTTACCCCAAGCTTTATGTGTTTAGGCCTTCTGTATTCTTACATAATGTAAAGTACACTGTAAGAACCTGCACACTCGCAGTGGGAGCTAGACAACATATGCAGCTTTTCTCCCCCTCTCTGTTTCTGTTTTTTTGTCTTCTTTACTTTCTTTCTTTCCCTTAGCCTTGCCCTTTCACTACTTCCTGCACTCAGGCATTTTTGGATCCATGCCTGCACGCATGCATGTCTGATCTGCGTTCAGTACGTCACGCCCTAAACTCTGCTGCTCTTGCATAACGTGCAGGGGAACTGAGGTGTTTATATGAGGAACAGCGTCATGAAATATTTGGCATGTCTTGTAGGCTAGGGTGTGAGGGGAAAATGTGCTTGTGAAATTCTGCCAGGATTGTGAACTGCAAGACAAAAGTACAAAAGAACTTTAGTAAGAAATTAAGCTGTGAGCTCACATTAAAAACCTGCTGTTTAATAACAAAATAAGAGATTGCACAAAGTAGAATCTGTTCAACATCAAAACCTGTTCATTTGAAATGGACTGCAAATTGTTAACAACTCCCTGTGAACTTGGCAGGTGACATGTTTAATGACATTCACCAGTGTTTCCTAGGCAAAAATATTCTCTTCGCATTAACCACTTGGCAACTTCTGGTCTGACAGTTTCATTCAGCTGTGCTCTCACAAGCAAGTTTCAGCAAGGTTGATCAGGTTGAGTAAACCATTGCAAATCCTTTAAACATTGTGCAACCTGTGACAAATGCCTTTGAGGTTCTGGGTATGCCTGCAGCTTAATGCACTGTACACACCCTCCAATCCACTCTATGCTCCTGAATTTGTTGCCCTGTGAGCAGCACAACATTTTCTCTGTTATTTCACCTGTAGTTTTTGCAACAGTGTATAAATTAGGACACAGAGGAGTGGGCCTCCACCTTGAAGCAAACTTCTTTAGATCAAATGTGAAATGACGAGCCTCAGAACACTCTGACAACAGTTCACTTTCTAACCCCCCCCCCCACACACACACACACAGACACACACAGACAAGAGAGAAGGAAAAGAGTCAACCTGAAGCTGTTGCATAACATAAAGGCTTTGCTTTGCAGTTGACCTGGTTAAGTGTGTATGAGTGTGCATTCATGTGTGTTTGTGTGTGTGTGGTTTTTTGGGTTTTTTTTGTTTTGTTTTTTTTATTTATTTTTTTACTTCGAGCGGCGGCAATGCTGAGATCACAGTGCAGTTAAAATGGCCTGGCACAGAATTTTAGGGAGGTCACTCAGGACACAGAAGGCCAGGAAATAATGTGGTATGTAAATCCCACATTTAGATCCAGGAAAAAACATTGAGACATTCCTGTGTGTGTCTGGGCGTGCTTGTTTGTGTGCCCCTGTCCATGCTGCAACAGCCTCCATGCTGGGCACTTCATGTAGGTTTCACAATGTACTGTAACATGCTTCAAGAGCTCAATTCAGATGTGATGAAGAAGTTCTCTGTGGATGGAAAATTGGTGTGTCAGGACTCAAAACTTAACCTGCTGAAGCTGCATTGTTATATTGACCTGGTATTGTGTTAAGTGTAATGTCCAGTCACGTAATGTTTTAGTTTATAACAGAACTCAGCTCTTTGAGTCCTCTGGCTTTTCCCTTCACTTGCCTCTTATCCTACCTCCCTTCCACTGTGTTTGTGTGGGAGTTTCACCATGGCAGCAGCTGGTTGTATATATGCATTTGTTGTATACTTTGTTCGCTGAAGGGCCTGTATGTTAGTTTGGTTAAGTAAACACCTGTGAACCACACTGTTCTCATATCGATATGGTTATGTAATTTGAGTCCTGAGTGATGTATGTGTGTCATTTTGTTTGTAGATCAGCTTATCATGAGAGTGGTTTGCAGTACACAGTGTCTCCTCATCTCTAGTGTTCATATTGCATAATGGCTGTATTGTTACTACAGTGACGCTGTTGAGGAATGCTAGGTTCACCACAGTCAGTCGGAGGACTTTTCTTTTTCGTTTTTTAGAGCTCTGGGGTTTTCCCTAGCTTTTCCACGACCATAGGTAGTAGCATTGCCAGCAGTAAAGGAGTGAACAGTGAATCTGGACTGTTTTTTTAAGGGGAAGAAGATGAGAAAGACAAAAGACAGACAGACAGAGGAAGACAAATAAAAAATATACAGGAACAACCATCAGCAGATTGTTATCATTATCATTCAGCCTTGAAGTCATGCCTGTAATTCACACAGCACACTGTCTTATTACATAGAAGCTGTTCATTCTGCAGCATCTGGGTTTTGATCTCCCAACCTTTGCCACCAGTGGCATGTCATTATCATGCTGTTCACTCTCAAAGCTCAAAGCATCAGGATATTTCTGCTCTATTGGTCCTAAATTTCGGTGAAAGTGCCGCTTATTTGTTGTGATTTTCTAAAGTTTAAACTTTGGATCATTTCTGTAGAGCCACCATTAGGACTATTAGCTTACAGTGCCAGTTGAGGAAGTTTGGCGTAGGAGTGGACTTTGTGTGAAGGTTTGTTTGTTTTCATGCATGGGAAGGCATATTTTATGGGAAGGGGGAGAAGGAGAAGCAGCAGAAGGACAAGGACAAAAGGTTCAAGAAGAATAAAAATGCTCATGTGTTACATGAAGATTAAATGAGAGATGCTCAAAAAGCTAATTGCATAGTGCTCAAAAAGAGACTGGACCTTAAACCACAAGCACACAACAAGAATGGATGTCACTAACATTGTCTTGATGACTGTGAATGCTAATTAAAGATGTGTGTATGTCTTACTGTCTAGTAATAGTAGTATCTGTATCATATTAACAGCTTATGGTTGCAGTTAGGGGACAGTCTGTGTGTGAGCCCTTCTGGCACTAAATTCCTGTCCATTATTTAGTAGCATGCAGCCATCTTAATGAATAGCTTGAATAGCTTGGTTAATGATTTTAGAGTATTGATGCGTGTTTTCTACGCTGCACTTATTTTTTTTGTTTTTGCCAAGATTGTTTTTTTGGCAGCAGTATTATATTTTCAACAAGCTCACGCAGAATTGAGTTTGGATTTGTGTGGATGTACATGACTCTGTGCTGTCCGTGGCTCAGCTCTTAAGTCAAGTAATTGTTGGGTGGTGTGTTTTGGGTGGTTTTGATCCTACTGTTTGTCTCAAGTGAATGCTTATTCAAGTCAGTCACATTAGTTAGTTAGATACATAAATTAGTAGATAGAGTCTTGTAAAGATGCTTTTCTTAGAATCTCTAATGTTGTACCAATTTATGTCTCTTTTTCATCGATTTTTGGTCCATGAATGTAACTTGTTTGTCCATACCAGTCCTACAGAATGTGTTGTGGGACCTGGGTGTTTTAATTCACCTGCAGCAAACCGGTGCAACAATTTTTCTTCCTTAGTGGATAGTTTGTGTGTCTAAATGGAAAATACCATTAGTCGTAACATGCACTTGATCTTTGTCGAATTTGTTAGCATTACTCTGTAGTTGGAAGTCTCTGGCAGAAGCTTTTCTGTGCTTGTCATGCTCTAATGTGTTGTTGCCATGGCAGCGTGACACAGCAGGGCTTGCTGAGGTGACTGTTATGTCCTTTGGGTGCTGGTGACGTAAAACCGCCTCCCACAATGAAAAAGGAGCACTCGGCTATGTAAATAATTCAGCTAAGCAGATCAGGTGGAAGTCAAGAGAGCTATCATCTTAGCATGCTTCCAGATTTGGGCAAGTTGTGTTAGGCTTTTTTCATGTAGGTGGGGTTTCTTTGTCACACAGGTGTTGTTTTACAGTTACACGTCACCACATTGCAGTAGTACTTGTTATCAGCTATTGCTGTAGATATTCGGATGTGTGTCTCAGTTCGCTTCGAAAGAGAAGGGCATGACTTGCAGCAAAGGGTCTCAGGTTAGAACCAAACCTGGGCCACTGCAGTGCAGATTTGGCCGTGGTACACAGCACGTGCTGTACTAGGTTAGCCCCCAACTTTTTACTGGTTTTGGGAGAAAAACAGTAGAAAAGATGCACAGCAGTACTTGTGGGTTATTGCCATCTGTCCTTGTTTGTTCTGGTGGTCAGTTAGAAAGCCATGTATGGCGGTGAACTCTACCTCCTCATGTATATAGTGCATGATGAATAATACATGATCACTCAGAGTAAGTGGTGTGTTTGTATAAACATGTTGTTAGATTCTCTTTGTCTTACCTGCAGGCTGTTTTTTAATTTTATCAAAGAAGTAATCACGGTGTTTCGATACTTTTGTCCTTGCTTTTTCTCTAATACTGCTGGCTTTCCTGCTGTTCTCGTGTGTGATTGCATGCATGTGCATGTATCCAGTCAGCTTAATTATGGTCTAGATGTGGATCCTAGAAAGAACAGTTGCTACTGTGGTAAAAACCAGTGTGGATATAAAAAGGAGAAGCTGATGTTGTCCAGAGCTGCAGTTTAACATGAGGAAACACAGCTCTCTCTCTTTCCCCTTCTCTGAGACACATTAAGACGCATTGTATTTGGCCTGTCTTTATTTTCCCTTCAGGTTCTTCCAGTCTTTGTTAAATTTACTGTGTTTTTGTAGTTTTTATTTAATCCATTCATTTATTGATTTATAAATTTGTTGCTTATCAGCTTCCTTGACTGCTGCCATCTCTCCACCCTTTTTTTCCAGGCTCACAACAGCCTTTTTCTTGGAACTATTAAATGAACAGATGCTTTCAATCATTGAAAAGTTGCAGTTGCATTAATACACTTTCAATTTGCTTTGATATCCTTTACCAAGAAAGGAATCCTTTGCTGAGAAAATAATCTCATGAAGCTTGTCTTTGCTTTCAGTCTGTATTTGTCTGCTTGCTTCACATGAGTGTTCGCTCTCATGTTACTCGATCTGCTCTCTCTCACATTAAGTCTTAGCAACACTGTGAGGTGTGTTTTGAAACGTAATCATCGTGGATCAGCTTTGTCTGCAGGCGTTAAAGCACTGGGTTCAGATGTCCTGTACAGAGTCCCATCTCCTCATGTTTAGCACACTTAGATAATGCACATGCACGATGTGTGTGTCTCCCAGTTCTCTGTACACAGCGATGGGGTACTGCCATCTAGTCTGCCGTGCTTGTTCTTGTAACAACTGCTGCTCTCTAGTGTGACTAGCTAGTTCTGGAACCTGGTCTGCCTGCCAAACACCTGTGGGTGTGTGAGCGGGTGCGTTTATATGTGTGTTATGTGAGCTCTGGAAAGCTGGGGCCATTGCTGTGGCTTTTATCTGGCAGCACAGGGGGGCACACATACATTCACACTCACATACTCTTTTAGGTGTATTTTCATGGGTCCCCTTTAATCCCCATTCCCTTATTATGTCTCTGTGCGTTTGCACGTTTGTTTATTTTTGCCATAGGCCT